>NC_069503.1:42732191-43359691 GCF_027579735.1 Bombina bombina
AAATGAATTTATCAGGTAAGTTCTTACATAAATTATGTTTTTATAGTACCACATGTTTTTCACTAAAAGTTGAATTTTAAAACATTCTCCTACATTTTGCAGCTGTAAATTCATCTATCACCCATGAATAATTTATTTTTGAGGCCAGATCGTGTTCAATTGACAAAGTTGCTAGAGCATATAATCTTTCTTGACTCATAGTTTATCTTAGGTATGTTTTTATTAATTCTAACTTTGAAAAGCTCCTCTCGGCTGATGCAACCGTAACTGGAATTGTTAAGATAACTCTTAATGCAACATAAATATTTGGATAGACATAAGTTAAGTTATTGTCAATGCTGTATTTTAGGGAACTAAACATATCTGATTTTGGAGGCAGAGTACAGGCACACATTCGTAACTCTTCGTAGAGTTCTAGACCACTTATGTATCAGAATCAGATGAATTAGGTAAAGTAAGCAGAGATTCTAATTCTTTGCAGTTTTGCAAAAAGGTCCTTATCAGATTTCACACATTAAGATGATATATCATATAAAAATCCAAAATTGTTAACATATCTTTTTAAACCCTCAAACCGAGGCACAGCACTTGCATGAATCTTGTCAACAATAATGTTGAAATATTCTGCTCTAAACCTATCTGCAGGGTTAACAACGGCTTCATCTGGGCCCTCATAGTCAAACATTCTTTTGGCCCTGCGTATCCTGCACTGTCGAAATTCTCTGGGAATCTGCTGTTCCTCTGCTATTTCGTTTGCTGCAACTATGGCAGAATTAAATCCATTTTTTTCTGTAGTCATCCAACCAGAATAGAAATGCTTCTAAATGTTTCAATGCTGTATCCAACTGCATATTGGATTGTTGCCATACTTTGCTGATTAGGTTGATTTTCACCAAAATCTCATACCATATCACAAGTGATAAAACAAACTCGTATGAGAGAATTTCTTCCTGTAGTGAATTACAGTCACTACAGAATGCAGGATCGTTGTTTTCCGTCGTCATCTCTTCTAGACACTCAGCGATTTCTTTCAGTTGGTAACGTACAGCCTTCACACTCTCCACTCTGCATTCCCATCTAGTCTCTGACAATGGCTTGAGAGTAATTGTTACCTTCTCCTTTAAAACAGCCCATCTATTGATGAGCCGGAAAATATTGTGTACAGTCTCTGCAAAATACCAAAAAATAATTTTGCTTTTGAACAAGATGCTGCTGCATCTCCAAGTACCAAATTCCAACTGTGACAGCCACAGGGTGTAAAAAAAGCTAAAGGATTGATATTTAATATTCTGGGTTTTACACCACTTTTCTCTCCCCGCATGTTAGCGCCATTATCATATCCTTGCCCTCTGCAGTTTTTTATGTCTAAACTCAATTCATCAGTTTCAAGCAGTATGGTTTTTGTTAGTTCTTCAGCTGTAGTTTTCTCAACTGGTATAAATCCAATGAAATGCTCTTTAATATCTTCTGACTTTTCATCAACATGGCGTAATATCACAGTCATCTGTTCAATGTGGCTGACATCTCTTGTGCAATCAAGAATGATAGTGTAATACTTTGCATGGAGAATCTTTTCAATAACTGTCTGCTTGACTAGCTTAGCCATCAAAGCAATTAATTGGTTTTGAATGTTTTTTTCCCAATTAATGGTTATGAACATGTTTTTCTTCTATTCTCTATAAGTGTTCACGAAGAACAGAATCGAACCTGGCTTGATGAGGTCTATAAAATTGCCACTTTTTTCGTCTTCTAAATTTTCTCAGTGACCTCTAAAGGGTAAGTTATGAGATGCCAGGTACTGAATTGTGGATAAAAGCTTTTCTAGAATTTTCCGCCAACGTTGCTTTTCAAGAAGTATTTGCTTTTGAATTGATGAGTGTATAGTTTCTCCACATCTGAATCGCTTCTCAGTTTCCACCCATGTAACAATGCTCTCCAAGTGGTCTGAACTATTTTCATGAAGACTAGTCGATTGCTCAGGTTCTTCCAGTCACTGCAACCATCAGACACTAAAGCTCTCTGTGATGCGGAGATTAAATGACATGCAAAACAGAAAACACAGTCCTTGTTTCTAGAATAAGCTAACCAGCGCCTATCTTGTTTCTCTTTGTTGCTTAAAACCCTTGCGTAATGAAAGGTAGAAAAATGTCTTTTTGCACTGTCTAAAGGGTAAGTTACATTTTTCTCCCTTATTGGTCCTTTCTGGATATAACAGACTCTGTCTTTATCTTCTACTGGGAAAGTCCATTCTCCAGGATCATAACTAAGAGGCTGATAACCAGACTCTGAAGTGTCAGAACCTGAATCTTCAGGTTTTTCTGTAGCTCCTTCTTCGGTGCTGCACAAAATATTATATTGTTTAGCCTGAATAGAAGTGTTTGGCTTTGAATATTCTTCTCTTTCAGTCAAAACAGACTCCCCTTTCTCATGTTCATGCTTAGGAACCTCTTCACATGCAGATATCTTCACTGTCTTCAAATATGTCTGCATAGAGCCACGTAATTCTTCTTTGCAATCTTCAAAACCAGTGTTCCTTTTTCTTTTTTTGTGACCGGATTCAAATTTTCGGCCCCTGTCACGTTCTCTTCCACTTTTATGCATATTGCTGTAAAAGGGTAACACACAGAATTTTAAAAAAGCAAAACTAACAGTATTGGAAGACCAATGCAGGAACAGAACTTTTGACCGATTGATGTTGTTACTACTTCTGGTCTCTCAATTGGTCAGATTGTTTCCATCCATGATAAGTCACGTTCCCGTATTATATGGTGTCTCATATTTACACGATATAAAAATAAAACTCCTATTTATCTAAACTGTAGCAGCTGCAGAAAGCTCAATAGGTTCACCACTACCTGCTAAACATAATCAGAAGACCAAGACAACAAATGAGTGCACTGCGCTATCCTAGAAACTTCTAGCAGGCTTATTCGCTATCAAACAAATTCACCTAACATGCCGCCGAAATGATGAAGCTCTATGTTAAAGTAAAAAGCCCAATCAATTTCACTGCAAGTTTGGTACATTTATTTGATGTCTCAGACAAAATGAAACACTTTAAAAAATGCCTTAGTCATTGTGAAATCATCTAGTGAGCCAATGACAAAGGGCATGTTTGTAGCCACCAATCAAAAGCTAGCTCCCAGTAATGCATTGCTTCTCATGAGCCTACCTATTTATGCTTCTTATCAAAGCATACCAAAATAAAAATACAAATATTGAATATAAGCAAACTGAAGTCTCTTAAAATTACGTGCACTCTGAATCATGTAAGTTTAAAATTTGACTTTACTGTCCCTTTAACAAAAACAGAGAACCATATAATATGAGGACAACACTGTTCTCATTTTCATGTCCCTCCCAGAATGCAATAGTCTATTACAAACAGAATAGATGTTGTGACTTTGTGCTTGAGACAGGAATTTCCCCTTGTTTCAGACATTTTGATAAATATACAAACATACTTTATACTTGCATAAATAAAAAGAGAGAAGCGCTCAACCTGGGAACCAACAATAGCATAATAGCTCGTTCTATGGCTAGTTACCACCCAAGAAGCAGCCTCTTTTTGCTCAACATGTGCCTTTCACAGAGAAGAACTTTCCTGAAGCATATCAGTCTGATCCTGACTTCACAGTACAGTCCAGCCCCGAAATACCAGGCAATCCCTCTCTGAACAAGAGAAACAGCAAAACCCCAGACGTACATTTCGGCCTATTGTGGGCCTCGTCAGTGAGGTGCAGCAATAACCCTCTAAGCACACTGAGCAACTGGTCCACGTCTGGATTCCCGCATCACACTTAGGGAGACTTATCTAAGTGTCACAATTTGCATCAATAAGTACTTTATACTTGACATGTTGATGGCTTCCTTCACTCTTCTACAAGCTTAATGGGAATGCTAAAATATATCACAGCAATAAACTATGTTGATTTATGCATTAGCTTCTATTCATATACATCAATATATTCTAACTTGATTTATAGTGTGTAGAAAACAGATGCAGTGGCACTTTTATATATCTATACCAGTGACGTGCAGTAATAGGAGGCAGGGTAGGCAGTGCCTACCCTGTCCAATGAGGGAAAAAAAACGTTTTCAAATAATATTTATTTTAAAAATAAAAAGTGTTTTTTCATCTTAATTTATTTACCATGCCCACCCTCCCCCCAAGGGTACCCCCCCACCCCCGATGGCGATTACTACTCATTACAGTAGTTACTGTGCGCTGTGCGCTTGCGCTGGAAAATCACCATCCATTGTTGTGCAATTAGGAGGCAGTGAGCCGGTCCGCTGCCCTCCATTAATTGCGCAACAATGGATCTAAATAACTTTGTCTGTTCACTACAGAGCAGCGCCACCCACTGGTGACTCGCCCGGCCATCATACAAGCTTCATTGGAGGCGGTTCTCAAAACCGCCTCCATGATGACCTACATCACTTGAGCCAATCAGGCATTCAGCAGCACTGCGGGGAGGCGTGCCTGCTGGGCTGCTGATTGACAGGTGTGAGACTGGGTCATGACGTAGCGCCGACACATCAGACTCTGGCTGGCGGGAAGACTCAGTTGTCAGTGTGGAGGGAGCTGCTGAGCAAGTCTTCGTGCGTGCCCATGCTGCTGCTGTTTCAGTGCAGCCTAGTAACTGACTGATTGTGGGCCTTGTGTTGTGGCTGTCTGTGGAGGAGGGCTGCCCTGGAGGACAGGACTGTGTGCTGCCTGGAGCCTGGAGGAGACTCAGAGGACTGAGGAGGAGGACAGTGGTGGACAGAGTCAGAGAAGCGGAGCCAGTGCCATGTGGGTGCCGGACCTGGTGAAGTCAGAGTGACAGAAGAGAAGAGAGACACTGATGACCCGACCGGATTCTCTCTCAGGTAAGTAACCTCCGACCAGACCACTAACCACTTAGGTTAAACATGTTAATAACTGTTCATAATGTGGCTAGTCATTTTTTAATATGAATGTTGTTTTGTATACAACAAGATGAACTAGAAATGCTGGAAACACTGTTAGGTAATGTAGGATGGGATGGAGCTGTCATTGTGTATTGGAACATTATATATATATATTATTAATGGTCTTCAATCTATATTGTAAATAAAAATTATGTATATTATGATAATATACATAATTTTTATTTACAATATAGATCGAAGACCATTAAGCACTGACTGGTTGAAATGCTAGCTTATCTATGTGAGAGCATGATTGCAGCCCTTATGAACGCTGGGCTGTGTTTTGTAGCTAAGCTCTTTTTCCTGCCCTCTCTCCTGAGTCCTGTCAGCACTCAGCTCAGCTATCTGTGCAGTGTGCACAGTGTATCGTTAGCAAGCAGCCGTCATGAAGAAAAGAACAGGGAGAGATATTAGGTGATAAGTTCAGTTGCTTGCTTCCTGCTTAATGTCGGCTCTCTGATTCAGTGTAGGATATCCTTTTGATTTATTACTGGTATTGCTGCCCCATGCTGCTTTAGCACTTCTGTTAGGAGAGGTCATGGAGCATTCTGCAGAGTGCCGTGTTCATAAGTAAACAGAATCAGTTATAAATTACTCTCTCAATCCCCATGGCATTAACTATGCTTGTGCTACCTAGAGAGAGAGAACTGCTTAATATCTTTGTGTCTTTTAATACATTTTATAATAAAGGCATAGTGAAGATTTTTTTTAAGTGTATGTCCCTCCCAAGACTGCTTGACATTTTATTGTATGAAGAATATATGTATACAAATTATATGTAATCAATTCATTTACAAGATATATACAAGATATATATATATATATATATATATATATATATATATATATACACTGTATATATAATTTATATATGCCTTGTACTTGAATTGATTAAACATATGTTTTCACAGATGTTTGGAATAGATTGGTCTTCATAATAATGATAATTTGTGCATATTCTATCAGTGGTCACTATATGATAACAGCCTTACTTTAGTGCTTAAGAGTTTTTTTTCTTTAAAATCACATGTGTGAGTTCTGTTTGTTCTGAGAATAGGGGTTAACACATAGTTAAAGTACTGCTTGAGAGCTGCAGAAATTGTCTCTGACTCATTCACCAGTGATGGTTGCACAGCTGGGTATACTTTAACTATGTGTTTACTCCCTTTGTGGGTGAAGCTACCTGTGGGGTGGGGCTTTATTTTAAGGGGTGGGGTCTAGCGCCCCACTACCTTGAAAATTCACCAGCCGCCACTGTGGATTTCTAGATCTCATAATCAGAGCAAGCATTTTGTTATCTGGCAAGAGTTTCTGTTACAATCCTTTAGACTAAAATCAAATGTTTACTAAGTTGACCAGTTTTCCAAGACACCATTTAAAGGGACATGAAACCCATATGTTTTCTTTCATGATTTAGAAAGAGCATGCAATTTTAAATAACTTTCCAATTTACATCTAATATCAAATTTTCTTCATTCTTTTGATATCCTTTGTTGAAAATCATATCTAAATATGCTCAGTAGCTGCTGATTGGTGGCTGCACATAGATACCTCATGTGATATTGGCTCACCCATGTGCATTGCTATTTCTTCAACAAAGGATATCTAAAGAATGAAGGCGTATCCTAGCCACTGCCTCAACAGCCTCTGACGTCACTGCACGTCACTGATCTATACACAAGATACAAAATAATTTACAAAATGTATTTTTATATGTAGATGTATTTTTTTTTGTTTTTTTATTAAGAATTTAATTTATATTACATCGGTCTCATTATTTTTTGATACTTTTGTCCAGGGGGGGGGGGGGGAGATTGGGCTGTCCCTCTTTCCAATTTGTAAATGTTGATGGAGTGTAGTGCAGAGATAGATAGATATCTATCTCTGAGCTACACTCCATCAACATTTACAAATTGGAAAGAGGGACAGCCCAACCCCAACACCCCCTCCCCTCGGGCAAGAGTATCAAAAATCATGATCATAATAAATCATAATAAAAAAAAAACACATCTACATATAAAAATACATTTTGTAAATTCTGTGTCAAATATATATTTAATACTCTTAGCAATTCAACACTCACTGATGGAAGCCTGATGTCTGCCCCCAAATCCTGACACACACACACTGCAGGGCACACAAATAAACATACACACATTTACACAGTCTCAAATACATAGTATACACACAAATAAACATGCGCAGACAAACAACATACACATAAATGCAGACACACTACTTACTCACTGTGTACTGTGCTTCCTGATTGCCTACAGCGGCTGGATTCAATCTCTGCACTTTAAGTGTCAGTTAGTGCAGCTAACTGTCCACTTAGTATTGCTGCTAGCCACCTGATGTCATTTTAAATGTTATGTTAAAAATATGACTTGTTGCTGCATAATTTATTAAAATTATATTAGCTACCTAATGCAGGCACGTGGCTTTTTTTATAGCTCAGAAAGATGGTACATGGCATTTTTACTTAAATAATGCAGGCACTTAAACATGCTATCAGTGGCTGGACATACTGATTCAGTGTCACACTTTTCTGCCACTTAAAAGTCACAAGTATAACAAGTGAGTGTATTCAATACAATAATATGAAATGGTTTATGAAAGCGTTTTAACAAAATTACATAAAATGCCATTTGGTCATAATGGGTTAAAAATGCTTGTGAAATAAATTTAACAAATATGTCCGTCTTTGTCACCAGCATTTAAAGTGAAATGACCTTAGGAGCCGCAGATGCAAGGAACGCACCGATAATCATTAATTATTTATAATATACTGTACATACACATTTAGATAAGGATAAAAATCTAGAAATGAGAGAAATATGTGTTTGTTTGCACAACAAAATGTAAGCATTAAGGTAACATTCTGAGAAACTTGTAATGTAGAGACTATCAGACTCAGTGGTGGCTCTCTAATTAGGCGGTTGCTTCAGGCTTTACTAATTAACTAGTGGGCAGCCCGCGAGGCCCCCAGTGAGCGCAAGGCCTAAGGCAGCCGCCTAATTAGAGAGCCGCCACGGAAGCCACACAATATATATTAGCACTTTCACTAGCACTGAGCACATTGTCACTGTCATATCCTCTACTAGTGCATTACAGCTACACTATATACATAAAGCTACACAATATATATTAGCACTTTCACTAGCACTGAGCACATTGTCACTGTCATATCCTCTACTAGTGCATTACAGCTACAATATATACATAAAGCTACACAATATATATTAGCACTTTCACTAGCACTGAGCCCATTGTCACTGTCATATCCTCTACTAGTGCATTACAGCTACAGTATATACATAAAGCTACACAATATATATTAGCACTTTCACTAGCACTGAGCCCATTGTCACTGTCATATCCTCTACTAGTGCATTACAGCTACAGTATATACATAAAGCTACACAATATATATTAGCACTTTCACTAGCACTGAGCCCATTGTCACTGTCATATCCTCTACTAGTGCATTACAGCTACACTATATACATAAAGCCACACAATATATATTAGCACTTTCACTAGCACTGAGCACATTGTCACTGTCATATCCTCTACTAGTGCATTACAGCTACACTATATACATAAAGCTACACAATATATATTAGCACTTTCACTAGCACTGAGCACATTGTCACTGTCATATCCTCTACTAGTGCATTACAGCTACACTATATACATAAAGCTACACAATATATATTAGCACTTTCACTAGCACTGAGCCCATTGTCACTGTCATATCCTCTACTAGTGCATTACAGCTACACTATATACATAAAGCTACACAATATATATTAGCACTTTCACTAGCACTGAGCACATTGTCACTGTTATATCCTCTACTAGTGCATTACAGCTACACTATATACATAAAGCTACACTATATATATTAGCACTTTCACTGGCACTGAGCCCATTGTCACTGTCATATCCTCTACTAGTGCATTACAGCTGCACTATATACATAAAGCTACACAATATATATTAGCACTTTCACTAGCACTGAGCCCATTGTCACTGTCATATCCTCTACTAGTGCATTACAGCTACACTATATACATAAAGCTACACACTATATATTAGCACTTTCACTAGCACTGAGCACATTGTCACTGTCATATCCTCTACTAGTGCATTACAGCTACACTATATACATAAAGCTACACAATATATATTAGCAATTTCACTAGCACTGAGCCCATTGTCACTGTCATATCCTCTACTAGTGCATTACAGCTACACTATATACATAAAGCTACACAATATATATTAGCACTTTCACTAGCACTGAGCACATTGTCACTGTCATATCCTCTACTAGTGCATTACAGCTACACTATATACATAAAGCTACACAATATATATTAGCACTTTCACTAGCACTGAGCCCATTGTCACTGTCATATCCTCTACTAGTGCATTACAGCTACACTATATACATAAAGCCACACAATATATATTAGCACTTTCACTAGCACTGAGCACATTGTCACTGTCATATCCTCTACTAGTGCATTACAGCTACACTATATACATAAAGCTACACAATATATATTAGCACTTTCACTAGCACTGAGCACATTGTCACTGTCATATCCTCTACTAGTGCATTACAGCTACACTATATACATAAAGCTACACAATATATATTAGCACTTTCACTAGCACTGAGCCCATTGTCACTGTCATATCCTCTACTAGTGCATTACAGCTACACTATATACATAAAGCTACACAATATATATTAGCACTTTCACTAGCACTGAGCACATTGTCACTGTTATATCCTCTACTAGTGCATTACAGCTACACTATATACATAAAGCTACACTATATATATTAGCACTTTCACTGGCACTGAGCCCATTGTCACTGTCATATCCTCTACTAGTGCATTACAGCTGCACTATATACATAAAGCTACACAATATATATTAGCACTTTCACTAGCACTGAGCCCATTGTCACTGTCATATCCTCTACTAGTGCATTACAGCTACACTATATACATAAAGCTACACACTATATATTAGCACTTTCACTAGCACTGAGCACATTGTCACTGTCATATCCTCTACTAGTGCATTACAGCTACACTATATACATAAAGCTACACAATATATATTAGCAATTTCACTAGCACTGAGCCCATTGTCACTGTCATATCCTCTACTAGTGCATTACAGCTACACTATATACATAAAGCTACACAATATATATTAGCACTTTCACTAGCACTGAGCCCATTGTCACTGTCATATCCTCTACTAGTGCATTACAGCTGCACTATATACATAAAGCTACACTATATACATAAAGCTACACAATATATATTAGCACTTTCACTAGCACTGAGCCCATTGTCACTGTCATATCCTCTACTAGTGCATTACAGCTATACTATATACATAAAGCTACACAATATATGTTAGCACTTTCACTAGCACTGAGCACATTGTCACTGTCATATCCT
The DNA here is from genome assembly GCF_027579735.1 of Bombina bombina. NCBI lineage: Eukaryota > Metazoa > Chordata > Amphibia > Anura > Bombinatoridae > Bombina > Bombina bombina. Next base: position 42,742,636 of record NC_069503.1, read on the forward strand.
CTACTAGTGCATTACAGCTACACTATATACATAAAGCTACACTATATATATATTAGCACTTTCACTAGCACTGAGCCCATTGTCACTGTCATATCCTCTACTAGTGCATTACAGCTACACTATATACATAAAGCTACACAATATATATTAGCACTTTCACTAGCACTGAGCACATTGTCACTGTCATATCCTCTACTAGTGCATTACAGCTACACAATATACATAAAGCTACACAATATATATTAGCACTTTCACTAGCACTGAGCCCATTGTCACCGTCATATCCTCTACTAGTGCATTACAGCTACACTATATACATAAAGCTACACAATATATATTAGCACTTTCACTAGCACTGAGCACATTGTCACTGTCATATCCTCTACTAGTGCATTACAGCTGCACTATATACATAAAGCTACACAATATATATTAGCACTTTCACTAGCACTGAGCCCATTGTCACCGTCATATCCTCTACTAGTGCATTACAGCTACACTATATACATAAAGCTACACAATATATATTAGCACTTTCACTAGCACTGAGCACATTGTCACTGTCATATCCTCTACTAGTGCATTACAGCTACACTATATACATAAAGCTATACAATATATATTAGCACTTTCACTAGCACTGAGCACATTGTCACTGTCATATCCTCTACTAGTGCATTACAGCTACACTATATACATAAAGCTACACAATATATATTAGCACTTTCACTAGCACTGAGCACATTGTCACTGTCATATCCTCTACTAGTACATTACAGCTACACTATATACATAAAGCTACACAATATATATTAGCACTTTCACTAGCACTGAGCACATTGTCACTGTCATATCTTCTACTAGTGCATTACAGCTACACAATATACATAAAGCTACAAAATATATATTAGCACTTTCACTAGCACTGAGCATATTGTCACTGTCATATCCTCTACTAGTGCATTACAGCTACACTATATACATAAAGCTACACAATATATATTAGCACTTTCACTGGCACTGAGCCCATTGTCACTGTCATATCCTCTACTAGTGCATTACAGCTACACTATATACATAAAGCTACACAATATATATTAGCACTTTCACTAGCACTGAGCACATTGTCACTGTCATATCCTCTACTAGTGCATTACAGCTACACTATACACATAAAGCTACACAATATATATTAGCACTTACACTAGCACTGAGCCCATTGTCACTGTCATATCCTCTACTAGTGCATTACAGCTACACTATATACATAAAGCTACACAATATATATTAGCACTTTCACTAGCACTGAGCCCATTGTCACTGTCATATCCTCTACTAGTGCATTACAGCTACACTATATACATAAAGCTACACTATATATATTAGCACTTTCACTAGCACTGAGCACATTGTCACTGTCATATCCTCTACTAGTGCATTACAGCTACACTATATACATAAAGCTACACAATATATATTAGCACTTTCACTAGCACTGAGCCCATTGTCACTGTCATATCCTCTACTAGTGCATTACAGCTACACTATATACATAAAGCTACACAATATATATTAGCACTTTCACTAGCACTGAGCCCATTGTCACCGTCATATCCTCTACTAGTGCATTACAGCTACACTATATACATAAAGCTACACAATATATATTAGCACTTTCACTAGCACTGAGCACATTGTCACTGTCATATCCTCTACTAGTGCATTACAGCTACACTATATACATAAAGCTACACAATATATATTAGCACTTTCACTAGCACTGAGCACATTGTCACTGTTATATCCTCTACTAGTGCATTACAGCTACACTATATACATAAAGCTACACAATATATATTAGCACTTTCACTAGCACTGAGCACATTGTCACTGTTATATCCTCTACTAGTACATTACAGCTACACTATATACATAAAGCTACACAATATACATTAGCACTTTCACTAGCACTGAGCACATTGTCACTGTCATATCTTCTACTAGTGCATTACAGCTACACAATATACATAAAGCTACACAATATATATTAGCACTTTCACTAGCACTGAGCACATTGTCACTGTCATATCCTCTACTAGTGCATTACAGCTACACTATATACATAAAGCTACACAATATATATTAGCACTTTCACTAGCACTGAGCACATTGTCACTGTTATATCCTCTACTAGTGCATTACAGCTACACTATATACATAAAGCTACACTATATATATTAGCACTTTCACTAGCACTGAGCCCATTGTCACTGTCATATCCTCTACTAGTGCATTACAGCTACATTATATACATAAAGCTACACAATACATATTAGCCCTTTCACTAGCACTGAGCACATTGTCACTGTCATATCCTCTACTAGTGCATTACAGCTACACTATATACATAAAGCTACACTATATATATTAGCACTTTCACTAGCACTGAGCCCATTGTCACCGTCATATCCTCTACTAGTGCATTACAGCTGCACTATATACATAAAGCTACACAATATATATTAGCACTTTCACTAGCACTGAGCACATTGTCACTGTCATATCCTCTACTAGTGCATTACAGCTACACTATATACATAAAGCTACACAATATATATTAGCACTTTCACTAGCACTGAGCACATTGTCACTGTCATATCCTCTACTAGTGCATTACAGCTACACTATATACATAAAGCTACACAATATATATTAGCACTTTCACTAGTACTGAGCCCATCATCACTGTCATATCCTCTACTAGTGCATTACAGCTACACTATATACATAAAGCTACACAATATATATTAACACTTTCACTAGCACTGAGCACATTGTCACTGTCATATCCTCTACTAGTGCATTACAGCTACACTATATACATAAAGCTACACAATATATATTAGCACTTTCACTAGCACTGAGCAGATTGTCACTGTCATATCCTCTACTAGTGCATTACAGCTACACTATATACATAAAGCTACACAATATATATTAGCACTTTCACTAGCACTGAGAAGAGCTGCACTTTGTTTTAACGCTTCACTAGCACTGTAGCACAGAAGCTTGTATTAACCCCTCAACAGAGATATACACAGTGTATTAACCCCTTCACTAGCACTGTAGCACAGAAGCTTGTATTAACCCCTCAACAGAGATATATACACAGTGTATTAACCCCTTCACTAAGACAAAGAGCTGCACAGTGTGTATTAACCCCTTCACCAGCACAGAGATCTGTGCAGCTAGTATTAACCCCTTCACTAGCACAGAGAGCTGTGTAACTTGTATTAACCCCTTCACCAGCACAGAGATCTGTGCAGTTTGTATTAACCCCTTCATGAACAGAGTGAGATGCACAGGGTGTTAACTCCTTAAAATGATACTAAACCCTCATTTTTTCTTTAAAGGGACAGTCTACACCAGAATTTGTATTGTTTTAAAAGATAGATAATCCCTTTATTACCCATTTCCCAGTTTTGCATAACCAACACAGTTATAATAATATACTTTTAACCTCTGTGGTTATCTTGTATCTAAGCCTCTGCAAACTGCCCCTTTACTTCAGTTCATTTGACAGACTTGCAGTTTAGCCAATCACTGCCTGCTCCCAGATAACTTCACGTGCATGAGCACAGTGTTATCTATATGAAATACGTGAACTAACACCCTCTAGTAGTGAAAAACTGTTAAAATGCTTTCTGAAAATAGGTGGCCTTCAAGGTCTAAGAAATTAGCATATGAACCTCCTAGGTTAAGCTTTCAACTCAGAATACCAAGAGAACAAAGCAAAATTGGTGATAAAAGTAAATTGGAAAATTGTTTAAAATTACATGCTCTATCTGAATCATGAAAGTTTATTTTGGCCTAGACTGTCCCTTTAATGATTCAGACAGAGCAGCAATGTTAATGGAAGTGGAGGGTATTGGTATTGTAAATGAAAAAATGGTGGTGTAGACTGTGAGGTCAGGAAGGGAATGTATAGCTCACCTGAAAAAACTTGTATCCCAATAGTTTTAAAACGGTTTGATGGATTAGGTGGTGCAAACAAATGCTATTCCCAGAATGATGTGTTTGATGTTGATTTATCCTAAATGTAAAATGTAATATATATATGTGTATATATTTGGCGAATATCGCTAGTTAATGATATATTATATTTTCAGTTTGTTAGATAATCTATTATTCTTTAAGGTATTATTCTGTATTTAAATATATATATTTTTATTCCTTATAGTGAATATTGCCACCAGACAAGGTAATGTTAAAAATTCCAATTTTTATTGGGTATATTAAACAATATTGTATTACACGCAATAAACTTAAAATATACTTGACACCGGTGTCTGTTTATGATTTATAAAGCTGATATCATATGTTAACATAAGTGCCGCTGGGTGCGTTCTCAGATATGGACGGGTTTAAATGAAAGTCTGGTTCCAATCTGTGGTTAAGAAGAGCTCCTCTCGTGGTTTGTACAATCAGTGTACTGTTGCTCAGGTATCTACGCGTTTCGGCTTGGCAGCCTTTATCAAGATACCTGTGAGGTAGATGTGCTTGATATTTATACCCTTTTAGGTTAACACTTTAAGTGCCTGTTATATTTTTGTCAATCATGTGTACTATATCAAAATTAATTATAATGGCTCTTATTTAAACTTATTTAGACAAGTTAACATTTATACACGTTAGACATAATTTATGTACATAGGTTAATATACGTTATATAAATTGGATGGGTCACTATAAGGAGTAAACCTATTGTGTATGAAATATATGTGTTGTGGTGTTAAAACGGCTTCTAATGGCACTATAAGGGCTAAAAACACTCATAGTGTGTGTATAATTCTGTAAGTGTGTTATAATCTGTTTCTTTAAACAGCTTTTGATGTGTGACTTTATGAAATTGTGTTTATTAAGATAGATTTGCTTGGTGTCCTATGAATCATTAGAAGGTCCCTTGTCAATGTTGGGAATACATTTAATTTGTAATCCTTATAAGGTTGAAATTAAATTGGAAATCGATCACTCGAGTGTCCACTAAATGGTGTTATTCTCTGATAATGATAATTTTGGGTGTATTACGTATTGTAGTGGTTAGTTCACTTTAGGTACACCTAATGGTGTCACTGCCTATCTACTACAAGTAAAGTATTCTGGCTCATAATTTGTGAATTTGACATGTGTATTTAAAACTAATTATCAAATTAAGGAATGTTAGAATATCACTCAATGGCAATACTACCTGTTTCTTTTCCATAGGTTTATGTGTAACTGTCAGATATTAAGATATCTATTATGGATCATTATGTTCCCAAAGAACATATCAATAGTTAGTATGTTTCAAAGAATAGCGTTTAGATCTAATTCGCTGTTAAGGCCTCTTGGGTGTAAAGTTCCCATTTCAAATATTAGTTTGGCTTCTTGGTGAAGAAGTTTCTTCCCTAAATCACCTCCTCTACTGTCTGGTTTTATTTTCTTAATACCCCAAAATTTAATCTCATTGGGGTTCCCTCTATGGAATATTTTGAAATGAGTGTATAGTCTTGTGTTGTCTCTTTCTTTCTCAATACTGAGGATATGCTCTCTCATTCTATCTTTCAACTTCCTACTCGTTTGACCTAAGTATTGAAGTTTGCAAGAGCATTGTATAATGTATATAATGTTGTTGTCAGTGCATCTGATCACATCATTTATTTTCACTTCTTTTTTGGTTACTGAGGATTTGACTGCTTTGGATTTGGTGCCTTAAAGAATAATAGATTATCTAACAAACTGAAAATATAATATATCATTAACTAGCGATATTCGCCAAATATATACACATATATATATTACATTTTACATTTAGGATAAATCAACATCAAACGCATCATTCTGGGAATAGCATTTGTTTGCGCCACCTAATCCATCAAACCGTTTTAAAACTATTGGGATAAAAGTTTTTTCAGGTGAGCTATACATTCCCTTCCTGACCTCACAGTCTACACCACCATTTTTTCATTTACAATACCAATATCCCCAGACTGTTTAGGTAGGCATATTCTAGGTCACTGAAATTATGGATATATTTGATACCAGAAATAGTATTCTGGATGATATACAGAAAAAAATAGATCCATCAAACTCCAATTTTAATAAAACAGACTATATAAATGAAAAAGACACATTAAGTGAATTAGAAAATATTTTATTTAAAGAAATAAAACAAAAACTAGAGCTGGCATTTCTGAATAAGTATGTAAAGGAAAACATGGTCCCCAGGGGACTACGTCTCAAAAAAGATTGCACATTTGATCTTAATGAAGAACATAGCAAAGAATGGTACGATACTTTAGAAATGGCCTCCATAAAACTTATTAATATAATTATAAAATCAAGAGAAGCAACCACACAAGAATTAGGGTTAAAAATTCAAAAATGCAAAGAAACATTAGAACAAATTAATCTAACTGAAACATTAAACACTAAACAACAAGAAATAGCGAAAAAATTAGGAGAATTGAATAAAGATATATTAGAAGTTAAATGGAAGAAATTCAATAGGGACATAGAGGACTATAAAGGTAAAGTCAATAATGACAATGATGAGACACAGGAAAATCACGGATCATTATTTAGCAATAGGAACATTACATATGAAACCGAATTTACGAAACTACAGGTTGAACATACAGAGACAGAAAAAACTTTAAATCAAAGAAGGATTGATATAAATCATGATAGCAATAGATACAATCAAAGCAGGCCCAATCATAGAAACGAATATCAAAGATCAAATAATCAATACAGTCGTGACTACTATTGGAAAAATGAAAGAAATAGAAACCATAGACACGAAAACTATAGACAAAATGAATATAGACATAATGATTATAGACATTTGAATAGAAATAAAGAAAAAGGACAAGTTGAAAGAAACATGGGAAATCCATATATGGAAAGTAATGGATATATTTCAGAAGATAAATATACATCGGGGTATAGAAATTATAACCAAAACAATGATCAGCAGGGACACCAGTTTAAGAGAAACCAATCTTACAATTACACACATCACCAAGATTCACACAATTGGAATAGAAATAACCACCACAGAAACCAAAATACATATGATCACTATAAAAATAAGAATGAACATTACAGAGGTGAAAATAGAGATTCACACCCACAACACTATAGATACTATAATGAAAGAAGACATGGAGAAGAACGATATGATAATAATGATTACAATCACACTTGGAGGCATCATAATAGGGAAACTTCTAATTGGGAAACACCAAAAGAACACTTTAAAAGATCACATTCACCAAGAAACAAAGAAACTTTCACTGATAAAAGACAGGATAAAAAACAAAGCACTATCACACACACATTGGAGAGAAATATAGAACACCCCAATAGATTCAGTTCACTAAGTCAAGAAGAAAATGATAGAACTCCCACAGCATCAACCAAAGCACTTAGTCACAGAACCTCTTTTTTAGAAGAGGGCCCAAACCCAACACACGAACCACCGAAAGGAAAAAGGCGATTAGAGGAAATAGAGGAAGGGGAAGGAGAACCAAAGAAAGCCACAAAAAAAATCGAAATAGAACCGAAAGGTATTTTTAATTTAAGTAAGTTGACATTAAATGACAAACAAAAATCAGTACTGAATAAAGGCTTGTCATTTGCCCCCGTCCAGTAAAATCAATAAATTTGAAACTCTCATCAATGTAAACCAATTCACAAGAAAGCTAGCCCTTAAAAAATATTTTCTAAAAAATCCCTTGGAAACCACTACCAGTTATACTTCAAAATATATTCATACAAATTTGAAACAAAAATCTACTTTCAATCCAACTCATGAAAAAGGTAGTGCAATTGAAATATTTGAGAAAAAAGTAAAAGAGGATATTGAGAAATTGGATGAGAAAAAAGAGGTAAAATGGAATCTAAGTAAAAAAGAAAATGAGGTTCTAAAGGATCTCAAAGAGAACAAAAACATCACAATAAAACAAGCAGACAAAGGGGGGGGGATAGTCATAATGGACACAGATAACTACCTTAAGGAGGCAAATAGAGTATTGGGTGACAAAACCACATACAACAAATTAATAAGCAACCCTATAGAACAGATGAAAAAGAACTTGTATAAATTGATCCTTTCAGCAAGAGATAAAGGTATAGTAAATAATCAGGAACTTAATTTTTTATTGATAGAACATCCTAGAACACCGTTTTTTTATTTTTTGCCCAAAATCCACAAGGATATCACAAACCCCCCAGGAAGGCCCATTATATCGGGAATAGACTCATTGACATCAAACCTATCCCAATATACAGACTTTTTTCTCCAAAAATATGTAAAGACGATACCATCACATCTTAAAGACACTAAACATTTTCTGAACTTAATAGAACATATCAACTGGAAAGACAATTACATCTTAGTCACATGCGATGTAAGTTCATTATACACATGCATAGAACATCATAAAGGACTAGAAGCCACAAGTACCTTTTTAGCCAGAGATATTGAAATGGAAAAACCACAACAAGAATTCCTATTGAGCTGTATGGAATTCATATTGAAAAACAATTATTTTTCATTCAATGGAAATCACTATTTACAAAAAAGAGGAACCGCTATGGGCACGAGATTCGCACCCAGTTATGCAAATCTATTTGTTGGACATTTTGAAGAACTATTCTTATCTAGTACACCATGGGGTGCGAATCTCGTGCTCTACAAAAGGTTCATAGATGATATATTCATCATATGGCAAGGAGATGAGGAATTATTAGAACAGTTCATACATGACTTTAATAATAATGACTTTGGTCTGAAATTTACACACGAATATAATAAAACAAAAATTAATTTTTTAGATATTGATATATCCATAATTAATAATAATATTACTACCACAACTTTTTTTAAACAAGTTGATGCGAACAGCTATATTGATTATAAGAGCTGCCACCATGCAAAATGGAAGAGAAATATACCCAAGGGCCAGTACTCTAGAATAAGAAGAAACTGCACAGAAACATCAGATTACGACACACAGGCAGAGATTTTAGATAAAAGATTTGTTGAAAAGGGTTATCATCTGAAAAATCTACTTGATACTAAAAAACAAATTAGGTCAATGGATAGGAAAATCCTCTTGGAGAATAAAAATAGCATTACAAATCATGAAGAAAAAGATCCGTACCATATACCTTTTATCACTACTTTCTCCAGTCAACATAAACAGATAGAGAATATAATAAAAAAACACTGGCACATTGCCAAAAGTGACCCCATTATAGGAAAGAGATTGAAGTATCATCCTGATATTATATTCAGAAAAGCCACTAATTTAAAAAACATCCTAGCCCCTAGTGAGTTCAAACAACAAACACATAAGAAACAACAAGACTTTAATAACGAGACACTATCTGGGTTCTTCCCGTGTCATGAGTGCAAATCATGTAAACACAGCACCAAATCCAAAGCAGTCAAATCCACAGTAACCAAAAAAGAAGTGAAAATAAATGATGTGATCAGATGCACTGACAACAACATTATATACATTATACAATGCTCTTGCAAACTTTAATACTTAGGTCAAACGAGTAGGAAGTTGAAAGATAGAATGAGAGAGCATATCCTCAGTATTGAGAAAGAAAGAGACAACACAAGACTATACACTCATTTCAAAATATTCCATAGAGGGAACCCCAATGAGATTAAATTTTGGGGTATTAAGAAAATAAAACCAGACAGTAGAGGAGGTGATTTAGGGAAGAAACTTCTTCACCAAGAAGCCAAACTAATATTTGAAATGGGAACTTTACACCCAAGAGGCCTTAACAGCGAATTAGATCTAAACGCTATTCTTTGAAACATACTAACTATTGATATGTTCTTTGGGAACATAATGATCCATAATAGATATCTTAATATCTGACAGTTACACATAAACCTATGGAAAAGAAACAGGTAGTATTGCCATTGAGTGATATTCTAACATTCCTTAATTTGATAATTAGTTTTAAATACACATGTCAAATTCACAAATTATGAGCCAGAATACTTTACTTGTAGTAGATAGGCAGTGACACCATTAGGTGTACCTAAAGTGAACTAACCACTACAATACGTAATACACCCAAAATTATCATTATCAGAGAATAACACCATTTAGTGGACACTCGAGTGATCGATTTCCAATTTAATTTCAACCTTATAAGGATTACAAATTAAATGTATTCCCAACATTGACAAGGGACCTTCTAATGATTCATAGGACACCAAGCAAATCTATCTTAATAAACACAATTTCATAAAGTCACACATCAAAAGCTGTTTAAAGAAACAGATTATAACACACTTACAGAATTATACACACACTATGAGTGTTTTTAGCCCTTATAGTGCCATTAGAAGCCGTTTTAACACCACAACACATATATTTCATACACAATAGGTTTACTCCTTATAGTGACCCATCCAATTTATATAACGTATATTAACCTATGTACATAAATTATGTCTAACGTGTATAAATGTTAACTTGTCTAAATAAGTTTAAATAAGAGCGATTATAATTAATTTTGATATAGTACAAATGATTGACAAAAATATAACAGGCACTTAAAGTGTTAACCTAAAAGGGTATAAATATCAAGCACATCTACCTCACAGGTATCTTGATAAAGGCTGCCAAGCCGAAACGCGTAGATACCTGAGCAACAGTACACTGATTGTACAAACCACGAGAGGAGCTCTTCTTAACCACAGATTGGAACCAGACTTTCATTTAAACCCGTCCATATCTGAGAACGCACCCAGCGGCACTTATTTAACCGCATGAAGACGGAGCAATTCCATTCACACCTTTGACACAGATCGGTCACAGACCGACAGGAACAAGAAGAACACAAAGGTATAGAGCGACCAATTCAAGCCGCATATGAATCCACACCTGGCGGTTCACCCATAACCGCATATCTTCACTAACCTGAGATCATTTCACTTCCAGCAATAAGATCGGTCACTGACCGGCGAGAGAAAAAGCGGCATATATTTAACCGCACTACCGAAGAGACTACTCAACTGTCAACCAAGAAAGGTCACTGTAGGAACTTATCCACCAAGCGGCATATATTTAACCGCAGCATCCATACACAAAAAAGACCTACAGCTGCAACATCTGATCAGGTCACGGAAGAACTCTATATCTATCGAGCGGCGTGTATTTAACCGCACCATCCTGCATATAACAAAGCTTGGCCATATTTTCAACCAGGTGGAATTCTCCACCAACATCGGTTTCAAGCTATATAGTGATATCACACAGATACACTATACAGGTACTATTTGTATATAACATACCAAAGTTTGGCAAAACAGAAATAACAGAGCTATATCTTGAAGAAATAAGCACACGTCTGATGTATATATATACATTTTAATGCTTTTTAGATTATATATTTTATATTTGCGTGATCATAACTATTTTTAGATTTATGTTAACATATGATATCAGCTTTATAAATCATAAACAGACACCGGTGTCAAGTATATTTTAAGTTTATTGCGTGTAATACAATATTGTTTAATATACCCAATAAAAATTGGAATTTTTAACATTACCTTGTCTGGTGGCAATATTTACTATAAGGAATAAAAATATATATTTTTAAATAAAGAATAATACCTTAAAGAATAATAGATTATCTAACAAACTGAAAATATAATATATCATTAACTAGCGATATTCGCCAAATATATACACATATATATATTACATTTTACATTTAGGATAAATCAACATCAAACGCATCATTCTGGGAATAGCATTTGTTTGCGCCACCTAATCCATCAAATGGAAGTGGAGGGCCCTCTAGTGGGGCTGTAACAAAATTAAGGGATATCTGAGTTGAAGTCTGGAGGGTACTAGGCAGTTACATTGTTGCAAGTGTAGAGGCGGGTGTTTCTGCTTACCTTTAATAGGTCCTGGCTGCAGTGGATCTGGCCCTCTTTGTTCCTGGCTCCAGTCTTCAAAGGAGGTTTCCCCTGTGTGTTCATGATCCAGTGATGCAGAGAAAGTCTGTGCCACCTAGGCGGTATCGTGAGGTCGTGCAGGAGGTGCCAGGCATGCAGGGATCTACAAGAGGAAGCGGAGCATCAGAAACTGACGATGTGGTAGCCCCTACTCCCCCAGCCAGGCCCCGGGTAGCACCCCTGCTTGTGACTAGGAGTGCTGTGAGGAGGGGATTGAGCCTCCAGGACCTGCAAGCAGGCCCTGGACCCCAGTCACCTCTGATGGACTTTGCTTCAGGCCATGCCCCAGGTGATCTAGGGGTCCCCCAGGTCTCCCCTGCTATGTTCACTAGCATAGCAGGGGAGAGACTCCAGAATCATATAAAACTCCAGGGGGGAGGAGGAGGGCTTCATGCAGGGATAATGTGATGCATGTGGGCAATAATGGGAGGGGCAACCACATGCACGCAAATGTGCAGGAACATGAGGGCATGTCTGTTATGGAAACATCTGTGGGGGCATGCAGTTCTGGTAATAGAATGGCTGATTCAGTGTATGTATGGGCACAAGGGCCTGCTGTTGGTGTGCCTGGGAACGTGATTAGCCAGGGCCAGTTTGTGAGTGAAGATGTGATCCGCAGGGCAGTGGCTGTGGCTCTGGGCATGTGTGTGGTGGGAGAGCAGGGGAGGTCGACTGGAGGCCCATCAGGGGTCTGTTTGGCTGAGCAGAGTTCTCCCCATTCTCATTTATTTTCACAGGGAGTCACAAGGGAGCCAGCTGCCAGCAAAATGGCCTCAACATCCAGGCAGGATACGGCAACATCGGCACCAGCACCGCCCACCTTGGCGGTCTCCACAGTACAGCAGCCGACAGCAGGAGCTGCTCCGCCATTGGCCCCCAGCGGTGAGTACGTACTACGCATAGCACCACACATAGAGCAGGACGCATCTACTAGCGAGTCAGGCTCAGAAAGTGAGGGTGATTTGGGCTTGGTAGGGAAAGGTCAGAAGGAGATGTTTAAAATGATTAAAAAGCTAGTTGCAGCACAGATCAAGGGTAAGGTTGCTGCGTCAGCAGGTACAGAGGTAGTACCGTTAGGGCTGGACTTTAGTGTAGCTTGCATGGGAGTGGGGACTGTGGCGGTGTCAAGGAAGGTAGCTTCGCATGGGGACACTTACCCATGTTTAGTGCACTCCCTGTACGGACACCTGAAAGCTAAAGTGGTGAAGAAGATTCAGGATGGACGCTATGTCAACATCTTCAAACTCTTACCGGAAGCATGTAGGGCCAGGGAAAGGGCAGCGGACGGTACCGGCACTAAGAAAGTGCAGAGACCTGAAACATACGAGGAGTGGAAGTGCTGCTTTCGTTTGCTGGCAACTTGTTATGTGGACAAGTGGCAGTCACAAGGTCACAATCTTTTTAAGTATGAGGATACCATTTATGATATCCACTCAAGATTCAAGGAAGGCACATGGCGTGAGTATGACATGGCCTTTCGTAGGAAGATGGTGGGGTACGCTCTCCTACATTTTGGGACTCAGGATCTCCACCTGTCGTCTAAATTGGGGCTGGAGGGCGCAGCAAGCAGCCCATCCTCCGTATGCCAAGGAACCAGCCGTCCACCCCGCAGCAAAAAAAACGGGGTAGGGAGTGCTGGAAATTCCAGGACAAGCAATGTGACAGGGGGGTTAGCTGCTCCTTTCGTTATATCTGCAAGTTCTGTAGCGGCCCACACCCCGGGGTGGAATGTAGTCGGAAAAGGGAGCCTGGCACGGACAAGCCAGTCTCAAAAGGGGGCCCTAGTAACAAGGGCTCCAACGCCCCTTAATTCGGTAGCCATGGGACCATGGCTGGGGAACTACCCCAATGCTGAGGCGGCTCAACTGCTCAGAGTGGGGTTGATGGAGGGGCTTAGAATTCCCGTGGGTGGGCGTGTGGTGGGTTCCACGGTTCACTGTAAACTTAAATCCGCATATGAATATCTGGGGGTAGTGCGGAAAAAACTGGCCAAGGAAGTGACTTTGGGCAGGGTAGCTGGCCCATTTTGGGAGCATCCTCTGCTCGATCTGGTGGTATCCCCTTTGGCGGTTGTACCTAAGAAGGATACGGCAAGTTTAGACTTATACACCACCTGTCCTTTCCGAAGGGGGCCTCAGTGAACGACTCCATTGATCCAGTGATGAGCTCAGTACATTACCAGTCCTTTGCCGATGCGTTGGTGATCGTCAGAGGCAAAGGGAGGGGGGCGCTGATGGCGAAACTGGACATAGAGTCTGTGTTTCAGCTATTGCCCCTGCACCCATCCGCATTCAGGCTCATGGGCATGAAGATGGAGGGGGCATTCTATGTGGAGAAATGTCTTCCCATGGGATGCTCGCTGTCATGCGCGCTCTTTGAAAGTTTCAGTTCCTTTTTACACTGGGTTGTGCAAAGGGCATCCGGGGGTGGGGCCGTGGCCCACTATCTGGACGACTTTCTACTGGTGGGAAAGGCTGACTCTGATGAGTGTGCTCGCTTGATGGTGACCATGCAGGATATGATAGGGAGATTTGGGGTTCCTTTGGCGCATGACAAAATGCAGGGCCCCTGTACCTGCCTGACTTTCCTGGGGATTGAGATAGATACTCGGGCAGCAGAGTGCAGGCTTCCTTAGGACAAGGTCGACCGTCTTTTGCAGGTGGTTTTGTCTGTGGCTGGCACTGAATTTATTACCATTAAGGAACTACAGTTCCTGCTGGGGTTGCTGAACTTTGCGGGGCGGGCGATAGCGATGGGTAGAATCTTTAATAGACAGCTAGAGAGTCAGTTGCAAGGTCCTAGGGGGGCATAGAGCTAGGATCAGGGTGTCTGTGATGAAGGAACATCTCAAGGTTTGGGAACAATTTTTGAGGAACTTCAATGGTGTCTGCATATGGAGGAAATGCCCTATTTCTAACCAAATGCTGCACCTATTTACAGATGCAGCAGGGGGTTTTGGGTATGGTGCTAATTTGAACAGTGAATGGAGCGCCACTCCTTGGCCAGATGATTGGGTTAGGGCAGGTCTGACTAAGAATCTGACCTTATTAGAACTTTTCCCAATCATAGTGGCATTAGAGCTATGGGGGCAGAAATTGGCTAATAGGTCGGTCATTTTCTGGTCGGACAACATGAGCGTGGTTTATGCCATAAACCGCTTGTCGGCTTCGTCCCCGAAGGTGATCATGTACTTGAGGCACCTAGTGTTGCGCTGCTTACAGTTGAACCTTAGTTTTGCAGCTCAGCATGTGCCTGGGGTGAAAAATGTGGTGGCGGATGCGCTATCTAGATTCAACTGGGAGCAGTTTAGCAGGGTTGCGCCAAGGTCTGAGAAAAATGGTTTATCTTGCCCTTCTTTTCTTTGGCACATGGCGGGGGCTGGGAAAGTATCATCCCCCTAGTGAGGGCTTCTTTGGCGCCAAAGACATGGAGCACCTATGAAAACCACTGGAAGGCTTGGGTCTGCTTTGCCAGACAACAGGGGTCCCAGGTACATGTGCTGGAGTGGTTGGCTAGCTTGCGTTGACAAGGGGTATCTAGATTGGGAGCACAGGGCAGGTTGTCTGCTATCTCGTTCTTTCACAAAACATTCGGGATGCCTGACCACACGGGAGTCTTTTTGGTGAAGCAGGTCTTGAAAGGGTGGGGGCGGCTGTCCCCCTCCAACAGGGACCATAGGGAGCCCATCACCCCTTTAATATTACGGGAGCTGGTGGGGGAGCTCCAGTCAGTGTGCTCTTCAAGGTACGAGGCTTTGCTATTTAGGGCGGCTTTTGCATTTGCGCTGGCGGGAGCGTTTGCCCAGGGTGGGCGCGGATGGCGGCATCAAATGGGAACATGTGCGGGATGCTGACAGTGGGCTGTTGCTGCTAGTCCCCAGGTCGAAAACAGACCCAGAGGGAAAAACATAATTTATGTAAGAACTTACCTGATAAATTAATTTCTTTCATCTTTCAAAATGCCTATAAATACACCCCCCACCACACCCACAATTCAGTTTAATGAATAGCCAAGAAGTGGGGTGATAAGAAAGGAGCAAAAGCCTCAACAAGGAATTGGAATAATTGTGCTTTATACAAAAAAATCATAACCACCACAAAAAGGGTGGGCCTCATGGACTCTTGCCAATATGAAAGAAATTAATTTATCAGGTAAGTTCTTACATAAATTATGTTTTCTTTCATGTAATTGGCAAGAGTCCATGAGCTAGTGATGTATGGGATAGCAAATACCCAAGATGTGGAACTCCACGCAAGAGTCACTAGAGAGGGAGGGATAAAAAATAAAGACAGCCAATTCCGCTGAAAAAAGAATACACAACTCAAATCAAAAAGTTTTAATCTTATAATGAAAAAAACTGAAATTATAAGCAGAAGAATCAAACTGAAACAGCTGCCTGAAGAACTTTTCTACCAAAAACTGCTTCTGAAGAAGAAAAAACATTAAAATGGTAGAATTTAGTAAAAGTATGCAAAGAAGACCAAGTTGCTGCTTTGCAAAACAGAAGCTTCATTCTTAAAAGCCCAGGAAGTAGAAACTGACCTAGTAGAATGAGCCGTAATCCTCTGAGGCGGGGATTTACCCGACTCCACATAGGCATGATGAATTAGAAGCTTTAACCAGGAAGCCAAAGAAATAGCAGAAGCTTTCTGACCTTTCCTAGGGCCAGAAAAGATAACAAATAGACTAGAAGTCTTTCTGAAATCTTTAGTAGCTTCAACATAATATTTCAAAGCTCTTACCACATCCAGAAAATGCAATGATTTTTCCAAAGAATTCTTAGGATTAGGACACAACGAAGGGACAACAATTTCTCTACTAATGTTGTTAGAATTCACAACCTTAGGCAAAAATTTAAATGAAGTCCGCAAAACCACCTTATCCTGATGAAAAATCAGAAAAGGAGACTCACAAGAAACAGCAGATAATTCAGAAACTCTTCTAGCAGAAGAGATAGCCAAAAGAAACAATACTTTCCAAGAAAGTAACTTAATATCCAAAGAATGCATAGGCTCAAACGGAGGAGCCTGTAAAGCTCTCAAAACCAAATTAAGACTCCAAGGAGGAGAGATTGACTTAATGACAGGCGTGATACAAACCAAAGCCTGTACAAAACAACGTATGTCAGGAAGATTAGCAATTTTTCTGTGAAGAAACTGTAAAATTCTAGGAATTCTAAAAGAATGCCAAGAGAACTTATGAGAGGAACACCATGAAATGTAAGTCTTCCAAACTCGGTAATAAATCTTTCTAGACACAGATTTACGAGCCTGCAACATAGTATTGATCACTGAGTCAGAGAAACCTCTATGACTAAGCACTAAGCGTTCAATCTCCATACCTTCAAATCTAATGATTTGAGATCCTGATGGAAAAACGGACCTTGAGATAGAAGGTCTGACCTTAACGGAAGTGGCCAAGGTTGGCAACTGGACATCCGAACAAGATCCGCATACCAAAACCTGTGTGGCCATGCTGGAGCCACCAGCAGTACAAACGAACATTCCATTATGATTTTGGATATCACTCTTGGAAGAAGAACTAAAGGCGGAAAGATATAAGCAGGTTGATAATTCCAAGGAAGTGACAATGCATCCACTGCTTCTGCCTGAGGATCCCTGGATCTGAACAGATACCTGGGAAGTTTCCTGTTTAGATGAGAAGCCATCAGATCTATTTCTGGAAGCCCCCATATCTGAACAATCTGAAGAAACACATCTGGGTGAAGAGACCATTCTCCCGGATGTAAAGTCTGGCGACTGAGATAATCCGCTTCCCAATTGTCTATACCTGGGATATGAACCGCATTAGACAGATTAGACAGGATCTGGATTCCGCCCATGCAAGTATCCGAGATACTTCTTGCATAGCTTGAGGACTGTGAGTCCCACCTTGATGATTGACATACGTCACGGTTGTGACATTGTCTGTCTGAAAACAAATAAATGATACTCTCTTCAGAAGAGGCCAGAACTGAAGAGCTTTGAAAATCGCACGGAGTTCCAAAATATTGATTGGTAATTTCGCTTCTTGAGATTTCCAAACCCCCTGCTCTGTCAGAGATCCCCAGACAGCTCCCCAACCTGAAGGACTTGCATCTGTTGAAAGTCCAGGTTGGATGAAGAAAAGAGGCCCCTTGAACTAGACGATGGTGATCTAACCACCAAGTCAGAGATAGTCGAGTATTGGGAATTAAGGATATCAATTGTGATATCTTTGTATAATCCCTGCACCCAAGGTTCAGCATACAAAGCTGAAGAGGTCTCATGTGAAAACGAACAAAGGGGATTGCGTCCGATGCTGCAGTCATGAGACCTAAAACTTCCATGCACATAGCTACTGAAGGAAATGATTGAGACTGAAGGTTCCGACAAGCTGAAACCAATTTCAGACATCTTTTGTCTGTTAAAGACAAAGTCATGGATACTGAATCTATTTGGAATCCTAAAAAGGTTACCCTTGCCTGAGGAATCAAGGAACTTTTTGGTAAATTGATCCTCTAACCATGTTCCTGAAGAAACAACACAAGTTAATTCGTGTGAGATTCTGCTGAATGTAAAGACTGAGCAAGTACCAAGATATCATCCAAATAAGGAAACACCGCAATACCCCGCTCTCTGATTACAGAGAGAAGGGCACTGAGAACCTTAGAGAAGATCCTTGGAGCTGTTGCTAGGCCAAAAGGAAGAGCAACAAATTGGTAATGCTTGTCTAGAAAAGAGAATCTCAGGAACTGATAGTAATCTGGATGAATTGGAATATGAAGATAAGCATCCTGTAAGTCTATTGTGGACATATAATGCCCTTGCAGAACAAAAGGCAGAATAGTCCTTATAGTCACCATTTTGAATGTTGGTATTCTTACATAACGATTCAACATTTTTAGATCCAGAACTGGTACAATGAACAGATTTGAATAAAACCCCAGACCCCGTTTCCGATATGGAACTGGCACAACTACCCCAGATGACTCCAGGTCTGAAACACATTTCAGAAAAGCCTGAGCCTTTACTGAGTTCACTGGAATGCGTGAGAGAAAGAACCTTCTCACAGGCGGTCTTATCTTGAACACACCGACCAACAAGCACAGGAAGGCACCCGTTCTACAACTCTCCCAAAGGACCTCAGCAAAAAGGAAACAGCAAACTGGATATCCAAAAACAGCAGCCAGACGATCCGGTAAAAGCAAAATTGTCTTTATTTGAAATCAAACGTGAATACAGGCTATATGTCAAACATGTTTCGTATAGAAATACTGAATTAACTTTATCAATGACAACCTGCTAAATAATGTCTAGATGGCTAGAGTTAAATACACCTGTAAAGCAACAACCTATTTTCTCACAACCAATCATATTAAGGGACCTTTTTGCAGAATTAAACAAACACCTGTGTTCTGCTCATTATAGAGGTTTATATGTGGAGAAGGGAATGTGCATAGTGTAAACATTGTTTGCAACAAGATAACTATAAAAATATATGCTGACATTCAAAACATCATACTGTGATTAATAATGATAGATTAATTTCCCCCAATGAAATCCTATATTCTTTATTAGCTATCATGCATATATGATTTTTTTTTTATATTTTCTCTTTATTAGTATTCAAACCAGCAATAAAAAGGAACTAAAAAAGGAAAAGAAAATATTTCATATTCACTAGGGGATTTTTTTTTCTTTTTTTTTGTGTACATAAAATAACATGAAGTAATATTTTTATTTAACAAATAATTTTATATCTGTAAGGAAAGTGGGTGCAGTAATTGCTCATATGACACTTGCTTAAACTTGTGTTGCCTTTAAGAGAGTGTGAGCATAAGACACTTGCACTAACTTGTGTGACTTTGCCTTTAAGAGAGTGAAAGCATTGCACTAACTTGGGTGACTTTGCCTTTAAGAGAGTGTGCCTTTAACAGAGTAAAAGACATTAATTAACTTCAAGTAGATGACACTGAATTTTGCTAAGTCATGCTACAAGTGGTAAACAACCGATGGATGCTGATGATAAGAAGTCAAAACCCAGACAGAACAAGGGTGTAACCTTGGCAGGGGTCACTTACTGACATTAAGGAACACATTGGTATAGGGGCAAATGCCATGGTAATATTGTTAATTATTATTAAGTGCAATAGGCTAAGTAAGATTGTTTGCAATAGGCTAAGTAATAAAGCCATTATTGATGTTTAGCTATTAATTATATCTATAGAAAGATTGTTAAAACCATTATTGAGAGTTGACAAAAGTAACTGCATAAGACCACATAACAGGCAGAAAAACATGTTTGTTTGAAACTAAAGATGACGGCATTGCAGTTTAGGAATACGTCAGAGATAGTACCTGAGTATGCCCTGATAAGCTTGGTTGAGGCTAAAGACAGACTGGCCAGATGTCTTGGGCCAGGGCCAATCTCAGAGGGTGCGGTCTCAGGATCTGTGGAGTTGCGCCAAAACTGTTACACAAGTGAACAGTATAAAGAGGGGTACATCTAGGCAATCTGATCTGTGAGTTGTCTGATTGTGTATTGATTGTCATGTCTGATGTCTGATGTCTGAGCCAGTCTGAGTATTTGTGGTGTGTGTATTTGAGTGTATTTTTGGGACCCATGGATGGACGCATCCTCGGTGTTGTTTCCCGCTGATCGCCTGTTTTTCTCCTGGTCCAAAGATTGCCCAGATGTCCCCTCCCATTGCGCCCCAGAAGCGGCAGGATAGGATGATGCAAACAGAGATCACGGTGATGTAGTAATTTGTTTGTTTAAAACTAGCTAGACTTGTTTTAGTGGTAATACAACATAAGATTGTTATCAGTCGTTGCGCAGGCAACTAAATGTAACGGAAAACTGTATAGATAATTGTATCTAGAATTGTTTAAAACTAGCTAGACTTGTTTTAGTGGTAATACAACATAAGATTGTTATCAGTCGTTGCGCAGGCAACTAAATGTAACTGAAAACTGTATAGATAGTTGTATCTAGAATTGTTTATATAAGCATTGCAATTGCATAGAGTGTTATAAGTATGAATAGTGGTTTGTGGTATTTTGTTTCCATGATTATTTTGCAGAATAAACCATCATTGTTATTATAAGATTGTGAAAAACCTGTGTAATGTGTCAGTCATTTCCTTGCTGAAAAGTGATATATATGATAACATCATATCCTGACAAAAAGAATCACATAACATTATTGGCGTAGTCGGTCGGCAGGATGCATAATTGTTTATCACTTGAGCAAAGAAACTGACAGTTTTTCTTACTGAATGTGCAGAGCTGATAGACGCAGCTCCGATCGAAAGTGAAACCCCTTTTTGTAGATAAAAGAAATAAGCCAGAAAAATATATAGCTGTATCTTGCACGGTCAGGAGTATAAATATATATGTTTCTGGATTAGTTAGAATTCAATTGTTAATTCCTCAAATGAGCCATGAAAGCTGTGTAAATAAACAGATATTTCATGGACATAGTCACAATTGTCACCTTGGAATGAAATTAATTGATACTGCACAGGTATATACATATTAACGTATATTGTTACTGTTACTGTGAATTTATTGATTGATGTCAGCAATAATTGAAGGTATTAGGAAAATGTTTAGGAAGAAAGCACAAACGGTTCCCCCTTCACGGCCTCAAAATATTGCGGCTTGGGAGGGGACCCCATATCAGGAATTAGCAGTGGAAGTCTTGTCTGGGACTGACCTCCCAGATAACGCTGAATTTTTTGACAAAGCAGAACCTTGTGAAGTGTTGAATAAATTACAGAATGTAAAAGTTAAGACAAATTCAGACACAGAAAGGTTACATAAGAAATTATGGGTGTTATTACAGGCATACAGAAAGACACACGAGCAGTTAGAGGAAGCTGTAGAGCAGACGGTGTGCCTGCAGAGTCAGAATAAATTGCTATTAAAAAAGAGCCAGTGTTATGAAGATGTAGCTCAACAGGCTGTGGTTAAGGTAGCCAGGGCCAAAGTAAAGCGGAAGGGTGGTAGGTTGAGTAAAGGTAAGTTACAATCAGTATTACAAAGCGGGGCTAATTGGGACCCTGAAAGGTGGGACGGTAATATTTGGGATAGTAGTGATCCTGGAGAGGAGTGGGATGATAGGGACCCTCACAGGGTGACAGCTCACCCTGTTACACGGCGTAAGGTTTATCATGGGCCTGAGGGTGCAGAAAGAGTAGACACAGTAGAGGATTACATGCAGCAAGAGGTGTTAGACATAATACGGCAGTATCAACAGAAACCGGGAGAGGACCTCATAACTTGGCTCGTGCGGATGTACGATCAAGGAGGTCATAACGTGACATTAGATAGTCAGGATGCCATGAAATTCATACAGATCCCTAGCGATCATGCCATACAACAGGTCCTGCGAATTGGACCTGGCCTGGCCGCTGATGGTATGTTGACGCAGGCATCATTGTTGGTTCAGTGTGCATACGGTGCCAGGGACAAATATCCCACAGAAGGGGATTGGCCCACTGAGGATAGGACATGGCATTCCATTAAGGAGGCCATCCAATTATTAAAGGAATTGGCTATGAAGCATGCGATATATAATGGACACCTGTATGCCCCATATCGCGAGCTACTAACCAATGCCATGAGAAACTATTTGATACGTGGGGCTCCCCGAGCATACAAGTCAGTAATCATGACATTACTGATAAATCAGACAGGGAATCCCATTTATGAGGTAATGGATGCAATAAGACAAATAGGGGAGCTAGGAATGGGATGCCCCAGTAAAGCCTGATAAAGGCAGCGGGCCGCCCCCTCCTAGAGCCAATGCTCCTCCCCGACTGTCAAGGAAAGAGATGTTCACAGAACTCCTCAAAGCAGGGGTAAAGAAGGAACAAATAGATGGGATAGAAACTAAGGAAATGTGGAAGTTATATCAACAACATGTGGGCAAAAGGATAAATGTGCAAAAGGGAAAGTCCGGTGACCTCATAACAGGTACCGCAGTCGCCCCTTCTGCCCCCACGCTAGATGATATACAAAAGCCTACCACAGGGGAAAGCAAAGAGACCAAGGAGATACTGCAGCTGATATGTGATCAGTTGGAAAGTATAAAAAAGGATAGTAAAGAAGCAGCAACTAAGACCCGGTTATATCCTAGATTGCCTTTGCCTCTGGGATATGGTTACCAGGGAGGGATGAGAGAGAATCAGGTCCCCATGGCCCCGGCTAACACCCCAGAGGCCCAAGGACCTGAGTTGGATGTGCTATCTGTGGGTGATCTGGAAGAATTCTTCCAGAACCCATAGGAATCAGGTCAAACTCCCAGTATCAGGGCCGCCTATTTTGATCATCGCCCCCATGTGGAACTAGAGATCCACTGGAGCAAAAATAATGTACAATGTGAGCGGGCTTTGATTGATACGGGAGCGGAGGCCACACTGATACAGGGAAATCCGCGGGCATTCAAGGGGGAAAAGACAATAATTACCGGGCTGGGAGGGAAAACTATAGAGGCAACAAAAGCATGGGTAGATTTAAAGATAGGGCATCTTCCTAAACGGCGATGTTCTGTTTTAATCGTACCCATCCCAGAGTACATAATTGGCATTGATGTGCTAAAGGGAGAAACATTGCGGTTAGAGGATGGAATGTACAGCTTTGGGGTAAGGCCTTATGTGTCCATCAAAACCGTTACTGTAGGAAAATTGTTGATGCCCCCCATACAGGTCCCAGTGGCCTTGAAGAGGGTATACATTCGACAATACCGAATACCGGGAGGGCATAAAGAGATAGGTGACACTATCAAGGATCTAATAGCTGCAGGGGTGGTGAGACCTATCACCACATCTTGGAATAATCCTGTTTGGCCGGTCAAGAAAAGTGATGGGACCTGGCGTATGACTGTGGATTATAGGGAGTTAAATAGTAATACTCCCCCATTAACGGCAGCAGTACCAGATATGGTTACGCTGATAGAAAATATACAGCGTCACCCTGGAAATATGTATGCGGTCATTGACCTGGCAAATGCCTTCTATACAATACCTATAGAGGAGCAGTGCCAAGAGCAATTCGCATACACCTGGCAGGGACGGCAATTCACGTTCACGCGCCTCCCAATGGGCTATGTCCATAGCCCCACGATCTGCCACAGGATTGTGGCAGAACACATGGAGGAAGTTACTCTGCCCCCCAACGTGCAGGTCACCCATTATATAGATGATATAATGATACAGGGACCTGATGAGCAGGTAGTGCAACAAGTGTTAGAACAGGTGATAACCCACTTAAAGAAGAAGGGGTGGGAAATCAACCCTGACAAAATACAAGGGCCAGGAACCTCAGTACGATTCCTGGGTATACAGTGGACAAATGGCCGTAGGGAAATAACCCCTAAAGCCAAGCAGAAAATAGTGGAATTTACATCCCCTAAAACCAAAAAGGAAGCCCAGCGCTTCATTGGGTTATTTGGCTTTTGGCGGCAGCATATACCCCACCTGAGCCAAATACTAGCCCCCATCTACAAGGTTACCAGGAAAAAGTATAGCTTTGAGTGGGGGTCTAAGGAGGAGTTGGCTTTTGAAACTGCAAAACAGGCCATCCAAATGGCGATGGATCTGTGGCCAGTGAAGGAAGGGCCAATAGATTTAAATGTGTCTGTCCACAAAGAACATGCCAATTGGAGCCTTTGGCAGAAACAAGGGAGAGGGAAAGTCCCCCTTGGTTTCTGGACTAGGAAATTGCCGGAGGCAGGTGACCGATACACGCCCTTTGAGCGCCAGTTATGTGCTTGCTACTGGGCTTTAGTGGAAACAGAGGAGCTAACGTTAGGGCATGATGTATTCTTGAGGCCTGAGATCCCCATAATGAACTGGGTAATGGGCAGTCCTAAGACCCATAAGATTGGACATGCTCAGGAATCAAGCATCATAAAATGGAAATGGTATATACAGAACAGGGCAAAGACAGGTCCCAAAGGGGTTGCCGCACTGCATGAAAAGGTTGCTGAGCAACCCCTCCAGGGGACAGCCCCCATTCAGGAGACACTAACAGAGGAGTCTCTAGTAAAATGGGGTGTGCCATATGATCAACTGTCAGAAGAACAGCAAGCCCATGCTTGGTTCACTGACGGATCAGCAAAATATGTGGGTTCACAGAGGAGTTGGAAAGCAGTAGCCTACAATCCTGTGACCAAACAGATGCTGGTGTCTACAGGGAAAAATGAAAGTAGCCAATATGCCGAGTTAGTTGCTGTCCATCAGGCTATAGCCTGTGAACAGGGCGAATGCCACGTATACACCGACTCATGGTCAGTGGCAAATGGGCTAGCCACCTGGCTCCCCACCTGGGAACGGAAAGACTACCAGATATACTCAAAGGAGGTGTGGGGGAAGCAGATATGGCAGGAACTCAGCAGATTGGTTAGGGAAAAGACAGTGACTATTTACCATGTAGATGCCCATACAAATCAGGATTCACTAGAACGGCTATTCAATTCCATTGCAGATGAGGCAGCCAAAGTCTCCACTGTGGAAAGTGAGGATGTGGATGAGGAGGCTGACAATAAGGGTGTGGCCCAGTGGGCCCACCAGAAAAGTGGACACCTTGGAGAGAGAGCGACTCATAGGTGGGCATTGCAAAGGGGGATCAAGCTATCTATGGAAGTAATAAAAACAGAGATAGCAAATTGTCCTGTATGTCAGCATGTCAGGAAGCGACAGATTCCTGGCATGGTGCAAGGGCATATCAAAAGAGGCAAGCTGCCGGGCCAGATCTGGCAGATAGATTTCATAGGACCTCTTCCCTCCAGCAAGGGCTGCCAGTACGTGTGCACGGCTGTGGACACGTACTCAGGCTACCTCATAGCCCACCCATGTAAGCAAGCAACTCAGATAAACACCATTAAGACCCTAGAATTAATCACAAAATTCTATGGCACTCCATTGCAGATACAGAGTGACAATGGTACTGATTTTACAGGACACATGGTACAGGGATATAGTGCAGAAAGGTACATACAATGGATATACCATATACCCTATTATCCCCAAGCAGCAGGATTAATTGAGCGAATGAATGGTTTGCTAAAGCAGCAGTTAAAGAAGCTAGGGGATGGTACCTTGCAGAAGTGGAGGGACCATCTTGAGGAAGCAATTAATGTTTTAAATAACCGTCCTATTACAGATAGTGAGACCCCACTGTCTAGGATGATAAGCAGACAGGAGTACACAGAGTGTCGAGATCAACATGCTGTGGTAACGTGTTGGGAAACTAGCCCTGGGGGTTTAGCGCCAGATAAATTGCTCCCTCCTAGTGGCGGGATATACTTGACCATCCAGGGCCAGGTAACAATATCCCCTGAGAGCTCCCAAACCATATCAACAGGGATAGGGGTCCAAATACCTGACAAGCATGTGGGTTTCATAGTTCCAATGCCCTCTCTCATAGTCAGAGGTATTAGCATAGTGGAGAAAACGCTAGACCCTGGAAGAACTGAGGAAGTGAAGCTCACCCTCCTCAATAGAGGAAAGGAACAGGGAGACATGTCAGCATTAGAAGTAGTGGCAAAGCTTATAGTTACTCCTACCTGCAACAGTGAGATAGCGGAACAGGAAACTGCAGAAACCAGGGGAAGGGTGGGCATAGGGGCTAAGGTCTGGTTGAAACAAGAAAAGGGCCCCCCCGTGCCTGCAGAGGTGATAGCTAAGGGAGATGACAATGTGGTAATTGTGGTAAAGCAAGGGAGCAATGATTGGCTGCATGTGCCTGCGGGCAAGTGCTATTTACGGAATTAATTTGAAGTATGTTTCCTTCCTAGATTCTTGTTGGCATGGCTGCTATTGTAACCGGTGCTCTGTTGGGACTCCTTTTGGCCGCATGCGTAAGCCAAGCACTGATGAGCCAGAGGATGAAACGTGAGGTGTCCGGTGCCAGCTATCACACCTTCTATGAGGGAAGCATGACCGTTCCGTATTGCACAACATGGGCATCCTGCTCCATCCCATTTACCTTTGATGACGACGTAACCTGTTTGACCAAAAATGAATATGGAAGTTGGATGTTCCTTACCAAGCGGGAAAGGGTGGTATTTGAACTATCAGAAGAAGAGACAATTACCTGTGACATCCCTTCCTCCACTGTACATTGTGTAACTAAAGATTTTTGTTCTGCTGCAGTGACCAGGGAAGATTGTAAGGAGTCTAAGGAGGATGAGAGCTGGACAATTGTTTTACAGGATGAGAACTTAATATTTGAACTGCAAGAAGGGGTTGGGTTGATTTGTGAAAATCCCAGTATGCCTTCCACTTCCCCAAAACTAAAAGTGGAGATTCAGGAACGCATTTTAGGTTGTAAAACATCCACTGATACACAGGTTCGTGCTGTAATGTTAAACATATCATACACTGATGGGGAACCAGAGGGTCTGACATATGTGTGTAAATATACAGGAAAAGAGTCATCTGAACCTCTTTTAATGTATATCAGGAGACCTGTAATGGATGGGAAATTATTAAACAACCGACACAAGGGAAAGAGGGACCATGCACGGCGTCATTTAGGCTCCCTGCATGCCTCCTCATGGGAACTTGATAATACCTTTGTAAAAACTGCCAAAGATGTGTTTAATGTGACAAATGTTCAGGGACCATGTTGGGTATGTGGGTTTGTGCCTCACGGGCAGACTAGGGGTTACCCTTATCTAGGTGTATCTTTAACCATGAGTATGCTTGCCGATATGATTGGGAATAAGACTGTGTGGAATTTTACAGGTCTTAACACACCAGGTAGGGATGACTTGCTGGATAAGTTGCATCTAGCTAACAATGTGACTACAGGTGCTATTATGTTTCAAAATCTAGATGGGGAGATATATAGTACTAATAACCTAACCCAGCTACCTGACATGATAATGTTAATGTATAACATAGGACGGCTAGTTAAAAATAGGACAGGGGTATTCAACATTAAACTGAAATTCTATGACTTCTCATATTTGACTTATGCCCATGAGAAATGGAAGACTAAGTTTGGTGAGCCCAGAGACCTTATTAAAGACTGGTACCAGCTTAATAGGGAAACACTAGCAGGTAACACACGGACTAAGGATGGGAGGAAGCGATTGAATAGGATATGTCCTCCTTTTGTTAAACTGCCAGTGGGATATTATTGGTTGTGTGGGAGGTGGGCAGTAAAGGTAATACCTTGCACCCATTATGGCCCATGCTTTTTAGGATATATATTCCCTGCTTTTAACATAACCACCACGCTTCCACCACCTATATTGCATAGAACACGAAGATACCTTGACCTGGACAGAATACACAATGGAGTTAAAATTAGTGAAGGTATGCGCCTGCTTGCAACATTTGTCCCTCATTATGGGGCTGCTACAGCCCTCACTAGATTAAATACGCTAGCTGATTTAGTGGATGAAGCTTTTAATGTAACTAGAGATGCAATAGAGCTCTTAGCATTAGAACAGGAACAAATTAGGATGGTGGCATTGCAGAATAGAATGGCTCTAGACTATCTCCTAGCTGCAGAAGGAGGAGTTTGCCAGAGAATCCACCAGCAATGCTGTGTGTACATAGAAGACAATACAGGTAAAATCAAACATGACCTACACAGACTAGAAGAAGTGCAAAAGCACATACGTGAGGTACATGATGATTCATTTAGCAAATGGCTTAAAGACTTTGACTGGACTTTTGGACTGGGGGGATGGCTTGGAAGCTTAGGCAAAACTATAGTTAAATGGCTATTAATAAGTCTGGCTTGCTTGTGTGGGATATTCATTATAGTAAAAATGTTTGGATGTTTTTGTAATACATTAGGTAGGATGTGTTTTAAACCAAAAGACAATATTACTTGAGTGTTTTAATTATTAAGGTATGTGTTTAGAAACAAGCAAGGTGTCACATGACCAAGGGGTGGAATGTAAGGAAAGTGGGTGCAGTAATTGCTCATATGACACTTGCTTAAACTTGTGTTGCCTTTAAGAGAGTGTGAGCATAAGACACTTGCACTAACTTGTGTGACTTTGCCTTTAAGAGAGTGAAAGCATTGCACTAACTTGGGTGACTTTGCCTTTAAGAGAGTGTGCCTTTAACAGAGTAAAAGACATTAATTAACTTCAAGTAGATGACACTGAATTTTGCTAAGTCATGCTACAAGTGGTAAACAACCGATGGATGCTGATGATAAGAAGTCAAAACCCAGACAGAACAAGGGTGTAACCTTGGCAGGGGTCACTTACTGACATTAAGGAACACATTGGTATAGGGGCAAATGCCATGGTAATATTGTTAATTATTATTAAGTGCAATAGGCTAAGTAAGATTGTTTGCAATAGGCTAAGTAATAAAGCCATTATTGATGTTTAGCTATTAATTATATCTATAGAAAGATTGTTAAAACCATTATTGAGAGTTGACAAAAGTAACTGCATAAGACCACATAACAGGCAGAAAAACATGTTTGTTTGAAACTAAAGATGACGGCATTGCAGTTTAGGAATACGTCAGAGATAGTACCTGAGTATGCCCTGATAAGCTTGGTTGAGGCTAAAGACAGACTGGCCAGATGTCTTGGGCCAGGGCCAATCTCAGAGGGTGCGGTCTCAGGATCTGTGGAGTTGCGCCAAAACTGTTACACAAGTGAACAGTATAAAGAGGGGTACATCTAGGCAATCTGATCTGTGAGTTGTCTGATTGTGTATTGATTGTCATGTCTGATGTCTGATGTCTGAGCCAGTCTGAGTATTTGTGGTGTGTGTATTTGAGTGTATTTTTGGGACCCATGGATGGACGCATCCTCGGTGTTGTTTCCCGCTGATCGCCTGTTTTTCTCCTGGTCCAAAGATTGCCCAGATGTCCCCTCCCATTGCGCCCCAGAAGCGGCAGGATAGGATGATGCAAACAGAGATCACGGTGATGTAGTAATTTGTTTGTTTAAAACTAGCTAGACTTGTTTTAGTGGTAATACAACATAAGATTGTTATCAGTCGTTGCGCAGGCAACTAAATGTAACGGAAAACTGTATAGATAATTGTATCTAGAATTGTTTAAAACTAGCTAGACTTGTTTTAGTGGTAATACAACATAAGATTGTTATCAGTCGTTGCGCAGGCAACTAAATGTAACTGAAAACTGTATAGATAGTTGTATCTAGAATTGTTTATATAAGCATTGCAATTGCATAGAGTGTTATAAGTATGAATAGTGGTTTGTGGTATTTTGTTTCCATGATTATTTTGCAGAATAAACCATCATTGTTATTATAAGATTGTGAAAAACCTGTGTAATGTGTCAGTCATTTCCTTGCTGAAAAGTGATATATATGATAACATCATATCCTGACAAAAAGAATCACATAACAATATCCCATTCTGAATTTAAACCCTTTGGCACTACAGTTTCCAATTGGAAAATCCAAAAGACTTCCCTTTTCTTGAGAATTTCTCCTCTATTACCACCTCTTGGGTGTCTGGGAATAAATTGGATGCATTGAAACGCCAATAAGGAAGTGTCAGAATGGTGTTCTTTCTTAAAATGTAGTGACACTGGAGTAGTTTAATGTGGGTCTTCAATGGACCTAAGGTGCTCTAAGAATCTATCTTTCAGGGGTCGTATAGTGAGTCCTACATACTGCTTATAGCACCCCCTGTAGGTGAGCAAATAAATAACATATGTAGAATTACAGGTGGAATATTGTTCTATCTGATAGGATTTACCTGTGACCTGGGATTTAAACTCTGTTCCAAATAGGGCATGTGCACATGACTTGCACCTGCTGCTATTACATTTATGAAAACCAAGCTTTAATGAAAGCCAATTTTCCTTTTTTATTTTTGGCAGCATAGAAGGAGACAGAAGGTTACCCAAGGTTTTGGCTTTACGTGACACAAATCCACAGCCCGTTTGCACAATCTGTCTAAGTACATCATCCGCCTCTAATATGGGCAAAGAATCACGTATGATTTTACAGATTTTGTGATACTCAGTGCTGTAGGTAGTAATGAATTTGGGTTTGTTCTGCATTGGATTAAACTCTCTTTTGTTGACAAATAATGAATCCCTATCCTGAGGGTCAACCAATTTCTTGGCCCTATCTAGGTTATTCTTATCATAACCTCTTTGTAAGAATCTTTCAGTTAATTATTTCGCATGAAATTCATATTTATCCGATTTAGTGCAATTACGTTTTACACGTATGTATTGACTCTTAGGTATAGATACCACTGTATGCCTAAGATGACAGGAGGTGGCATTGAGAATAGTATTCCCAGCCATCTCTTTGCGATACAGTTCAACTTCAATACTCTGTTCATCACAATTGGCTCGTAGCTCTATATCCAAGAAGGGAACACTTTCTGTACTGGTCACATGGGTAAATTTTAAATTGAGATCATTATCTTGCAGATACTCTATAAAGTCAGGGATTGTCTCCTCTGACCCTTTCCAGACAACCAAAAGGTCATCTATATAGCGACCAAAATAAAGTATGTGTTCCCTGTATGGATTAATATCTCCAAAGACGCGGGACAGCTCCCACCAACCTAAGTACAAGTTGGCGTAAGATGGGGCAAATTTTGCCCCCATAGCTGTCCTGCGTCTTTGGAGATAATAGTCACTTTCAAACATGAAAAAGTTATGTGTTAGGAGAAAATCAATGGAGATAAGAATGAACTCTTTCAATTTAGCCTCATAGCCTGAAAAATTATCCAAGAAAAATTTGACAGCCTCTATCCCTTTATCATGTGGTATACACGTGTAGAGTGAAATAACATCTACTGAGACAAATGAATACCCTGCTTCCCACTTTAGTTTTTCAATCTGTTGGATGACATCACTAGTATCTCTTACATAACTTAATAAATGAGTCACCATAGGCTGTAAAAATGCATCAATAGTTTCAGAAAGGGGATCAATCAGAGAACCAATACCAGCCACTATTGGGGGCCTGGGGGTTTACACACACTTTTGTGAAATTTAGGCAAGTAATGAAAAATTGCCACTTTTGACTTTTGGACTTTGAACTTTTAAAAATTCCAAATTCTTTTGTGTGATAACCCCATTATAGGCCGCCGAATCAATGATGGAATAAAGTTCCCTTTGGAAGCGAAAAGTAGGATTATTAGGCAATTTTAAATAGACCTCATTATCCGAAAGCTGTCTCCAAGCTTCCTCTAAATAATCTTGTTTGTTCAACACTACAACTTTTCCCCCTTTATCAGATCCACAAATAAATATTTCCTGTATTTTCTCCAGAGATTTCAGAGCTTGATATTGTTTCCTAGTCAAATTATCACTCTTGTGTGACTTCCAATCAATACTATCATGCAAATCCTTCAGTTTTAACTCAACAGTTTTCTGAAATACTTCAATGGCACTGGATCTGGTCTTAATTGGATAAAAGTCTGATTTGGGTTTCAACTTACTAATATCAATTTTACTAGACATTTCTCTATCCATTGCCATTGAATTCTCCTGTTCTAATGAAACCAAATCAAGTAATGCACATTTATCAGAAAAATCCTTAATGGCATCAGTAGTAGGGTCATTGGTTTCAACCTCCAAGGGTATATCTACAGTCTCAGCTCCTGAAAAGTGTTTCTTTAATACTAAAATTTTAATGAATTTATTTATATCTACAATAGTATTAAATAAATCAAAATGTGAAGTAGGAGCAAAGCTTAAACCCAAAGACAGAACAAATAGTTGTTCCTGAGTTAAAGTCTGTGATGACAGATTTAATACATTATCAAACTGATTTAGATATACTTCTGAGGCTGATTCCCTTTCTTCCTTTGAGGATATCTGTGTCTTGGCATTCCCTGTCTTTAATATGGGCTGCTCTATTGAATCTGTGCCCCCCTCTACGTATTTTTTTCTTTGTGTCAGGGGGCCTTTCTGTTTTTTTTTACATAGTATCACAATCTATAGTATGTGTATGTGTAACCTGAAAGACTCGCATCTGTTGAAATCACAGTCCAGGTTGGACGAAGAAAAGAGGCCCCTTGAACTAGACGATGGTGATCTAACCACCAAGTCAGAGATAGTCGAGTATTGGGAATTATGGATATCAATTGTGATATCTTTGTATAATCCCTGTACCAAAGGTTCAGCATACAAAGCTGAAGAGGTCTCATGTGAAAACAAGCAAAGGGGATCGCGTCCGATGCTGCAGTCATGAGACCTAAAACTTCCATGCACATAGCTACTGAAGGGAATGATTGAGACTGAAGGTTCCGACAAGCTGAAACCAATTTCAGACGTCTTTTGTCTGTTAGAGACAAAGTCATGGATACTGAATCTATTTGGAATCCTAAAAAGGTTACCCTTGTCTGAGGAATCAAGGAACTTTTTGGTAAATTGATCCTCCAACCATGTTCCTGAAGAAACAACACAAGTTGATTTGTGTGAGATTCTGCTGAATGTAAAGACTGAGCAAGTACCAAGATATTGTCCAAATAAGGAAACACCACAATACCCCACTCTCTGATTACAGAGAGAAGGGCACCGAGAACCTTAGAGAAGATCCTTGGAGCTGTTGCTAGGCCAAAAGGAAGAGCAACAAATTGGTAATGCTTGTCTAGAAAAGAGAATCTCAGGAACAGATAGTGATCTGAATGAATTGGAATATGAAGATAAGCATCCTGTAAGTATTTTGTGGACATATAATGCCCTTGCAGAACAGTCCTTATAGTCACCATTTTGAATGTTGGTATTCTTACATAACGATTCAAAATTTTTAGATCCAGAACGGGTCTGAAAGAAATCTCTTTCTTGGTACAATGAACAGATTTGAATAAAACCCCAGACCCCGTTTCCGATATGGAACTTGCACAATTACCCCAGATGACTCCAGGTCTGAAACACATTTCAGAAAAGCCTGAGCCTTTACTGGGTTCACTGGAATGCGTGAGAGAAAGAACCTTCTCACAGGCGGTCTTATCTTGAAACCTATTCTGTACCCTTGAGAAACAATGTTCTGAAGCCAATGATTTTGGACTGAATTAATCCAAACATCTTTGAAAAATTGTAACCTGCCCCCTACCAGCTGTGCTGGAATGAGGGCCGCACCTTCATGCGGACTTGGGAGCTGGTTTTGATTTTCTAAAAGGCTTGGATTTATTCCAGACTGGAGAAGGCTTCCAATTGGAAGCCGTTCCTTTAGGGGAAGGGTCAGGCTTCTGTTCCTTATTCTGATGAAAGGAACGAAAACGGTTAGCAGCCCTAAATTTACCCTTAGATTTTTTATCCTGAGGCAAAATAGCTCCCTTCCCCCCAGTGACAGTTGCAATTATAGAATCCAACTGAGAACCAAATAATTTATTACCTTGGAAAGAAAGAGATGGCAACATTGACTTAGAAGTCATATCTGCATTCCAAGATTTAAGCCATAAAGCTCTTCTAGCTAAAATAGCTAAAAAGACATATACCCAACATCAATTCTAATGATATCAAAAATGGCATCACAAATGAAATTATTAGCATGTTGAAGAAGCTTAACAATGCTATACACATTATGATCTGGTACTTGTTGCGCTAAAGCCTCCAACCAAAAAGTTGAAGCTGCAGCAACATCAGCCAAAGAAATAGCAGGCCTAAGAAGATTACCTGAACATAAATAAGCCTTCCTTAGAAAAGATTCAAGCTTCCTATCTAAAGGATCTTTAAAAGAAGTACTATCTGCCATAGGAATAGTAGTACGTTTAGCAAGAGTAGAGATAGCCCCATCAACTGTGGGGATTTTTTCCCAAAACTCCAATCTATCAGCCGGCAAAGGGTACAGTCTCTTAAACCTTAAAGAAGGAGTAAATGAAGTACCCAGACTATTCCATTCCCTAGAAATTACATCTGAAATGGCATCAGATGTTGAAGGAACAAAAGGTAATGGACTACTACTAATGGAAATATTGTCTGCTTTTGAAAGTTTATCATGACAACTAACACAAACTACAGCTGGAGGAACAGTTACCACAAGTTTACCGAAAATGCACTTAGTTTTGGTAGAACCGACATCAGGCAGCAGCGTTCCAGAAGTAGATTCTGATACAGGGTCAGATTGCGACATCTTGCAATATGTAATAGAAAAAACAACATATAAAGCAAAATTATCAAATTCCTTAAAGGGCCACTGTAAGTAAATATTTTCTATGCCTGTTACTAACTAACTACCCCAAATACGCTTTTTATCAATAGCATTTCATTAACTTATCTCTACCGTATATCAGAAATCTTGTCTGCAAATTTAATTGTTTTCCAAACCCACTCAGTGGGTATCCTTTGCTCTGTACCAATCCGTTTACAATACCTAGGTTTCAAAATGGCGCTTTAAACACAATTTCATTGGTTTAAGTATTTTGAACATGCAGTGCTGAAAATAGTGGGCAGGATAACGTGACATCATCGGGGAATAAAAGATATAACTTTTATAACGTTATGAAACTTCGTTTTGGAGAAAATATAGGTCAGTAAGTTTTAATTAATGTTTATTAACTTTAATATGTTAGTTGTTTGGCTTAAAAATTATAACAGAAAGTAATCCTTTAAATGACAGTTTCAGGAATGGGAAAAAATGCAAACAGAATAAGCCTCTGGAAACCAGAAGCAAAAAGAAACAAAGACTGAAATAATGTCAAAAAAACTGGCGCCACTATGTGAAAACTCTCGGCGTCAACTACGACGCCGGAAATGACGTCAATAACGTCAACAAACGTAATTCTCGTGCCAAAAAAGTCTTGCGCCAAAATGACGGGGGAGGGGATGCCCGCTAGGTGCTGACCTAGGGGTTACTCCCCCCTACGAATCATAGGCCAAATAACTCTACCAGCTTACAACTCGCTCTCTCTGCCAATTGGGCGTACGCAATACGTGCTGTGCTGCAAACACTGCGTAGGTCCCTGGCCGTCATTCAGTAGGGGTTAAACTAGCTAGTTCATTGCCGCCACTAATTTTTGATTAAGAAC
The DNA here is from genome assembly GCF_027579735.1 of Bombina bombina. Classification (NCBI taxonomy): domain Eukaryota; kingdom Metazoa; phylum Chordata; class Amphibia; order Anura; family Bombinatoridae; genus Bombina; species Bombina bombina. The sequence goes on from NC_069503.1 coordinate 42,778,622, forward strand.
TTTATACAGTTCTTTGTGATTATTATTAATAAGTTGCCTAAGTTGGCATATTTAAAAAGCCTAATTTAAGAGGTTTATTTTGTATAAATAAACGTGACCGGTCTTTAGCCCAAAACCTGTTGTTGTGTGTTATTGGTTTATTTCTTGCTAGGGTACATAAGACGTAATAGGAAGTTTATCTCTTAAGAGACAGTCTGCATCCCACAATTATGTGTACATACCTGAGCTAACTCCTAAATCATTTCTCCTGCACTCGTTCCATTCTTCTGCAGCTGCTCTAAGTTGCTTAAATAGTTTTTTTCTACTGCAGCAATCTAAAATGTCCGCAGGCTCTGCCCACCGCTTGCTAGTAATTTGGTCATTTTATGTTTTGTCCAATCAGCATTGATGCGTAAATAAGTTTTTTTAGCGCACACACAATGTTTTACGCATGCGCAGTGTAGACACCATAAGTTATTCCCCAGTTATTTAGCTGACACTATTGTTCTGTGTTGCATGAATTGTATAGTCTGTGAATGTGTGTGTGTATGCGTTTGTGTGTGTGCGTGTGTACATGTATGTGTCTGTATGTGTGGGTGGATGTGTGTAGTCTGTGAATGTGTGTGTGTATATGTTTGTGTGTGTGTGCGCGTCTGTACATGTATGTGTCTGTATGGGTGGGTGCATGTGTGTAGTCTGTGAATGTGTTTGTGTGTGTACATGTATTTATCTGTATGGGTAGGTGCATGTGTGTAGTCTGTGAATGTGTGTGTGTGCGTTTGTGTGTATGCGTCTGTACATGTATGTGTCTGTATGTGTGGGTGGGTGCATGTGTGTGTGTATGCGTTTGTGTGTGTGTGTGTGTCTGTACATGTATGTGTCTGTATGTGTGGGTGGGTGGGTGCATGTGTGTAGTCTGTGAATGTGTGTGTGCGTTTGTGTGTGTGCTTCTGTACATGTATTTATCTGTATGGGTGGGTGCATGTGTGTAGTCTGTGAATGTGTGTGTGTGCGTCTGTACATGTATGTGTCTGTATGTGTGGGTGGGTGCATGTGTGTAGTCTGTGAATGTGTGTGTGTATGCGTTTGTGTGTGTGTGTCTGTATGTGTGGGTGGGGACATGTGTGTAGTCTGTGAATGTGTGTATGCGTTTGTGTGTGTGTGTCTGTATGTGTGGGTGGGTGCATGTGTGTAGTCTGTGAATGTGTGTGTGTGTGTATGCGTTTGTGTGTGTGTGTCTGTATGTGTGGGTGGGTGCATGTGTGTAGTCTGTGAATGTGTGTGTGTATGCGTTTGTGTGTGTGTGCGTCTGTACATGTATGTGTCTGTATGTGTGGGTGGGTGCATGTGTGTAGTCTGAATGTGTGTGTGTGTGAGCTCCCAAGGAAGAAACAGACAAATGCTGCAAGGTAGAATAGATGATTTAGAAAATCGCTCTAGGTGTAATAAACTAAAAATGATTGGTCTTTCAGAAAACACAGAATTTTCAGACTTATTACACTTTGCTTCCGTAGTTTTACCTCAATCACTGGGGATTCAACAACAGAATTTACCTTTAGCAGTAGAAAGGGTGCACAGATTAGGTTTACCAAAACTACAGACTACAGGCCATAAATTAGCTGGACCTATTATGATCAGAATTTTGAACTACCAGGATAAAATGAATTTGCTGAGGATCTATAGGAAAAATAATAACTTCCTGATAGGGGAACATAAAATATTACTTTTGCAGAATTTTTCTGTTGAAACAACGGCAAAAAGAAAAACAATGGCACCATTTTGTACAAAGTTGATAAATATAGGAGTTAAAGCTAGACTTATTATAAATGAAGAAGGTGATGCCTCTATTACACTAACCAAAACTGAGGAGGCCAAATAATACTTTATACAAAAAAGTATCTCACTTACATAAATATAAGAATATTAAGTACTATAATCTGCACCTTAGATTATCAATCTGGTTATAAAATGAGTTGGTCACACCAGATAGACTGTCCTCTGATCTGATGTTTTTAGATAAGCTGTATGTATGTCTCATGTTTTTATTTCTTGTACCATTTTTTTCCCCTTTTTTTTTTCTCTCTCCCTCCTCACGCCCCTGCTCCGCAGTGTTAGCTCTCCCCTGGTGTTTTTCCCGCCAATAGGGTATGAGGGATATCATATATCGGTTTCGCTTAATTGAAAAATATTACTTAATATCTTTCTTAGAAGCTGGTGTAACATATGCCTGCCTGATATCACTGTCCCTTTAAGACTGCCTTCCCTGCTACTGACAATCATGCTGGTTTGGGCAGTATCTGCATTCAACTTACCTGCCTAATTAATCATTCATGCACCTGATTCCCTCAGCCTCTTTTTAAACCATCTCAGACCTAATGTGCATTGCATTAGCTTTAACGTTTTGTTCCAGAACAACAGAGGTCTGTGACTGTTCCTGCATGGATTTTCCCAGCATATTCAAGCTACAGCCTTTCCTTTTAAATTCCAAGAAACTAAGAAGACTCACACAAAGATGTGGATATCTCCTGTAAGTATGCACTTGTAAGCACTCTTAGCCTAGACTCTGAGGCAGTTATTCCAGATCGGGTTAAATAAAATATAACTTTTATTATAAATTGCACTTAAAATAAGGGTAACACACAAATTAAAATCGACACTAGCACTATCATGTAATCCGACAATAATTATTCTCTTGATGGAGGACTATAGTATCTGTGGCCTATAATGAATAAATATGTGCCCCCTAGGTAGTGCTATAATCACTTAGCTATACATAGAATAGTGATTCCAAATGGTATTTATGTATCATCAATCACTGTCATACCCCTTTGTAAGGATATTTGGATACCTTGTTAACTCTAGTTTTTGTATTGTTAGCCAGGAATTGTTCCACTATGTCTCTGTATACTCTGTACAAATAGTGACTGTTATTCAGTCCTATTGTATTCTAGTGTAGTCTCTGTGTAACTGGATAATATCACGTTCTATTATGTGTGACTTATAGTTAGTTAATAGGAGTAGCTGCAGGATTCATGAGAGGAAAATATAGCAATGTAGGATGTTCAGGCTTCAGAGTAAACTGGTAGAAGATTGACTCATAGATGCAAACTAAGGTTTGTTGCAGGTTCACAGTACATAATATTATAGAGAGCTGTATGCCAGTAATAAGCAGAGCGGCACAGGTGATAGACAAGTTGCAAGTTTAAGGCATTAAATACTGTGTGTGGATATATTTGATAATAACATGAAAGCTTTTAACTGAAAACATAGATGCAGAGTTCTGAATATATTAACATATTTGGAGGAGGATATTTCAGCTATGACAACTTGTAGCAGAGAATAGTTATAAAGTTCTGAGTAAGATGCTGTTGTAGTAATTAGAGAATGATTATAACCAAATGCATACTTGTAATTTAGAATAAATTTCAGAGTTTGTTGAGTAGCAGTGTCCAGGAAAGAAAATGGAATTATATGGATACTTGCGATTAGATGATTTTAAGCATAGCTAAAAGGAAAGGCTTATGTTACTACACACGAACAAAGGCACCACTCGGGCTTTTTCCCTGTTATTATATAATTGCAAACTTAATGTTTATTAGTCAATAAAGCTTTTATTATATAGTGAATGGTGATAAATGCATAAACAATTAAATTCCAAGAAACTAAGAAGACTCACACAAAGATGTGGATATCTCCTGTAAGTATGCACTTGTAAGCACTCTTAGCCTAGACTCTGAGGCAGTTATTCCAGATCGGGTTAAATAAAATATAACTTTTATTATAAATTGCACTTAAAATAAGGGTAACACACAAATTAAAATCGACACTAGCACAATCATGTAATCCGACAATAATTATTCTCTTGATGGAGGACTATAGTATCTGTGGCCTATAATGAATAAATATGTGCCCCCTAGGTAGTGCTATAATCACTTAGTTATACATAGAATAGTGATTCCAAATGGTATTTATGTATCATCAATCACTGTCATACCCCTTTGTAAGGATATTTGGATACCTTGTTAACTCTAGTTTTTGTATTGTTAGCCAGGAATTGTTCCACTATGTCTCTGTATACTCTGTACAAATAGTGACTGTTATTCAGTCCTGTTGTATTCTAGTGTAGTCTCTGTGTAACTGGATAATATCACGTTCTATTATGTAATTGAACGTTAAATTTAAGGAAGATTTAGTTCATACGTGGCGCTGGTATTATGTATTGTCTTTAACAACTTTCAATGTGAAAAAGGACTTCTCGCCACAATTGTTCATTACATTTCAAAACCTGTTTGCCGTTACAAAACTGTATTATTCTATTAGTGCAGTATATTCTCTGAGTCTCTCCACTTTATATGTACATGAGGGCTATCAAAGGATTTGCATACGCTACAAATACTAATCTGTTAATGATACATGTAACTCTAAATTGTAGTGTTGTTATTAGAATACAACACCTTCTATGTGTTTCCAATATATGTCACAATTTCTGTTTTGCTTTGTATGCGCTACAAACATACCACCTTACTGTCAGTATCCTTGTTTAAAGACAACATAATCTCTGTGTTGCCAGTATCTATATAAATTACATTTGGCTCTGTTTGCGCTACAGACATGTGACCCCAAATAAGCGGTGTCTTAATTGGAAGAAAACAATATCTCTGTGTTGCCCCTATATATTGCAGTTATGTTTGGCTCTGTGTACGCTACAAACTGAACGTATGGTTCTGTACTTATAGGTTACTGTTATCACTCTTGATATATTATTCTATTGTAAATGCTCTTTATAAGTGCTTAATGTAGCGTATTTTCTCTTGTATCAAGCACGGTCAGAGAGTGGATACCTTTAATATTATAATATTAGCTCTGGCTAAGTCTGGCACAACCCAGACTATTCAACAAGTTAACTAAGTATAGCTGATATTGTCTTTTTGTCTAGAATAGCATGTTAGTGCTAGGCTGTTTAAAAACTGAGCGCCCAAACGCTCACAATGACTCCTGACTAGTTTCGCCCCTCCGGGCTTTGTCAAAGGCGGCGAGCCGCCGATTGTTTGGGGGTATATACCGGTAAAACCGGAAGTCCCGCCTTACTCCATTTGTAATTGATTATCGATTGGACAAGATCAGTAGATTGACAGCTTCGGGTTCCAATCAGATGATACTGTTGTTAGTATCTTACCTAATGCTGGGGTTTCGTGAGCTGTCAGAATATAGAATATCAGATTCTAACACAGCTCTCTCGGGTTTCTTAGACTGATCATCTGTGTTAATATTTCATAGTCCTTTGTGTTTTAATACAGATCAAGTTGTTTCAAGGGGTATTTCTTCTTGTGACTGAATCTTCTATCACTTATGAATCTGTCTTTATGTTCTTGACATGCTTGACTACCTTTATTATGTTGTATTTGATAATAAATAATATGACATCTAGGTACAATATTATTATGTATTTGGTGGGTACTCGAGGAAAAAGTGTACCGTATGTTTTAATCTAAATGTGAATGTACTTGAATCACTGTGAGTGTATTGGTGACACTTACTAATCCCAATTGCTCCTGTGTGTGACTTTCAATATCTATTAAACAAAACCATAGTGCTGAGTGTGAGTTATTTTTTGTGTGATGATTATATTTTCATTGTATTCAAAAATTCTTGCTATTAGATATATAGCAAGCTTTCTTTTAGCTAACATTCTATCAGTGCTAATTAAGCGTGTATGCTTATTATATCATATTTAAGGTTATTCTTTTATGTGAATTAGGGTGTTTTAAAAATTCATGAAACTGGTTCATGACCATGTGATTTTAAATAAATTAAGTGCCTTTGGGTTTTAGTGAAAAAAGTTTTGGGAAGGGGTGAAAGGAATATGTTAAATAAACTGACTAGTTTAGTGTCTTCTTCATATTATCGTTCATTATTATTTATTTTTTATTTTTTATATTATGTGTCAAGCTTTCTAATTATGATGTGTTTATAGTAGTCCTTCTGTCTTGTGGTTTGAACCCCTACTTATATTACAAAGTTTTTTTTATATCAATCTATGTTGTTATATATATATACTGTTTACAGAAAAATATAATAGTTATTCTGTTCATTTAGCCCGTGTGGTTGAACTGTATTCAATAGATAAATCCACCGGCTTTCAGCTTTCAGTAAAGCTGTTTCCAAGTTTCCTCCTCTCATTCCTAAACTCACTTTTTCTATACCCCAGCATTGTAGATCATTTTGATTCGAATTATGGAATTTTAAGAAATGTGCAGCTACACTAGTTATGGATTTCATTTCTTCCTTGTCTTTCACTGCGTTTTTAATATTTCTTAAATGTTCCATTAATCTCAGATGCAGCTTCCTAGAGGTCATTCCTACATAGTACAAATTGCATGTACAGTATAATACATAAATTACACTCTCAGTATTGCAACTTATTTATCTTTTGATGTTGTGTTTCTTGCCAAACCTATCTGTGATAGTATCAGTGCTGCACATGTATTTGCAAGTGCTGCAGTTGCCACATTTGTGTGCTCTTGGTTTAAATGCTGTTATGGTTTTCTTCTTTTGGAAATGACTACTTGTTACAAGGTCTTTCACGTTTTTCGTCCTTCTGTATCCCACTGAGGGTCTATCTCCTAAGATGGTTTTTAATGTCGGATCCATCATTAAGATATTCCAGTGTTTCTGTATGATGTTCAGAATTTGTGGTGTTTGGCTGTTGTATGTCATAATCAGCCTGGGTATATTCGGGCTATTTTTGTATTTTTTGAAAAGGAGGTCATGTCTTGGAGTATGTAAAGTTCTATATTTGGCTTTTTTGGTACTTCTTTTGCTGTACCTTCTTCTCCACAGTCTCTCCTCCAATTCTTTTGCCCTGTTGTTGAATACCTGCTCATCTGAGCAATTTCTGCGTAGCCTTAAGAATTCTCCTGTGGGTAAACTTTTCATTGTGCTTGGAGCATGTGCACTTGTACTATGTAGCAAACTGTTTGCAGCAGTAGGTTTCCTGTACAGGTCAGTGGTCACATTGCCATCACTTTCCTTGTTGATTGTTATATCCAAAAAGTTTATTTTGGTAAGATTTTCTTCATGTGTTAATTTGATGTTCAGATCATTTTGATTTAGATGTTTTAGGAAATTTAATAGCTCACTGTGTGTGCCTTCCCAAATAAATAGGATGTCATCTATGAAACGTATCCACAAAGGGATACGATCAGTATACTCTTGGTTGCTTTCTGTGAATACAAATTCTTTCTCCCACCAGCCTAAAAACAGATTGGCATAGGTGGGGGCACAGGTGGTGCCTCTGGTCTGCAGATAGAATTGACCATCAAATGTGAAGAAATTATAGTTCAATACAAAATCTAACAATTTTAAAATTAAGTTGTCATGTTCCCTATTTTCTTCTGAATACCGTTCTAAAAAGTATCTTGTGGCTTGTAAACCTTGTTGATGGTTAATCAAAGTATAAAGGGACTCTGCATCAGTAGTGACTAGCCAAGTCGAGTCATTTAGAGTTAGATTTTCTAATCTTTGCAGAACCTGCATTGTGTCTTGCACATATGATGGCAGTTCTTCTACATACTGCCGTAGTCTTAAATCAATATATGTGCTGGCTTTCTCTGTTAAGCTCGCAATGCCTGACACTATGGGCCTACCTGGTGGATTTAGTGCATTTTTATGTATCTTCGGGATCATATAAAAAGTGGCAATCTTAGGTTTATCCACTTTTAGATATTTATGTTCCTTGGTTGTGATGACTCCTTCTTTAAAGGCCTTGTTAACCATGTTAGAATAAAATTTTAAATACCCTTCCATAGGATTATGTAACAGTCTTGTATAGCATGACTTATCCTTTAGTTGTTTATTGGCTTCTTTTAGATACAGGTCTAAAGGCCACATGACTATATTGCCACCTTTGTCTGATCCACGAATGACTACTTCATCCCATTGCGTCATCTCGTGTATTGCCTGTTGTTCTTGGAATGTCAAATTGTATTTTTTGGGGGCTAATTTGAGTGATGTAATATCACGACATACACAGTCTCTGAACATCTCAATTTGAGGATTATTGTAGTTTTTTGGTACAAATGTGGATTTGTTTCTTATATTATCTCTCCATCTGTATGGGGTCTTTGGTTCTGATTCCCCTAATAGATCTTCCAGATCATTCAGAGTAAGTCTTTCTTCTTCTGTCCATCCTGACATGTTTTCTTCTGATGAGAAGAATTTTTTCAGAAACAATTTCCTAGTAAACAATTGCAAATCTTTTACAACCTCAAATTTGTCCACATTGTTAGCAGTGAAAGACAAGGAAGAAATGAAATCCATAACTAGTGTAGCTGCACATTTCTTAAAATTCCATAATTCGAATCAAAATGATCTACAATGCTGGGGTATAGAAAAAGTGAGTTTAGGAATGAGAGGAGGAAACTTGGAAACAGCTTTACTGAAAGCTGAAAGCCGGTGGATTTATCTATTGAATACAGTTCAACCACACGGGCTAAATGAACAGAATAACTATTATATTTTTCTGTAAACAGTATATATATATAACAACATAGATTGATATAAAAAAACTTTGTAATATAAGTAGGGGTTCAAACCACAAGACAGAAGGACTACTATAAACACATCATAATTAGAAAGCTTGACACATAATATAAAAAATAAAAAATAAATAATAATGAACGATAATATGAAGAAGACACTAAACTAGTCAGTTTATTTAACATATTCCTTTCACCCCTTCCCAAAACTTTTTTCACTAAAACCCAAAGGCACTTAATTTATTTAAAATCACATGGTCATGAACCAGTTTCATTAATTTTTAAAACACCCTAATTCACATAAAAGAATAACCTTAAATATGATATAATAAGCATACACGCTTAATTAGCACTGATAGAATGTTAGCTAAAAGAAAGCTTGCTATATATCCAATAGCAAGAATTTTTGAATACAATGAAAATATAATCATCACACAAAAAAATAACTCACACTCAGCACTATGGTTTTGTTTAATAGATATTGAAAGTCACACACAGGAGCAAGTGGGATTAGTAAGTGTCACCAATACACTCACAGTGATTCAAGTACATTCACATTTAGATTAAAACATACGGTACACTTTTTCCTCGAGTACCCACCAAATACATAATAATATTGTACCTAGATGTCATATTATTTATTATCAAATACAACATAATAAAGGGAGTCAAGCATGTCAAGAACATAAAGACAGATTCATAAGTGATAGAAGATTTGTCACAAGAAGAAATACCCCTTGAAACAACTTGATCTGTATTAAAACACAAAGGACTATGAAATATTAACACAGATGATCAGTCTAAGAAACCCGAGAGAGCTGTGTTAGAATCTGATATTCTATATTCTGACAGCTCACGAAACCCCAGCATTGGGTAAGATACTAACAATGTAACATCTGATTGGAACCCGAAGCTGTCAATCTACTGATCTTGTCCAATCGATAATCAATTACAAATGGAGTAAGGCGGGACTTCCGGTTTTACCGGTATATACCCCCAAACAATCGGCGGCTCGCCGCCTTTGACAAAGCCCGGAGGGGCGAAACTAGTCAGGAGTCATCGTGAGCGTTTGGGTGCTCAGTTTTTAAACAGCCTAGCACTAACATGCTATTCTAGACAAAAAGACGATATCAGCTATACTTAGTTAACTTGTTGAATAGTCTGGGTTGTGCCAGACTTAGCCAGAGCTAATATTATACTAATAAATGTATCCACTCTCTGACCGTGCTTGATACAAGAGAAAATACGCTACATTAAGCACTTATAAAGAGCATTTACAATAGAATAATATATCAAGAGTGATAACAGTAACCTATAAGTACAGAACCATACGTTCAGTTTGTAGCGTACACAGAGCCAAACATAACTGCAATATATAGGGGCAACACAGAGATATTGTTTTCTTCCAATTAAGACACCGCTTATTTGGGGTCACATGTCTGTAGCGCAAACAGAGCCAAATGTAATTTATATAGATACTGGCAACACAGAGATTATGTTGTCTTTAAACAAGGATACTGACAGTAAGGTGGTATGTTTGTAGCGCATACAAAGCAAAACAGAAATTGTGACATATATTGGAAACACATAGAAGGTGTTGTATTCTAATAACAACACTACAATTTAGAGTTACATGTATCATTAACAGATTAGTATTTGTAGCGTATGCAAATCCTTTGATAGCCCTCATGCACATATAAAGTGGAGAGACTCAGAGAATATACTGCACTAATAGAATAATACAGTTTTGTAACGGCGAACAGGTTTTGAAATGTAATGAACAATTGTGGCGAGAAGTCCTTTTTCACATTGAAAGTTGTTAAAGACAATACATAATACCAGCGCCACATATGAACTAAATCTTCCTTAAATTTAACGTTCAATTACATAATAGAACGTGATATTATCCAGTTACACAGAGACTACACTAGAATACAACAGGACTGAATAACAGTCACTATTTGTACAGAGTATACAGAGACAAAGTGGAACAATTCCTGGCTAACAATACAAAACTAGAGTTAACAAGGTATCCAAATATCCTTACAAAGGGGTATGACAGTGATTGATGATACATAAATACCATTTGGAATCACTATTCTATGTATAGCTAAGTGATTATAGCACTACCTAGGGGGCACATATTTATTCATTATAGGCCACAGATACTATAGTCCTCCATCAAGAGAATAATTATTGTCGGATTACATGATTGTGCTAGTGTCGATTTTAATTTGTGTGTTACCCTTATTTTAAGTGCAATTTATAATAAAAGTTATATTTTATTTAACCCGATCTGGAATAACTGCCTCAGAGTCTAGGCTAAGAGTGCTTACAGGTGCATACTTACAGGAGATATCCACATCTTTGTGTGAGTCTTCTTAGTTTCTTGGAATTTAATTGTTTATGCATTTATCACCATTCACTATATAATAAAAGCTTTATTGACTAATAAACATTAAGTTTGCAATTATATAATAACAGGGAAAAAGCCCGAGTGGTGCCTTTGTTCGTGTGTAGTAACATAAGCCTTTCCTTTTAGCTATGCTTAAAATCATCTAATCGCAAGTATCCATATAATTCCATTTTCTTTCCTGGACACTGCTACTCAACAAACTCTGAAATTTATTCTAAATTACAAGTATGCATTTGGTTATAATCATTCTCTAATTACTACAACAGCATCTTACTCAGAACTTTATAACTATTCTCTGCTACAAGTTGTCATAGCTGAAATATCCTCCTCCAAATATGTTAATATATTCAGAACTCTGCATCTATGTGTTCAGTTAAAAGCTTTCATGTTATTATCAAATATATGCACACACAGTATTTAATGCCTTAAACTTGCAACTTGTCTATCACCTGTGCCGCTCTGCTTATTACTGGCATACAGCTCTCTATAATATTATGTACTGTGAACCTGCAACAAACCTTAGTTTGCATCTATGAGTCAATCTTCTACCAGTTTACTCTGAAGCCTGAACATCCTACATTGCTATATTTTCCTCTCATGAATCCTGCAGCTACTCCTATTAACTAACTATAAGTCACAGTGAAGCCAGAATATATTGTATACATATGTTGCACTCTCCATGAATTCTACAATAACTTCTTGCAACTATGAATCACAGAATATCATCTATCCACATCCAGGATACTCTTCCCCGGGTCAGGGGTCGGTGTCTCCAATTCCCTACCACTGCCCCGAGGGTCTGTGTCCTGAGCGCATATACACTGGAACATGACAGGTGGGAGGTATCACCTCGCAAATTAAAAGAAAGCTGGTTTTAAAACAACTGGGTAAACACAACCCGGATATAGTGTTTATACAAGAAACGCACCTTAAAGGTGAGGAAGCAACTAAATTGAAAGATAGACCCAGCAGATAGATGGATAATCTTGGAGATAGTACTACAAGGTTTTAAATTCGTATTGTGCAATGTTAATGGACTTAATAAAATAGAGCCAGATTTTTTTGAATAAACTAACTGTATGGTTATCTAAATATATTGGACAAAATATAATAATGGCTGGAGATTTTAACCTGATCCCTATTCCGGGTTGTAGATAGAGTTGGTCAAAAAAATGTAAGATACCCAACACAAAAGTCTAAGATCTACAAACAGATTAGTAACGATTTAAAAGTACATGATATATGACGAATTCAACATGCAGATACTAAAACATATACATGTGAGTTCAAATCATTCAGATCCCTATCTAGGATCGATTCTTTTTTAATCTCAGATTCTATTTTGTCTTTAGAAACAAGAACAAAAATTAATGAAAAACATTTCTGATCATGCCATTATTTCTATTGAAACCCAGAATAAATCATTTGATCCTGAACAATCATCTAATTTCTTCTTCCCAAAATTCTTAATAAATAATGTAGAATTCTGAAATTTGATAGTCCAGAAATGGAGAGAATATAAAAAGTATAATCAAGCATACCTTGAAAAAATTATAAATATTCTGGGAAACGGCTAAAGCATATCTCAGAGGAGAAATTAAAGCATATATGTTAAAACAAAAGAAGAAAGCCAGAGCTCAGGAACTACAATTGGCAAATCAGGTCAGAAATACATATAGGAAATATATAGTTTCACCTAATAGAATAAGCTGGGATAAATACATGGATACAAGACCAAGAGAGAGATCTTTATTTGTTACAAAAAAATAATATGGAAGAGCTTAAAATAAATGCAAAGTATAAAGGACAGGTGGGCAAATCAGCTAAATACCTAGCTAATTTAGACAAAGCTAGGAAGAAATCCAATATCATTGAGAGGACTATAGAAGGAAATAATAGCTATACAGATCTTGCTGCAATTAAGAAGTCCTTTTTTAACTACTTTATGAAAATGTATACACCAAAAGAAGTAGATGTTACAGCCAAAGCACAATTTTGGGACAAGATATATATGCCTAAAATTTCTGCGGACATCTTAGGAAAGTTAAATGACCCCATATCAATAGAAGAAATTGGCGAATTTATTGATACAACTAAACTCAATAAAGCACCTGGCCCCAACCAAATTCCAGTGGAGTTCTTTAAACTATTAAAACCAGAAATTTTAGAGGTTTTGAATTTATTATATAATTATTTCACAAAAGATTATATGATCTCAAAGATATTTACTGCCTCATTGATCACATTAATATTAAAAAAGGGTAAAGATCCAACAGATATGGGATCATATAGACCCATTTCACTACTATATGTAGATTACAAAATTACGTACCTCTATTGTGGCCAATAAATTTTAAAAATGTTTGAATGAGATTATACATGAAGATCAATCTGGGTTTATGACAGGTCGATCTTCTACTAAAAATACTAGAAAAGTAGTCCTGCTTTTGGATTATTTTTGGAAGGATTTTCATAAAAAAAGGGAAACATACTGATTTAGATTTTGCTATTTTAACAGTTGATGCAGAAAAGGCATTTGATTCTGTGATCTGGGAGTATCTATATTCTTCACTTCATAATTTTGGTGTTGCAGGTCACTTTTTTTCTTTTGTTAAATAAATTTATAACCACCCACTCTCATTCATTATGGTAAAAGGTAGTGTGACCCCTAACCTAACCCTAAATAAAGGGACAAGACAAGGGTGCCCACTCTCTCCCCTCCTTTTTAATGTTGCATTAGAACCGTTGGAAATTCTTTTTAGACAAGGACTAAGGTGAATTAAGTTGGGAAACAAAGAACTAATACTCTCCCTATATGCAGACGACCTATTATTTCTTAAAAATACTAAAAGTAGTATACCTTTATGTCTACAGATATTTGACCTATTTAGTTCAATATCTGGCTACAAAATCAATTTTTTGAAAACAGAGATCCTATGGGTACTTACACTTAGCGCAGTACTACATTGTCTGAGAAAGCAACTACCAATAAATATTCAGAAACTACCAATAAATATACAGAATAGGATTATCATACGCAATACTGTCATTGCTTGGCAAACTTTATGTAATATATTAGATATACATTTTCAAATGTTTCCTTTTCTTACAATCATTGGTAACCCAAAGTTTCTCCCAGGGGTATCCTCACAGGCTTTTAGAACTTTGACACAGAACGACCTGGTCTTTATAATGCAAATCTTAGATAGTAAAAAGCAAATTAAGTCTTTTGAGGCTATTTTTCAAGAATATAATATCTCAAATATATATTTTTTTGTATATTTGTAACTTAGGCATTTTATATATGATAATATAGAAGGCATCCAAAATTCATCTGGGTTAGGAGAACTGGGAAACTATATTAAATTGTAACAACAGGGTTCCTATGCCTCATCTCCCCTATATAAAATATGCTTAAATAAGTATGGTAAAGACTTTTTGGGGACAATACAGCTTAAATGGGTAAAATACTTTCCTGATTTAGATATATCAGAAGTAAAATATAGTATTAGCTGGATAAAAGAAGCGTTAATTTCTAATATCTGGAAGGAATCACATATTAAACTAATAAATGATACCTATATCACCCCTGAAAGATTAGCTAAATAGAAAAAAAAATGAAAGCATATGCCCTAGATGTAACTCATCTAAAGCGGATATTATTCATTGTATATGGCAATGCCCAAACATCAATAAATATTGGGAAAACATCTTTTTCTGGTTAAATAGAAAGCTGGAGTTAAGAATCTCAATCCACAAGATATAATTTTTTTGATATACAGCAACAGACAGACAAGAATGTAACCTAATTAACACCATTATTATGATAGGACACAACTTAATTTTAAAGAACCGGAAGAGTAGAAAAGCCCCTACTCTTTCTATGTTAATTAAGATAATACATACTCAGATTATTTTTGAACAGTTTAACTTTACAACATTTAAAGAAAGGCAGATTGCATATTTTTTTCTCAAAATGGCTTAAAATTAGCCTCTCTTTTCCAATAACAACTCAATATATGCTTACACTCCAACACTGATTCCTTTTAGTCCCTAACTCTTAGAGATTTTTTTTCTATCAACTTGGGCATTTGGCTAATAGGAGAGAATTCAGAGGGGCAGGGGGTGACCGAACCGTGGGGAAGAGAGGGAGGGGGAGATCTTTTTCTCTTTTTTGTTTTTTGTTTTGTCTTTCTTCTTTTTTGAGTGTTATCTTGGATTTTATTAACAGGTTAAAATTAAAAACCCCAACATTGTATATTTTATTTGGTATTTTTAGTAGTCTCAAGAAAGAGATCATGTGAGAACAAACATGTTAAAATAAGTTACTAAATGTTGATCCTTCAATGTAGGAGGTATAATTAATTGTATTTTCTATAAACCACTTTTTTTCTGGGGGGTTTTTCCTTTTGGTTTCTCGCCCTGCGTGGCTGCTTAAAAATCATGCTGTATACTTTTATACATTGTTGGACTTAAATAAATATTTAAAAAAAAATAATAATAATAAATAAATTATAAAATAGTATTACAGTGAATTCTGTTTAAGGGAGTGAAAACTATTAGAAATAAGCGTATTACATTTTTTCAATAAATGGAGAGAGTTGATTATCTCCTATACAAGAGTTAGAAATTCAGCTTATTTCTCCCTTCTGGGGTTCAGAGTTTCTGAGAAACGCTATAGGGAGGAATGAATGTTCCAGTGTTTACAGGTAGGGGTGAGCGATACCTACAATCGCAAGATGGTTAATCGAGAAGAGTGGGGAGAGGGAAATTATTTTATTTTTTTCTTGTCATCCTTGAAATTCAAGGTTGGAGTTTGTATTTTAAAAATGAGGTTATATACCTAAGGCTCTCATATATTAGGTTCTATAGGATATACACCTAAGGCTCTCATATATTAGGTTCTATAGGATATACACCTAAGGCTCTCATATATTAGGTTCCATAGGATATACACCTAAGGCACTCATATATTAGGTTCTATAGGATATACACCTAAGGCTCTCATATATTAGGTTCTATAGGATATACACCTAAGGCACTCATATATTAGGTTCTATAGGATATACACCTAAGGCTCTCATATATTAGGTTCTATAGGATATACACCTAAGGCTCTCATATATTAGGTTCTATAGGATATATACTTTTGTTAAAACATATGCCACAAAATTTGATGACATTTATGCATTAATCAAAGTTTTGTATTTACTGTTAGTTGATTTATATTTTTTTATTTTTAAAGGAATCTTCCTCTTTGTCGTTTTTGTTTTTCTTTGTTTCATTATTTTGTGCAAGAAAGGAGGAGAGAAAAAGAGGAATAACCTCCTCATACCTATATAGAAAAAACATACGGCTAGATTTAGAGTTTTGTCGGTAACGACCCGCGTAGCTAACGCTGCCTTTTTTTTGGCCGCACCATAAAAATAACTCTGGTATTGAGAGTCCAAAAAAAGGCTGCGTTAGGCTCCAAAAAAGGAGCGTAGAGCATTTTTAACGCAACTTCAACTCTCGATACCAGAGTTGCTTACGCAAGCGGCCAGCCTCAAAAACGTGCTCGTGCACGATTCCCCCATAGGAAACAATGGGGCTGTTTGAGCTGAAAAAAAACCTAACACCTGCAAAAAAGCAGCGTTAAGCTCCTAACGCGGCCCCATTGTTTCCTATGGGGAAACACTTCCTACGTCTGCACCTAACACTCTAACATGTACCCCGAGTCTAAACACCCCTACCCTTACACTTATTAACCCCTAATCTGCCGCCCCCGCTATCGCTGACCCCTGTATATTATTTTTAACCCCTAATCTGCCGCTCCGTAAACCGCCGCTACTTACATTATCCCTATGTACCCCTAATCTGCTGCTCTAACATCGCCGACCCCTATATTATATTTATTAACCCCTAATCTGCCCCCCACAACGTCGCCGCTACCTACACTTATTAACCCCTAATCTGCCGAGCAGACCGCACCGCTATTATAATAAAGTTATTAACCCCTAATCCGCCTCACTAACCCTATAATAAATAGTATTAACCCCTAATCTGCCCTCCCTAACATCGCCGACACCTAACTTCAAACATTAACCCCTAATCTGCCGACCGGAGCTCACCGCTACTATAATAAATGTATTAACCCCTAAAGCTAAGTCTAACCCTAACACTAACACCCCCCTAAGTTAAATATAATTTAAATCTAACGAAATTAATTAACTCTTATTAAGTAAATTATTCCTATTTAAAGCTAAATACTTACCTGTAAAATAAATCCTAATATAGCTACAATATAAATTATAATTACATTGTAGCTATTTTAGGATTAATATTTATTTTACAGGCAACTTTGTAATTATTTTAACCAGGTACAATAGCTATTAAATAGTTACCTAGTTAAAATAATAACAAAATTACCTGTAAAATAAATCCTAACCTAAGTTACAATTAAACCTAACACTATACTATCATTAAATTAATTAAATAAAATACCTACAATTACCTACAATTAAACCTAACACTACACTATCAATACATTAATTAAATACAATATCTACAAATAACTACAATGAAATAAACTAACTAAAGTACAAAAAATAAAAAAGAACTAAGTTACAAAAAATAAAAAAATATTTACAAACATTAGAAAAATATCACAACAATTTTAAACTAATTACACCTACTCTAAGCCCCCTAATAAAATAACAAAGACCCCCAAAATAAAAAATGCCCTACCCTATTCTAAATTAAAAAAGTTAAAAGCTCTTTTACCTTACCAGCCCTGAACAGGGCCCTTTGCGGGGCATGCCCCAAGAATTTCAGCTCTTTTGCCTGTAAAAAGAAACATACAATACCCCCCCCCCAACATTACAACCCACCACCCACATACCCCTAATCTAACCCAAACCCCCCTTAAATAAACCTAACACTAAGCCCCTGAAGATCTTCCTACCTTGTCTTCACCATCCAGGTTCACCGATCCGTCCTGAAGAGCTCCTCCGATGTCCTGATCCAAGCCCAAGCGGGGGGCTGAAGAGGTCCATGATCCGGTCGAAGTCTTCATCCAAGCGGGGCAGAAGAGGATCTTCCATCCGATTGAAGTCTTCATCCAGGCGGCATCTTCTATGGTCTTCCATCCGGAGCGAAGCGGCAGCATCCTGAAGACCTCCAGCGCGGAACATCCATCCGGCCCGACGACTGAACGACGAATGACGGTTCCTTTAAATGACGTCATCCAAGATGGCGTCCCTCGAATTCCGATTGGCTGATAGGATTCTATCAGCCAATCGGAATTAAGGTAGGAATATTCTGATTGGCTGATGGAATCAGCCAATCAGAATCAAGTTCAATCCGATTGGCTGATCCGATCAGCCAATCAGATTGATCTTGCATTCTATTGGCTGATCGGAAAGCCAATAGAATGCGAGCTCAATCTGATTGGCTGATCGAATCAGCCAATCGGATTGAACTTGATTCTGATTGGCTGATTCCATCAGCCAATCAGAATATTCCTACCTTAATTCCGATTGGCTGATAGAATCCTATCAGCCAATCGGAATTCGAGGGACGCCATCTTGGATGACGTCATTTAAAGGAACCGTCATTCGTCGTTCAGTCGTCGGGCCGGATGGATGTTCCGCGCTGGAGGTCTTTAGGATGCTGCCGCTTCGCTCCGGATGGAAGACCATAGAAGATGCCGCCTGGATGAAGACTTCAATCGGATGGAAGATCCTCTTCTGCCCCGCTTGGATGAAGACTTCGACCGGATCATGGACCTCTTCAGCCCCCCGCTTGGGCTTGGATCAGGACATCGGAGGAGCTCTTCAGGACGGATCGGTGAACCTGGATGGTGAAGACAAGGTAGGAAGATCTTCAGGGGCTTAGTGTTAGGTTTATTTAAGGCGGGTTTGGGTTAGATTAGGGGTATGTGGGTGGTGGGTTGTAATGTTGGGGGGGGGGGTATTGTATGTTTCTTTTTACAGGCAAAAGAGCTGAAATTCTTGGGGCATGCCCCGCAAAGGGCCCTGTTCAGGGCTGGTAAGGTAAAAGAGCTTTTAACTTTTTTAATTTAGAATAGGGTAGGGCATTTTTTATTTTGGGGGTCTTTGTTATTTTATTAGGGGGCTTAGAGTAGGTGTAATTAGTTTAAAATTGTTGTAATATTTTTCTAATGTTTGTAAATATTTTTTTATTTTTTGTAACTTAGTTCTTTTTTATTTTTTGTACTTTAGTTAGTTTATTTCATTGTAGTTATTTGTAGATATTGTATTTAATTAATCTATTGATAGTGTAGTGTTAGGAATAATTGTAGGTAATTGTAGGTATTTTATTTAATTAATTTAATGATAGTATAGTGTTAGGTTTAATTGTAACTTAGGTTAGGATTTATTTTACAGGTAATTTTGTATTTATTTTAACTAGGTAACTATTAAATAGTTCTTAACTATTTAATAGCTATTGTACCTGGTTAAAATAATTACAAAGTTGCCTGTAAAATAAATATTAATCCTAAAATAGCTACAATGTAATTATAATTTATATTGTAGCTATATTAGGATTTATTGTACAGGTAAGTATTTATCTTTAAATAGGAATAATTTATTTAATAAGAGTTAATTAATTTCGTTAGATTTAAATTATATTTAACTTAGGGGGGTGTTAGTGTTGGGGTTAGACTTAGCTTTAGGGGTTAATCCATTTATTAGAATAGCGTTGAGCTCCGGTCGGCAGATTAGGGGTTAATAATTGAAGTTAGGTGTCGGCGATGTTAGGAAGGGCAGATTAGGGGTTAATACTATTTATTATAGGGTTAGAGAGGCGGATTAGGGGTTAATAACTTTATTATAATAGCGGTGCGGTCCGCTCGGCAGATTAGGGGTTAATAAGTGTAGGCAGGTGGAGGCGACGTTGAGGGGGCAGATTAGGGGTTAATAAATATAATATAGGGGTCGGCGGTGTTAGGGGCAGCAGATTAGGGGTACATAGCTATAATGTAGGTGGCGGAGCTTTGCGGTCGGCAGATTAGGGGTTAATTATTGTAAGTAGCTGGCGGCGACGTTGTGGGGGGCAGGTTAGGGGTTAATAAATATAATATAGGGGTCGGCGGTGTTAGGGGCAGCAGATTAGGGGGACATAGGGATAACTTAGCTGGCGGCGCTTTGCGGTCGGCAGATTAGGGGTTAAAAAAAAAAATCGAGTGGCGGCGATGTGGGGGGACCTCAGTTTAGGGGTACATAGGTAGTTTATGGGTGTTAGTGTACTTTAGGGTACAGTAGTTAAGAGCTTTATGAACCGGCGTTAGCCCAGAAAGCTCTTAACTCCTGCTTTTTTTCTGCGGCTGGAGTTTTGTCGTTAGAGCTCTAACGCTCACTTCAGCCACGACTCTAAATACCGGAGTTAGGAAGATCCCATTGAAAAGATAGGATACGTAATTTACGTAAGGGGATCTGCGGTATGGAAAAGTCGCGGCTGAAAAGTGAGCGTTAGACCCTTTTTTGAGTGACTCCAAATACCGGCGGTAGCCTAAAACCAGCGTTAGGAGCCTCTAACGCTGGTTTTGACGGCTACCGCCAAACTCCAAATCTAGGCCATAATTTATGTAAGAACTTAATTATGTTTTCTTTCATATAGGTGGTGAGAGTCCACGATTTGTTACACATGGGATATAATACCCAAGATGTGGAAGTCCACAAGTAACAAAATAAAAAGGGAGGGATAAAATATAAATAGATTTTTTTTTTGCTGAAAAATTATATCCAAAATTAAAGTCTTTTAATAACTAAAAAAACTAAAAAAAAATTCTAGGCAATAAAATCAAAGAGTGACCACTGTCTGAAGAACCTTTCTACCTAAAGCTGCTTCTGAAGAGGCAAAAACATCAAAATGGTAAACATAGGTAAAAGTATGCAAAGACCAAGTGGTTGTTTTGCAGATTTGATAAACTGAAGCCTCATTCTTTAAAGCCCAAGATGTGGCAACTGATCTTGTAGAATGAGCTGTAATTCTTTGAGCCGGAGACTGCACCGCTTCCAAATAAGCTTTGTGAATCAGAAGTTTTAACCAAGAGGCTAAGGAAATAGCAGAAGCTTTCTGACCCTTTCGTGAACCAGAAAAAATAACAAAAAAACTAGAAGTCTTTCTGAAATCTTTAGCGGCATCAACATATTTCAAAGCTCTGACAACATCCAAAGCAGGGACGTGCAGTCACAGGAGGCAGGGCCTTCCCTGCCATATGGGCTCAAAGTTTATTTAAATTTAATATAAATGAAAAAAAAAAAATAACTCCCCCCATGGGTGCATTTTTGTATTCCAACAGAGGAGCATTAGAGTGACACCCACTGGCTGACCAAACTAAAAAAAAAATTAACCTTCCCCCCCCCCCCCCATGTTACGCTATGGAGAGTGAGTGTACTTTTCTACTGCCATATGGGCTCAAAGTTTATTTAAATGTAATATAAATGAAAAAAAAAAATAACTCCCCCCATGGACATACTACTCAATTGTGCAACATGGGTGAATTTTTCAAATTCAACAGCGAAGCATTAGAGCACCACCCACTAGCTGACACAGGCTGACCGAACATCAGTGAAGAAAAAATGGTCCAATAGGAGGAATCCCTCGTAATGCCTCTTAGCGAGGGAGCCAATCAGAGACGGACATGTTCTCCTCCTGGTGATCGACAGCACCAGAAGAACATGACCGGCATTTTTTGGCTCCCTGTGCATGTGCAAGGGAGCAGGATACTGAGCGCAGTACTGGCAGCAAAAGGGAAAGAGAGACTGCTGCCACCTGTGACGGTCGGACCTGTCCTCCCATCTGGACGGAGCCATCAACTTGGTTTGGACTTGCTGGAGCTTACTTTGATCTTAAGCTGCTGCCCTACTATACCGGACCGGTAAGGCAGATTAGTAACTGGAGACCCCCTGGCCTGGCTTAAACTTAATCTTGTCTTAAAAGAGCGACAGCGCATCTATGCCGCAGGGATAAAGTTAGTGAATGACTTTTTACTATTATTTGTGCACATTATTTGTATTATAATATAACTTGATCTATATATATATATATATAATATTGGGTGATCAAATATGTTAGTTTTTACTACTTATTAAATGAATATATTAGTCTTAAACTGCTGCAGCCTCAGAACTAAGCACATTGGGAATGGGAGGAAATGCTGAGGTCTTATAATGCTGCAACCTCACACATGCCAATTCTCTATCATTCAAAAGTGAAACCAAGATTCTATTTTGTTATAACTAACTTAATATGCCAGGCTAGCTAGAGGGGGACGAGCAGGGGTGCTACCAGGAGCAGGCAGGGAAATGGTGTTGTATTTCTCTTAGCAAGGTTTTGCTCTTTCCTCTTTGTTCATTCTTAGAAGCTGTTTTGTTTATTGTGTTTTTAACAACACTTCATATACATATGGGTATATTACAATGCTAATGGAATGAACTGTTGTGCACCCCTTTGAATGAATCTACCCAGAATCCCTTGCTTTATTATTATTATTATTATTATTATTATTATCAGGTATTTGTAGAGCGCCAACAGATTCCGCAGCGCTGTAAACATAGTCGGTGTACAGGATAGCTTTTGTAGGGGTCAAGTGGGTAGAGGGCCCTGCCGAGAGTTTCACTGTTGTAGTCGGCTCTTATGAAGCGATCTGTAAACAGCTGGGCCCATAGGCTTACAATCTAAGGGGTTCAAGGGGAAAGCAATGGCGTTAGGAAAGGTTAGTGTTGGTTGTATGCATCCCTGAATAGTAGAGTTTTTAGAGAGAGCTTGAAGCTGTTAAAACTAGGGGAGAGTCTTATGGAGCGAGGCAGGGAATTCCACAAGATGGGGGCAGGTCTGGAGAAGTCCTGTAAATGTGAATGTGAAGAAGTAACAAGAGAGGAGGAGAGGAGGAGATCCTGAGCTGATCGAAGGGGACGGGAGGGAGAGTATCTAGACACAAGTTCTGAGATGTAGGGTGGAGCAGTGCAGTTGAGAGCTTTATATGTCAGGGTGAGGATTTTATGTTTAATCCTAGAGACAAGAGGAAGCCAGTGAAGGGATTGACAGAGAGGTGCAGCAGATGAAGAGCGACGAGTAAGGAAGATGAGCCTGGCAGAGGCATTCATAATGGATTGTAAAGGAGCTATGCGGCAGCTAGGCAGACCAGAGAGGACTGAGTTGCAGTAGTTGAGGCGGGAAAGGATATGAGAATGAATTAAAATCTTGGTTGTATCTTGTGTAAGGAAATGTCTAATTTTAGCAATGTTTTTAAGGTGGAAGCGGCAGGCTTTAGCCAAGGACTGGATGTGAGTGAAGGAAATATCTGAGTCAAGTGTGACCCCAAGACATCGGGCGTACGGGGTAGGGGTAATGATGGAATTATCAACAGTTATAGAAATTTTGGGGGTGGAGACATTGGAAGAAGGGGGAAAAATAAGGAGTTCAGTTTTGGAGAGATTTAGCTTAAGGTAGTGAGAGGACATCCAAGATGATATGTGAGAAAGACAGTTAGTGACACGGGTTAGTAAGGAAGGAGGTAGGTCTGGTGCAGAGAGGTAGATTTGGGTCTCATCGGCATACAAATGGTATTGAAACCCATGGGACTTTATTAAGGAACCTAGTGACGACGTGTAGATTGAGAAGAGAAGGGGACCAAGGACAGAGCCTTGAGGTACCCCAACAGAAAGTGGTAACGGGGCAGAGGATGCTCCGGAGAAGGCTACACTAAATGTACGGTTAGTCAGATAGGAAGAGAACCACAAGAGAGCTGTGTCACAGATGCCGAAGGATTGGAGGGTTTGGAGCAGAAGAGGGTGGTCAACAGTGTCAAAGGCTGCAGACAGGTCAAGGAGGATAAGCAGAGAGAAGTGGCCTTTGGATTTTGATGTAAGTAGGTCATTGGTAACCTTGACAATTGCTGTCTCTGTAGAGTGATGGGAACGAAATCCAGATTGCAGTGGGTCAAGAAGAGAGTTTAGTGTAAGGAAATGGGATAGACATGCGTAAACTAGCTTTTCGAGGAGCTTTGAGGCAAGAGGGAGTAGGGAAATAGGGAAGTAGGGAAATAGGGCGGTAATTGGAAGGGGAGGTTGGATCAAGGGAAGGTTTTTTGAGGATAGGTGTGACCAGTGCATGTTTTAGAGATGAGGGAAATATACCAGTGCTGAGGGAGAGGTTGAAAATGTGTGTGAGTATGGGGGTGAGGGTAGAAGAGAGGGAGGGGAGTAGCTGTGAGGGGATGGGGTCGAGGGGACAGGTAGTGAGGTGGGAGGACAATATAAGGGCCGAAACTTCATCCTCATTAACAGTGGCAAAAGAGCTGCATTTTTGGATATTTGGGTTTTGGGTGATCGTGAGCTTTTGAGGGGGTGGGAGATGAGAAGTATGTTGAGAGCTGATTTCACTTCTGATGGAGTCAATTTTGTTGTTGAAGTGGCTTGCAAAATCTTGAGCTGAGAGAGAGGTTGTGTTAGGAGGTGGGGGTGGGTGGAGAAGAGTGTTGAACGTGTTGAACAGATGTTTAGGGTTAGAGAAAAGAGTAGAGATGAGATTATAAAAATATTGTTGCTTATAAAGATTAAGGGCAGAATAGTAGGAGTTCAGGATGAACTTGTAGTGAAGAAAGTCAGCTGAACTCCGAGATTTCCTCCAATGTCGCTCAGCAGTACGGGAGCATCTGCGTAGGTATCGTGTCAGAGGAGTATGCCACGGCTGAGGATGAGAGTGTGGTTTCTGAGCTAAGGTTGGAGGGGCCAGAGTGTCAATGACTGATGTAAGGGTGGAATTATACTGGCAGATAGATTGGTCAGGGCAGGAAAAGGAGGTGATGGATGAGAGGAGAGGTTTGAGAGACCTAGCGAGCTGATGCAGATCTAGTGACTTAGTGCTTCTGTGAAGTTTGGTGTGAGGGGTAGAGGGAGGGGGAGTTGTAGGTAGGGAAGTGATGTTGCAAGTTAGGAGATGATGGTCAGAGAGAGGAAAAGGGGAGTTTGTTAAATTTGAAAGAGTGCATCGATAGGTGAAAATCAGATCAAGGAAATGACCATCTTTGTGAGTGGGAGAGTCAGTCCATTGTGATAGGCCGAAAGAGGAAGTCAGTTGAAGAAGTTGTATTGCATAGGAGGCATTGGGATTGTCAAGAGGGATGTTAAAGTCGCCAAGAATGAGGGTAGGGGTGTCTGAGGAAAGGAAATAAGGAAGCCAGGCAGCAAAGTGATCTAAAAATTGAGTTGGGGAGCCAGGGGGGCGGTATATGACTGCAACACGTATAGAGAGGGGAGAGAATAAATAAAGAAAATGTGAGTGAAGAGAAGGGCTGTATTTGTTGGAAGGTGCAACAAGAGGAAAGTAAAATACCGACACCACCTCCTTGTCTATTGCCAGACCTAGGAGTGTGGCTGAAATGGAGACCCCATGTGACAGTGCAGCAGTGGATGCTGTGTCTGAAGCAGAGAGCCAGGTTTCTGTAAGAGCCAGAAGGTTAAGAGAGTGGGAGATAAAGAGATCATGGATAGAAGTGAGCTTGTTGCAAACAGAGTGAGAGTTCCAGAGTGCACAAGTGAAGGGGAGGGGTTTTTAGATGTAAGAGGAATGCGATTAAGGTTACCAGAGTTTAGTTTATGAAGTCTATTGAAAGGCACACAAGGATGTGAAAGGTTAGGAGGTTGTGAGGGACCAGGATTAGGGGAGATGTCGCCAGCAGCTAGTATGAGCAAGAGGGAGAGTGACATAAGATGAGAAGCAGATTTGCAGTAATGAGACTGTTGTTTGGCTGAAGTGCAGGGGAGAGAGAGAGTATTTAGAAATAGGTAGAGTTCATGAGTACAAAAGTAAGGCGAGTATAAGAGAGATGGGCTAATGAACAGTGCAGGTGGAGAGGGAGAAGGAGTAAGTGAGTAATGTAGTTTGTTATAGAGACAAGAGGTAGCAAAAAGGAATATGAAGATATTGAGCATTATTCTGAAAGTGGGAACCAAGTAATCACATAAGACACAGTGTTACAGCAGCACTTGCAAAAGGATACAATGAGATACATAAAACATAGTATTACAAGAGTACTTGCCTTGTGTCTTGCCCCTTGCCCAATCCTTGTTCAATTCTTGTATAATTCTTAAAAATAATTGCCTCACTTATAAAATGTTCACTATGAAAATGTGAACATATGCTATTGTTAAAAAGTACACAGCCCTGTAAGCAGTGCACCCCTGTGCAGTGCACATCCCCTAACTAGTCTGAAATATATACAGGTAGGGCAGTCAGCTGAGTCCACTAAATTTACTTAATTGCTAATCAAAGACAGTTGGTAAGGCCAATTGGAATGTTAGAGTCTGGTCAGGGTGAGATGAGTTAAGTAAACAGACAATAAAATTTGGAGGGTGTTAAAACTGTGACATAAGATATATATATATACATATACAGAGAGACTTGGTGTAAAATGGCAGAAAGCAGGGAATAGCAAGATTTCAGTGCAGGGCCTTAATTCACGTACCAAAAAGAGAGACTTGGGCCTAGATTTGGAGTTTGGCGGTAGATGGGCTGTTAACGCTCCGCTGGCTTTTTTCTGGCCGCAGCATAAAATTAACTCTGGTATCGAGAGTTCAAAAAAATGCTGCGTTAGGCTCCAAAAAAGGAGCGTAGAGCATTTTTACCGCAAATGCAACTCTCGATACCAGAGTTGCTTACGGACGCGGCCAGCCTCAAAAACGTGCTCGTGCACGATTCTCCCATAGGAAACAATGGGGCTGTTTGAGCTGTAAAAAAACCTAACACCTGCAAAAAAGCAGCGTTCAGCTCCTAACGCAGCCCCATTGTTTCCTATGGGGAAACACTTCCTACGTCTGCACCTAACACTCTAACATGTACCCCGAGTCTAAACACCCCTAACCTTACATTTATTAACCCCTAATCTGCCGCCCCCGCTATCGCTGACCCCTGCATATTTTTTTAACCCCTAATCTTCCGCTCCGTACACCGCCGCAACCTACGTTATCCCTATGTACCCCTAATCTGCTGCCCCTAACACCGCTGACCCCTATATTATATTTATTAACCCCTAACCTGCCCCCCACAACGTCGCCGCCAGCTACCTACAATAATTAACCCCTAATCTGCCGACCGCAAAGCGCCGCCACCTACGTTATCCTTATGTACCCCTAATCTGCTGCCCCTAACACCGCCGACCCCTATATTATATTTATTAACCCCTAATCTGCCCCCCACAACGTCGCCGACACCTGCCTACACTTATTAACCCCTAATCTGCCGAGCGGACCTGAGCGCTACTATAATAAAGTTATTAACCCCTAATCCGCCTCACTAACCCTATCATAAATAGTATTAACCCCTAATCTGCCCTCCCTAACATCGCCGACACCTAACTTCAATTATTAACCCCTAATCTGACGACCGGAGCTCACCGCTACTCTAATAAATGGATTAACCCCTAAAGCTAAGTCTAGCCCTAACACTAACACCCCCTAAGTTAAATATAATTTAAATCTAACGAAATTAATTAACTCTTATTAAATAAATTATTCCTATTTAAAGCTAAATACTTACCTGTAAAATACATCCTAATATAGCTACAATATAAATTATAATTATATTGTAGCTATTTTAGGATTAATATTTATTTTACAGGCAACTTGGTAATTATTTTAACCAGGTACAATAGCTATTAAATAGTTAAGAACTATTTAATAGTTACCTAGTTAAAATAATAACAAAATTACCTGTAAAATAAATCCTAACCTAAGTTATAATTAAACCTAACACTACCCTATCAATAAATTAAATTACCTACAATTAACCTAACACTACACTATCAATAAATAAATTAAATACAATTCCTACAAATAACTACAATTACATAAACTAACTAAAGTACAAAAAATAAAAAAGAACTGTTACAAAAAATAAAAAAATATTTACAAACATAAGAAAAATATTACAACAATTTTAAACTAATTACACCTACTCTAAGCCCCCTAATAAAATAACAAAGACCCCAAAATAAAAAATTCCCTACCCTATTCTAAATTAATAAATGTAAAAGCTCTTTTACCTTACCAGCCCTGAACAGGGCCCTTTGCGGGGCATGCCCCAAGAAAATCAGCTCTTTTGCCTGTAAAAAAAAACATACAATACCCCCCCCCAACATTACAACCCACCACCCACATACCCCTAATCTAACCCAAACCCGCCTTAAATAAACCTAACACTAAGCCCCTGAAGATCTTCCTACCTTGTCTTCACCATCCAGGTATCACCGATCCATCCTGGCATCCGGTGCTGAAGAGGTCCAGAAGAGGCTCCAAAGTCTTTCTCCTATCCGGCAAGAAGAGGACATCCGGACCGGCAAACATCTTCTCCAAGCGGCATCTTCGATCTTCTTCCATCCGGAGCGGAGCGGGTCCATCTTGAATCAGCCGACGCGGATCCATCCTCTTCTTCCGGCGTCTCCCGACGAATGACGGTTCCTTTAAGGGACGTCATCCAAGATGGCGTCCCTCGAATTCCGATTGGCTGATAGGATTCTATCAGCCAATCGGAATTAAGGTAGGAATATTCTGATTGGCTGATGGAATCAGCCAATCAGAATCAAGTTCAATCCGATTGGCTGATCCAATCAGCCAATCAGATTGAGCTCGCATTCTATTGGCTGTTCCGATCAGCCAATAGAATGCGAGCTCAATCTGATTGGCTGATTGGATCAGCCAATCGGATTGAACTTGATTCTGATTGGCTGATTCCATCAGCCAATCAGAATATTCCTACCTTAATTCCTATTGGCTGATAGAATCCTATCAGCCAATCGGAATTCGAGGGACGCCATCTTGGATGACGTCCCTTAAAGGAACCGTCATTCGTCGGGAGACGCCGGAAGAAGAGGATGGATCCGCGTCGGCTGATTCAAGATGGACCCGCTCCGCACCGGATGGAAGAAGATCGAAGATGCCGCTTGGAGAAGATGTTTGCCGGTCCGGATGTCCTCTTCTTGCCGGATAGGAGGAAGACTTTGGAGCCTCTTCTGGACCTCTTCAGCACCGGATGCCAGGACGGATCGGTGATACCTGGATGGTGAAGACAAGGTAGGAAGATCTTCAGGGGCTTAGTGTTAGGTTTATTTAAGGGGGGTTTGGGTTAGATTAGGGGTATGTGGGTGGTGGGTTGTAATGTTGGGGGGGGGTATTGTATGTTTTTTTTTACAGGTAAAAGAGCTGATTTTCTTGGGGCATGCCCCGCAAAGGGCCCTGTTCAGGGCTGGTAAGGTAAAAGAGCTTTTACATTTATTAATTTAGAATAGGGTAGGGAATTTTTTATTTTGGGGGTCTTTGTTATTTTATTAGGGGGCTTAGAGTAGGTGTAATTAGTTTAAAATTGTTGTAATATTTTTCTTATGTTTGTAAATATTTTTTTATTTTTTGTAACTTAGTTCTTTTTTATTTTTTGTACTTTAGTTAGTTTATGTAATTGTAGTTATTTGTAGGAATTGTATTTAATTTATTTATTGATAGTGTAGTGTTAGGTTAATTGTAGGTAATTGTAGGTATTTTATTTAATTAATTTATTGATAGGGTAGTGTTAGGTTTAATTATAACTTAGGTTAGGATTTATTTTACAGGTAATTTTGTTATTATTTTAACTAGGTAACTATTAAATAGTTCTTAACTATTTAATAGCTATTGTACCTGGTTAAAATAATTACCAAGTTGCCTGTAAAATAAATATTAATCCTAAAATAGCTACAATATAATTATAATTTATATTGTAGCTATATTAGGATGTATTTTACAGGTAAGTATTTAGCTTTAAATAGGAATAATTTATTTAATAAGAGTTAATTAATTTCGTTAGATTTAAATTATATTTAACTTAGGGGGGTGTTAGTGTTAGGGTTAGACTTAGCTTTATGGGTTAATCCATTTATTAGAGTAGCGGTGAGCTCCGGTCGTCAGATTAGGGGTTAATAATTGAAGTTAGGTGTCGGCGATGTTAGGGAGGGCAGATTAGGGGTTAATACTATTTATGATAGGGTTAGTGAGGCGGATTAGGGGTTAATAACTTTATTATAGTAGCGCTCAGGTCCGCTCGGCAGATTAGGGGTTAATAAGTGTAGGCAGGTGTCGGCGACGTTGTGGGGGGCAGATTAGGGGTTAATAAATATAATATAGGGGTCGGCGGTGTTAGGGGCAGCAGATTAGGGGTACATAAGGATAACGTAGGTGGCGGCGCTTTGCGGTCGGCAGATTAGGGGTTAATTATTGTAGGTAGCTGGCGGCGACGTTGTGGGGGGCAGGTTAGGGGTTAATAAATATAATACAGGGGTGGGCGGTGTTAGGGGCAGCAGATTAGGGGTACATAGGGATAACGTAGGTGGCGGTCGGCAGATTAGGGGTTAAAAAATTTTAATCGAGTGGCGGCGATGTGGGGGGACCTCGGTTTAGGGGTACATAGGTAGTTTATGGGTGTTAGTGTACTTTAGGGTACAGTAGTTAAGAGCTTTATGAACCGGCGTTAGCCCAGAAAGCTCTTAACTCCTGCTATTTTCCGGCGGCTGGAGTTTTGTCGTTAGATCTCTAACGCTCACTTCTGAAACGACTCTAAATACCGGCGTTAGAAAGATCCCATTGAAAAGATAGGATACGCAATTGACGTAAGGGGATCTGCGGTATGGAAAAGTCGCGGCTGAAAAGTGAGCGTTAGACCCTATTTTGAGTGACTCCAAATACCGGCGGTAGCCTAAAACCAGCGTTAGGAGCCTCTAACGCTGGTTTTCACGGCTACCGCCGAACTCTAAATCTAGGCCTTGGTGTAAAATGACAGAAAAGCAGGGAATAGCAAGATTTCAGTGCAGGGCCTTAATTCACGTACCAAAAAGAGAGACTTGCTCTGAAGACATTGCTTGCTTGGGAAGGCTAAACAGGTTTTCTCAAAATGTCAAAATGGAAACTATTGTGCACCCCTTATTTAATGTTATCCATAGTTTAACATTTAATTTCATTTGATTCATGCAACATGATATGCTGCATTCTCTCTATATATTCTAGCACAGTTTTAATGAGTATTTATTGCTAAAAAATACCTTCCCTACGTTCCCTTACTTTCCCACTAAGACTACAAATAGCTAATCAGTGTCACAAACCGTGTATTATTAGATCTGAGTGTGGTCCATTGCCACATGCATTACACTTATTACTGTCTTTTAGTGCTGTGTTATGCTCAAGCAATTGCTGATTCAACTGCACTAAAGTATGTTAATGCACAGAGCTTTAGTCCAATTGGTGCTGTGTGTCACAAGCATAGTGTAGCCCAAGACTTCATTCTTTTTTTGGGGGAAATTATGAAAATCATATTGGTGTGTGTGTGCAGTGTTTTTATGTGTGAGGTGTGTGTGTAGTGTTTTATGTGTGAGGTGTGTGTGTAGTATTTTTATGTGTGAGGTGTGTGTGTGTGCAGTGTTTTTATGTGTGAGTGTGTGTGTGCAGTGTTTTTATGTGTGAGGTGCATGTGTAGTGTTTTTATGTGTGTGGTGTGTGTGCAGTGTTTTTATGTGTGAGGTGTGTGTGTGTACAGTGTTTTTATGTGTGAGGTGTGTGTGTGTGCAGTGTTTTTATGTGTGAGGTGTGTGTGTGTGCAGTGTTTTTATGTGTGAGTGTGTGTGTGCAGTGTTTTTATGTGTGAGGTGTGTGTGCAGTGTTTTTATGTGTGAGGTGTGTGTGTAGTGTTTTTATGTGTGAGGTGTGTGTGCAGTGTTTTTATGTGTGAGGTGTGTGTGCAGTGTTTTTATGTGTGAGGTGTGTGTGTAGTATTTTTATATGTGAGGTGTGTGTGCAGTGTTTTTGTGTGTGAGGTGTGTGTGCAGTGTTTTTGTGTGTGAGGTGTGTGTGTAGTGTTTTTATGTGTGAGGTGTGTGTGCAGTGTTTTTATGTGTGAGGTGTGTGTGCAGTGTTTTTATATGTGAGGTGTGTGTGTAGTGTTTTTATGTGTGAGGTGTGTGTGTAGTGTTTTTATGTGTGAGGTGTGTGTGTAGTGTTTTTATATGTGAGGTGTGTGTGTAGTGTTTTTATGTGTGAGGTGTGTGTGCAGTGTTTTTATGTGTGAGGTGTGTGTGTAGTGTTTTTATGTGTGAGGTGTGTGTGCAGTGTTTTTATGTGTGAGGTGTGTGTGTAGTGTTTTTATATGTGAGGTGTGTGTGTAGTGTTTTTATGTGTGAGGTGTGTGTGCAGTGTTTTTATGTGTGAGGTGTGTGTGCGGTGTTTTTATGTGTGAGGTGTGTGTGCAGTGTTTTTATGTGTGAGGTGTGTGTGCAGTGTTTTTATGTGTGAGGTGTGTGTGTAGTGAAAGAAAGATAATACTGTGTTTTAACCCAGGTAAGCTGATTAGTATGTAATGAGCGTATTCACAGCCTTGTATATAACAGTCTTCAGCGATAATCAGGAAAAAAACCCTTGTCAAGCTTGTGACAGACGAAATCCTTAGGTAATGCAATGTAAGGACTCACCCACTGCGACCAAATACACTCCGTCAGACGAGTATCCACTGTGTGCGGAAATGGAGCCGTCCAGGTGCTCCAACTACTCGTCACCTCCCAAGGAATGGTCACTCGATTCAGCCGCTACTCGTCAGGTACTGCAAGCACCTCAACTGCGCGGCTCCTCGTCAAACCGGTTCCGGTCTGCCTCCAGGTGCAGACATCCAATGGGAATCCGTATGTTGGGTCGAGTGGTGGGTGGTCAGCCAATCATATGCAAGGAAACGTCTTTTTGAAAATGGTATCGCCAAAGCTGCTGTGTTTACTCCGGAATAAAAGAGCACTTTGTCCGCCCATGGTTGCCTCTAAGATGCTGGAGGATAGAGGGTATCAGGAAAGGATTCCTTGTAATCCTTAAAGGGTAATCACATGAGAAAAAAAAGAGGTCGATCCCAATATCCGTATAATAAAAAATAGCCTTTATTTTCCAACTTTAAAATACAAACATGATACACACACAAAAAGAGTATCAGGTTTTACGCGTTTCGGCTCGTGCCGTACTCATAAACCTGATTAGGCACAGGTGAGTGCCCGCTTAAAAAGGTTACAAGAAAGATGGTTATTGGTTGGTGTTCAGCACACCCCTATTAACCATTGAAGTACTGAAAGCACACAATAAATTAGTCACTTTAGATAAAAATGGGGAGATGGAAATATGCATAAAATAAAATATATTAATATATGCAATAATAAGCAATGATATATGCATGTGTGTGTGTAGTGTTTTTGTGTGTGAGGTGTGTGTGTAGTGTTTTTATGTGTGAGGTGTGTGTGCAGTGTTTTTATGTGTGAGGTGTGTGTGCAGTGTTTTTATGTGTGAGGTGTGTGTAGTGTTTTTATATGTGAGGTGTGTGTGTAGTGTTTTTATGTGTGAGGTGTGTGTGTAGTGTTTTTATGTGTGAGGTGTGTGTGCAGTTTTTTTGTGTGTGAGGTGTGTGTGCAGTGTTTTTATGTGTGAGGTTTGTGTGCAGTGTTTTTATGTGTGAGGTGTGTGTGCAGTGTTTTTGTGTGTGAGGTGTGTGTGTGTGTAGTGTTTTTATGTGTGAGGTGTGTGTGCAGCGTTTTTATTTGTGAGGTGTGTGTGCAGTGTTTTTGTGTGTGAGGTGTGTGCAGTGGCGTAGCGTGGGGAGGGCCACAGGGGCGGTTGCCCCGGGCGCAAAATTATGGGGGGCGCAAAAGCCTCCACCAGACAGTAGACTGTTGTGACAGTCCCAGACTCCAGCAGTGATTTTAGCAACCCTGCTGTTCTGTCTTGAGTCACTCTCAGTCTCAATCAATGCAAGTGTGAACTTCCATTGTTTGTCACTTTGTCAGTGTCGTCTGAGTCGTCACGGTCTGTGAGTCTCAGTCTGTGCCGCCTCCTGTAAGTGTGTGTAAATGTAATCTACTGTTTATCCGACTCAACAGTTTACACCACTAGCACGGCGCCGGCGGGTCCTAACTCCTCCCACTCCCAGCGCGCAGGTCAGGAGGGACAGAGGGAGCAATAAGTGGGGGAAGAGCCTGAGCCTGAGGACTGTCTCTAGCGCGTCGTGCCTGGTGCCTGCCCTGCCCGTGACTGTATATTGAAGCCTGAACCGGCAAGTAATTTGGGGAGGAGAGGAAAGGGATGTTGGTTGTGGCAGCGGCTTAGCCTTAGTGGCTATATATTTCTTGACTACAAATTGTCAGGACTCAGAGGACTGAGAGGAATGTTAACTGTTGGGAGGCTGGGGTGTAAAGGTGAGCTCAGTGTTCTCTTGGGCCTGGGTAGGAATAATCTGTCTGTAATCCTGTGCTGCTGAGCTCTGCTCCTCTCATCAGTCTGGATGCAGTTTGGCTGCAGTTACGTCTCAGGCTGGCCGCTGTGAGTTTCCATAAAAGTCCTGCTCTCAGGTCATCTACTGCATGCTACCCCCCATCATGAGAAACCACTTCATTCCTGGGCTCTAGATTGTGTGTGAGAAGGGGGTGGTACACTTGTGCATTTGCATTAGAGAGGAAATACAGATACATGGCTTATAGCAATGTCTATCTGCAGCAATATATCAATAAGTTAGAAATACTCAGCAGTGAAAGATAAAGGAGCCAATGACTTAAAAAAAGGTAACATTTTCTGAACATTTGGGATTTTTTCAAAACAGACAGCATCTTGCTTCAAATAGGATGTACATAATGCCAGCAAAGTTAGTTGTACATCATCAAATGTCATTTACAATTGTATTTTATACCAAGGTAGCAATAAAAGGGGTATGGAACCATTAATGTTTTTTGCATATAAAATATTTTTACAAATAATTGCAGTTTAAAAAAAAAAAAAAGTTAGCTTAAAGGGACATAACAGTGCTATATCATTTCATTACACTATTTCATGTTTCTGTGTTTAAGCCCTACAAAGGGGTTAAACACATGGTTAACTATGAGCTCAACCCCTGTATGAACACTAATAGTTATATGGAATGTGCACAAAAAATATCCTTTACCATCTATAAAGTTTTACTTTTGTATGAAAAATCTTAGCACTGTATCTTTACTACTCTTCTTTGATATTGACCTTTAAATTACCTGCAGATCAGTTGGAACCCTCAGAAAAAAAAAACGTAATACCTGGTGAAATGTTTATTACAACACAAACCAATACAAGCTTTTAACTGTAAACGGACTGTACCCCCCCCCCCAAACATTGGGATTCAAACACAAATATTTAGTGCTAGAGACATAAACACTTGTCTTGTTCTGCTTTTTTTTAAAAATATTATTATTTTTTTTTTTTTTAAATAATTTTTTATTGAGGCATTGAGTGAAAACAACACAATAGAGAGTATGTCCAGGCACGGAACAGAAACAATAAAGAAACTGATACATTTCACATATGGAAGGTAGACAAGGGTTAAAACATTGGTGCACTAATGTAATATTTGTCATCGTAATATCTAGTCCATAATAATTCAATATTTATAGAAAAGTAAGAGCAATGACATCGAATATATCCAGGGCAACAACAGAAGAATAACAGTTGACATAAGTTATAGTGCCACCTTTATGACCTTGAGTATAAGATAGAAAACTGTAGATATGAAACATGTGTGACTGGAACATATAGGTAAGAAGCCTCGATTTTTTTTTAAAACAAGTAACAAGTGGTCTCTACCCCAAGATAAAAGGTATTGCATAAGCTGAAAATAGAGAGAGGTAGGGAGCTAGCTTTTGTCAGGCCTCCCGTAGGCCCGAGTGTATGGGGGGGGGGGAATGCAGCGGGCAAAAGCCGCTCGTTACGGAGGGGAGAGGGGAGGGCGGAGCCAATTGAGATGTTATGAAGGTACAGACCACAGGGCTATGTGAAATGGAATGGATTTGGATCATAGGGCTTTTGAGTACACTCCTAGTAGGGTAATTCTAAATCTACGCCTCTAGTGAATTAAAGCTAGGGCATGTGAAAGGAAGGGTAGCTTCCCAGAAAGGATACAAGCAGGGGGGGCAATTATATATGTACAAAAGGTAAAGGACTACTACATGAACCCCTCTCCTGGGGAGGTGCCAACTATAGGCGATGCGGGTAAAAGGAGAAGGGATATGACCGGCAGGTAATAAATGCCGGCGGGAAAGGGAGGAGAGGGGTCAGAGGAAGGTGGTAGATAACTGAGAAAGCAATGTCCTGAAAGAGCTATGTGTCCCTCTTATACAAGCTTAAAAGGAATTAGTATAAACATAAAATATGTGGCAATACTTAGGATAGGATGTGGTATACTTTGCCCTTATAAAGAATACTGACACTATAGGGAGTTCCTATGGGGAAGACAGAGAGAGGAAGCTAGTAGTACAATGTTAATCTATCAACAACACACATTTTGTAAGAAGCTGACTTTCAGTGTGCTCACCTGAAGCTTAAATGAGTAGACAAAGCAACTGTAAGATAACATAAGAACAATTTAGGTTAAACTAAGAACATTTAACTGCCGAGTTAAGCTCCTTGAGACCTAGGGAGGTGTGTTTCATCCTCAAACGCAAATCATATGAGACCTCTATAGAGATATTACATGCTAACAAAACAAATAATAATTCTAGGGTCCTCTTGATAACTGGCGTGGTAGTCGGCTGTATATTGGGTTGCTTAACATTTTACTGAGCTATATATAGCAGAGGTAAGTGCAAGCCTGCTGTCTGCTTACTATGAACTTTGCTACCATGCCCTCAGGCAATAGCAGTGTGCTACTAGAGAATTAGTTTATCTAGAACAAATCAGCCATACCTACAATTGGGTCTAAACACAGTTAACTGATCTTTTGTGCATATATTGGGAAAGTTTCAAGACTGAGAAGGTTAACATAAGGCAATATAAATGTTTCACTAAGATCAGGTGCTTATAAATAACTGAGGTTTAAACCAGACCACCTATCAATAACTAAATCACATTGAGAGGTATAGCAAATACCCTAGGACAAACGTTCTTCAGATAATAAATTGCTAAAATAATAATAAGTCATTTGGAGTATGCGTAGGAGTGTGTGAGCATGTTTGAATACACAATAAGGTGGCCTTGAGAATAATATTACAGTATAAATATCTAAGCAACAGTAGGCTTTTATAGTCAGTGAGCAATAATGATACTTAAAGGTCCCAACAACTATTTTTCTAGGTCAGTCACGCTAGGAGACTCGTAGCATGTTCAGGATTGAGGCTGTAGGAGATCAACATTTAATAATATCATAATACTATCAAGGGAGTGTCAGATACAGCTTGTATAGAGACGTGAGGGAAAGCTGAGGTTAACCTTAAGTCTAAGCGTCACTTAACTACATGCTTCTCTGAGTAGAGAATGAACAGACCTGACTCAGAGCAAGTGTCCTCGGCATGGGTTAAGTCAGATACACTTTAGTCTAACCAATACCAACTTTATGGAGAAGACCTGCTTCTCCTGTCCAGGCTGGGGTTGGAAAATTCATGGAGCCGACATGGAAGAGAAGTAGAAGCGACCCCCACATTAATGGGTAAATGTTCGAAAGCTCTCGAAAGTCAGCCGGTTGTAAAGAGTGTAGGGCGTCATTCTCTCCCACCATAAGAAAGAGCACGATGGTCAGCTGAGGTGGGAACACAGTGTGGTGAATACCTGAGAGGAGCTGTGCTGGCAGCGAAATCGCCGTGACATCGTGAGCTTTAAAATAGACATAGGGATCCCATATGTTGAGGGTAGAGATGTGAGCGTCGAGGGGATAAGCCGGATAGATCTCGCCTGTTTGTTGTATCTCGGGTATATATGCGTCCGCATCTGAGTACTGGGGCCTCCAAACTGTCAGTGATGGGCAAGTCTTGGCTGTATATATTCGCTGGCTTATGTACGAGTGAGCCATAGCCTCCTCCCCCTGCAACTCTGCCTCTGTGTAAACGGGACCTTCAGATGTTTCGTGAGGGAGAACCTTCCTCTGTGATAGCCGGTCTGTATCAGTGTCACTTAATGCTACAGACTCAGAAGGTAAGATAGTAGAGTTTAGGTCGCCATCTTGGAGACTGCTAGTGTGGTGGCATTCAGAGAGGCAGAGTGAAAGCTGCGTGTAGTGATGATCTAGTTTGTCGCATAGACTTTTTATAGATAGGTATAGTGCAGCCTCCATTTCTCCAATGCAGGAGCTCCCAGTCACTGGTAGTACTGAAAAGTATTTCGGAGCGTTGATATGAGCTGCGTTACTAGGGTGTTAAAACTCCATGCGCTTCAGGACCGAGTTGCAGGGAGTGTAGGCCCTGAGTAAAGCTGTTGGTTTCGGGTGAGCCCACTACCACTCTGTTCAATTTGACCTCTCTGGATGTGTTCAGAAGGCTTTGTTGTCGCTAAAGGAGAGTTTCAGGATATCCTATATAGTATTTAAGTTGCTTTTCTTAAATTTCTATTGCAGAGCTCTAAAGTTGTGCTGCCATATTCATCGACGGTTGGCTCCGCCCCCAAATATTATTTTTAAGAATATTTCTGGCTTCTTAAACATAACTAATTTATTGCATGTTTTCTACCAGTTTTTCTCCTGTAGAATTTGAGAATAATGGTTTAATGAATATTGGAAATTGTAACAAGTTTAATTTGTTTTATATGTAATTAAAACAAAAACCTGTCTCCTAAGTTGTTGAGCTGGCTCCTAGATTCAAAGCAAATTTGCCATTCCCTACTGTACTGGTGGAAGAGACTCAGTCGGTGCTAATGGGTTAGGGAGGGCGCAATTCTTACCTTGCCCTGGGCGCTGACAACCCAAGCTACGCCACTGGGTGTGTGTGTAGTGTTTTTATGTGTGAGGTGTGTGTGCAGTGTTTTTATGTGTGAGGTGTGTGTGCAGTGTTTTTATGTGTGAGGTGTGTGTGCAGTGTTTTTATGTGTGAGGTGTGTGTGTAGTGTTTTTATGTGTGTGCAGTGTTTTTATGTGTGAGGTGTGTGTGCAGTGTTTTTATGTGTGAGGTGTGTGTGTAGTGTTTTTATGTGTGAGGTGTGTGTGCGCAGTATTTTTGTGTGTGAGGTGTGTGTGCAGTGTTTTTATGTGTGAGGTGTGTGTGCAGTGTTTTTATGTGTGAGGTGTGTGTGCAGTGTTTTTATGTGTGAGGTGTGTGTGCAGTGTTTTTATGTGTGAGTTGTGTGTGCAGTGTTTTTATGTGTGTGTGTGTGTGTGCAGTGTTTTTATGTGTGAGGTGTGTGTGCAGTGTTTTATGTGTGAGGTGTGTGTGCAGTGTTTTATGTGTGAGGTGTGTGTGCAGTGTTTTTATGTGTGAGTGTGTGTGTGCAGTGTTTTTATGTGTGAGTGTGTGTGTGTAGTGTTTTTATGTGTGAGGTGTGTGTGCAGTGTTTTTATGTGTGAGTGTGTGTGTGCAGTGTTTTTATGTGTGAGTGTGTGTGTAGTGTTTTTATGTGTGAGGTGTGTGCAGTGTTTTTATGTGTGAGGTATGTGTGCAGTGTTTTTGTGTGTGAGGTGCGTGAGGTGTGTGTGTGTGTAGTGTTTTTATGTGTGAGGTGTGTGTGCAGTGTTTCTGTGTAGTGTTTTTATGTGTGAGGTGTGTGTGCAGTGTTTTTATGTGTGAGGTGTGTGTGCCTACATGTGTATGATTATATTTACAAATAGAGTATGTGTGTTTATGTGTGTGTATTTCTGTATGTGTGTGTGTGTGTGCCTACATGTGTATGGTTGTGCTTACAAACTAGAGTATGTGTGTTTTAATGTAAGGTAGCCCTCAGTTTACGCCGGGGTTAGGTTCCAGAAGGAATAGTTGTAAATCGAAACCGTTGTAAATTGAAACCCAGTTTATAATGTAAGTCAATGGGAAGTGAGGGAGATAGGTTCCAGGCCCCTCTCAAAATTGTAAGTAACACCTAATACATTTATTTTTAAAGCTTTGAAATGAAGACTTTAAATGCTAAACAGCATCATAAACCTAATAAAATAATCATAGAACACAGAATATATAATTAAACTAAGTTAAACGAACAAAAACATTTGCTAAACAACATTATAAACCTAATAAACCTAATAAAATAATCACACAACACAGACTTCACTTGCATTTTTCTGCAAACAGTTCTTTCTATGCATTCCAATCTGGACTGATTTATAGACAGGAAGATCTTGTTCCTTTGAAATCTGCTCGATAGCTCAGGTCTGGTTAAACTGATTAATTTCAGCTTGCTTGGCTTTGCTGCAACACAAGCGGACAGCTCCACCTACTGGTTATTTTAATAAATGCACTGCTTCTCAATAGCAGTCACATGACTGGAAAAAAAGGTTGTTATTCTGAAACGGTGTAAATTGAACCGTTGTAAAACGAGGGCCACCTGTATAGTGAAGTACTTTGCTCTGCAGTTTAGTTGTCTGATGCTCTGCAGTCAGTGTGATATAATACTAAGTAATAAAGTTGGTGCAGGGCTCTGCAGTTTAGTTGTGTGATGCTCTGCACTCAGTGTGATATAATACTAAGTAATAAAGTTGGTGCAGGGCTATCGCTTTAAATAATCTCGCCATCCCAGAGACCTTTAGATATTCGGCACCATAATGCCCATCCTCTGAGTGTTTGTTTTACAATGACTTAGATGTTTCTATGTAAATCTGATAACTTATTTTCCCTCTCACATGCTGTACATAGGCACAGTTATCTGTTGTACTGAAGAGGACCATATCTGTGTATTAGCTCTTGGGAACTTCATATCCTATATAATAAAAGGACAAGTATGTTTGTCCGAAGCTGTCATGTGCAGTAGAGATTGTGCAAGGACAAACATACCTGGCCTTTACCCTCAGCGCAAGACAGCGTCAGGAGGCTCCAGCGCTCTCAGCGGTTATGTTACAGCCGAGAGCTGTAGCTACTGAAGATTCGGGCATCTGCTGCATATGGAGCCGGAGCGCGATCAGTGCTCTTCCCCCATATGAGGGCAGATGCCTGATCGTTACAGATGGTGACACTGTGTGTGTCACCGTAATGATCTGCTGCTGGTGCTGGCGGGAGGATGAGGGGGAGGAGGGAGTGGGAGGGCTCTATGCTACAGAAAAAAAAGGGACAGGGAGGGATGGGGTAGCTACACTACAGAAAAGGGTTTGGTACAGGAAAAAAGGGACAGGGAAAAGGGGTTTGGGATTGCGGGGGGAACTGAATTGTGATCGCAGAGGGGGGAGGTGGTAGGACCACTAAACTACAAAAAATAATTAAATTAAATAAAAAAGGGGTTTATAGGGACTGTCAGACAGCTGCCAGTAACTAAGGTGGCGGCAATTGTTAGAGGGGGGAGGGTTAGAGAGCAGTTTGAGGGGGGATCAGGGAGGTTGGAGGGTTAGGGGGATCCTACACTGCAGAAAAATAAAGATAGAGGGATAGGGCTAGGGGGATAGGGGGATATGTATATTTCTTTCCTTAAACATTTTGGCCCATGTACACGGGGGCTTTAACACTAGTTATTCCTATGATCCAGTAGATCTTTTTCCCTATATTTTTATACAATAGATATACAAAAATGCTTTGTATTTATCCTTCAACTAATAATATTATTTATAAATAAGACAGAATATTTATATCTAAGCAAACACTTGCAGATATAGTATACATAGTGATTGCAATACCAAGCCTCTTTTTCTATGGGCTGAAAAGATGAAGCACGAAAGGAAAGGAAAGTATTAATAGCAACTTGACATTATACCTTATAGTAAGATATAACTCCTGGATCAAAAAGAAGCCACTGCTGGACAGATATGTGATGTTGCTATGTGCACATTCAGTTTTCAGGACTAAAAAATGCACAGTTTTCAGACTTAAATTACAGGAAAATGGGGCAAAATAAATATTGAAGGGAAAAGTAATCAACAAGGAACATGTCAGATAACAGTCCTAAGGATTACAGCTACTTTATTAGAAAGAAGGCAGCATTATCAGGACCATTCTTATGCATTTTGCTCATCAAGTGCTTTGTCAGACGTCTCTGATGAAGTCATAATAATGCTGCATCTTTCTAATAAAGCCGTCTTAAAGGGACACTCAAGTCAAAATTAAACTTCCTGATTCAGATAGAGCAGGCAATTTTAAACAACTTTCCAATTTACTTCCATTAACAAAATGTGCAGTCTTTTTATATTTACACTTTTTGAGTCACCAACTCCTACTGAGCATGTGCAAGAATTCACAGCATATACGTATATGCATTTGTGATTGGCTGATGGCTGTCACATGATACAGGGGGAGGGGGAATATACATAACTGCAATTTATTTAAACAAAATCTACTACTCATTTGCAGTTCTTACTAAGTGCTATTGCATTGTCTTCAAATGTATTTGTTAATTATGCAAATCTACTGTATTGACCGGTCCTTTAATCCATAGGACTGTTCCCTGCTGTTTGTGTATTACAATTTGTGACAGACCCCTCTGTCCTGGAACTATGTGGCTCTCTGTAATATAAAACTTTGAAATCTTTGAAAATAGTTTACTCTAAAGTGAGTTTTGTATCTGAAAATATTACTCAGAATAATATATCTTATTATCTGATAATCCAATTCCCAGCAAGTTTATAAAGTAACAAATAACCTCAAGATAATGTTTCAAGAGGTGAGACTTGTGTGAGAGAAAAATGTATCAGCTTGTAACAACCCCTTTGCACTGCTGTGATCAATTAAAGCAATCTGTTAAACCTGCTTAAGACTGTGTATAAACTTGTTCAAAAAGTGAGTTCATAAGTTTATAACAGAATTCTTCAACAGTAGATTTACACAAGTTCAGCAGCAATATATTTTAAGTAGTTCCTTGTGAGGTTAGTTTACACAGCAAACAAGTAATTGAGCAATTTAGTTAAAGAAATATACTTGCAGTTTAAATTCTGATCCTGTTTGATGAGATGTGCAAAAGGAGTTCTGCATGAAAATCCTGTGAGACAAAATAGCTGAATGACAGCAAAAGTTATTTGTGAGCTGTGAATATAAGAAGTAATTCTGCAAAAACACTTTGTGTAGATAAACAAAGTTATGACTTGAGATGAGCTGAAAAGTACTGCAACACAAGCAAGAGGCAACAGCACAAAATAATCAAGCAAAGGTGTGCTGTAGGAAGTGAGGTTTTATAGCCAGGTAAAAAAAGGAAGTGGAATGTCTTAAAGGGATATCACACTCTCCTGGTTAATTCGTGTGGATTCGTATGACTTCCTGTCCGTACATCCCCGTTCGTTTATTCTTTTTTAATCTCCCGAACACCGCTGAAACTGCCAACCTCCCTACGGATTATGGATTCTGGCATTATGTTTAAGTCACCCTGTGCCCATTATAGGTACAGGGTGTGAATCCAACAGTACTAAAGGGGTTAACTCTCTCCTTGTTCAGTTTTTGAGAAACTGTATTTTCGGATACAGGTTTCCTGGCATCAGCTATTGTTTACTGTAATTAGGTTTAGGCGATACGCTTTCACCTTGTTTAATCACCTCCAAAGTCCAGACTGCTAGGTGCCAGGAAGGAATCCATAGTTTTCTTGTGTTTGATTGTTTATTTGTTTATGTAATGTATTTTTCCTCTATCCATGGAGATAATTGGATTTCTTCCCAA
The DNA here is from genome assembly GCF_027579735.1 of Bombina bombina. NCBI lineage: Eukaryota > Metazoa > Chordata > Amphibia > Anura > Bombinatoridae > Bombina > Bombina bombina. The sequence continues at coordinate 42,822,090 of NC_069503.1, forward strand.
TTATCTCCAGGATAGAGAGGAGGGGTTTACTGGTACCAGGTGGGAGACCTGCTTAAATACTGGTCATGTAGCCCTCAATAAATGAGATTCCTGTTTTACCCTCAAGACGGAGCTTGGTCTCTGGTTTTGAGGGGAATTGCTATTTTGAATTGCCATTTTCCCCTTTCCTTCTTTAGTTCAGAGTAGCCACCCTGCAGTTGGTAGGGTAGATAACTCACATCAGCTTCCCCTTAACCAATATGGAATACCATCTCCTCTGTTTGGTTATTGTTCTTATAACAATCCTAGAGAGGCACACCATATCGATATTTACTTATCCTAGTGTCGAACAAAGTGACATACACTCACTAGTTTTACACTATGTAGGGGTATATTAAATTAGCGAAGAGTATCACTTCCCTCTTGCTTATTTATAAGGAGGCAGAGAGAAAAATAAAAGTCTAAATACACTCCAATATAGGGGATTATATCATGTATAGTATAGTACGTTATTAATAATTTTAACTAATGGACATCACATACAACCAGCTGGGGACTTAGAAAGGATCATCAAAAGCCCTACTGTGTCTAGATAGAGCACAAGCTTAGACTAAGGGGTCTAAACCTAACTGAAGTTAACTAAAAATTAACTAAAAATTGTCTAGTTACCTCATTCCAACACACCCTGTCTAGATGAACAAACATATTGATCCTGGCTTACTCTGGCTTATACCCAGTATCTAGCTAGCACACCAAAAATGTCCCCACTTTTTGCAACCTTTTGCAATTTGTATCAGCACCGCAATGGCTGAATTGTATGTATGCATATATATGTGTAAATATTATGTATCATTAAGTACAAAACATTTAGAAATGTATTTGTTATAAATTCTGTTCCATCGGTCTCTTGCAGAACGGGGTCAATGTTATTAACTTGGGAGTGACCAATACTCTATCTATTTTAGACAATATTGTGTATCACAAGAGTTAATGATCTGAATGATCTTGATTGGCCGCTCACATCTTTATATTGATCCCGACCGGCAGAGACTGATATCTCTGATGAAGCGCATGTGCTCATGCGCGAAACGCGTTAGATGGAGCTCACCTAACTTGTTGTAAGCCTGCATTGCAATAAACTCCATTACTGACCTCAGGACTCAGCTTCCTTTTTCCTCATTTCATAATCACCTCCAAAGTCCAGACTGCTAGGTGCCAGGAAGGAATCCATAGTTTTCTTGTGTTTGATTGTTTATTTGTTTATGTAATGTATTTTTCCTCTATCCATGGAGATAATTGGATTTCTTCCCAATTATCTCCAGGATAGAGAGGAGGGGTTTACTGGTACCAGGTGGGAGACCTGCTTAAATACTGGTCATGTAGCCCTCAATAAATGAGATTCCTGTTTTACCCTCAAGACGGAGCTTGGTCTCTGGTTTTGAGGGGAATTGCTATTTTGAATTACTCTTTTGCCTGTTCCAGGAGAGAAGGATTTCGTGTATTTTCCCCATTCGGTGTATTAACTGGGTTCGTGTGTTGCTATTCCCGTATTAAGGGCATCTTTCATCTGGTATTAGCCCTCGATATCCGGGTTATACCATAACAATTGGTGGCAAGCGACGGGATGGTCCTCATCGCCCAGAAGAGCAACTACACATCTGGACCTAATGAGTACCGTATGAAAGGCTGAAAAGAGCTACCCTTAAAGACCTGCTAGACCAACGGGGACGACAAGCCAGTAATTTCAGGAAGAGGGAGATTATTACAATACTGACCGAGATGGACGGAGTACCAGGGACTGAAGGAACCAATGGGCCCAGCATTTCAGAGAGAACCCCCGAAGAAGCAAGCTTTGACCGGGCGGTTAAAATAAGACTGGCACATTATGGCCCCAACCCCGACTACAGAAATTATTGACTGGATCATAGCCACTGTGGAGGCCAACCTACTTTGCCAAAGCGGCGCTGCAGCTGCCCAAGTCACAGCAACCCCAGTGGAAAAGAGAAAATTACATTTTGCAGCTTTTAAAAACTTCATTGAAACAGAAGGAGAGATTGATGGGTACCTTATGGATTTTGAGAGGCAATGTGCACTACACAAGGTACCTGCAGAGGACTGGGTCACGATATTATCCGGCCGGGCCAGTGAGGCTTTTCGGGCCATTCCGGATGAGGGAATCGGGGATTATAATGCTGTAAAAGAGGCTCTGCTCTCCAGGTATGCGGTTACACCTGAGGCATACAGGAGGTGGTTCAGAGACACTGTTAAACTAGCTGTAGATTCCTACGTTGAGTGGGCATGTAGGGTGCACCGCACAGCAGCTCACTGGATGGCGGGGTGCTAAGCCGTATCCGGGGAAGAGGTGCTGCACCTATTCCTGTTGGAACATTGCTTCGACAAGTTATCCGCAGGAGTTAGAGAGTTGGTTCGGGACCATAAACCCTCCACACTGCATGAAGCTGCTCGCCTGGCAGATGAGTATATGGATACCCGCAAACTGGACACTGCTGCCACTAAGACCCCTGCCAGAGTGAAGTACCGACCCACAGTCACCACAGCAGCTACCGGTTACCAACCCTCGGCGCACCGCTCTACAGCATCACCTCCAGCCACGAACTATCCTCAGATAGCCTGGTTCAACTCACAGGACCATTCGGTGCTTCGGATGTAAGGAGTGTCCACTAAACACAGCAAACCAAGCACAGTGCTGGAGGAGACCCTCCGGTGGAAACCCATGTAACCCCCAGCCTGCTGCCCACTGCATAGAGGAGGAAGAATGCTGGGGCATCCTACATGAAGCAGACCCCGTGCAAGCTGCCCACCGGGATAACCGACAACAGCACCCGCAACTGGTTAAAAAGAGAATGGGAAGGAGGTCAGTGGTCTACGAGATACTGGTGCTACCATGACCTTGCTCCAAAAGAACTTGTTGTCCGAGAACCAGCACACCGGAGACACTGTGGCTGTGAGGGTAGCAGGGGGCACTGTGTTCTGCCTACCTGTTTCCCGGGTACATTTGGATTGGGGAGTGGGCGCTAGACATGTGAATGTGGGGGTCATGAAGGATTTACCAGCTGATGTTCTCCTTGGAAATGACTTGGCCCCCCTTGTTTCTGCCTATGCTCCGATGGGTCCCACTGATGTTAACCCTGTGACTACCCATGCCGCTGAGACTGACCCACCTGCTGCTGAGACCCAGGTAAGACTCTCTCCCCGACTTGTACCCTAGATCAGGCCCCTTTAGGCTGGGATACCCCAGAGACGTACGGGATGGAAACCCGGGAGGATCCGACCCTTCAGAAGTATAGGGCTAGGGCAGATGCTGGAGAAGAGGGGGTAGATGGGGAACATTATGAGTGGGTGGGGGATAGGCTATATAATATCCCTAGACCTTCCCAGAAAAGTACTGCCCCTCCGCAGAATCGGCAGCTGGTGGTGCCTGCGAAGTACCGGCAAGAGATTCTGCGGATTGGGCATGATGTACCATTTGCTGGACATCTAGGGTCCTGCCGCACAACACATAGGATCACCCAAAATTTCTTCTGGCCCAATTTTAACTGAGATGTGCGGGTATATTGTAGTACTTGTGACACCTGTCAATGGGTGGGTAAGCGGGGGGATCACCCAAAAGCTAGGTTTATGTCTATGCCTATCATTGGGGAACCCTTTTCCCGCATAGCCGTTGACATTGTGGGTCCACTGGCCAGAGCTAGTCCATCAGGTAAGAAGTATATTCTCACCGTGGTGGACTATGCCACTCGATATCCGGGTTATACCATAATTGTTATGGTATAACCCGGATATTGAGGGTTAATACCAGATGAAAGATGCCCTTAATACGGGAATAACAACACACAAACCCAGTTAATACACTGAACGGGGAAAATACACGAAATCCTTCTCTCTTGGAACAGGCAAAAGAGTAATTCAAAGTAGCAATTCCCCCCAAACACGAGACCAAGCTCCGTCTTGAGGGTAAAACAGGAATATCATTTATTGAGGGCTACATGCCCGGTATTTAAGCAGGTCTCCCATCTGGTACCAGTAAACCCCTCCTCTCTATCCTGGAGATAATTAGGAAGAAATCCAATTATCTCCATGGATAGAGGAAAATGCCATTTTACAGGATACAATAAAAATACATTACATAAACAAATAAACAATCAAACACAAGAAAACAAGGGATTCCTTCCTGGCACCTAGCAGTCTGGACTCTGGAGGTGATTAAACAAGGTGAAAGCGTATCACCTAAACCTAATTACAGTAAACAATAGCTAATGCCAGGAAACCTGTATCCGAAAATACAGTTTCTCAAAAACTGAACAAGGAGAGAGTTAACCCCTTTAGTACTGTTGGATTCACACCCTGTACCTATAATGGGAACAGGGTGACTTAAACATAATGCTAGAATCCATAATCTGTAGCCAGGTTGGCAGTTTCAGTGGTGTTCGGGAGATTAAAAAAGAATAAACGAACGGGGAAGTACGGACAGGAAATCATACGAATCCACACAAATTAACCAAGAGAGCCACATAGTTCCAGGACAGAGGGGTCTGTCACACAGTTTATATGTAGTGAATAGAGGAATCACTGTAACAGTGGGAACCCTTTGAACCACTGAAGTGTTGGCGTGCAGCTGCCATAGGAAACCTAAAGCTACACAGGAAACTCACCATGACCGGAAGTAACTAGTAGCGCAAGCGAGTGGGACGCTGTTTCTGCATACGGATCTATAATTCTACCAGAGGCAAAAGGGAATAGTGAGTGAGTGAAGTTACCTCTATGTGTTTATTGCATTATTAGTCACTGTACGTCTGTGACACACAGATAATATCCCGGCACACAGCTGATATAACAATACTATTAGACAATTAAAGTATATGGTAAAGTTGTTTTCCTAGGAATAATTAGTCAGTTTATATTACAGTCTTAAGGTGTTTACTGTCCCTTTTGTCAGATCTAGCTTTGTGCCATCTTGGTGTGAATCCTTGTTAAATGAAGATAACATTGTGACAAATTTACCAAGATATTGATTATATAGATATAATTGTTATTGTCTCTGCTGTTAAAGGGATATTGTCATGGTTTTTACCCGTTTTGTTTGCCATGTGCTGCTGGCAGACATTTTACTCACCTCTCTTGCTGACTATGGTGCATTGTGGGAGATGCTGCTCATTTCCTGCACTTCCTTTTATGGCCAGACTGGTGTGCATCATCCGTGTGAGACAGGATGCAGTCTCAGAATTGTGATGTCATCACTTATTATTTAAAGGGCCTCTGTTCAGTATGCTTTGCCTTTGCATGAATCCTGAAGGTGCTGATAATTCACCTTTACCTGCCATAATTTCCAGGATGGATGAACAGGATCACCGCTTGGATCAATTTGCACTAGCCCTGCAAACCCTGGTGACTCGCACTGCACATTTGGACCAAAGTGTCCCGCAAGCTATGGCTGCTCCTGTTTCCACTGCTGCACCTAGTCCTACAAGGAGCATGTCCGGTTCTGCACCTCTACCTCAGCGATATGGAAGTGATCCTAATCAGTGCAGAGGGTTTTTGAACCAGGTGGGCATTTACTTTGAGATGTAATTGGCAAAAGGTACCCAGGCTGGCTCCAATGTGGTAGGATAAAAAGATACTTTATTTCTTCACACATTTAAAACAGCAAACAGACCACTGGCGAGTATACCGCCATATGTAAAATCAGAAAGCTACAACCTCGGCCCTGCTTACATCACTGATGCGTTTCAGGTTAGACCCGTAATCATAGTTGATGTGTAGGTGCTGAGGAGATCTTTTTAAAAACTTTTAACACCTGTAGAAAAGTTTTTAAAAGGATCTCCTCGGCACCTACACATCAACTATGATTACGGGTCTAACGTAAAACGCATCAGTGACGTAAGCAGGGCCGAGGTTGTAGCTTTCTGATTTTACATATGGCGGTATACTTGCCAGTGGTCTGTTTGTTGTTTTAAATGTGTGAAGAAATAAAGTATCTTTTTATCCTACCACATTGGAGCCGGCCTGGGTACCTTTTGCCAATTACTTCTACATTCATCAAGGAAACTCATAGGGCTCATGCAGTTTAGATTATCTGGATATGGCACATTTCCAGCATGGAGGCTGTCTACGGAGGCAGCAAGCTGTGAGTAGAGCGGGTGAGACGCTGGGAGTGAGCTCAGCGGAGAGCGGTGGACACACTGAGACGACAGGTATTTCGGTGTTTGTGATATTGCAACATTTTAAATCGTAAGTGCCCTATTTTGTAAAGACTTTATTGCAAGGGTGTTACCTTTTTATTTGGAGGTTTAAGAAGCATATATATGCAAACATATCACACAGCACTCTCTTCTCACCGTAAGCGGATGGGCTGATGGATTGTTTTTCTCTGTTCACTATTGGATTTAATTTGAGATGTCACCTCAAGCATTTCCCTCTGACAGAGCTAAGGTGGGATTTCTCATCTCGTTACTCGCTGACGCAGCTCTTGCCTGGGCTAATCCCTTGTGGGAGACTAATAAACCTGTGATTTCAAATTACCCTGAATTTGTGGCCTCCTTTTGAAGGGTATTTGATGTTCCGGCTTGCTCCTCCTCTGCTGCTAAACGACTCATGTCCATTCAGCAAGGTACAATATCTGTTGCTCAGTATGCCATTGAGTTCCGTACACTTGCTGCAGAGGTAGGTTGGAACAATGAAGCCCTTGTTGCCGCCTTCTTTCATGGGCTCTCTGATGCGATTAAAGACGAAGTTGCTGCCAGAGATTTACCAGAGGATCTTGAGGCATTGGTGTCTTTTTTGATCCTAATTGACATCAGACTAAGACAGAGGCCCTCTTTCAAGGAGCGCTTGTGGAAGCCTCCTGTTCCGTTGTCTCCTACGTGTTCATTCCCACCCATGCCTCTTGGTCCCGGGTCACCAGGTACTGCTGAGCCGATGCAGTTGGGATTCACGCGTCTCTATGCGGTGGAGAGGGCCTTTAGGAGGAGGGAGGGGCTCTGCCTCTATTGTGGGTTACAGGGCCACATTTTGAAGTCTTGTCCTACACGGCCGGGAAACGCTCACATCTAAGGTCCTGTCAGGGGCAGACCTTGGGTGGTTTATCCTCGTCCCTGGAACCGCTAAAGGAGAAACCTTTGGTCATGGTTGTCCTCTCCTCGGTGGACTTCTCCATAGTCACCCAGGCTCTTGTTGACTCCGGTGCTGCAGGCTATTTCATTGACAGTGCTTTTTTATCAAAACACTCCATTCCTGTTTTGACTTGGTCCGTTCTGCTCTCTATTGAGGCCATTGATGGCAGGCCCTTTCAGCCCGCACTCTTTACTCATGAAACTGCTCCATTATCCATGGCTGTTGGGGCTCTCCATTTTGAAACCCTCCAGTTCCAGGTTATAAACTCTCTGCATTTTCCGGTTGTTATGGGTTATCCCTGGCTCCTAAAGCACAATCCCAGTCTCAATTGGCGCAGGTCCGAAATTTTGTTGTGGTCTCCGCAATGTATTTCCACTTGTCTTCAGAAACCAGTTAAAGTCTTGTGCACTTCTTCGGTATCTCAATTGCCAGAGGAGTACCGAGAGTTCCTAGACGTTTTTGACAAGGTGCGTGCCGGTACGTTGCCTCTTCACCGGTCTTACGATTGTGCCATCGACCTGCAACCCGGAGCCATTCCTCCTCGGGCCAGGTTTACCCTGTCTGTTGCGGAGAATTGTGCTATGGAGGAGTATGTTGCCGATGCTCTGTCGCGGGGGATCATCCGCAAATCCTGCTCTCCTGCAGGGGCTGGCTTCTTATTTGCGAAGAAAAAGGATGGTGAGTTAACACCATGCATCGATTATAGGGGTCTTAATCATCTTACCATTATTAATGCTTACCCTATTCCACACATTACGGAACTCTTTGACCGCCTCAAGGGAGCTACGGTCTTTACTAAACTTGATTTGAGAGGAGCGTACAATCTCGTTAATATCAAAGAGGGCCTCGAATGGAAAACAGCACTTAACACCAGGAGCAGGCATTATGAGTATCTTGTAATGCCCTTTGGCCTATGTAATGCTCCTGCTGTTTTGCAGGAATTTATAAATGTTGTCCTATGAGATATGTTGCAACAGTGTGTTGTGGTGTACTTAGACGACATCCTCATACACTCACCCACACTTGAGGCTCATCATTCTGATGTTACACAGGTCCTTCAGAGACTACGTGAGAACGGTCTGTTTTGTAAACTCGAGAAGTGTGAGTTCCATCAGACTCAAGTAACCTTCCTAGGTTATGTTATCTCCATTGCAGTGTTCTCCATGGATCCTGACAAGTTATCTGCAGTGGCCTCACCCAGTTGGTCTTCGGTCTATTCAACTTTTTTTGGGGTTCGCCAATTACTATAGAAAGTTTATTAACTTTTCTTCCTTGGTCAAACCTATCACAGACATGACCCGTAAAGAGAATGATCCACTCCATTGGTCACCTAATGCTATTAAGACCTTTGATAGTCTTACGACTGCCTTTGCTGCCACTCCAGTTCTGGCTCATCCTAACCCTGTCCTGCCTTTCTTTCTTGAGGTCAATGCGTCTGAGACTGGAGTAGGTGCCCTCTTGTCTCAACATCCTACTCCTGACGGTTCCTTGCATCCATGTGGTTTCTTCTCTAAGAAATTGTCTCCAGCGGAGAACAATTATGAAATTGGCGACAGGGAATTACTGGCTATAATTTTGGCACTCAAGGAATGGATGCATCTTCTCGAGGGTACTAGCGTGCCAGTGCTCATTCTTACTGACCACAAGAATTTAACTTATCTTTCTGAAGCAAAACGTTTGTCACCCCGACAGGCCAGATGGGCGCTATTTTTGTCTCGGTTTAATTTTGTGGTCTCCTACCTGCCTGGTAGTAAGAATGTTAGGGCTGATGCCCTCTCTCGACAATTTTTGCCTCTGTCCAAGGAGGAGTCTGTACCTACTCCAGTTATACCTCCTGACCATATTTTGGCTACCATACGTACTAATTTGACTTCTCCCTTGGGGGAGGAGATCCTGGCTGTCCAAACCAATGCACCTCCTGAGAAACCTAGTGGTAAGTGTTTTGTTCCTGAGAATCTTCGAACTAAACTTTTGCACACTTACCAGTATCCTAAAGCTGCAGGTCACCCAGGCAAGAACCAAATTATTTGGTTTGTCACTCGACAATTCTGGTGGCCAGGTCTTCGTTCTGATGTTGCTGCATATGTTGCCTCCTGTAATAGGAAAGCAAGAGAGTTGGAGGGATAATTAGTACTCCTAATTCACTGTAACTGTGAATACACCCTATTAGGTGCCCTGTGGCTGCATTAACCTCTTACACCCTGTGTCGATCGAATATTCAATCTAAACTTTATCCAATATGTACTCGGATGATAAACTCTGCTATAGCCAAGTGTGAGTGTGCAGCTGTATTGCAGTGTAAACAATTAAAGGGGAGCTGGAATACTGGAAACAGTGGCTAATCGCCTCTCTCACCTGTCCTGGCATTCTTCGGCTGAGGTAAACACGTCTCAGCCACGAAGATGCTCCTCCTTGGTTCAGCACACTTGCTCTGACACACTTACCACCTAGGCATTCGGGGAGAGACTGGAACACCGAAATCAACATAGAAACATAGAATTTGACGGTAGATAAGAACCAAAAAGGCCCATCAAGTCTACCCATATTACATGTTACTTTTTCCTTAGGATAGCCTTATGCATTTCCCAGGCATTTTTAAATTCCTTTACAGTCTTTGTGTTTACCACCTCTAATGGAAGTTTATTCCATGAATCCACCACCCTTTGTCAGCTAATCTGACCGGCTCTCACCAATTCGGGTGGGTTCAACTAAGGTAACAACACCTCAGTCACGGAGGTCCTCCTCCTTGAGCGATACACTCGTTCTGTTGTTCACTCGGGGAATCCACTGTAAGCGTCGGGGGGAGGGGTCAAGCCAATCCAACAGGAGGTACACGGAACTCTGCTAGGAGCAATCCAATAGAACTGGATACATTGTAGGAAATAAAGAAAGGGCTGGATTCTCCTTAGTATAATAAAAAATATATATGTTTTAATGAATTTGTTTTAAAAAATATACACGGAACCTCCAACATAGACACATAGCAGACACAGCACCTGGGCTTAAGCGTTTCAACTGGTTAGCCGTAGTCATAGCCTGTAGATGCTGTGCCTTACAAGTTATTTAAAATACATGCACAAATCTGATTGGTAATAAAATCAAAGACACGCCTGCTGAATTAAGTGTAAATCGAACTAGTACGTAAAAAGAGAAAAATTTTTTATATAAAGGGGAATAGTGATCAAATAGCATTGCAATACTACAAAAAGGTATAAAAGTATAATGATATATATATATATATATATATATATATATATATACACACACACAGAACTCTAAATGATACATCAAGAGACAAAAGGACAAAAAAAACAGAATTCATAAAGTAAATTACATTATAAATGCATGTACTCTGTTTACCAACTTGAAAAAAGCTGGAATAGATATTAAATATTAAATATTAATGATTGAATATTTGATAAAGATATTGAGAATGAATGCATGGAAACACTAAATAAATTGAATTGTGTGTGGGAAAATGAGGGAAAAATACATAGAAACCACTACTAGAAAATTATAATAATATCGGTGTGGTATATAAATTATTCCCAATAATTTATCAGGTCAAATTTGGAGTTGAGGCCTTTGGGTATCCTAGTATCTAATTTAAACATCCAAAAGACCTCCCTCTTAACCAGTAGTTGATCCAAATTGCCACCTCTGCTGGGAAGCACTACTTTTTCAATTATACACCATCTGAACGAATTCAGATTGTTTTCATGTTTGTCATGAAAATGTTGCACCAGGGGTGTTGTCGCTTTCCCTACATTAAAGGTGGACAGGTGATCCCTTATTCTGGATTTCATATCTCTGGATGTGAGACCTACATATTGCAAATTGCACTGTATGCAGGTGATGAGATAAATGACATTACTAGCAGTACAGTTGATACATGTCTGGATCTCAAAACTTTGACCAGTGACTGAAGAAACAAAACTTTTGGTGATCTGTACATAGTCACAAGGTTTGCAGCGTCTGCTGCCACATTTATACATGCCGACATGTCTCAACCAAGAACTACTGCTATTCTTAATCTTTTTGAGTTCAGTGGGTGCCAGAATACTTCCTAATGTGCTGCTTTTCTTATATGAGCATTTAATGCCCAATTTGATGGTTTTCACCAGTCTCTCATCAGCCGCTAGGAGTAGAAAGTGTCTCTTGCCTATCCCACAAACTTTCTGGTATTGTGCACTGGGTTCAGTTACAAAAACATAATTTATGTAAGAACTTACCTGATAAATTCATTTCTTTCATATTGGCAAGAGTCCATGAGCTAGTGACATATGGGATATACAATCCTACCAGGAGGGGCAAAGTTTCCCAAACCTCAAAATGCCTATAAATATACCCCTCACCACACCCACAATTCAGTTTAACGAATAGCCAAGCAGTGGGGTGATAAAGAAAGGAGTAGAAAGCATCAACAAATGAAATTTGGAAATAATTGTGCTTTAAACAAAAAATCATAACCACCATAAAAAGGGTGGGCCTCATGGACTCTTACCAATATGAAAGAAATGAATTTATCAGGTAAGTTCTTACATAAATTATGTTTTCTTTCATGTAATTGGCAAGAGTCCATGAGCTAGTGACATATGGGATATCAATACCCAAGATGTGGAGTCTTCCACTCAAGAGTCACTAAAGAGGGAGGGAATAAAATAAAAACAGCCATATACCGCTGAAAAAATTAATCCACAACCCAAAAAAATAGTTTATTTCATTTTTGAAAGAAAAAAACTTAAATCAGAAGCAGAAGAATCAAACTGAAACAGCTGCCTGAAGAACTTTTCTACCAAAAACTGCTTCCGAAGAAGCAAATACATAAAAATGGTATAATTTAGTAAATGTATGCAAAGAGGACCAAGTCGCTGCTTTGCAAATCTGATCAACTGAAGCTTCATTCTTAAAAGCCCACGAAGTGGAGACTGATCTAGTAGAATGAGTTATAATTCTCTGAGGCGGGGCTTGACCCGACTCAAAATAAGCTTAATGAAACAAAAAGCTTTAACATAATATTTCAAAGCTCTCACCACATCCAAAGAATGTAAGGATCTTTCCAAACGATTCCTAAGATTAGGACACAAGGAAGAGACAACAATTTCTCTACTAATGTTGTTAGAATTCACAACCTGAGGTAAAAATTCATATGAAGTCTGCTCACAAGAAAGAGCAGATAGCTCAGAAACTCTTCTAGCGGAAGAGATAGCCAAAAAGAACAACACTTTCCAAGAAAGTAGTTTAATGTCCAAAGAATGCATAGGCTCAACTGGAGAAGCCTGTAAAGCCTTCAGAACCAAATTAAGACTCCAAGGAGGAGAAATTGATTTAATGACAGGCTGAATACGAACTAAAGCCTGTACAAAACAGTGTATATCAGGAAGTATAGCAATCTTTCTTTGAAATAAAACAGAAAGAGCGGAGATTTGTCCTTTCAAGGAACTTGCAGACAAAACCTTATCCAAACCATCCTGAAGAAACTGAAAAATTCTAGGAATTCTAAAAGAATGCCAGGAGAATTTATGAGAAGAACACCATGAAATGTAAGTCTTCCAAACTCTATAATAAATCTTCCTAGAGACTGATTTACGAGCTTGAAACATAGCATCAATCACTGAGTCAGAGAAACCTCTATGACTTAGTACTAAGCGTTCAATTTCCATACCTTCAAATTTAATGATTTGAGATCCTGATGGAAAAAATGACCTTGAGATAGTAGGTCTGGCCATAACGGAAGTGGCCAAGGCGGGCAACTGGACATCCGAACCAGTTCCGCATACCAAAAGCTGTGGGGCCATGCTGGCGCTACCAGCAACACAAATGATTGTTCCATGATGATTTTTGGAAATCACTCTTGGAAGGAGAACTAGAGGCGGGAAGATATAAGCAGGATGAAAACACCAAGAAAGTATCAGCGCATCCACTGCTTCCGCCTGAACATCCCTGGACCTGGACAGGTATCTGGGAAGTTTCTTGTTTAGATGAGAGGCCATGAGATCTATCTCTGGAAGACCCCATAACTGAACAATCTGAGAAAAAACATCTGGATGGAGAGACCACTCCCCTGGATGTAAAGTCTGGCGGCTGAGATAATCTGCTTCCCAAATGTCTACACCTGGGATATGCACCGCAGAGATTAGACAGGAGCTGGATTCCGCCCAAACAAGTATTCGAGATACTTCTTCATAGCGTGGGGACTGTGAGTCCCACCCCGATGATTGACATATGCCACTGATGTGAAAATGTCTGTCTGAAAACAAATGAACGGTTCTCTCTTTAACAGAGGCCAAAACTGAAGAGTTCTGAGAATTGCACAGAGTTCTAAAATATTTATTGGAAATTTCACCTCTTGAAATTTCCAAACTCACTCTATAGATTTTTCTGGCAAAAGATACAATTTTTAAACCTTGAAGAAGGAATAACAAGAAGTACCTGTCTTATTCCATTCCTTAGAAATCATATCAGAAATAGCCTCGGGGATAGGAAAAACCCTGGAGAAACCACAGGAGGTTTAAAAACAGCATTAAAACGTTTATTAGACTGAACGTCAAGAGGACTGGTTACCTCAATATCCAAAGAAATTAACACTTCATTTAATAAAGAACGCATGTACTCAATTTTAAATAAATAAGTAGATTTGTCAGTGTCAATGTCTGAGGAGGATCTACTGAATAAGATAGATCCTTATCAGAAGAGGATAAATTATCATATTGTTAATCAATTGAAATTTCATCAACTAAATGAGAAGTTTTTAAAAAGACCTATCACATTTATTTGAAGGTGAAAATGCAGACAAAGCCTTCAGAATAGAATCAGAAAAAAATTCTTTAAAATTTACAGGTATATTATGCACATTAGAAGTTGAAGGAACTGCAACTGGCAATATACTATTACTGATGGACACATTATCTGCATGTAAAAGTTCATCAAAACAACTATTACAAATGACATTCAGCGATATAATTTCTACAATTTTACAACAAATGCACTTAGCTTTGGTAGAACCGATGTCAGGCAGCAATGTTCGAGCAGAAACTTCTGAGGCAGGATCAAAGTGAGACATCTTGCAAAATGTAAGAGAAAAAACAACATATAAAGCAAAATTATCTATTTCCTTATATGACAGTTTCAGGAATGGGAAAAATGCAAATAGCATAGCCCTCTGATATTGAAAAAATCAAGAGGCAAACATCAATGGGGTATTGAAATAATGAAAAAATTTGGCGCCAAGTATGACGCACAACGTAACTAAACTTTTTTGGCGCCAAAAAATAACCGGAAATGACACACTCGCATCACTAATGACGCAACCGTGTGAAAGGTCTCAGCGTCAAGTATGACGCCGGAAATGACGAACTTGCGTCATAGACGTACTCTGTCGCGCCAAAAAAATCTTCGCGCCAAAAATGACGCAATAAAGTTTAGCATTTGTCACACCCGCGGGCCTAATACCGCCCGCAATTTGTAAGAAGTAGTCAATTGAAAAAAAGACTAAAACCCCAGGTAAGAAATAAATTTCATTTAAAAGATGTTTATATTCCCCAAATATGAAACTGACAGTCTGCAGAAGGAAATACATGAACCTGACTCATGGCAAATATAAGTACAATACATATATTTAGAACTTTATATAAATGCATAAAGTGCCAAACCATAGCTGAGGTGTCTTAAGTAATAAAAAACATACTTACCAAAAGACACCCATCCACATATAGCAGATAGCCAAACCAGTACTGAAACAGTTATCAGTAGAGGTAATGGTAAATTGAGAGTATATCGTCGATCTGAAAAGGGAGGTAGGAGATGAATCTCTACGACCGATAACAGAGAACCCATGAAATAGACCCCCATTAGGGAAATCATCGTATTCAATAAGTGATACTCCCTTCACGTCCCTCTGACATTCGCTGTACTCTGAGAGGAATCGGGCTTCAACAATGCTGAGAAGCGCATATCAACGTAGAAATCTTAGCACAAACTTACTTCACCACCTCCATAGGAGGCAAAGTTTGTAAAACTGAATTGTGGGTGTGGTGAGGGGTGTATTTATAGGCATTTTGAGGTTTGGGAAACTTTGCCCCTCCTGGTAGGATTGTATATCCCATATGTCACTAGCTCATGGACTCTTGCCAATTACATGAAAGAAATATACTCCCTGAGATATTTTGAGGGCTGTTACTTTTGGTTTATCCTGTAACAAGACCTTTCTTTCTGTATGTTCCACTGACTTCCTGGCTCTCATTATGTCATGTAAAGGAAATTTTCTCTCCCTTAACCTTCCTGTGAGTGTTTTAGCTTCCCTTTCAAAATCTGCTTGACTGGAACAATTCCTCTTAAGCCTTGTAAAATTGCCCTTTTGCAACTGCAAATCTAATTTGCTTTGGATGGCTACTATTGCCGTGCAACAAGGTGTTGCCTGATATGGGCTTACGGTATACACTCATCGATACATTGTGTCCATCAGTTCCTTTCAAAGTCAAGTCCAGAAAGTTGATTTGTACACAATTCATTTCAAAGGTAAAGCTCAAATGTTGCCTCCTGCTCAGTTTGTGCACATAATAAGACTCCTCGACGTCTTCCTGTGGGTAGTGATGTCACGAACAGTTCCCGGAGAACAGTTCCCGGCGATCTTAGCTTGTTTGTGTTCGCTGCGGTGGGCGAACATATGCGATGTTCGATCCGCCCCCTATTCGTCATCATTGAGGAAACTTTGACCCTGTATCTCACAGTCTGCAGACACATTTCAGCCAATCAGCAGCACACATTCCCTCCCAGACCCTCCCAGCTCCTGGGCAGCAGCCATTTTAGATTCATTACGATCCTGCATTCTTAGTGAGAGGAGGTTTAGTGCTGCTGCTGGTGATTTTATAGGGAAATTGATAGCTAGGCTAGTGTATTCAGTGTCCACTACAGTCCTGAAGGACTCATCTAATCTCTGCTGTAAGGACAGCACCCCAAAAAGCCCTTTTTAGGGCTAGAACTTCAGCCCAAAAAGCCCTTTTTAGGGCTAGAACTTCAGTCTTTTTTTTTTTTTTTTGTAATCTAATTGCATTTGCCTGCCTGTCAGCCTGTGTGTGAGGCTCACAGCATATACTGTGATTAATTGCTCTGTGCCACCACTCATATCTGGTGTAACATTAGTGTAAATTTAAAAAAAATAAACTTTTACATCAGTTTGCTAGTGTAATCTAATTTCATTTTCCATCAGGCCTGTGTGCCAGGCCCACAGCATATACTGTGATTAATTGCTCTGTGCCACCACTCATAACTGGTGTAACATTAGTGTAAATTTAAAAAAAATAAACTTTTACATCAGTTTGCTAGTGTAATCTAATTTCATTTTCCATCAGGCCTGTGTGTCAGGCCCACAGCATATACTGTGCCTAATTGCTCTGTTTTCCACCACTCATATCTGGTGTAACATTAGTGTGAATTTTTTTAAAAAAACTTTTACATCAGTCTGCTAGTGTAATCTAATTGCAGTTGCCAGGCCAGCCTGCCACTGCCAGCCTCAGTGCCACCACTCATATCTGGTGTAACATTAGTGTAAATTTTTTTAAATTTTTTTTTTTAAATCAGTCTGCTAGTGTTATTTAATTGTAGTTGCCAGGCCAGCCTGCCACTAGTGCCAGCCTGTGTGTTAGGCTCGCAGCATATACTGTGCCTACTTCCATCCTCAGTGCCACCACTCCTATCTGATGTAACATTAGTGTAAATTTAAAAAAACAAACTTTTACATCAGTCTGCTAGTGTTATTTAATTGTATTTGCCAGGCCAGCCTGCCACTAGTGCCAGCCTGTGTGTCAGGCTCGCAGCATATACTGTGCCTACTTCCATCCTCAGTGCCACCACTCCTATCTGTAGTAACATTAGTGTAAATTTTTTTTTAATTTTTTTTTACTTCAGTCTGCTAGTGTTATTTAATTGCAGTTGCCTGCCTGCCTTCCAGCGTATGTGCCAGGCCCACTTTCCAACTAGTGCCACCAATCATATTTGTTATAACAGTAGTGTAAATATTTTAAAAAAAAACTTTTTTGACTGTGAAACATCAGTCTGCTAGTGTAATCTAATTGAAGTTGCCTGCCAGCGTGTTTGCCAGGCCCACTTGCCAACTAGTGCCACCACTCATATTTGTTATAACAGTAGTGTAAATATTAAAAAAAAAATACTTTTTGGACTGTGAAACATCATTCAGCTAGTGTAATCTAATTGAAGTTGCCTTCCTGCCAGCGTGTGTGCCAGGCCCACTTGCCAAGTTAGTGGCACCACTCATATTTGTTGTAACAGTAGTGTAAATATTTCATAAAAAACTTTTTTGACTGTGAAACATCAGTCAGCTAGTGCAATCTAATTGCAGTTGCCTGCCTGCCAGTGTGTTTGCCAGGCCCACTTGCCAACTAGTGCCACCACTCATATTTGTTATAACAGTAGTGTAAATATTAAAAAAAAATACTTTTTGGACTGTGAAACATCATTCAGCTAGTGTAATCTAATTGTAGTTGCCTGCCTGCCAGCGTGTGTGCCAGGCCCACATGCCAACTAGTATTACCAATCATATTTGTTATAACAGTAGTGTAAATATTTAAAAAAAAACTTTTTTGACTGTAAAACATCAGTCTGCTAGTGTAATCTAATTGAAGTTGCCTGCCTGCCAGCGTGTGTGCCAGGCCCACTTACCAACTAGTACCACCACTCATATTTGTTATAACAGTAGTGTAAATATTTTTAAAAAAAAATTTTGACTGTGAAACATCAGTCTGCTATTGTAATCTAATTGAAGTTGCCTCCCTGCCAGCGTGTGTTCCAGGCCCACTTGCCAACTAGTACCACCACTCATATTTGTTATAACAGTAGTGTAAATATTTTTTTAAAAAACTTTTTTTGACTGTGAAACATCAGTCTGCTAGTGCAATCGAATTGCAGTTGCCTGCCTGCCAGCGTGTGTGCCAGGCCCACTTGCCAACTAGTGCCACCAATTATATTTGTTATAACACTTACCAGTATACTAAAGCTGCAGGTCACCCAGGCAAGAACCAAATTATTTGGTCTGTCACTCGACAATTCTGGTGGCCAGGTCTTCGTTCTGATGTTGCTGCATATGTTGCCTTCTGTAATAGGAAAGCAAGAGAGTTGGAGGGATAATTAGTACTCCTAATTCACTGTAACTGTGAATACACCCTATTAGGTGCCCTGTGGCTGCATTAACCTCTCACACCCTGTGTCGATAGAATATTCAATCTAAACTTTATCCAATATGTACTCGGATGATAAACTCTGCTATAGCCAAGTGTGAGTGTGCAGCTGTATTGCAGTGTAAACAATTAAAGGGGAAACTGTGGCTAATCGCCTCTCTCACCTGTCCTGGCATTCTTCGGCTGAGGTAAACACGTCTCAGCCACGAAGATGCTCCTCCGATGCTCCTCCTTGGTTCAGCACACTTGCTCTGACACACTTACCACCTAGGCATTCGGGGAGAGACTGGAACACCGAAATCAACATAAAAACATAGAATTTGATGGTAGATAAGAACCAAAAAGGCCCATCAAGTCTACCCATATTACATGTTACTTTTTCCTTAGGATAGCCTTATGCATGTCCAAGGCATTTTTAAATTCCTTTACAGTCTTTGTGTTTACCACCTCAAATGGAAGTTTATTCCATGAATCCACCACCCTTTGTCAGCTAATCTGACCGGCTCTCACCAATTCGGGTGGGTTCAACTAAGGTAACAACACCTCAGTCACGGAGGTCCTCCTCCTTGAGCGATACACTCGTTCTGTTGTTCACTCGGGGAATCCACTGTAAGCGTCGGGGGGAGGGGTCAAGCCAGTCCAACAGGAACTCTGCTAGGAGCAATCCAATAGAACTGGATACATTGTAGGAAATAAAGAAAGGGCTGGATTCTCCTTAGTAGAATAAAAAATATATATGTTTTAATGAATTTAATTTAAAAAATATACATGGAACCTCCAACATAGACACATAGCAGACGCAGCACCTGGGCTTAAGCGTTTCAACTGGTTAGCCGTAGTCATAGCCTGTAGATGCTGTGCCTTACAAGTAATTTAAAATACATGCACAAATCTGATTGGTAATAAAATCAAAGACACGCCTGCTGAATTAAGTGTAAATCGAACTAGTACGTAAAAAGAGAATTTTTTTTTATATAAAGGGGAATAGTGATCAAATAGCTAATAGTGGTAAGGAAAAAAAATATATAAATTCATTGGATACAATTTCAAAAGTTCATTGCAATACTACAAAAAGGTATCAAAGTATAATGATATATATATATATATATATATATATACACACACACACACACACACACACACAGAACTCTAAATGATACATCAAAAAAAAAAAAGGACAAAAAAAACAGAATTCATAAGGTAAATTACATTATAAATGCATGTACTCTGTGTACCAACTTGAAAAAAGCTGGAATAGATATTAAATATTAATGATTGAATATTTGATAAAGATATTGAGTATGAATGCATGGAAACACTAAATAAATTGAATTGTGTGTGGGAAAATGAGGGAAAAATACATAGAAACCACTACTAGAAAATGATAATAATATCGGTGTGGTATATAAATTATTCCCAATAATATATCAGGTCAAATTTGGAGTTGAGGCCTTTGGGTATCCTAGTATCTAATTTAAACATCCAAAAGACTACTTACCCAGTAGTTGATCCAAATTGCCACCTCTGCTGGGAAGCACTACTTTTTCAATTATACACCATCTGAACGAATTCAGATTGTTTTCATGTTTGTCATGAAAATGTTGCACCAGGGGTGTTGTCGCTTTCCCTACATTAAAGGTGGACAGGTGATCCCTTATTCTGGATTTCATATCTCTGGATGTGAGACCTACATATTGCAAATTGCACTGTATGCAGGTGATGAGATAAATGACATTACTAGCAGTACAGTTGATACATGTCTGGATCTCAAAACTTTGACCAGTGACTGAAGAAACAAAACTTTTGGTGATCTGTACATAGTCACAAGGTTTGCAGCGTCTGCTGCCACATTTATACATGCCGACATGTCTCAACCAAGAATTACTGCTATTCTTAATCTTTTTGAGTTCAGTGGGTGCCAGAATACTACCTAATGTGCTGCTTTTCTTATATGAGCATTTAATGCACAATTTGATGGTTTTCACCAGTCTCTCATCAGCCGCTAGGAGTAGAAAGTGTCTCTTGACTATCCCACAAACTTTCTGTTATTGTGCACTGGGTTCAGTTACAAAATATACTCCCTGAGATGTTTTGGGGGCTGTTACTTTTGGTTTATCCTGTAACAAGACCTTTCTTTCTGTATGTTCCACTGACTTCCTGGCTCTCATTATGTCATGTAAAGGATATTTTCTCTCCCTTAACCTTCCTGTGAGTGTTTTAGCTTCCCTTTCAAAATCTGCTTGACTGGAACAATTCCTCTTAAGCCTTGTAAAATTGCCCTTTTGCAACTGCAAATCTAATTTGCTTTGGATGGCTACTATTGCCGTGCAACAAGGTGTTGCCTGATATGGGCTTACGGTATACACTCATCGATACATTGTGTCCATCAGTTCCTTTCAAAGTCAAGTCCAGAAAGTTGATTTGTACACAATTCATTTCAAAGGTAAAGCTCAAATGTTGCCTCCTGCTCAGTTTGTGCACATAATAAGACTCCTCGACGTCTTCCTGTGGGTAGTGATGTCACGAACAGTTCGCCGGAGAACAGTTCCCGGCGATCTTAGCTTGTTTGTGTTCGCTGCGGTGGGCGAACATATGCGATGTTCGATCCGCCCCCTATTCGTCATCATTGAGGAAACTTTGACCCTGTATCTCACAGTCTGCAGACACATTTCAGCCAATCAGCAGCAGACATTCCCTCCCAGACCCTCCCAGCTCCTGGGCAGCAGCCATTTTAGATTCATTACGATCCTGCATTCTTAGTGAGAGGAGGTTTAGTAGTGCTGCTGCTGGTTATTTTATAGGGAAATTGATAGCTAGGCTAGTGTATTCAGTGTCCACTACAGTCCTGAAGAACTCATCTAATCTCTGCTGTAAGGACAGCACCCCAAAAAGCCCTTTTTAGGGCTAGAACTTCAGCCCAAAAAGCCCTTTTTAGGGCTAGAACTTCAGTCTTTTTTTTTTTTTTTGTAATCTAATTGCATTTGCCTGCCTGTCAGCCTGTGTGTGAGGCTCACAGCATATACTGTGATTAATTGCTCTGTGCCACCACTCATATCTGGTGTAACATTAGTGTAAATTTAAAAATATATATTTTTTTTTACATCAGTTTGCTAGTGTAATCTAATTTCATTTTCAATCAGGCCTGTGTGTCAGGCCCACAGCATATACTGTGCCTAATTGCTCTGTTTTCCACCACTCATATCTGGTGTAACATTAGTGTGAATTTTTTTAAAAAAACTTTTACATCAGTCTGCTAGTGTAATCTAATTGCAGTTGCCAGGCCAGCCTGCCACTGCCAGCCTCAGTGCCACCACTCATATCTGGTGTAACATTAGTGTAAATTTTTTTAAATTTTTTTTTTAAATCAGTCTGCTAGTGTTATTTAATTGTAGTTGCCAGGCCAGCCTGCCACTAGTGCCAGCCTGTGTGTTAGGCTCGCAGCATATACTGTGCCTACTTCCATCCTCAGTGCCACCACTCCTATCTGATGTAACATTAGTGTAAATTTAAAAAAACAAACTTTTACATCAGTCTGCTAGTGTTATTTAATTGTATTTGCCAGGCCAGCCTGCCACTAGTGCCAGCCTGTGTGTCAGGCTCGCAGCATATACTGTGCCTACTTCCATCCTCAGTGCCACCACTCCTATCTGTAGTAACATTAGTGTAAATTTTTTTTTAATTTTTTTTTACTTCAGTCTGCTAGTGTTATTTAATTGCAGTTGCCTGCCTGCCTGCCAGCGTATGTGCCAGGCCCACTTTCCAACTAGTGCCACCAATCATATTTGTTATAACAGTAGTGTAAATATTTAAAAAAAAAACTTTTTTGACTGTGAAACATCAGTCTGCTAGTGTAATCTAATTGAAGTTGCCTGCCAGCGTGTTTGCCAGGCCCACTTGCCAACTAGTGCCACCACTCATATTTGTTATAACAGTAGTGTAAATATTAAAAAAAAAATACTTTTTGGACTGTGAAACATCATTCAGCTAGTGTAATCTAATTGAAGTTGCCTTCCTGCCAGCGTGTGTGCCAGGCCCACTTGCCAAGTTAGTGGCACCACTCATATTTGTTGTAACAGTAGTGTAAATATTTCATAAAAAACTTTTTTGACTGTGAAACATCAGTCAGCTAGTGCAATCTAATTGCAGTTGCCTGCCTGCCAGTGTGTTTGCCAGGCCCACTTGCCAACTAGTGCCACCACTCATATTTGTTATAACAGTAGTGTAAATATTAAAAAAAAATACTTTTTGGACTGTGAAACATCATTCAGCTAGTGTAATCTAATTGTAGTTGCCTGCCTGCCAGCGTGTGTGCCAGGCCCACATGCCAACTAGTATTACCAATCATATTTGTTATAACAGTAGTGTAAATATTTAAAAAAAAACTTTTTTGACTGTAAAACATCAGTCTGCTAGTGTAATCTAATTGAAGTTGCCTGCCTGCCAGCGTGTGTGCCAGGCCCACTTACCAACTAGTACCACCACTCATATTTGTTATAACAGTAGTGTAAATATTTTAAAAAAAAAATTTTGACTGTGAAACATCAGTCTGCTATTGTAATCTAATTGAAGTTGCCTCCCTGCCAGCGTGTGTTCCAGGCCCACTTGCCAACTAGTACCACCACTCATATTTGTTATAACAGTAGTGTAAATATTTTTTTAAAAAACTTTTTTTGACTGTGAAACATCAGTCTGCTAGTGCAATCGAATTGCAGTTGCCTGCCTGCCAGCGTGTGTGCCAGGCCCACTTGCCAACTAGTGCCACCAATTATATTTGTTATAACACTTACCAGTATACTAAAGCTGCAGGTCACCCAGGCAAGAACCAAATTATTTGGTCTGTCACTCGACAATTCTGGTGGCCAGGTCTTCGTTCTGATGTTGCTGCATATGTTGCCTTCTGTAATAGGAAAGCAAGAGAGTTGGAGGGATAATTAGTACTCCTAATTCACTGTAACTGTGAATACACCCTATTAGGTGCCCTGTGGCTGCATTAACCTCTCACACCCTGTGTCGATAGAATATTCAATCTAAACTTTATCCAATATGTACTTGGATGATAAACTCTGCTATAGCCAAGTGTGAGTGTGCAGCTGTATTGCAGTGTAAACAATTAAAGGGGAAACTGTGGCTAATCGCCTCTCTCACCTGTCCTGGCATTCTTCGGCTGAGGTAAACACGTCTCAGCCACGAAGATGCTCCTCCGATGCTCCTCCTTGGTTCAGCACACTTGCTCTGACACACTTACCACCTAGGCATTCGGGGAGAGACTGGAACACCGAAATCAACATAAAAACATAGAATTTGATGGTAGATAAGAACCAAAAAGGCCCATCAAGTCTACCCATATTACATGTTACTTTTTCCTTAGGATAGCCTTATGCATGTCCAAGGCATTTTTAAATTCCTTTACAGTCTTTGTGTTTACCACCTCAAATGGAAGTTTATTCCATGAATCCACCACCCTTTGTCAGCTAATCTGACCGGCTCTCACCAATTCGGGTGGGTTCAACTAAGGTAACAACACCTCAGTCACGGAGGTCCTCCTCCTTGAGCGATACACTCGTTCTGTTGTTCACTCGGGGAATCCACTGTAAGCGTCGGGGGGAGGGGTCAAGCCAGTCCAACAGGAACTCTGCTAGGAGCAATCCAATAGAACTGGATACATTGTAGGAAATAAAGAAAGGGCTGGATTCTCCTTAGTAGAATAAAAAATATATATGTTTTAATGAATTTAATTTAAAAAATATACATGGAACCTCCAACATAGACACATAGCAGACGCAGCACCTGGGCTTAAGCGTTTCAACTGGTTAGCCGTAGTCATAGCCTGTAGATGCTGTGCCTTACAAGTAATTTAAAATACATGCACAAATCTGATTGGTAATAAAATCAAAGACACGCCTGCTGAATTAAGTGTAAATCGAACTAGTACGTAAAAAGAGAATTTTTTTTTATATAAAGGGGAATAGTGATCAAATAGCTAATAGTGGTAAGGAAAAAAAATATATAAATTCATTGGATACAATTTCAAAAGTTCATTGCAATACTACAAAAAGGTATCAAAGTATAATGATATATAT
Source organism: Bombina bombina (assembly GCF_027579735.1). NCBI lineage: Eukaryota > Metazoa > Chordata > Amphibia > Anura > Bombinatoridae > Bombina > Bombina bombina. The sequence goes on from NC_069503.1 coordinate 42,846,472, forward strand.
ATATATATATATATATACACACACACACACACACACACACACACACACACACACAGAACTCTAAATGATACATCAAAAAAAAAAAAGGACAAAAAAAACAGAATTCATAAGGTAAATTACATTATAAATGCATGTACTCTGTGTACCAACTTGAAAAAAGCTGGAATAGATATTAAATATTAATGATTGAATATTTGATAAAGATATTGAGTATGAATGCATGGAAACACTAAATAAATTGAATTGTGTGTGGGAAAATGAGGGAAAAATACATAGAAACCACTACTAGAAAATGATAATAATATCGGTGTGGTATATAAATTATTCCCAATAATATATCAGGTCAAATTTGGAGTTGAGGCCTTTGGGTATCCTAGTATCTAATTTAAACATCCAAAAGACTACTTACCCAGTAGTTGATCCAAATTGCCACCTCTGCTGGGAAGCACTACTTTTTCAATTATACACCATCTGAACGAATTCAGATTGTTTTCATGTTTGTCATGAAAATGTTGCACCAGGGGTGTTGTCGCTTTCCCTACATTAAAGGTGGACAGGTGATCCCTTATTCTGGATTTCATATCTCTGGATGTGAGACCTACATATTGCAAATTGCACTGTATGCAGGTGATGAGATAAATGACATTACTAGCAGTACAGTTGATACATGTCTGGATCTCAAAACTTTGACCAGTGACTGAAGAAACAAAACTTTTGGTGATCTGTACATAGTCACAAGGTTTGCAGCGTCTGCTGCCACATTTATACATGCCGACATGTCTCAACCAAGAATTACTGCTATTCTTAATCTTTTTGAGTTCAGTGGGTGCCAGAATACTACCTAATGTGCTGCTTTTCTTATATGAGCATTTAATGCCCAATTTGATGGTTTTCACCAGTCTCTCATCAGCCGCTAGGAGTAGAAAGTGTCTCTTGACTATCCCACAAACTTTCTGTTATTGTGCACTGGGTTCAGTTACAAAATATACTCCCTGAGATGTTTTGGGGGCTGTTACTTTTGGTTTATCCTGTAACAAGACCTTTCTTTCTGTATGTTCCACTGACTTCCTGGCTCTCATTATGTCATGTAAAGGATATTTTCTCTCCCTTAACCTTCCTGTGAGTGTTTTAGCTTCCCTTTCAAAATCTGCTTGACTGGAACAATTCCTCTTAAGCCTTGTAAAATTGCCCTTTTGCAACTGCAAATCTAATTTGCTTTGGATGGCTACTATTGCCGTGCAACAAGGTGTTGCCTGATATGGGCTTACGGTATACACTCATCGATACATTGTGTCCATCAGTTCCTTTCAAAGTCAAGTCCAGAAAGTTGATTTGTACACAATTCATTTCAAAGGTAAAGCTCAAATGTTGCCTCCTGCTCAGTTTGTGCACATAATAAGACTCCTCGACGTCTTCCTGTGGGTAGTGATGTCACGAACAGTTCGCCGGAGAACAGTTCCCGGCGATCTTAGCTTGTTTGTGTTCGCTGCGGTGGGCGAACATATGCGATGTTCGATCCGCCCCCTATTCGTCATCATTGAGGAAACTTTGACCCTGTATCTCACAGTCTGCAGACACATTTCAGCCAATCAGCAGCAGACATTCCCTCCCAGACCCTCCCAGCTCCTGGGCAGCAGCCATTTTAGATTCATTACGATCCTGCATTCTTAGTGAGAGGAGGTTTAGTAGTGCTGCTGCTGGTTATTTTATAGGGAAATTGATAGCTAGGCTAGTGTATTCAGTGTCCACTACAGTCCTGAAGAACTCATCTAATCTCTGCTGTAAGGACAGCACCCCAAAAAGCCCTTTTTAGGGCTAGAACTTCAGCCCAAAAAGCCCTTTTTAGGGCTAGAACTTCAGTCTTTTTTTTTTTTTGTAATCTAATTGCATTTGCCTGCCTGTCAGCCTGTGTGTGAGGCTCACAGCATATACTGTGATTAATTGCTCTGTGCCACCACTCATATCTGGTGTAACATTAGTGTAAATTTAAAAATATATATTTTTTTTTACATCAGTTTGCTAGTGTAATCTAATTTCATTTTCCATCAGGCCTGTGTGTCAGGCCCACAGCATATACTGTGATTAATTGCTCTGTGCCACCACTGATATCTGGTGTAACATTAGTGTAAATTTAAAAAAAATAAACTTTTACATCAGTTTGCTATTGTAATCTAATTTCATTTTCCATTAGGCCTGTGTGTCAGGCCGCCATCATATACTGTGATTAATTGCTCTGTGCCACCACTCATATCTGGTGTAACATTAGTGTAAATTTAAAAAAACAAAACTTTTACATCAGTTTGCTAGTGTAATCTAATTTCATTTTCCATCAGGCCTGTGTGCCAGGCCCACAGCATATACTGTGATTAATTGCTCTGTGCCACCACTCATAACTGGTGTAACATTAGTGTAAATTTAAAAAAAAAAAAACTTTTACATCAGTTTGCTAGTGTAATCTAATTTCATTTTCCATCAGGCCTGTGTGTCAGGCCCACAGCATATACTGTGCCTAATTGCTCTGTTTTCCACCACTCTTATCTGGTGTAACATTAGTGTAAATTTTTTTATAAAAAACGTTTACATCAGTCTGCTAGTGTAATCTAATTGCAGTTGCCAGGCCAGCCTGCCACTGCCAGCCTCAGTGCCACCACTCATATCTGGTGTAATATTAGTGTAAAAAAATTAAAAAAAAAATTTTTTTTATTTTTTTTTACATCAGTCTGCTAGTGTTATTTAATTGTAGTTGCCAGGCCAGCCTGCCACTAGTGCCAGCCTGTGTGTCAGGCTCCCAGCATATACTGTGCCTACTTCCATCCTCAGTGCCACCACTCCTATCTGTTGTAACATTAGTGTAAATTTTGTAAAAAAAAAAACTTTTACATCAGTCGGCTAGTGTTATTTAATTTTAGTTGCCAGGCCAGCCTGCTACTAGTGCCAGCCTGTGTGTCAATCTCCCAGCATATACTGTGCCTACTTCCATCCTCAGTGCCACCACTCCTATCTGGTGTAACATTAGTGTAAATTTTAAAAAAAAAACTTTTACTTCAGTCTGCTAGTGTTATTTAATTGTATTTGCTAGGCCAGCCTGCCACTAGTGCCAGCCTGTGTGTCAGGCTTGCAGCATATACTGTGCCTACTTCCATCCTCAGTGCCACCACTCCTATCTGTTGTAACATTAGTGTAAATTTAGTAAAAAAAACTTTTATATCAGTCTGCTAGTGTTATTTAATTTTTTTTTTTTTAAATATTTATTTTATTTGTGTACCAGCAGGGAAAAATATTACAACATAAATATGAATAGACAAAAACAGAGACATATTCTTTGTGTATGTGCCACGCAGGGCGTCAAAACATATAAAGCAAAAACATGCGATATTTATCCTGCATATATAGAAAAAAAAACTTTAGTAGTGTCTCAGCAGATTTAACTATTTTCTCCCTGTTGGAGTTTTTTTTAACTTTAACTTGCATTCTTTTTTATTAACTCCATGTTTTAATTTTATTTTCGGTATTGCTGTTTCAGACAATTTACAGAAATCACAAAATAAACAGTTGGTTTGGCTAGGTGTACCTCGAACCAAAATGAAGGGAAAGAAAGAGAAAAAAAAAAAAAAAAGATCCCGCAAATGTGTGCATATATGGATGCTTATAATCGTTTTCCTCCATCCCCCTCCCGCACCCTATAATCCTTCGTTGGCTGGAAGCCAGGTACTAGGGAAAGTCCCCGCCAGTATCTGAAGTTGAAAATAAACTGATTTAACATATGGTTTGACAATAATTTTTTTGCGTACCAGCTGGTAAAGATAATATAAAAACTTTCCAGTGTTTAAAGAACCGTTTTACTTGATCGTCAAGCAGCCCATGTAGATTGTAATGTTCAGACATACACTGAGTTAGCAAGGCCTGTTTAAGCTCTCTCATAGTAGGCGCCTTTTTTGCTTTTCATTTTCTCAATATCAAGTTTCTGCCCAAAAATATAATTATATTAATCAATTTCAGGTTACGATCTATTCCTTGATATTTGGCTAGAAATACGATCTCCATGTCTAAGCACTGTGTTCATCCAATATACTATCTTAGCCCAAAACTGCAGAATCTTCGGACAGAACCAAAAACAATGTATAATATCTGCACAGATGGCACTGCATCTAGTACAAGGAATGTCCACCCCATACCATCTTGATAATTTTGCGGGAGAGAGATATGTCATTAGGGCTATCTTAATTTGGGATTCTCTCCATGCTGTCAACACCCAACTCTTTTCTGTTACCTTGAAGGTGTCCACTATTACCTGTGTATCAATATATGGAAATGTGGGACGCCATTTGGCTACTATGTAATCTAATTGTTCTAGTGAAGAGTTTTGATTGAGGAGAGAGTAGAGAGCAGAGATAGAGTAGCATCCTGATGAATAGATATTAATCTTAAGTTGTAAATCCTTAAGCGACCAGTCTAACCCATATCTTTGTTTAAGTTCACCTATGTAATTCCTTACTTGGAGAAATGCATAAAAGTCACGCTTTGAAAGACCAAATAGATTACTTAATTCTTCGAAAGTTACTACATTTAAGTTTGCATCCACCATTTGCATAATATAGATCAAACCCTTTTGTGACCATTGTTTGAATAGACCGTTGCCTATGGGGAGAAATTTAGAGACGTGCGGCGAGCAACCAGTTTCGTTGCATAATTCCTGCCATGCCATAATAATACTCCTATAGGTTATTAAATGGAAAGGATCTGAAGGGAGTTCTGTAATGGTACAGTGTAACAATGCGTCTAATCTAAATGGTGAGACCAATGCGGTTTCCCAAGCTGCCGAGGAAATCTGTTCCAGTGTTATTTAATTTTAGTTGCCAGGCCAGGCTGCCACTAGTGCCAGCCTGTGTGTCAGGCTCCTAGCATATACTGTGTCTACTTCCATCATCAGTGCCACCACTCCTATCTGTAGTAACATTAGTGTACATTTTTTTTAATTTTTATTTTTACTTCAGTCTGCTAGTGTTATTTAATTGCAGTTGCCTGCCAGCGTATGTGCCAGGCCCACTTTCCAACTAGTGCCACCAATCATATTTGTTATAACAGTAGTGTAAATATTTTTAAAAAAAAACTTTTTTGACTGTGAAACATCAGTCTGCTAGTGTAATCTAATTGAAGTTGCCTGCCAGCGTGTGCCAGGCCCACTTGTCAAGTTAGTGGCACCACTCATTTGTTGTAACAGTAGTGTAAATATTTAAAAAAAAAACTTTTTTGACTGTGAAACATCAGTCAGCTATTGTAATCTAATTGAAGTTGTCTGCCTGCCAGCGTGTTTGCCAGGCCCACTTTCCAACTAGTACCACCACTCATATTTGTTATAACAGTAGTGTAAATATTTAAAAAAAAAAAAATTTTTGACTGTGAAACATCAGTCTGCTAGTGCAATCGAATTGCAGTTGCCTGCCTGCCAGCGTGTGTGCCAGGCCCACTTGCCAACTAGTGCCACCAATCATATTTGTTATAACAGTAGTGTAAATATTTAAAAAAAAAACTTTTTGGACTGTGAAACATCAGTCTGCTAGTGTAATCTAATTGAAGTTGCCTGCCTGCCAGCGTGTGTGCCAGGCCCACTTGCCAAGTTAGTGGCACCACTCATATTTGTTGTAACAGTAGTGTAAATATTTCATAAAAAACTTTTTTGACTGTGAAACATCAGTCAGCTAGTGCAATCTAATTGCAGTTGCCTGCCTGCCTGCCAGCGTGTTTGCCAGGCCCACTTGCCAACTAGTGCCACCACTCATATTTGTTATAACAGTAGTGTAAATATTAAAAAAAAATACTTTTTGGACTGTGAAACATTATTCAGCTAGTGTAATCTAATTGCAGTTGCCTGCCTGCCAGCGTGTGTGCCAGGCCCACATGCCAACTAGTATTACCAATCATATTTGTTATAACAGTAGTGAAAATATTTAAAAAAAAAACTTTTTTGACTGTGAAACATCAGTCTGCTAGTGTAATCTAATTGAAGTTGCCTGCCTGCCAGTGTGTGTGCCAGGCCCACTTACCAACTAGTACCACCACTCATATTTGTTATAACAGTAGTGTAAATATTTTAAAAAAAAAATTTGACTGTGAAACATCAGTCTGCTATTGTAATCTAATTGAAGTTGCCTCCCTGCCAGCGTGTGTTCCAGGCCCACTTGCCAACTAGTACCACCACTCATATTTGTTATAACAGTAGTGTAAATATATTTTTTAAAAACTTTTTTTGACTGTGAAACATCAGTCTGCTAGTGCAATCGAATCGCAGTTGCCTGCCTGCCAGCGTGTGTGCCAGGCCCACTTGCCAACTAGTGCCACCAATTATATTTGTTATAACAGTAGTGTAAATATTTAAAAAAAAAACTTTTTTGACTGTGAAACATCAGTCTGCTAGTGTAATCTAATTGAAGTTGCCTGCCTGCCTGCCAGCGTGTGTGCCAGGCTCACTTGCCAAGTTAGTGGCACCACTCATATTTGTTGTAACAGTAGTGTAAATATTTCATAAAAAACTTTTTTGACTGTGAAACATCATTCAGCTAGTGCAATCGAATTGCAGTTGCCTGCCTGCCAGCATGTGTGCCAGACCCACTTGCCAACTAGTGCCACCAATTATATTTGTTATAACAGTAGTGTAAATATTTAAAAAAAAACTTTTTTGACTGTGAAACATCAGTCTGCTAGTGTAATCTAATTGAAGTTGCCTGCCAGCGTGTGCCAGGCCCACTTGTCAAGTTAGTGGCACCACTCATTTGTTGTAACAGTAGTGTAAATATTTTAAAAAAAAACTTTTTTGACTGTGAAACATCAGTCAGCTATTGTAATCTAATTGAAGTTGTCTGCCTGCCAGCGTGTTTGCCAGGCCCACTTTCCAACTAGTACCACCACTCATATTTGTTATAACAGTAGTGTAAATATTTTTAAAAAAAATTTTTTGACTGTGAAACATCAGTCTGCTAGTGCAATCGAATTGCAGTTGCCTGCCTGCCAGCGTGTGTGCCAGGCCCACTTGCCAACTAGTGCCACCAATCATATTTGTTATAACAGTAGTGTAAATATTTTAAAAAAAAACTTTTTGGACTGTGAAACAGCAGTCTGCTAGTGTAATCTAATTGAAGTTGCCTGCCTGCCAGCGTGTGTGCCAGGCCCACTTGCCAAGTTAGTGGCACCACTCATATTTGTTGTAACAGTAGTGTAAATATTTCATAAAAAACTTTTTTGACTGTGAAACATCAGTCAGCTAGTGCAATCTAATTGCAGTTGTCTGCCTGCCTGCCAGCGTGTTTGCCAGGCCCACTTGCCAACTAGTGCCACCACTCATATTTGTTATAACAGTAGTGTAAATATTAAAAAAAAATACTTTTTGGACTGTGAAACATTATTCAGCTAGTGTAATCTAATTGCAGTTGCCTGCCTGCCTGCCAGCGTGTGTGCCAGGCCCACATGCCAACTAGTATTACCAATCATATTTGTTATAACAGTAGTGAAAATATTTAAAAAAAAAACTTTTTTGACTGTGAAACATCAGTCTGCTAGTGTAATCTAATTGAAGTTGCCTGCCTGCCAGCGTGTGTGCCAGGCCCACTTACCAACTAGTACCACCACTCATATTTGTTATAACAGTAGTGTAAATATTTTTTTAAAAAACTTTTTTTGACTGTGAAACATCAGTCTGCTAGTGCAATCGAATTGCAGTTGCCTGCCTGCCAGCGTGTGTGCCAGGCCCACTTGCCAACTAGTGCCACCAATTATATTTGTTATAACAGTAGTGTAAATATTTAAAAAAAAAACTTTTTTGACTGTGAAACATCAGTCTGCTAGTGTAATCTAATTGAAGTTGCCTGCCTGCCTGCCTGCCAGCGTGTGTGCCAGGCTCACTTGCCAATTTAGTGGCACCACTCATATTTGTTGTAACAGTAGTGTAAATATTTCATAAAAAACTTTTTTGACTGTGAAACATCATTCAACTAGTGCAATCGAATTGCAGTTGCCTGCCTGCCAGCATGTGTGCCAGACCCACTTGCCAACTAGTGCCACCAATTATATTTGTTATAACAGTAGTGTAAATATTTAAAAAAAAAACTTTTTTGTCTGTGAAACATCAGTCTGCTAGTGTAATCTAATTGAAATTGCCTGCCTGCCTGCCTGCCAGCGTGTGTGCCAGGCTCACTTGCCAAGTTAGTGGCACCACTCATATTTGTTGTAACAGTAGTGTAAATATTTCATAAAAAACTTTTTTGACTGTGAAACATCATTCAGCTAGTGCAATCGAATTGCAGTTGCCTGCCTGCCAGCATGTGTGCCAGACCCACTTGCCAACTAGTGCCACCAATTATATTTGTTATAACAGTAGTGTAAATACTAAAAAAAAAACTTTTTTGACTGTGAAACATCAGTCTGCTAGTGTAATCTAATTGAAGTTGCCTGCCTGCCTGCCAGCGTGTGTGCCAGGCTCACTTGCCAAGTTAGTGGCACCACTCATATTTGTTGTAACAGTAGTGTAAATATTTCATAAAAAACTTTTTTGACTGTGAAACATCATTCAGCTAGTGCAATCGAATTGCAGTTGCCTGCCTGCCAGCATGTGTGCCAGACCCACTTGCCAACTAGTGCCACCAATCATATATGTTGTAACAGTAGTGTAAATATTTAAAATAAAAAAAATTTGGACTGTGAAACATCAGTCTGCTATTGTAATCTTATTGCATTTGCCTGCCTGCCAGCGTTTTTGCCAGGCCCACTTGCCAACTAGTGCCACCACTCATATTTGTTATAACAGTAGTGTAAATATTTTTTTAAAAAAAATTTGACTGTGAAACATCAGTCTGCTATTGTAATCTAATTGAAGTTGCCTGCCAGCGTGTGTTCCAGGCCCACTTGCCAAGTTAGTGGCACCACTCATATTTGTTATAACAGTAGTGTAAATATTTAAAAAAAAAAAACTTTTAGACTGTGAAACATCAGTCTGCTAGTGCAATCGAATTGCAGTTGCCTGTCAGCGTGTGTGCCAGGCCCACTTGCCAACTAGTGCCAGCAATCATATTTGTTATAACAGTAGTGTAAATATTTTAAACAAAAACTTTTTTGACTGTGAAACATCATTCAGCTAGTGTAATCTAATTGCAGTTGCCTGCCTGCCTGCCAGCGTGTGTGCCAGGCCCACTTACCAACTAGTACCACCACTCATATTTGTTATAACAGTAGTGTAAATATTTTAAAAAAAAAAGTTTGACTGTGAAACATCAGTCTGCTATTGTAATCTAATTGAAGTTGCCTCCCTGCCAGCGTGTGTTCCAGGCCCACTTGCCAACTAGTACCACCACTCATATTTGTTATAACAGTAGTGTAAATATTTTTTTTAAAAACTTTTTTTGACTGTGAAACATCAGTCTGCTAGTGCAATCGAATTGCAGTTGCCTGCCTGCCAGCGTGTGTGCCAGGCCCACTTGCCAACTAGTGCCACCAATTATATTTGTTATAACAGTAGTGTAAATATTTAAAAAAAAAACTTTTTTGACTGTGAAACATCAGTCTGCTAGTGTAATCTAATTGAAGTTGCCTGCCTGCCTGCCTGCCTGCCAGCGTGTGTGCCAGGCTCACTTGCCAATTTAGTGGCACCACTCATATTTGTTGTAACAGTAGTGTAAATATTTCATAAAAAACTTTTTTGACTGTGAAACATCATTCAGCTAGTGCAATCGAATTGCAGTTGCCTGCCTGCCAGCATGTGTGCCAGACCCACTTGCCAACTAGTGCCACCAATTATATTTGTTATAACAGTAGTGTAAATATTTAAAAAAAAAACTTTTTTGACTGTGAAACATCAGTCTGCTAGTGTAATCTAATTGAAGTTGCCTGCCTGCCTGCCAGCGTGTGTGCCAGGCTCACTTGCCAAGTTAGTGGCACCACTCATATTTGTTGTAACAGTAGTGTAAATATTTCATAAAAAACTTTTTTGACTGTGAAACATCATTCAGCTAGTGCAATCGAATTGCAGTTGCCTGCCTGCCAGCATGTGTGCCAGACCCACTTGCCAACTAGTGCCACCAATTATATTTGTTATAACAGTAGTGTAAATATTTAAAAAAAAAAAAAAAATTTGACTGTGAAACATCAGTCTGCTAGTGTAATCTAATTGAAGTTGCCTGCCTGCCTGCCAGCGTGTGTGCCAGGCTCACTTGCCAAGTTAGTCTGCTATTGTAATCTTATTGCATTTGCCTGCCTGCCAGCGTTTTTGCCAGGCCCACTTGCCAACTAGTGCCACCACTCATATTTGTTATAACAGTAGTGTAAATATTTAAAAAAAAAAAAATTTGACTGTGAAACATCAGTCTGCTATTGTAATCTAATTGAAGTTGCCTGCCTGCCAGCGTGTGTTCCAGGCCCACTTGCCAAGTTAGTGGCACCACTCATATTTGTTATAACAGTAGTGTAAATATTTAAAAAAAAAAACTTTTAGACTGTGAAACATCAGTCTGCTAGTGCAATCGAATTGCAGTTGCCTGTCAGCGTGTGTGCCAGGCCCACTTGCCAACTAGTGCCACCAATCATATTTGTTATAACAGTAGTGTAAATATTTTAAACAAAAACTTTTTTGACTGTGAAACATCATTCAGCTAGTGTAATCTAATTGCAGTTGCCTGCCTGCCTGCCAGCATGTGTGCCAAGCCCACTTGCCAACTAGTGCCACCAATCATATTTGTTATAACAGTAGTGTAAATATTTAAAAAACAACTTTTTGGACTGTGAAACATCAGTCTGCTAGTGTAATCTAATTGAAGTTGCCTGCCTGCCAGCGTGTGTGCCAGGCCCACTTGCCAACTAGTGCCACCAATCATATATGTTGTAACAGTAGTGTAAATATTTAAAATAAAAAAAATTTGGACTGTGAAACATCAGTCTGCTATTGTAATCTTATTGCATTTGCCTGCCTGCCAACATGTTTGCCAGGCCCACTTGCCAACTAGTGCCACCACTCATATTTGTTATAACAGTAGTGTAAATATTAAAAAAAAATACTTTTTGGACTGTGAAACATTATTCAGCTAGTGTAATCTAATTGCAGTTGCCTGCCTGCCAGCGTGTGTGCCAGGCCCACATGCCAACTAGTATTACCAATCATATTTGTTATAACAGTAGTGAAAATATTTAAAAAAAAAACTTTTTTGACTGTGAAACATCAGTCTGCTAGTGTAATCTAATTGAAGTTGCCTGCCTGCCAGCGTGTGTGCCAGGCCCACTTACCAACTAGTACCACCACTCATATTTGTTATAACAGTAGTGTAAATATTTTTTTTAAAAACTTTTTTTGACTGTGAAACATCAGTCTGCTAGTGCAATCGAATTGCAGTTGCCTGCCTGCCAGCGTGTGTGCCAGGCCCACTTGCCAACTAGTGCCACCAATTATATTTGTTATAACAGTAGTGTAAATATTTAAAAAAAAAACTTTTTTGACTGTGAAACATCAGTCTGCTAGTGTAATCTAATTGAAGTTGCCTGCCTGCCTGCCTGCCAGCGTGTGTGCCAGGCTCACTTGCCAATTTAGTGGCACCACTCATATTTGTTGTAACAGTAGTGTAAATATTTCATAAAAAACTTTTTTGACTGTGAAACATCATTCAGCTAGTGCAATCGAATTGCAGTTGCCTGCCTGCCAGCATGTGTGCCAGACCCACTTGCCAACTAGTGCCACCAATTATATTTGTTATAACAGTAGTGTAAATATTTAAAAAAAAAACTTTTTTGTCTGTGAAACATCAGTCTGCTAGTGTAATCTAATTGAAATTGCCTGCCTGCCTGCCAGCGTGTGTGCCAGGCTCACTTGCCAAGTTAGTGGCACCACTCATATTTGTTGTAACAGTAGTGTAAATATTTCATAAAAAACTTTTTTGACTGTGAAACATCATTCAGCTAGTGCAATCGAATTGCAGTTGCCTGCCTGCCAGCATGTGTGCCAGACCCACTTGCCAACTAGTGCCACCAATTATATTTGTTATAACAGTAGTGTAAATACTAAAAAAAAAACTTTTTTGACTGTGAAACATCAGTCTGCTAGTGTAATCTAATTGAAGTTGCCTGCCTGCCTGCCAGCGTGTGTGCCAGGCTCACTTGCCAAGTTAGTGGCACCACTCATATTTGTTGTAACAGTAGTGTAAATATTTCATAAAAAACTTTTTTGACTGTGAAACATCATTCAGCTAGTGCAATCGAATTGCAGTTGCCTGCCTGCCAGCATGTGTGCCAGACCCACTTGCCAACTAGTGCCACCAATCATATATGTTGTAACAGTAGTGTAAATATTTAAAATAAAAAAAATTTGGACTGTGAAACATCAGTCTCCTATTGTAATCTTATTGCATTTGCCTGCCTGCCAGCGTTTTTGCCAGGCCCACTTGCCAACTAGTGCCACCACTCATATTTGTTATAACAGTAGTGTAAATATTTTTTTAAAAAAAATTTGACTGTGAAACATCAGTCTGCTATTGTAATCTAATTGAAGTTGCCTGCCAGCGTGTGTTCCAGGCCCACTTGCCAAGTTAGTGGCACCAATCATATTTGTTATAACAGTAGTGTAAATATTTAAAAAAAAAAACTTTTAGACTGTGAAACATCAGTCTGCTAGTGCAATCGAATTGCAGTTGCCTGTCAGCGTGTGTGCCAGGCCCACTTGCCAACTAGTGCCAGCAATCATATGTGTTATAACAGTAGTGTAAATATTTTAAACAAAAACTTTTTTGACTGTGAAACATCATTCAGCTAGTGCAATCGAATTGCAGTTGCCTGCCTGCCTGCCAGCGTGTGTGCCAGGCCCACTTACCAACTAGTACCACCACTCATATTTGTTATAACAGTAGTGTAAATATTTTAAAAAAAAAAGTTTGACTGTGAAACATCAGTCTGCTATTGTAATCTAATTGAAGTTGCCTCCCTGCCAGCGTGTGTTCCAGGCCCACTTGCCAACTAGTACCACCACTCATATTTGTTATAACAGTAGTGTAAATATTTTTTTAAAAAACTTTTTTTGACTGTGAAACATCAGTCTGCTAGTGCAATCGAATTGCAGTTGCCTGCCTGCCAGCGTGTGTGCCAGGCCCACTTGCCAACTAGTGCCACCAATTATATTTGTTATAACAGTAGTGTAAATATTTAAAAAAAAAACTTTTTTGACTGTGAAACATCAGTCTGCTAGTGTAATCTAATTGAAGTTGCCTGCCTGCCTGCCTGCCAGCGTGTGTGCCAGGCTCACTTGCCAATTTAGTGGCACCACTCATATTTGTTGTAACAGTAGTGTAAATATTTCATAAAAAACTTTTTTGACTGTGAAACATCATTCAGCTAGTGCAATCGAATTGCAGTTGCCTGCCTGCCAGCATGTGTGCCAGACCCACTTGCCAACTAGTGCCACCAATTATATTTGTTATAACAGTAGTGTAAATATTTAAAAAAAAAACTTTTTTGACTGTGAAACATCAGTCTGCTAGTGTAATCTAATTGAAGTTGCCTGCCTGCCTGCCAGCGTGTGTGCCAGGCTCACTTGCCAAGTTAGTGGCACCACTCATATTTGTTGTAACAGTAGTGTAAATATTTCATAAAAAACTTTTTTGACTGTGAAACATCATTCAGCTAGTGCAATCGAATTGCAGTTGCCTGCCTGCCAGCATGTGTGCCAGACCCACTTGCCAACTAGTGCCACCAATTATATTTGTTATAACAGTAGTGTAAATATTTAAAAAAAAAAAAAATTTGACTGTGAAACATCAGTCTGCTAGTGTAATCTAATTGAAGTTGCCTGCCTGCCTGCCAGCGTGTGTGCCAGGCTCACTTGCCAAGTTAGTCTGCTATTGTAATCTTATTGCATTTGCCTGCCTGCCAGCGTTTTTGCCAGGCCCACTTGCCAACTAGTGCCACCACTCATATTTGTTATAACAGTAGTGTAAATATTTAAAAAAAAAAAAATTTGACTGTGAAACATCAGTCTGCTATTGTAATCTAATTGAAGTTGCCTGCCTGCCAGCGTGTGTTCCAGGCCCACTTGCCAAGTTAGTGGCACCACTCATATTTGTTATAACAGTAGTGTAAATATTTTTAAAAAAAAACTTTTAGACTGTGAAACATCAGTCTGCTAGTGCAATCGAATTGCAGTTGCCTGTCAGCGTGTGTGCCAGGCCCACTTGCCAACTAGTGCCACCAATCATATTTGTTATAACAGTAGTGTAAATATTTTAAACAAAAACTTTTTTGACTGTGAAACATCATTCAGCTAGTGTAATCTAATTGCAGTTGCCTGCCTGCCTGCCTGCCAGCATGTGTGCCAAGCCCACTTGCCAACTAGTGCCACCAATCATATTTGTTATAACAGTAGTGTAAATATTTAAAAAAACAACTTTTTGGACTGTGAAACATCAGTCTGCTAGTGTAATCTAATTGAAGTTTCCTGCCTGCCAGCGTGTGTGCCAGGCCCACTTGCCAACTAGTGCCACCAATCATATATGTTGTAACAGTAGTGTAAATATTTAAAATAAAAAAAATTTGGACTGTGAAACATCAGTCTGCTATTGTAATCTTATTGCATTTGCCTGCCTGCCAACATGTTTGCCAGGCCCACTTGCCAACTAGTGCCACCACTCATATTTGTTATAACAGTAGTGTAAATATTTTTTTAAAAAAAATTTTGACTGTGAAACATCAGTCTGCTATTGTAATCTAATTGAAGTTGCCTGCCAACGTGTGTTCCAGGCCCACTTGCCAAGTTAGTGGCACCACTCATATTTGTTGTAACAGTAGTGTAAATATTTTTTAAAAAAACTTTTTGGACTGTGAAACATCAGTCTGCTAGTGCAATCGAATTGCAGTTGCCTGCATGTGTGCCAGGCCCACTTGCTAACTAGTGCCACCAATCATATTTGTTATAACAGTATTGTAAATATTTTAAACAAAAACTTTTTTGACTGTGAAACATCATTCAGCTAGTGTAATCTAATTGCAGTTGCCTGCCTGCCAGCGTGTGTGCCAAGCCCACTTGCCAACCAGTGCCACCAATCATATTTGTTATAACAGTAGTATAAATATTTAAAAAAAAAAACTTTTTGGACTGTGAAACATCAGTCTGCTAGTGTAATCTAATTGAAGTTGCCTGCCTGCCAGCGTGTGTTCCCGGCCCACTTGCCAAGTTAGTGGCACCACTCATATTTGTTGTAACAGTAGTTTAAATATTTAAAAAATAAACATTTTTGACTGTGAAACATCAGTCTGCTTTTTTGTGTCAGGCTCACAGCGTATACTTTGCCCACTTGCCCAGTGCCACCACTCATATTTTGTTTAATAGTAGTGTAAGTCTACATTTAAAAAAAAAATGACAGGCAGAGGCAGGCCACCCCGCAGGTGCCGTCGTGGTCGTGGTGCTGTGATTCCCTTTGACCCTACAATAATGCACAGTGTTCAGAGGCCACGTGCCATGAACGAGAAAAGTTCTGAGGAGGACCTAGTTGAATGGCTAACACAGGACACCCAATCTTCTACAGCTTCCGCTCCTAACCTTGACGCACGATCCACCTCCAGCTTAGCTTCGGGCACCTCTCAAGTGACCAGTACCACTCGCCCACCTGCCGCGACCACCAACACTAGCACCACAGCCGCTTCACTTGATCTGTCAGAGGAGTTATTGACACATCAGTTGGAAGAAATGAGTGATGCGCAACCATCATTGACAGAGGATGTAGATAACAGTGATATGTCTCAGTCAGGCAGCATTACAGACATGGATGTACGGTGTAATGATGATGGTGATGTTGTACCCGCTGCTGCTTCCTTTGTTGATTTGTCAGATACAAGTGAAGCGGTTGATGATGATGCGTCCGTGGATGTCACATGGGTGCCCGCTAGAAGAGAAGAAGAGGGGGAAAGTTCAGATGGGGAGACAGAGAGGAGGAGGAGGAGACCAGTTGGAAGCAGGGGAAGGTCGTCGCAAGGAGATAGTGGCACAGTCAGACAGCATGCATCGGCACCTGGGGTCAGCCAGACAGCACGCCAATCAATGCATGCTGTTGCCACCACCAGAATGCCGTCATCGCAGAGCTCAGCAGTGTGGAATTTTTTGTTTGTGTCTGCCTCTGACAACAGCGATGCCATTTGCAACCTGTGCCAAAAGAAACTGAGTCGTGGGAAGTCCAACACCCACCTAGGTACAACTGCTTTGCGAAGGCACATGGTCTCACATCACAAACACTGATGGGATGAACACATGAGTAGAAGCACAAACTCAAAGCCGCCATCCTCCTCCTGGTCCACCATCTTCAGCCACATCAACCACTGCTGTCCTCCTTGCCCCCTCTCAACCATCTTCCACTCAGTCTCTCTTACGTAGCAGTTCCTGGTCATCTGCCCACAGTCAGGTGTCTGTCAAGGACAAGTTTGAGTGTAAGAAGCCAATTTCCCAAAGTCACCCCCTTGCCCGGCGTCTGACAGCTGTCTTGTCTGAACTCTTAGCCCGCCAGCTTTTACCATACAAGCTGGTGGAGTCTGAGGCATTCAAAAAATTGATATTTCTATATATTGGGACACCGCAGTAGAAGGTACCCGGCCGAAATTTCTTTTCACAAAAGGCAATCCCCAACCTGTACTCGATTGAGCGAAAGGAATTAATGGCATGTCTGGCACACAGCGTTGGGGCAAGGGTCCATCTGACCACTGATAGCTGGTCTGCAAAGCATGGTCAGGGCAGGTATATCACCTACACTGCGCAATGGGTAAACCTGCTGACGGCTGACAAGCATGGAATGCGTGGCTCTGCAGAGGAGTTGGTGACACCGCCACGACTTGCAGGCAGGCCTGCTGCTACCTCCTCTAGTCCTCCTACTCTATCCTCTTCCATAACCTCTTCCTCGGCTGAGTCCTCTTCTGCTGCTGCATCTTGCTCCACATCAACGGCACCCCCCAAGCTCCCCAGGTACTATTCAACATCCCGGATACGGCAGTGTCACGCCGTCTTGGGGTTGACTTGCCTGAAAGTCGAGAGTCACACCGCACCAGCACTCCTGTCCGCCCTGAACGCACAGGTGGATCAGTGGCCGACTCCGCACAAACTGGAGATTGGCAAAGTTATTTCTGACAATGGAAGTAATTTGGTGGCGGCATTGAAATTGGGCAAGTTGACACATGTGCCGTGCATGGCACATGTATGTAATCTGATTGTACAACGCTTTGTGCATAAGTACCCAGGCTTACAGGACGTCCTGAAGCAGGCCAGGAAGGTGTGTGGCCATTTCAGGCGTTCCTACACGGCCATGGCACACTTGTCAGAGCAGCAAAACAACCTGCCAGTGAGGTGCTTGATTTGCGACAGCCCAACACGTTGGAATTCAACACTCCTAATGTTCGACCGCATGCTACAACAAGAAAAAGCTGTTAACGAGTATTTGTATGACCGGGGTGCTAGGACAGCCTCTGGGGAGCTGGGGATTTTTTTGCCACGTTACTGGACGCTCATGCGCAATGCCTGTAGGCTTATGCGTCCTTTTGAGGAGGTGACAAACCTAGTCAGTCACACTGAAGGCACAATCAGTGACATCATACCATTTGTTTTCTTCCTGGAGCGTGCCCTGCGAAGAGTGCTGGATCAGGCCGTAGATGAGCGTGAAGAGGAAGAGTTGTGTTCTCCATCACCACCAGAAACAGCCTTATCAGCATCGCTTGCTGGACCAGCGGCAACGCAGGAAGAGGATTGTGAGGAAGAGGAGTCAGAGGAGGAATGTGGCTTTGAGGAGGAAGAGGAAGACCAAGCCCAACAGGCATCCCAGGGTGCTCGTTGCTGTCACCTATCTGGTACCCGTGGTGTTGTACGTGGCTGGGGGGAAGAAGATACCTTCAGTGAGATCACTGAGGATGAGGAACGGGACATGATTAGCTCGGCATCCAACCTTGTGCAAATGGGGTCTTTCATGCTGTCGTGCCTGTTGAGGGACCCTCGTATAAAAAAGCTGAAGGAGAACGACCTGTACTGGGTGTCCACACTACTAGACCCCTGGTATATGCATAAAGTTACTGAAATGTTACCCAATTCCCGCAAGTCGGAAAGGATGGAGCAGTTAAAAAATAAATTAAAAATTATGCTTTACACAGCGTATAAGGGTGATGTCACAGCACAACGGGAATCTAACAGGGGAAGAGATGAAAGTAATCCTCCTCCTCCTCCCACGACCACGCCGGAAAGGACAGGACGCTTTCCAGATGTGTTGTTGATGGAGGACATGCAGACCTTTTTAACTCCTATGCATCGCCACAGCCCTTCGGGATCCAGCCTCAGAGAAAGACTCAACTGACAGGTAGCAGACTACCTAGCATTAACTGCGGATCTCGACACTCTGAGGAGCCCTCAGTGCACTGGGTGTGCAGGCTTGACCTGTGGCCTGAGCTATCCCAATTTGCAATCGAACTTCTGGCCTGCCCCACTTCAAGTGTCCTGTCAGAAAGGACCTTCAGTGCAGCAGGAGGTATTGTCACTGAGAAGAGAAGTCGCCTAGGTCAAAAAAGTCTTGATTTTCTCACCTTTATTAAAATGAATGAGGGATGGATCCCGAAGGGACTGACATTGTGCAATACATTAGTGATGAGATGAGCTGCCTTGGGCTACAAATGGTACACACGCTGATGTATTTTATCTTCAAATGCCGGATGACTTGCGTGACTTATCCGCCAACAACTAGGGTTCAAGCCGCAATGTTTTAGGGCACTTTCTAACTGTCAAACAAACATCAATTTTTCTGGCCGCTGCTACAGCAGCGGCTGCAACAATACCTAATATTTCAGGCATTTGTACATGCCTAATTTTTCTGGCCTCTGGTGCTGCACTGTGGCTACAAAACCCAAACAAAAAAAAAGGCACATAACAGTGATTAAACTGTTAAGAATAGTACTACTTAACACACCACTCATATCTGGTGGCACAGTAGATTGCACGCGCAGTGCCCCAAATTTGAAGTAGGAGGACCGACCAAGCATCTTTTTCCATCTCCCGGTTCCTAAAAATTATCTCCGGGTTCCTAAAAATGATTCATACCTGTACTCGATTGTGCAAAAGGAAGTGATGGCATATGGGGTCTTTCATGCTGTCATGCCTGTTTGGGGTCGGGGACCCTCGTATAAAAAGGCTGAAGGAGAACGACCTGTACTGGGTGTCTAAGCATCTTTTTCCATCTCCCGGTTCCTAAAAATTATCTCCGGGTTCCTAAAATCGATGCCATACCTGTACTCGATTGTGCAAAAGGATGGCATACGTGGTGTTTCATGCTGTTGTGGGAATATAATTTATTTTCAGTGCGACTGGAGTAGCTCTGGATAAGAGAAACTCAGTCTAAATTTTGCCTAGTACAACAATATTTAAGTGAAACTATGTTATGACTGTCAATTGTAGGGTTAACTATATTGTTAGAAGTGTAATAGTTTTTTTGTTTAATTGTATAAAAGACAAATATCGGATTGAATAAATAATAGAAAGAATTTTTATTTTTCAATAAAATTAAAATAACTCTTTATATAAATAAGTATACATTCAATATGACAATTAAAATTGCAAAGATTAGCGGATATTTAAATGATATTAATATCCTTTTTGAACCGGATCCGGTGTTAAAAAATGAATTTAAAAAACTGTATATAATATAATTAATTGTACTTAAAATAATTGGTTTAAAATATTGCTACGTTCCTAGAAATATGTATGTTGTAAATTATAACTCAATGTATTTTACATATAGATCGTGGAGACTAGAGAGCATAGAGACTATTATTTGATACAAGAACTCAATTCATGCATATACATATACCTTATCTATTGGTTTCAACAACTTAGAAATAGAAAAGATTATTTTGGTTTATATGTATGCAAAAGCACATTTGCCCGGGGCTTTGCTTAAATTTAAAAGGTACCTTTTAACTTTGGAGAATAGCGCAAGTCTGTGTACTATACCGGTATAGTTATTCTGTAAGCCGTATCTGTTGAGAAAAACTTGTTGATCTTGGAAACCCACCAGGGGGTCTCTTGAAATAGTTTCCAATGTGAAGCAACAATTTGTTATTTTAGTTGTAATCCTTTGTGTTGGAGTGTGAAGATTACGATGTTGTATATCCTTTGTTGGAGGTCCCACCGGGGGGTCTCACAGGGTCTTTCAGATGTATTTTATTGTTCAAAATACAATTTTATCCTTTTTCTTGCTAATTCTCTAGCTCGATGTTATCCGACTTTGTTCTCTTCTCACCTTTGTTGGGCGGTCCGTCAGAATGTTATAGCAGGTGTCAGAAGGTGGAGTATCGAAAACATATAGTTTTTTGATCCCTTATTTGTATATGACAGTTAGAGAAAAAAACGGTTATCGGAGGATTCACGCTCTAACAGAGTTCTGACTTGTTTTCAGCTTTCTTCTTGTTAGTGGTTTCTCTTTTGTTGTTTTACCTTTGATGTTATTCTGGGTATAGTTCTTTGATCATATCTTTAGTGAAGGGCTGCTGGATATATTCCTGTTCAGAGTAAGCAGCTGTAAATAGGATCCTGAGTTTCTGGAGCAATACGTTTGGACGCGTTTTGGCTGTCACCTGCAGCCTTTTTCATACATAATGCTCCATTGCGATTTGGCGGTCTTATTTGAACCTCCAGACTATTGTCCCATTGGTTGATATTTTCTTTGTCATTGTATCAGTTCAGATGCATTTAAATCTTTATGGGAACAATATTTGATACATTGTAGCCTTGTTTTTATCTAATAAATTTGCCTTTGATACATTGAAGTTGATAAATAGCTGTTAGCTAATATGAAAGTAAAAACAATGTCTATATCTGGGACTATGTATACCCGTTATTACCAGATAAATAGATATCATATGTATATAGTAAAATAGTGGGTTTAAATTCATATATTATGAATGAATTCAGTATTAATTTAGTTTGAAATCAAATTTGTTAAATGGATTTATTTAATTAAATTCGTTTTATTACACTTCTAGCTAATGAATTATTAATTGACTTGATTACTTTTGATTGTCTTATGTCTAAAATTGATAAGTGGATATTTTGCTAATATGAAAGTAAAAACAATGTCTATATCTGGGACTATGTATACCTGTAATTAGCAGATAAACAGATATATGCCAATCATATGTATATAGTAAAATGGTGGGTTTAAATTCATATATTATGAATGAAATAAATTAAGTATAAATTTAGTTTGAAATCAAATTGGTTAAACGTATTTATTTAATTAATTGAATTCATTTTCTTACACTTCTAGCTAATAAATTATTAATTGACTTGATTGTTTTTGGTTGTCTTATGTCCAAAATTGATAAGTGGATATTTTAATTGAGGGTTTGAGTTTCAACTTATATTGTAGAAATTCAGCTTAATATTTTAGGAAAGGTGTAATGCTAAAATCAATATTTAATCCTTTATGTGCCCTTGTCTCTAGTTCATAGATCCACTTATATTCTAATTTTAATAATTCGTTCTCTACATCACCTCCTCTCCAGTCTTGATTTATTTTATCTATTGCAACATATTTAAATTTCTTTAAGTTGCAATTATTGCATTTTAAGAAATGTTGTGGTACAGAGAGATCCTTATTTCTATCCTCTTCTGCGTTTTCTATAGACAGTATATGTTCCCTCACTCGCTCCCTAACAGGTCTGGTAGATTCTCCTATGTACTGTTTTCCACAAAAACATTCCAGCAAGTAGATTATATTTTTGTCTGTACACCGGATTTGGTGTTTTATGTCATATTCTTTTCCGGTGACATTGGATTTAAATTTCTTTCTCTTTTCTGAATGTCTGCAAGACTTGCAGGCAAAACATTGAAAAATCCTTTTATTTTGTTACCTTTAAGGTCTCTATCTGGTTTCTTTTTCTTTTTTAGGTCAGTGGGTGCTAGTTTGGTTTTTAAATTATTGGCCCTTCTATAGATAATTTCTGGTTTTTCACCTATTTGGTCTTTCAATTTTTCATCTAGTTTAAGTATACTCCAATGTTTTTTTATAATTTTTTCCACTTTCTTGTGATCTTGATTATATTGGGTTATAAATGGCAATTTCGGTTTTTCTTTCTTTGTGCCAATATTTTGTTTGTAAATTATTTTGTTTCTAACTCTATTTTTTATTTCTTCTATTTGTTTATCTATTGTTTCACTTTTATAGCCTCTTTCTATAAATTTCTTTTTTAGTAGTTTTGATTGTTCTATATAGTCTTCTTCCTTTGTACAATTCTTTCTAATTCTTAATAATTGTCCTTTAGGGATATTATTTTTCCATTTGCTATGGTGGCAGCTTTCTGCATGGATATAGTTGTTACTATCTACTGCTTTAAAGTGTGTTTTACTCTTGATTTGGTTTTTGTCAATATAAATTTCTAAATCGAGGAAGATGATTTTTTCATTACTGATTTCGTACGTGAATTTTAAATTTCTTTCATTATTATTCATTTTATTATAGAATTCCTCAAAACTTGACTTATCCCCCTTCCAAATCATTAAGATATCATCTATATATCTTTTGAAACACACCAGGTTCGCTCCCAATGGTGTATTGGTAAGAAACTCTGTTTCCCACAACCCCATAAATAGGTTAGCGTAACTGGGAGCGAACCTGGTGCCCATTGCTGTTCCGCAGATTTGATTATAGAAGTTTCCTTCAAAGTGAAAATAATTGTGGGTTAAAATATATTTTATGCTTTCTAGTATGAAATCTTTTTGTGTTGATGACATTTCTTTATCACTACTCAGATACTGGTCAACTGCTTGTAATCCATCTATATGTTTAATGCAAGTATATAATGAAGAGACATCGCACGTTATAAGCCACATCTCTTCAGTCCATATTATATCCTTTATTAATTTTATTACGTGTGTGGAGTCTTTTATATAGCTTTCTAGATTTATGACGTATTTCTGAAGGTATTTGTCAACATATTCGGAAAGGTTAGAGGTGAGGGAATTTATTCCTGATACAATGGGGCGGCCTGGTGGGTTATTTATGTTTTTATGGATTTTTGGTAAAATGTAAAAGAGTGGTATTTTAGGAAATTTTGGTAGTAGATAGTCAAATTCTTTCTCTGTTAGTATTTCTTTTGTTAAAGCATCTGTTAGTATCATTTTTAGTTCTAATTTGTAAAAGCTAGTTGGGTTTCTAATGCATTTCTTGTAGGTGTTTTCATCTTGGATTAATTCGTTACATATTCTTAAGTAGTGTTCTTTATTTAGAACAACAATCCCCCCACCCTTATCTGCCGCCTTAATCACGATATTTTGATCCTTTTCCATGTTTTCTAATGTATCTCTTTCTTTTTTTGTTAAGTTATTTGTTTTGAATTTAGAGTTATTCTCAATTTTGAGTTTTCTTAGATCTTCATTTACAAGTTTCTCAAAAGTTTCTATACATGGGCCTTTTTCGTGTTTTGGGTAAAATTTTGATTTATTCTTAAGGTTAGAATGTATTATACCATTTGTATTAGTTGTTTGTGAACCTGTAACTTGTTTTTCAAGTGGTGTTTTAGAAAAGTATCTTTTCAATGTTAGGTTTCTAACGAATTTTTGTATGTCTATATATGCGTTGAATTTATTTAGTTTATTCGTTGTAGCGAATGTTAGACCTTTATTTAGGATTCTCTCTTGTTCCTTATTTAGGGTAACTGAACTTAAATTAAAAATTCCTTTTGTGGGTTCATTTGGTTGCTCTACTTCTTTCTTTTGTCTCTTGGCTTTACATAAGCCAGTTCCTCTCTTTCCTCTCTTTCTGAGTCTTTCCTTTTTCTTATGTTCCTGGCTTCTCTTTCTGGTATTATTTCCTCCCTTCTCATTTGGCCTATATCTAAAAAATCGCTTTTGTAGTTTGATGCACTCTGGTGATCTTCATCTATATTTGACAGTGGGTTGAATCTATTATGGGCAATGTGTTCGTTAGTATCCCTCTTATTATGATTCTGTTGGCGATCTATTACTGCGTTTTGGTCCCTATGTTTAAAATTGCCATCATTTCTTATATATCTCCAGTTCCCATATCCCATATCACAGCTGGTGATTAATAATCTGGTTTGGTGTAGGTCGGGGGTTAATTTGATATTGTTTTATGTACTGTTAAAGGGACAGTAAAGGCAAAATTAAACTTAAATGGATTGGATAGAACATGACATTTCAAACAACTTTCCAATTTAGTTATATTATCATTTGTGCTTACTTCTCTTAGTATCCTTTGTTAAAGAGTAATCCTAGGTGAACTCAGGAGCGTGCAGTATCTTCAGACAGCAGAGTTTGCAAGAACATTTATAGCAATGCTATACATAGTTACAAACACTGCTGCACAGAGTGGTAAATACACGTGCACGCCCCTAAGCTCATATAATATCAGCCTCCTATGTTTACTCTTTAACAAAGGATACCAAAAGACCTAAACAAATCAGATAATAGAAGGGAATTGCAAAGTTAGAGCAGCAATTTCGCCTATCTGAATTATCAGCGTTTAATTTTCACTGTCAGATTTTTCTTCTGTATTTGATGATGTTTTTCTAATTATTCTGTGATATTGTGTTTTTAATTATACAAAAAACACAAAATACTGGTCTGGATTACAATCACTTTTTATTTGCATGAAAAAACATTGTATATCATTATATAGTAAACAGCAGCATTACATGATATATGCACACAATGGTATAAATATACCTAACACTTGTGCTCTTGATACAAAGGGATTTATCAGACATATAATGTTCCCTTTATATATACAGTATGTGCTATTATCAGTTCTTGTGGCTTCTAACTAACATGAAAACATCTAACAGACATAATATCAAGTTACAGAACATGACACACATAATACATACCCAGTATACATGTAGGTTATAGTAGCCATTTAAATTAAACTGATTATGATCACATGACACACATATTACATACCCAGTATACATGTAGGTTATAGTAGCCATTTAAATTAAACTGATTATGATCACATGACACACATATTACATACCCAGTATACATGTAGGTTATAGTAGCCATTTAAATTAAACTGATTATGATCACGTATGTACCGGTTACCGATGTTGTGTCTCATTAAATAAAATCAGTTTCTCATCAGTAATTCCTCTGGTATATAACATGTACAATGCTAAGCATCTATTGCTATAAGAAAAGGTTTATCCACATGATGTGCACATTAAATATATCTCCCAGATGTCAATCATTTGAGACTGATGCTCTTGTTTATATAATTATCAAACACTCTATTCATATAAAGACTCTTTATTCTGTAAATATAATAATTTTCTCCCCTACATAAATCAAATGTACAACTCCTAACACTGGCATATTAATAAACAACACTGGGGGTGCTTTGGTGGAGAATGGTTGCGTAAACTGGTCAGTATGAGGACAGATCTGTATATTCCTGTGTGGTGTTTGGATTCTATCGCACTGATATGAGAGAAACTGAGGTGCACATATATAGAGGAACAAAGGACAACAGGAGAGCACTTCCAATCTGGGGGTTTTATAACTGGGATTAGAAAGTATTATTTACAATAGGATCCTTTTTGATGCTTCTATTTAGAGAGTTTGTCCTCTTTAGGATAATTGTAAAAAAGGTTTGTACACACTGTATATAAAGTTTATTTGTGTGTAAATATTTGGTGTTTTGTGATACCCGATTTCAATAAAAACCTTTTTTCCAATTTCTAAAGATGTGAAAGGTTTCTTCCCTTGTAAATCCTTTCATGTTTTCTCAGATTACTCTTATGTGTAAAACATTTTCCACACTCTGTACATGTGAAAGGCTTTCCCCCTGTGTGAATCCTTTCATGCCTTTTCAGATGACTCTGTACTGTAAAACATTTCCCACACTCTGTACATGTGAACGGCTTTTCTCCTGTGTGAATCCTTTCATGAGTATTCAGATCCCTCTTTTGTGTAAAACATTTACCACACTCTGTACATGTGAACGGCTTTTCTCCTGTGTGAATCCTTTCATGAGTTTTCAGACTACTTATATGTGTAAAACATTTCCCACACTCTGTACATGTGAACGGCTTTTCTCCTATGTGAATCCTTTCATGAGTTTTCAGCTCACTCTTTTGTATAAAACTTTTTCCACACTCTGTACATGTGAACGGCTTTTCTCCTGTGTGAATCCTTTCATGAGTTTTCAGATGACTATTTTGTGCAAAACTTTTTCCACACTCTGTACATGTAAAAGGCTTTTCTCCTGTGTGAATCCTTTCATGCTTTTTCAGATCACTCTGTACTATAAAACATTTTCCACACTCTGTACATGTGAAAGGTTTTTCTCCTGTGTGAATCCTTTCATGAGTTTTCAGCTCACTCTTTCGTGTAAAACATTTGCCGCACTCAGTACATGTGTGTGGTTTCTCACCTGTGTGAATTTTGTGGTGTTCTAGTAGATGAAACTTCCATCTAAAGCTTTTCTCACATTCTGTAGATTTGAAAGGTTTCTCCTTTGTATGAATCATTTGGTTAGACTTAAGACTTTTCCCTTCTTTAATATGTTTTGAAAACTCAGTAAATGTTTGTGGTTTATCCTCTGGGATAATAATTTCACTAGATAAGGCATAAATGTTGTCCTCTTGTTTGATGACTAAATTACTCTCTGTACATAATGGTTGCTGCCAAGTTCCTGCCAATTCACCATTGTCTGTTAATATCTGCGGTAATATCCCCAATGTTTGTGTATAGTCATTGGTGTCTAAGATTTTTGGAGTTTGCTGCATCATTCTGATGCTTTCTGTAGTGAAGGAAGGATATGAACTATTCAAGTGATTGTCTACATAAAAAGAAATGGAATAAAGAAAAATAAGACTGTTTATTCATTATAATATAATCCATCTCAATAAAAAAAACATTTTTTATACTCAAAAATGCCAACCGTTTTGTATTATTAAATGTATTTACCTGTAAATCACAAATTAAAAAGGATGACATAGAATGTAAACATTACTACATCATAGTAACCTAAATGACTGAG
Source organism: Bombina bombina (assembly GCF_027579735.1). Taxonomy (NCBI): domain Eukaryota; kingdom Metazoa; phylum Chordata; class Amphibia; order Anura; family Bombinatoridae; genus Bombina; species Bombina bombina. The sequence goes on from NC_069503.1 coordinate 42,873,501, forward strand.
TTGTGGGTGTTACACACATGGGAACAAGGTAGGCATAAGTGCAGTTATGGATGTTCCATGAGCGAGGTCAGGGCAGGGGAAGGTGGAGTTGTCGGTGTTCTGAGTAATGAACCAGGTCAGGGGGTGAGGTTAGGCAGTTGTTGGATATGGTCTGTCTAAAAGGACAGAGGGGGGAGTAGTATTTTTTACCCTCCTCCTCAGCACAATGGAGTTTGCTCCATCTTTATAACGTCACTGACACAAATCTACTTAAAGATGCAGATATAAATATGATAGTTTATATTTGTTTAATGCGTGATCTATTTTCCCAGTAATTAAAGTCAGCATAATATCTATTTTACTCACCTAACACATATGAGTTCATGCTGATAACAGGCTGCAATGTCTGTGCTCAGGAAGAAGGTTCCCTTATTCACTCCAGTTACATCAATACCTGATATCTCTCAGTGCTCTGGCCGTGTCTGTAAAAAGTATATTAAATGGTTTAGACAGATAATAATAAATAATGGTTCTGATTAACTGTACGTATGGTATAATTAAAGGCACACATAACAATTCATGTGATACAGATCAGCTGATTAGGTTATTACATATGTGCTATTGATTCAGCACAAGCATTTAGTACAGTTAACTATGTGGGTGTTAGAATTACCCCTTAAATATGAATCTTCACAGATCTATACAACATAATGGTAGAAAATCTATTTAAGTGGGACCATATCACAACTTTACAAATATATTATTATCTTTGTTTTCTATCATTTATATGAAACAATATTTTCTCCTGAAATAAATGTTTAAAATCAGCTGTTTAAATATAAGTTAAATTGGATACTGCAGTATTGGTAATGTACTTCCTACTAATTCTCACTGTTTTGTCATGTGCTCCACCCCCAGTCCTTTAACTTCTCTTGGTCAATACTGATTTGTCTTAAATCACACTGCAAGATAGGCACTAAAATGTTCATTTCAATTGTTATCTTTGATAAAGTTAAGAAAAGAAAGATTTTTTTGTTTACAAGGAATGATAATATAATGAGATATGTTCTTTTGGCAAATTCAGTCCATTTAAAAGGACCATAACATTTAGAATTACAAAATCAACAGATGCATAATAAAACTACAATGCAATAAAACCTACTTCTCTTTTTAAAGTCATAGTAAATTGTTTTCTGATAAATGTAGTTCTGCACCTGTACCATATGACAGCTATCAGCCAATAACAGACACATATGTTTATATAATGTGATCTCCTGCATATGCTAAGTAGGAGCCAGAGCCTCAGGTCATTTAAAACGCTGTGTACAATTTAATAATGAAAATAAATTACAAACAGCAAACAGTTATTTTTTTTATTAAAATTTTTTTTTATTTAATTTTTCAAAAATGAACACAACATGAATAACATTAGCACATAACATTTGTGGAATAAAGTAAAATATAAATACAAATTACAGTCACTGTTAATAACATAAATTAGAGGCACTATAATCAGCGTAGCCGCGTGACCGTAAAGAAATGAAGGATATTTCTAAAGAGGGTGAAAAGTAGGAGAGGAAATAAGTTAATGAAAGGGAGGAGGGGGAGGTGGGGGAGATGAGAAGAAGGTTTTGTGTCACAGGTACTTTAGGTTATATTGTTGTTTTCTGGTCCCATATAAATATGATGTCTAAGATAAAATCAGCTTTACCTTGAAAGCAGTAGTGGAGTTTTCCAAAGAGAGAACATGATCACTTCCTTTAGCCACATTTGTAAGGTGGGTGTTGTTGCTTTTTTCCAAAATCTAGGTATTAAATCTCTTGGCATAATTTATCATACATTGTAACAAATTGCTATGATAGAGACAAGGGATTTGGGGGAGGTCATTGAGGAGTATTATGGATGGACGAAGTTCGAGTGTTGTGCCTAATATTGAGTTAATGTGTAAGGTGATGTTTTCCCAAAATGTTTTTATCTGAGGGTAATGCCACCAGATATGGGAGAGTGCCTATTTCACTGCAATGTCTCCAACACAGTGAGGAGGCACCAGTGAAAATACTGTGGAGTCGGTGGGGTGTGAGGTACCATCTTGATAGGATTTTGCAGTTAAGTTCTACAATGATTGGGGAGATGGATGCTTTCTTAGTCAATTTAAAGACTTTGCTTCATTGCTCTTCCGTAAATGTTTCTTGCAGTTCATTTTCCCACTTAGTTATGTATAGGGGTTTATGTGTTGGGAAGCAGCCTCTAAGCATACTATAAATTAATACATAAGGATTCAAATGGTGTGTAAGGTCTAACAAAATTTAGCTTATGTGGATTTATTTGGATTGCGTGACGAATTTAAAGATATACAAACCATTTGTGAAAAGGTGTTCCTATATGTTGTAAGTCATTTTGCATTCTGACATGTCCGTCTTTGAACAGTGAAGATATTGGTAGTTGTTGTAATTAATCGGTTATAGAGATTGTTTGTGTCAATTCAAGCTGGAGGAACAATGGGGGTCCCTAGAGTGGTGTGAGAGGGGATATTTGGCTTGAGATTGTGTGATTTCATTGGATGGTTTTGTCCCATATTTTGAGTGTGCTTGCTACATAGTAGTCGGTGGTGCATGTTGTTGGTCTGTATCTTTTAGGGATAAAACACATCTCGCCCCAAAGAATGAATATTGGGGAGCACTACTTCTAGTTGGACCCATGACTTAAAAGGGTTGTTATGATTCCATGCAGCAATACGTGCTAGATGGGTAGCCCTAAAGTAGTCAGGTTGGGAATTCCTAGGCCGCCATCTTCCCTGTTTAGGTATAAGGTCTGTTTTGTTACTCTTGGTTGGTGGTATGACCATATAAATGTTTCTATTTTTTCTGTTGTGTTGTCAAATAGTGAGAGTGTAGATCAAGTGGGAGTACTTGAAATAGATAAAAGGTATTTTGGGAGGATTGTCATTTTTACAGCATTTACATGAGTTCTGGGTATCAGTTTGTAATGGAAGATAATTTAAATTGAATAGCTCTGGTGTAATATTGATGCCTAGATAGCGTATAGGAGCTGGAGATTGAGAATAGGGTGTTTGAAGTTATATATGTGGTTTTGTCTGTCGTCAGGTTAATGGGTAGGAGGGATGATTTGTCCATGTTGATGGAAAAGTTAGAGATCACTTTATATGTATCAAGTTCTTTTAGGAGAGTGGGGATGGATGTGCTTGGGGAGCCTATGGTGAAGTTGTCATCTGCATACAGTAGGCATTTTTGTTCTATGGGGCCAAATTTCAGTCCTTTGATGTTTTGATTACATCAGATATGTGTAGCAAAAGTCTCAACCATAACGGCAAATAGGTGGGGTGATAGGGGGCAACGCTGTCAGGTACCGTTTTTAATGGAAAATTCATCTGAAGTTTAGTGATTAGAGCGGATTACAGCAGTAGGGTTAGTGTATAGGGCCTTTATTCTTGTAATTAATTTGGTAGAGAACCCGAATTTCGACAAGATGGACCACATGAACTCCCAGTCCACCCTGTCAAACGCCTTCTCAGCATCCGTAGAGTGCAAAATAATTAAGTTTTCCTATTATTGGAGTAATGTAGAGTTTGAAGTACACAAATGGAATTGTCTTTGGCTTCTCTGCTCTGGATAAAGCCCACCTGGTCAGTATGGATGAGGCATGGTAGGACTTTATTTATACGAGTGGCTAGAATCTTAGCAAATAGTGTTATATCTATGTTCAATAGGGATATTGGCCTATAGTTACCTACTTGATCGGGCATTTGCCTGGTTTTTGGATCACCGATATGGTGGCCTCCAAGAGGTGTTGCGAGAGAATACCAGTCTGGTCTATCAATTGGAATAGAGTAAAGCATTGTGGGCTTAATTCTGTTTTAAGTAGATGGTAGAATTAGGGGTGAAGCCATCTGGGCCTGGGGCTTTCCCGGGTGGGAGGGATTTTATAGCCGTTCGAATTTCTTGTATATAGAATGGTTGGTCCAAGGTGGAGAAGTCTTCTGCTGTAAGGGATGGGAGGTTAATATGGGCTAGATAATCTGTAATCAGATTTGTTTTAGAATTGGAATCACACAATTCTAAATTGTATATTGATGTGTAGTATTTAGTAAAGTTCTGTAGTATGGCTCTACTATCGAAAGAGGTGCGTCCCGTAGGGTGCGTCCCGTATGGCTTTTTTTTTTTTTTTTGAGGGATCTAGCTAGCATTGGACCCATTTTATTGCTTTCAACAAAAAACTTTGCTTTCATTGTGAGGGAGCACAAATGCACATTTTTAATTATATAATTAATTAAAGTGTCTCTGTCCCGCTGTTGAGGGGAAGTCGGATTAAGTTTATATGCCAGTTTGGATTGCATAAGTTTAGAGGTAAGAGTATTATATTGTGCAGTTCTTTGTTTGTTGAGGTTGTCTCTTCGTGTGTTTGATGAGTTCCCCCCATATATAGCATTTGTATGCTTCCCAATTGTTGGAGTTAGAAATGTCTAGGGGATTAATAAAGAAAAGAATTCAACTGTTCTCTCCTTGATGTCAGTAAGGATGAGTGGGTCTGAAAATATAAGATCATTGAGCCTCCAGCTTGGACGGCTAAGTGGTATAGAGGACCAAGGGAAAGTGTTAATCACTGTGCTGTGGTCTGTCCATACCTTATGCGTTATCTTAGAATCTTTTAAGTTAGATAGTGTGGTTTGGTTGCAAAGTATGCAGTCAAAGCAGGAGTAGGAGTTTTGTGGATGTGAGAAGAAGGTGTAGTCCCAAGAAGTGGGATGCATAATCTGCCAGGTGTCATATAGTGGAAGGGTTTGGAGAGCATGCCAGTTAGTCTTTGTTCGTATATTTCCCATATAAGATTTCCCTGTGGATGTATCTATTGCTGGGTTAAGTGGAAAGTTCAAGTCTCCTCCTATAATAGTCAGGCCTTTAGCATTATCTATTAGTTGGTTAAGTGCCTTACGAAAAAAAGGTGGGTGTGGGTTGGTTGGGGGCGTATATATTAGCTATTGTGGGGGGTCTACCATATTGTAAGCCTCACGATTATTAGAACTCTACCGTCAGTGTCAGAATATTTATTTAGTAGTTCAAAGGAGGTGCCTTTTCTGATGGAGATACCCACACCATTATTTTTTATTTGGGCCTGAGCTAAGAAAGTGCTGGTCATAGCAATATGTAGATAGTTTGAGTTCATTGGTTTTTCTAAAGTGTGTTTCTTGGGTTAAAAGGAGGTCAATTCGCTTTTTATAGAAGTCATGGAAGGCAATTGACCTCTTTTCTGGGAATAAGAACCCTTTGACATTTTGCTTTGCAATTGTAAAAGTTTTAAGTGTTACGTGTTTACTCATTTATTTGCGTGTGTGGGAGGTATTACTATGGGGATCAGATATGACCAGAGAGCAAAACCTTAATATGTGTGGTTCTATCAAAGCAGAGGTGTAGTATGTACCAGATAAATATTGAAGTTGGCTAAAGGGAAGGGAGGGGTAAGGGGAAGAAGTGTTAGAATAAAGTTAAAGAAGGTGAGGAGAAAGAATAGAATTAGGCTTAGTAATCTACTTTACTGGAGAGAAGGGTGCTAGATACAGTATGTTGAAACCCACCACTGGTGGATATGAATTATTGCATGGTAACAAAGTTGGGTGGGGAAACAGGTTATAGTACACCAAGGAAGTTTAGTGACCTGGTTCAAGTATATTGAAAAAAGGGGGACAATGGTATTTATACTCGAATGAATGGCATAGCATGAGACAAAAGAAATCCTGACAAAAGAAATCCTGACATTTAAACATTGTGAGGACTACAAACATGTGTTTGAGAGCACAATTGGAAACTGTATTACTATGTCAAATCAACATTAATAACAACATGAACAATGTTAAGCAACACTGAATAATACTTCATTATCATAGTAGGTAATAGTTATCAACTTTAAGAATGAAAGAACTCACAAACTCCTAGAGTCATAGATGGTGATTAATGTTAGAATGTCATTCTGCTTAGTAGTAGAATTTCAGGTAACCTCTCATGCGGTGTGGGTTTCGGATGTAAGTTTCTTCTTGCTGATTTTACTAGCTACTTCTGACCAGGTGCTTCTTTGAGGTTTGGGTCGAACTGCAACAACCGCTTTAGAAGCTTGAGATGACATTGTAGGAACATCTGGAGCTGGTATTCCCAGTGCATTGAAGAAGGAAGCTGTGTCAGATGTGTCTGTACATTCAATTCGTTTTCAACTTTTGATAGTTTGGATGGATACAGGGAAGCCCCATCTATAGGGAACCTTCAAGGATCTTAGATGCATAGTTAGGATGTTAAAGTTTCTTCTTCTCTGCAATGTTTTGATGGAGAGGTCTTGGAAGAATTGGATCTTTGCACCTAAATATGTAAAGTTGTGCTGTTGTCTAGAAAAGTTCATTATCTTTTCTCTATCCCTGAAGCTCTGAAAGCACACCACAATATATCTGGGAGGATGGTTTTCTGTAGGTTTAGGGTGAAGGGCGAGGTTAGCTCTTTCCAAAGGGACTTCTTGAATAACAACAGAGTTCGCTATTGCCAGGGATTGAAATATCTCTTGGAGGTAGTCGTGAATTGCGTCTCCGGGCACCTTCTCAGGTATCCCTCTGATTAAAAGGTTGTTGCGTCGAGTTCTGTTCTTTATGTTGTCTAACTTTTGTTCTAAATCTGTGATCTGTTCTTTCTGTAGAAGTATCTTTTGTGAAATATCGGTCATGTCTTTAGCTATTTCTTCTCGTTCATCCTCCAGGGCTTCAACCCTATATCCAAGTTCATTAATGTCTCTCTTTAAGTCAGTACATTCTACTTTTATGCATGATTTGACCTGTGAAATAAGAGCTTCCATCGCTTTCAGAGTAACAGGGCCATCAGCATTTACTGGTGTAGGTTCTAGAAGGCTGGTTTGTGCAACGTTATCAGTGTTCTCTGTTAGAATGTCTTCTTCACAGTCTGTGAAAGGAGAGTCTGTAATTTTCTTTCTATCCATTTGTTTAAAGAATGTATTAACAGGATTGGGGCCTGTGTGTGGGTGTGGCTCTGTTTAGTTTATCAGCTTTAGAAGTTCTGCGATGTGCCATGATAAGTCTTAGTTGAGGCAGATTATTATCTGTAAGTTGGTTGTTGCCTATGGGGTTAGGGTTGTTCCCTGGGAGTGGGTATTAAAACCTACTTGTCTATTCAGATGTGTTTCTTATTCAGTTTGTTCTGAGTCATATCATATCACCATGACATTCATATATCTAGTACACATGGATGAGATATGTAGGTAGTCCGTACAAGATGTATCTGCTAATTGCATAAGTCTATGATCTGGATTGTGTCATGCAGCAATCTTTTTATAGTTAGCGGTTGAGATGTAAAACTATTATGCAGGACTTACTGTTTGAAGATTCTCAGGCCATGTGTGCTGAGTCTCATGGAGATGATTGCTGCGTCACAGCGGTAAATCTTGAGGATCACGTCTAGTGTTACCCTTAACTCCTTAGGTAGAGTACATTAGAACAGGAGGTTGTAGGAGCCGGAGAGGGATATGCCGTTGTCTCAGGGCATTTGGTGGTGTTCGGCCAGATTGCCGCGGTTTGGATGCGACCTAGTATTGAAGCCAACAGCGGCGTATATGAGTAGACCACAGCTGTGATCAGGTAGGTCTTGGAGGGTCGCTATAATTACGGCTGAGCTATCCCTGTACTTTCCCCAGTAACTGGTGCAATTTTTTGGGGATGTGATGCTGGCCAGTGGCGAGTTTCAAGCAGACCGCACTCGGAGCTTCAGAAAGGTGCAGCCATAACGGACTCCTGCACGCTACGCCCCCCAGCAAACAGTTATTTTATATAAAAAAATAAAGCTAAAGGTGAAATTTCCCATACACTTTATACTATTTTATACACCGGTAAAACAAGTCATTAGAAACACAATTAAAGGGACAGCAAAGCCAAAATTAAACTTTTATGATTAGAATTTAAACAAGTTTCCAATTTTCTTCTTTTATAAAATCTGCTTTATTCCGTTGGGGAACTTTGTGGCAAAGCATATAATGCATTTTGGTGCGCTAGCTGCTGATTAGTGGTCACACATACAAGCCTCTTGCCATTGGCTCACCTTATATGCTCAGCTAGCTCCCAGTAGTGCACTGCTTCAATAAAGGATATCTAGAGAATGAAGCAAATATAATTGAAGTCATTTGGGAAGTTGTTGAAAATTATATGTTCTATTTAATTGATGAAAAACATTTGAGCTTTCTTGTTATTTTAAAGGAAAACCAAATTTACAGGACACCAATGTTCCCTCTAATTTTTTTTCTTTGTGGGCAATTATTTTCTTTTGTGTGCGGGCTTCATACCGATTGTGTGCGGCACTAAGCACTAAGTGTGTGTGTGTGTATATATATGTGTGTATATATATATATATATATATATATATATATATATATATATATATATATATATATATATATATATATATATATATATATATATATATATATATATATACACATACATACACACACAATCACACATATATAAACATATTTCATACACACACATATTGCAGTAACATGGCATATTTTTTACTTTTCAGCAATATATATATATATATATATATATATATATAAAATTTAAATTTCCATGTCCCTAAATCATTTTAAAAGAAAATATTCCTGCACTAGTTAACTAAAAAAAAATAACACATCTGCATTGCCTATGTTCACATGTCAATACTGATTAAGACCCTTACCTAAAAGCAGCAATAGCCTTACACATACTAAAGATATTGTTGTTCTAACTATATAAACACTGTCATCTTGTGACACAGAGCAGCCTCTCTTGCATAACCTCCTAACTTTCTTACAGCTTGCAAGCATAATTAAATGCCTGCCAAAAAGGGCTACAGTGCATTCTACAGGAATACACTGCTATCCCCCTTGGTAGCCATGGGGTTAAATAGTGCTCTGCATGTTGTGTTGAAATAATGCTGAATGAGGGGGAGACCGGAGGACTCACCTACTCGCCTGCTTCTGGGGTCTAACATATGGAGAAGGACAGCACTTTTGTAATACCCTGCACTGTGTCTGCTGCTCTCCGTGTTTTGAACTCTCCCGGTCTCTGACAGCGCTGTGTTATTTATGCACACAGCTGTCAGTCAGCTTCGGTCCTTCCCTCTCAGCAGCATAACACCGGAAATAGATCAAGCTGTGCTACACCGGAGGAATGTGAAAAGTGATTTATTTATTTCTATGGTTAGTGCTCTGACATGCCGTCTTACTGCTCTGTTTTCTCTGAGGCCAGCACTGTTAGAAAAAAAAATAAAAACTTTTCACATCCCTCTTGTGTTGTGCGGCTTGAAGTACTGCCTGTGCAAGACAGAGAGTGGAGGTGCGCGGCCGTGCTGCCGCGCACCTTAGAGGGAACATTGCAGGACACTGTCCCTTTAAGTCTGTGATCATGTGACATAAACAGCAGCAGCTGAAGGTGCAGAATACACTTACTAAGGTCTTTACTAACAACAAGAATCAGTCACAGATCAGTGGGATAAACGTTCTGATGATAAACAGGTGCAGCTAATAGAAATAAGAAATGTATTATAAAATAACCTCATTAGAAATAAAATAATATGCAGATCACAAGATATTTATCATTAGATCAGTATATGTGATGAGACTGATACAACAGGGCCATAAGCTGAGTGATATTTATTACTGGAGCAAATAGCAGCTTCACACTAATATTAAATGAAAATGGTTTATCTTGGCTCTACAGTTAATTATAAACCTATAGGGAAATACAGGTTTCTAATTGGCTGATACTTAAAAATCTATTGCTCATTGGATAACAGGAACAAACCCACAAATGTATTATTAGACAGTCTTCCTCAAGCTTGAAAATATGGTTTGGTTCTGCTACAAACATTTATTATACAAAATGCTATAAATCATTATGTATTAAATTGGGCTTTTTAAATTAAAGAACTTAATGTTACATTCATTAACACAGCATAAAAACTACAGAAGACTAATTAAATAAATACAGTTGAGTTTTTTTTTTATATAAACTCAGTTTCTTATGTGAAGTGAAATATTTTATCTTTATCATAACAAAATACAGAACAATATTTTCTCATCATTATATAAAACACAACAGTGTGAGGCTGTTAATAAAGATTTATGTCAGGTTTTGCACATTACCGTTTAGCAGAAGCTCTGTAAGTATGAAGTCTCTCTGGTTCCTCCTGTGATATCACTGAGCGTTACACAGATATTTATACTAATGTGGGAGTGTCACCTTTCTCTGTGTGACTCACAGGAGTACAACTTGTCAGTTGGGAGACAATGAGAGGGTCACACCTGGGGCGCGATCCGATATACGGCGCAGGTTTCGGTGCAAGCGTGGAAACCTGCACTGCCTGTAGTTTCAGCTCGCACAGCGAGCTATCACATATACGGCGCTGGCAGTTCCTAAAGTGCCGTAAGTCTGACAAACTAGCGATGTCCAGAAATCTGCGTAAGTACACATTTCTGGAGTCGCCAGTGACTTACGGCACTTTAGAAACTGCCGCTGCCTAAAAAAAACGGACCAAAATATAAAATCTCCCGTTACTGTCTAACACACCTCCCAAACATAGAACGACACGTATACCCCTCTATCCGCAATCCCCCCTCTCACTCCTAACAATAAATGTATTAACCCCTAAACCGCCGCTCCCGGACCTGGCCGCAGCCTATATTAACTGTATTACCCCCTAATCTGATCCCCCTACACCGCCGCCAGCTACATTAAAATGATTACCCCCTAATGTGAGCCCCTACCCCGCCGCCACCTACATTAAAATGATTACCCCCTAATGTGAGCCCCTACACCGCCGCCAGCTACATTAAAATGATTACCCCCTAATATGATCCCCCTACACCGCCGCCACCTATATTAAAATTATTAACCCTAATCTAATCCCCCTACACCACCGCCACCTATATTAAAATTATTAACCCCTAATCTAATCCCCCTACACCGCCGCCACCTATATTAAAATTATTAACCCCTAATCCAGAGCTTTCCAAACTTTTCATGTGGGTGACACACTTTTTAGACCTACATCATTTCTTGACACAGTAATTCAGTTGTACTGGCAAACAGGAGGTTAAACTAACTTGTTTTAAGAGATACGGACACATACATAAATTATATAATAACAAAATGTATTTACAAGTAACAGTATGTAAGTATGTGCAAGAATTAAAAAAAAGTTTAATAACACCAATAGCTACTTCCTATTTTAATAGGATGTATAAGATTGATGGGATGGACACAATTTCTGAATATTTGGTGGAATATTAGATAAAGACACTCACATTTCATCATTAAACATTTTTAAGCTTCCCCTTCCTATCCCTAAATCAAGAGCAGGAGCAGCAATGCACTACTGGGAGCTAGTTGCAAAAAAACCCCCACTGACTTCAGCTCACCGTTTAAGCTGGCGCCCTCAGAGCTTGGCGAGTCCGACTGACTACTGCCCATGCTGCAAACACACTGCTGTCCCACTCACTGACTACACTTGCAGTCACGAGCCAATTAAGGAGACTACACGTGCAGTCAGGAGCCAATGTGCCGCCAAAGCCACCAATGGCAATAGTTTCAGTTCCCACTAATTTGCGCCAATAGGTTAAGATGATCTGTGACCCCCTAGGTATCAATCACGTGTCAACCATGTGATATGCGTAGCAGGCAGACGGAAAGTCAGAAACCAAAAAAAAATGTTTAAAAAATTTAAATTTTAAAAAATTAGTGCTGAAGCAGGGACACACCTACACACTGCTGCCGACACACTAGTGTGTCCCGACACACAGTTTGGAAAGCACTGCCCTAATCTAATCCCCCTACCCCGCCGCCACCTACATTAAAATGATTACCCCCTAATGTGAGCCCCTACACCACCGCCAGCTACATTAAAATGATAACCCCCTAATGTGAGCCCCTACCCTGCCACCCCCTACATTAAAATGATTACCCCCTAATATGATCCCCCTACACCGCCACCACCTATATTAAAATTATTAACCCCTAATCTAATCCCCCTACACTGCCGCCACCTATATTAAAATTATTAACCCCTAATCTAATCCCCCTACACCGCCGCCACCTATATTAAAATTATTAACCACTAAACCTAAGTCTAACCCTAACACCCCCTAACGTAATTATTATTAAAATAAATCTAAATAATATTAACTAAATTATTCCTATTTAAATCTAAATACTTACCTATAAAATAAACCCTAAGATAGCTACAATATAATTAATAATTACATTGTAGCTATTTTAGGGTTTATAATTATTTTACAGGTAACTTGGTATTTATTTTAACTAGGTACAATAGCTATTAAATAGTTAATAACTATTTAATAGCTACCTAGTTAAAATAATTACCAAATTACTTGTAAAATAAATCCTAACCTAAGTTACAAATACACCTACACCATCAATAAATTAATTAAATAAACTACAATTATCTAAACTAAAATATAATTAAATACAGTAAACTATATTACAAAAAAACCACACACACTAAATTACAAAAAATAAAAAAAAGATTACAAGAATTTTAAGCTAATTACACCTAATCTAAGCCCCCTAATAAAATAACGCCCCCCAAAATAAAAAAAATGTCCCTACCCTAAACTAAATTACAAATAGTTCCCGGCAAACATAGCATGTTCGCGTTCGCTGCGGACGGCGAACATATGCAATGTTCGGTCCACCCCCTATTCGTCATCATTGAGTAAACTTTGACCCTGTACCTCACAGTCAGAAGACACATTCCAGCCAATCAGCAGCAGACCCTCCCTCCCAGACCCTCCCACCTCCTGGACAGCATCCATTTTAGATTCATTCGGAAGCTGCATTCTTAGTGAGAGGAGGGACAGTGTAGCTGCTGCTGATTTAATAGGGAAATCGATAGCTAGGCTAGTGTATTCAGTGTCCACTACAGTCCTGAAGGACTCTTCTGATCTCTGCTGTAAGGACAGCACCCGAAAAAGCCCTTTTTAGGGCTAGAACATCAGTCTGCTTTTTTTTTTTTTTCCTGTGCAATCTAATTGCAGTCGCCTGCCTGCCAGCGTGTGGGTCAGGCTCACAGCGTATAATGTGCCCACACTTGCCCAGTGCCACCACTCATATCTGGTGTAACAGTAGTGTACATTTAAATAAAACACTTTTTTGACTGTGAAATAATAGCAGACAGCTGCCAGTACCCAAGATGTCCGCCAATAAGGCAGATGGGGAGGGTTAGAGAGCTGTTTTGGGGGGGGGGGATCAGGGAGGTTGAGGGCTAAGGGGGGATACTACACCACAGCATATGTAAATATGCTAAAAAAAATATATTTTTTTTATTTTAGTACTGGCAGACTTTCTGCCAGTACTTAAGATGGCGGGGACAACTGTGGGGTGGGGGAGGGAAGGGAGCTGTTTGGGAGGGATCAGGGGGTCTGATGTGTCAGGTGGGAGGCTGATCTCTACACTAAAGCTAAAATTAACCCTTCAAGCTCCCTACAAACTACCTAATTAACCCCTTCACTGCTAGCCATAATACACGTGTGATGCGCAGCAGCATTTAGCTGCCTTCTAATTACCAGAAAGCAACGCCAAAGCCATATATGTCTGCTATTTCTGAACAAAGGGGATCCCAGAGAAGCATTTACAACCATTTGTGCCATAATTGCATAAGTTGTTTGTAAATAATTTCAGTGAGAAATCTAAAATTGCGAAAAAATCTACGTTTTTTTTTTAATTTGATCGCATTTGGCGGTGAAATGGTGGCATGAAATATACCAAAATGGGCCTAGGTCAATACTTTGGGTTGTCTACTACACTACACTTAAGCTAAAATTAACTCTACAAGCTGCCTACATGCTCCCTAATTAGCCCCTTCACTGCTGGGCATAAAACACGTGTGGTGCGCAGTGGCATTTAGCAGCCTTCTAATTACCAAAAAGCAATGCCAAAGCCATATAAGTCTGCTATTTCTGAACAAAGGGGATCCCAGAGAAGCATTTACAACCATTTATGCCATAATTGCATAAGTTGTTTGTAAATAATTTCTGTGAGAAACCTAAAGTTTGTGAAAAAGTGAACATTTTTTTTTTTATTTGATCGCATTTGGCGGTGAAATGGTGGCATTAAATATACCAAAATGGGCCTAGATCAATACTTTGGGTTGTCTACTACACTACACTTAAGCTAAAATTAACTCTACAAGCTGACTACATGCTCCCTAATTAACCCCTTTACTGCTGGGCATAAAACATGTGTGGTGCGCAGTGGCATTTAGCAGCCTTCTAATTACCAAAAAGCAACGCCAAAGCCATATAAGTCTGCTATAATGGCATGTCTGGCACACAGTGTTGGGGCAAGGGTCCATCTGACCACTGATACCTGGTCTGCAAAGCATGGTCAGGGTAGGTATTTCACCTACACTGCGCACTGTGAAGCGGGCGTAACCCTTACACTACCTGATCGATACAACATCATACCTGATGTTTTAAAGCACGTTATTCCAAACAATTTAGGAATGTTATGTGATTTATGCCCTTTATGGATTAAAACCAGACTCTGCATCAACTATCTCATTTTCCATGGGAGTTTTGCCATGGATCCCCCTCCGGCATGCCACAGTCCAGGTGTTAGTCCCCTTGAAACAACTTTTCCATCACTATTGTGGCCAGAAAGAGTCCCTGTGGGTTTTAAAATTTGCCTGCCTATTGAAGTCTATGGCGGTTCGCCCGTCTGCGAACTTTTGTGGAAGTTCGCGTTCGCCAACCCAAATTTTTATGTTCGTGACATCACTACTGGTGGATGTTCCAGATGTACAATCATTTTGTCAGGATCAGGCCTGTGTTCAAAACTGTTACTCCTCCTGGAGTCTTAACTTAGTTCTCAAAGTTCTTCAAGGGGCTCTGTTTGAGCCTATGCATTCCTTAGATATTAAATTGTTATCTTGGAAAGTTTTATTTCTTGTTGCCATTTCTTCGGCTCGTAGAGTGTCAGAGCTCTCGGCACTGCAGTACGAATCTCCTTACCTTATTTTCCATTCAGATAAGGTGGTTTTACGTACTAAATTAGGATTTCTTCCTAAGGTTGTTTCTGATCGGAGCATTAATCAAGAGATTGTTGTTCCTTCTTTGTGTCCTAATCCTCCTTCTCAGAAGGAACGACTTCTGCACAATTTAGACGTGGTCCGTGCTTTAAAGTTTTACCTGCAAGCGACTAAGGACTTTCGTCAGTCTTCTTCTTTGTTTGTGGTTTTCTCAGGAAAACGTAAGGGACAGAAAGCTACGGCTACTTCTCTTTCTTTTTGGCTGAAGAGTATCATACGTTTTGCATATGTGACTGCTGGACAGCAGCCTCCCGAGAGAGTTACAGCTCATTCCACGAGGGCCGTTGCTTCCTCATGGGCGTTCAAAAATAAAGCCTCTGTGGAACAGATTTGCAAGGCTGCTACTTAGTCCTCTCTTCACATTTTTTCAAAGTTCTACAAATTTGACACTTTTGCCTCGGCTGAGGCCGTTTTTGGGAGAAAGGTTCTTCAAACAGTGGTGCCTTCCGTTTATGTTTCCTGTTTTGTCCCTCCCATATTATCTGTGTACACTAGCTTTGGTATTGAATCCCATTAGTAATTAAGATGATCCATGGACTCATCATGTCTTAAAAAAGAAAAGAAAATTTATGCTTACCTGATAAATTTATTTATTTTTTGACACGATGAGTCCACGGCCCACCCTGTTCTTGTAGACAGGTTGTGGGTTATGTAAACGTCAGACACCTCTGCACCTTGGCTTTCCTTTCTCTTCCTAACTTCGGTCGAATGACTGGAGTGGGAGGGAAGGGAGGAGCTATTTAACAGCTCTGCTGTGGTGCTCTTTGCCTCCTCCTGCTGACCAGGAAGTGAATATCCCATTAGTAATTAAGATTATTTTTTTAGTAGACAACCCAAAGTATTGATCTAGGCCCATTTTGGTATATTTCAAGACACAATGTCACCGCCAAATGTGATCAAATAAAAAAAAACATTAACTTTTTTACTAACTTTTTCACAAACTTTAGGTTTCTCACTGAATTAATTTTCAAACCGCTTGTGCAATTATGGCACAAATGGTTGTAAATGCTTCTCTGGGATCTCCTTTGTTCAGAAATAGCTGACATTTATGGCTTTGGCATTACTTTTTGGTATTTAGAAGGCCGCAAAGTTTTGCTGCGCACCGTGCTTGTATTATGCCCAGCAGTGAAGGGGTTAATTAGGTAGCTTGTAAGGGGCGTGTAGGGTTAATTTTAGCTTTAATGTAGAGATCAGCCTCCCACCTGACACATCCCACCCCCTGATCCCTCCCTGACCCCTCTTAAACAACTCTTTTTCCCTCCCCCACCTTACAATTGTTGTCGCCATCTTAAGTACTGGCAGAAAGTCTGCCAGTACTAAAATAAAAAGCATTTATTTATCTGCAGTGTTAAATCCCCCCATCAGCTATCTAACCCTCCCCTCTACCTATATGCCGCTATCTTTGGTATTGACTGCTGTCTGCCAGTACACAGTTTGCTGAATTTATTTATATATATATATATATATATATATATATAAAAAGTTTCTGTAGTGTAGCTGCCCACTCAATTCCCTACACCCTCACAGATCCCTTTCCCAACATTTATTCCCCCTTCCCTCTCCATCCTACTCATACATTTTACTGAATGTAGAAGGCGCGCACTCCCGCACAATTGAACGCAGTTGATGCACGCTATGGCTCCCACCCACCAACGATCGGCACCATCACTGGCTGATGCAGAGAGGGCCACAGAGTGGCTCTCTCTTCATTGATGGGTAAAAATTGTATTGCAGTGATGCCTCAATATCAAGGCATTACTGCAATACCCTGAGAGCGTTCACAATTGCTTCCAGTGCTTGAAACCCCAGAGGATGTGCCAGGCACGTCCTTGGTCGTTAAGAGGTTAAAGGGACAGTATACACTCATTTTCATATAACTGCATGTAATAGACACTACTATAAAGAATAAAATGCACAGATACTGATATAAAAATCCAGTATAAAACGGTTTAAAAAATTACTTAGAAGCTGTCAGTTTGGCTCTGTTGAAAAGGTAGCTGGAAAGCCCACTGCAAGTGGCAAATAAGACACTCCCCCCCCTTCTTTTGCATATGAAAAGACCCTTTACACAAACAGGAGCAAGCTGCAGAAGGTAGCTGACGGTATTCACATAAAACTTTGGGGCTTGGTTAGGAGTCTGAAAACCAGAGCAATGTTATTTAAAAATAAGCAAAACTATACATTTATTTTTTTTAAAAAACTTTATGGGCTATATAAATAGATCATCTACAAAACATTTATGCAAAGAAAAAATGAGTGTATAATGTCCCTTTAAACTCTGAAAATTGTGGGGTATCCCATCATTAGCATTTAAAAAGCACACTATACTTTATAAACCTGACCCTGCTACATATCTGCCCCTAGTAAGTCTGAGCAGGACTGATAAGATCATGTTAAACAATACAAGTGTTGCTAGCAAAATAGCAGTGACAACCCTTTGTCTACTCAGTAACAAGTTCCAATTGGCTTCTACAAATAAGGCAAACTATCGGCTAGATTACGAGTTTTGCGTTATGAGTGAAAAAGCTTCATAACGCTGCTTTTTCACTTCCGCTGCTATTACGAGTCTTGTAGGTACAGCTGTACCTCACAATTTTTTGTCCGTCACGCAACGTAACTACCGCAGCTTTCCAAAAGTCTTTTTTCAATGAAACTTCCATAGTGCCGGTATTACAAGTTTGCCTGTCCAGCCAAAAAGTGAGCGGTACAGCCCATAACTACAAGATCCGTACAGTAAACTGAAAGTCAGTAGTTATGGCTTTTATGTTACAAAGCCGTAACATAAAACTCATAACTAAAGTACTAAAGAGTACACTAACACCCATAAACTACCTATTAACCCCTAAACCGAGGCCCTCCTGCATCGCAACAACTATAATAAAATTATTAACCTCTAATCTGCCGCTCCGGACATCACCGCCACTATAATAAACATATTAAACCCTAAACCGCTGCACTCCCGCATGGCAAACACTAGTTAAATATTATTAACCCCTAATCTGCCGCACCCAATGTCACCGCCACCACTATACTAAGGTTATTAAAGGGACATGCCAGCCTCATTTTTTGTTTTATGGTTTAGAAAGAGAATGCAATGTTAAACATCTTTCTAATTTACTTATATTATCTAATTTGTTTTATTCTCTTGATATTCTTTGATGAAAAGCATATCTAGATATGCTCACTAGCTGCTGATTGGTTGCTGCACATGGAGGCATCATGTGATTGGCTCACCATGTGCTTTGCTTTTTCTTCAAATAAGGATATTTAAAAAATGAAGCAAAATAAATTATGGAAGTAAATTGTAATGTTGTTTAAATTTCTATTCTCTATCTGAATCATGAAAGAAAGATTTTGGGTTTAGTGGCCCTTTAACCCCTAAACCTAACACCCCTAACTTCAATATAATTAAAATAAATCTAAATAAAAATTACTATCATTCGCTAAATACCACCTATATCACACTTTGCTTTAATATTGCTTTTTGTCTGCCCCACTACAAACCCGGAGCCCAACGAAAAATCCTTGGCAGATATTGCTGCCCGGAGTGGAGAGGACATACAGCAGGGGACCCTCTCTACCCTTTTCGTGTGAGCTATACACCGCTCCACCACTGAAGCCCTCTATACTGAATACCAAAGAGGTGAGACATTGATCGCAGCCACCGGAGAATATACCGAGCCCAGACCGGCACTTGAGATCTGGTGATACCAACTTGTGGCGGCATAGACCTCGATGGGTGACGCCATCTTGGCCCCACGCGGGCGGCTTGCGCTTCATATCATCGCAGAGCTGGGAATGCCGCAGACCATCTAAGCACAGGTGAGACTCAGCTTGACGTCGGAGCGACACACACTGCACCATAGACCTGGCAGTCTGCCTTGGGGGTGCTATGAACTTCGGAGGAGAGCACATATAGTGATAAACACTTGGCGTGAAAAGCTGACAGCGTTACCTGGGAGAGGAGCCCTATCCATTGGATATCGGGAGGAGTGCCCTGGTATCGAAGGTGGTAAGGTATCTTTGACATACACCCCTCAGAGGCCTCTTACCTGCATCACTGCTCTGCAAGATGCAAATACTCCACTTTTGTGTACAGGGACTGGAGCTGCTAAATAAGTTAACTCCTTTATGAACAAAATGCTGCAATACTGAGTTTACATGGTGTTAGTGGTATACATTTAGGGGAGAAGGTACCCCCTCAGTTGCTCAGGAACATTGTGCTTAGACTGCCCAAAATTGTAACTCCGTCACTATTTTTCACAGTGTGAATACACGCTTTGACTGCCCCAGGTGACTTTATACCCATCCACCTCTACTCTGTGGGTCAGCTATTGGGCCTAGTTCACGCTTCGGAGTGTAGTGTGGCCCTGACTGGGGTGAGAGGGATCTCTGGTAGCCATCGAACAGCATCTGCTCTCACGAGCACCACATGGGACAGGGATACCACTTGGGACAGACCCTTAACTTCTTGAGACATTATCTACTATTAGGCCGGATACTCATCACTGCTAATTTAAACTCACAGACATTCAGCACAGAATCGTAGAGCTCTATACCTGTTGCTATTTTGATGCCTGCATAAGGGTTCATGAAACCTGTTGCCCTTGGGGCAGGAAATCTGTGAACATTAAGCTGAGAAAAATCCTCACTGGTTTCTAAAGGGGGGGTTACTGTATGAAGTCTAATCTTGTAAACATATGTATCTAACCGCATTTATCTCCTTTCTAGATAGCTTTGATGCCATCCCTGATACCTACATAATATCTCAATCTCTGTGCTGGATTGGCCAGCTTTATAGGTTAATGCACTATCACTGATAGCTGATTTGCTGAACAGAGCCCTCCTATATCAGGAACCTTTGCCTTAATTTCTCTGGGTCTCACAGCACTTGTGCGGGTTGTGTTCTAATTGGTAATCCTTCTTATCATATATATACACTCACCCTTTTGTGGTTTATGTAACTGTAAACTGCATAACGTACTAGGGTGGCTCTATTTTATTGTTCTCACAAGTGGAGAAAACCACTTTATGCTGACACATTATCTTAACCTTGTTTTTTATTGCAGTAATCTTGCCTTTGACATCTTATGTGTTTATGGAGAAATATTTAACTAACACCCCAATTGCGAGCCGTAATAAAGCAAATGAGCGCCGCCAGAGGGCTGCAAATGACCAGGCTACTCAGGGCACAAGCTCTGAATCTCCCCTAGAGGGAGAACAGATAGATACCCATCCCATTGTAAAACAAATAACTATGCTATTTATGCCTAAAATTGATAATCTTCAAAGGGGAGTGGACACGCTCACTGGCGAGGTCAAGCAATTTTCAACTAGGATAGGGGAGGCAGAGGGCAGAATATCTGATCTTGAAGATTCCAATGTGACTAACAATAGTAAGATAGAACATCTAGAGAGAGACAAGCCATGACCCTCCAGTTAAAAATAGATGATCTAGAAAATAGATTGAGGCGCAATAATGTGCGTCTCCTTGGCCTCCCTGAAACGATCAAGCAATCTGATCTAATCCATTTTGTAGAAAATACCCTACCACCCTTGTTGAATATACCCACTAGAGACCTTATTGGCGGGGTAGAGAGGGCACATAGAGTGGGGCCGGATAGAGCTGGACCGAACATGACACAACCCCGCCCCATAATGATAAAGTTCCTGCACTTTCAGACCAAAACTGCCATCTTGAGAGCGTATAGGAAACTAGACGAGTTAACATTTGAAAATGCACGGTTACTACTGTTCCAAGATTTCTCTGCAGATCTCATGAAATGCCATAGGGAATTCTCCCCACTCTGCTCCCAGCTCCATAAAGAGGGGAAACAAACCTATCCTCTATACCCTGCCAGGCTTAAGGTAATTACCCCTAGAGGCCCTAGATTTTTGGACTCGTCTGCTGATGCCCAGGAATTTCTAGATAAACATTAGCCCCCTGCGCGCAGCCCCACACACAGTCCCACGCAGAGACAAGTGAGGGGAGAGGAGGGTTGAGGTGAGGAAACACAGGGGTAACACTAAGTCTGTCAACATGTGACATGTTAACCTTGACAAGATGGCTGAGTTAATAGTGACTTTGAGCTATTTAATTCTGTGGTTATTGGGGTTCTCCTTAGGGAGCACTTCTTTTTTGGGAGGGATTTTGGACCCTAGATTAATAGGTGGAATTGGGGAGGGAGGGGAACAATGGTCCGGCGTTGGGCCAGAAGCTCCCCAGACCATAGCCTTGGGAATGTTATTTGGGTTTGTTAAGAAGTTAAGGAAGTTCAGGTTTAGTTATATAATGTCCTGTCTTAAGATCAAAAACTGGATGTTGCTTGAGAAAATACCATTGCTTAAGGAGAAAAGCAAAACTATCTCTGTGTGTTATATTGTGTTAAATTTGGTTGCATACACAGTTGAGCATATCTTAGTATGTATCAAGTTGAGAAATCCTTGTCTTTCTTTCTCAATACAGAAGGTGAACAATTCCAGTCGGTGGGGCCCAGTGGAGGTGTGGCGTGATGGAGAGCTGAACCGGGAGCCCTTCCATGCGTCATTAAGGTGTACTTTTCTCCCCCCCCCCTTTTTTTTTCCTCTCTCCCCCCTCACCCCTTCTCTTCCTTTTCTCTTGTTCTTCTTCTCCTCCCTCTCCCTTGCCCCTCGTCTCCCCTCTGTTACCCTCTCCTTTATATATGCCCCCCCCTCTTGCCTGTATTGAACTGCGCTGCAGTTACCTCATCACACAGCCCACTGTGCCACATACTCAGGGTTCTACCTAAATCCTCAGATTTAACCTCTACTCATGGAATGTAGGGGGCATTCACTCCCCTTTGAGAGGAAAACAATCTTAACTCTCTTTAGAAAAAAAAGAGCGGAATTAGCATTTCTACAGGAGACACACCTTTCAGACTCAGAGCACGATAAATTGAAATCCGACTGGGTAGGGAGGATAGAATATGCCTCATATAAATCAGCAAGCAGAGGGGTAGCTATACTTTTCGGAAAACAACTAGAACACGAGGTCACAGAAGTACTTAAGGACCCAGAAGGGAGGTACATAATAGTGCAAGTTCACATTTTAGGGAAAATATACACTTTGTGCAACATTTACGCCCCGAATCAGAAAGACAGGACATTTTGGGATGCTATAGTGACTACACTTATGCCTTACCTAGGTACTCATTTAATATTGGGGGGGACTTTCACCTCACGCCCAATACCCTAGTCGCTGTACAGGTGGGAAGCCACCCAGGATCTCGGATACCTTTGAGAAAAAAGTGTTTGCAGGGCTGAGGGACTCCCTAGATCTGACAGGCATGGAAAGGACTACACATGCATCTCACGGGCAACTCCCTCTATGTCACTCATTGATCTCTTCATGATTTCAAACTCCCTAATTACTCAAGTGATAGATGCAAAAACTGGTGATGTTGTTGTCTCTGACCATGCCCCCATAGCCCTCTATGTAGATATAGCCCCACAGACATGTAATAGGTGTACTTTGAGATTCCCGAAGTATCCAATATCCTCTCAAGAGTTTCAGAACTATCTGGTGCATTTTTGGGATGATTATCGGATGAATAACGTTGAGCATCTCAGCACGCCGGATTTGTTCTGGACAGCGGCTAAGGCTGTTCTCTCGGGCAACATCATTGCCTATGTAGCCCGTAGGAAAAAACAATATGCTGAAAAACTTGATGGCTTGAAGACAACTTTGTCAGAAGCTTACCGGAAGTACTGTACCACACCCTCTAACCAGAATTATCGCAAATATGTTGAGATTAAAACCGAACATGATGCGTTGCTTGCACACCATGCTTCACAGGCGCTATTGTGGTCCCGGGGCAAATATTATAGGCATGTGGACAAATCAGGGAAACTCCTGGCAACTTTAGTAAATATCACCACCTCCTCTAAGCACATTGCTGCACTGAAAATACAGGGAAGGGTCGTGAGGGACCCTACGTCAATAGCAGAAGCATTCGCTTCATACTATTCCTCTCTATATGCCAGTGATTGCCCTCCTGGTAGTGAGGTGAGGGATTGTCTCTGGGATAACTTGCCTCTCCCACAGATCTCGGATACGCAGCTAGAGAAGCTGAATGCCCCTATAGGTGGGGAAGAAATTGAAAGAACCATTATGTCCATGTCGTTGGGTAAAGCCTCTGGTCCTGATGGGCTACCTACTGAATATTATCGCCTGCTCAGATCACAAGTGACCCCGACACTGCTACCTGAGTCTTATAGGCCGATTTCCCTATTCAATTCGGACTACAAGATCCTAACTAAACTGTTTGCTGAGAGGTTAAAATTTATACTGCGTAACATCATATAATACAGGACAAGGGGCCCAATGGCACTACTGCGTGTTGATAGGGAATATAATTACTTGGCGTTGAACGGAGGAGATTATCTTAAATAAACCTCCTATATGAATTAGAGATACGTGGTGCTGTATACAGTGAATTAATGTAGAAACAAATGGAGATAGGGATCTCCGTGGTTGTACACTTGGATAGCACTCAAATTCCCTAGGTTATGGAATTAGAACCTCTGTTACAAGAGGCAGATGCACTAAGGAAATAAATTAAAATATAACTTTTATTAGGACTTTAAAAAAATGGAAGGACAATTACATTTAAAATCACAGGAATGAATATCAACTTAGATTGAAGCAGCAGAGTTATATCCTAATAAGTATCGATTTCTAGTTGGTAATAATAGTCTTGGTCTTTATATACAGACCTAGGATGTAATGTGAATCCATAGCCTTAAGACGGACTATTATCTATGTCTAGGTAAAAAGCGCAGGAAGATTCAAATTCAAAATCTAGTCAGTTGATGTATTATGTTGGTAACGTGAATATAGTGATTATGGTATATAGTGGTATACCATGTACATAGATTTTTAGTTATGTATAGTGTTATAACTGGGAAAAGGCTTGTATCTTAACATTGACAAGATATGACAGGTTGTGCAGGAAATAGTCCAATCGTTATGGCTAAATCCAGTAAATAATTTGTTTCAATGTTTTCTATTTAAGAGAAACCAGCTATAACTGTTGTAATGTGTACTTAACCGGTAATACACTTATGTCCACATATGTACTTGTAGGTGATCACTCAGCCTTAAATAATATTATAACTGAGAATAAATTAACACCTTGATATTAACTCAATATATTGGACTTGGTTTCATATTTAGTGTATTAGCCAGGTAGTTTATTAATTAAATATTAGGTTTTATACAAAACCGGTTATAGCAGATATATTAGTATTTAATTAAGTGATGCTGAGAATCAGTTCAGATAAATACAGTCAAAAGACCGTTCCGATTAAGTTCCACTTATAAAACTGCTAGTTTTTACTATCTGGCTATAGTAAGTAACAGAACTAATCTATGTACATTTGGTCTGGATATTTCTTGAATTGTACTTTTAACCAGTATCTATAATACGCTCAGATCGTCTATATTTCGTGTTAAGTACAGATTATTCAATCACTATATGCTATGTATAATTGCTTGCTGAAGGTCATTTTTTGCTCACTATATGAAGCAAATTTTGAGCTACGATTCTAGCTTGAACCAGCCAAATAACAGGCCACTTAATGATATGTGGGCTGTAATAACGCTTGTCTAGCTCTCCATAGTAAGAGCAAAAATACTTGGGTTTGTTAATATCCCACCCTGGGGGAACCAACAGTTAAATTGCAACCGGCTAAATTTGTGCCGATTCTGCCAGCATTCAATTTTTTCTAAATCCCAAACTGCTTCGTATTGCCATAGGCTCACCTGCCGCTGTCTCAGTAAATTACAACTCTGCATTACGTTTAGTTATTTAAATAATTAGATAAATTCTAAGTCACAGTGTGACTAGTATAGTAAACTAAGATGCAAGTTTAATTAGTTATTCTAAATCGAATTCCTGCTAAATTAGTTTAAAAACACAAATCTAAGGAGCCCATTTTCTCCCAACCTCCCCTGACATGTTTCGCCAAGTGCCTCGGCTTTATCAAAGGGTTTACGGAGGTTCTCAATCGGTGGGTTTTTATTCCTAGTGACTCCGCCTTGATGGGGGTAAGTCAAGTAATTCAGCAAATCACAGTAAGGATGTGGCTTTATTTACATTGTGACGTAACTGACTAATTTGGATTGGATGTCAAAGTGGGCTTGTTTAACCCGATCATATCATACTTAATTTTGTTCAAAAATATATTCTATGTGTATGATGAACATACGATACGCTGTGTCTGTTTGAGCATAGATTTATCCAGCTAAGTGCTGCAGCACAATCAACTTATTTTTGCAGGAGCAAGGATTGTAATACAGGTATACCCCGCTCATACAGCGGGTTAGGGACCGGAGCGCCGCTGTAAAGTGAAAACCGCCTTAAAGTGAAACAAGGCAGTTTTAGCTTTCTTTCCACTTGCCAGTGTGTTTAAAAACTTGAAAACATGTTTGAACTAACATATATTAGGGGTGCAATAGGGCTAGGTTTAATTTAACACTAGCACAGCACAGAATTCAATAAATACTGTACTTGTAAAATAGTGACAATTATTGTAGTAAAATTTGCCAAACTATAGCACTGAGACACAGATTGCACTGTAATGCTGTAAACAGAGTGAACTGCGCATAACAAAATAGTGCCAGTCACTTTTCTCGCAAACTCACGATGATTACAGCACTATTTCATAATCCTTGGAGGTTGAACTTCAGCTCCACAAAGCGCTGTATTAGCGAATCGCTGTAAAGTGAAGCGCTGTAAAGTGAGGTATACCTGTATATTCTTTGTACTTGTTATGATCACAGTTTTAGAGGGAGATTTATTTGGAGTATTAAAATATTGCCACAGATTGTGACAATTGTGAATGTAATTGATTATATATTATGTCAGAAAATCATATTTGTTGAAAGGTCCGATGTTAACTATAAGCACACTTGAATTCCTGGTATTTTAAATAAAAATAAAAATAAATATAAAGTATATCAGGGATCATTGTATAGTGAAAGTAAGGTATTGGTTAAAGCTTCGGGTACTTTATATCAACTAAATGTGAAAATCACATAAGTAATAGTACAAAATCCTGATTACCATGAGAAGGGCTGAAAGAAAAAAGTGAATAGCTAATACACTGTGCAATGACCTATACTAATTTGCGTGATGAAAACATAATTTATGTAAGAACTTACCTGATAAATTCATTTCTTTCATATTGGCAAGAGTCCATGAGCTAGTGACATATGGGATATACAATCCTACCAGGAGGGGCAAAGTTTCCCAAACCTCAAAATGCCTATAAATACACCCCTCACCACACCCACAATTCAGTTTAACGAATAGCCAAGCAGTGGGGTGATAAAGAAAGGAGTAGAAAGCATCAACAAAGGTAATTTGGAAATAATTGTGCTTTATACAAAAAAATCATAACCACCATAAAAAGGGTGGGCCTCATGGACTCTTGCCAATATGAAAGAAATGAATTTATGAATTTTCTTTCATGTAATTGGCAAGAGTCCATGAGCTAGTGACATATGGGATATCAATACCCAAGATGTGGAGTCTTCCACTCAAGAGTCACTAGAGAGGGAGGGAATAAAATAAAAACAGCCATAATCCGCTGAAAAAATAATCCACAACCCAAGAAATAAGTTTATTTTTCACTTTTGAAAGAAAAAACTTAAATCAAAAGCAGAAGAATCAAACTGAAACAGCTGCCTGAATAACTTTTCTACCAAAGACTGCTTCCGAAGAAGCAAATACATCAAAATGGTAGAATTTAGTAAATGAATGCAAAGAGGACCAAGTTGCTGCTTTGCAAATCTGATCAACTGAAGCTTCATTCTTAAAAGCCCATGAAGTGGAGACTGATCTAGTAGAATGAGCTGTAATTCTCTGAGGCGGGGTTTGACCCGACTCCAAATAAGCTTGATGAATCAAAAGTTTCAACCAAGAAGCCAAGGAAATAGCAGAAGCTTTCTGACCTTTCCTAGGACCAGAAAATAAAACAAATAGACTGGAAGTCTTCCTGAAATTTTTAGTAGCTTCCACATAATATTTCAAAGCTCTTACCACATCCAAAGAATGTAAGGATCTCTCCAAAGGATTCTTAGGATTAGGACATAAAGAAGGGACAACAATTTCTCTACTAATGTTGTTAGAATTCACAACCTTACGTAAAAATTGAAAAGAAGTCCGCAAAACTGCCTTATCCTGATGAAAAATCAGAAAAGGAGACTCACAAGAAAGAGCAGATAGCTCAGAAACTCTTCTAGCAGCAGAAGAGATAGCCAAAATAAACAACACTTTCCAAGAAAGTAGTTTAATGTCCAAAGAATGCATAGGTTCAAATGGAGGAGCCTGTAAAGCCATCAGAACCAAATTAAGACTCCAAGGAGGAGAAATTGACTTAATGACAGGCTTAATACGAACTAAAGCCTGTACAAAACAGTGTATATCAGGAAGTATATCAATCTTTCTGTGAAATAAAACAGAAAGAGCGGAGATTTGTCCTTTCAAGGAACTTGCAGACAAAACCTTATCCAAACCATCCTGAAGAAACTGAAAAATTCTAGGAATTCTAAAAGAATGCCAGGAGAATTTATGAGAAGAACACCATGAAATGTAAGTCTTCCAAACTCTATAATAAATCTTTCTAGAGACAGATTTATGAGCTTGTAACATAGTATTAATCACTGAATCAGAGAAACCTCTATGACTTAGAACTAAGCGTTCAATTTCCATACATTCAAATTTAATGATTTGAGATCCTGATGGAAAAAAACGGACCTTGAGACAGTAGGTCCGGCCGTAACGGAAGTGGCCAAGGCGGGCAACTGGACATCCAAACCAGATCCGCATACCAAAACCTGTGTGGCCATGCTGGAGCCACCAGCAACACAAAAGACTGTTCCATGATGATTTTGGAGATCACTCTTGGAAGGAGAACTAGAGGCGGAAGATGTAAGCAGGTTGATAACACCAAGGAAGTGTCAGCGCATCCACTGCTTCCGCCTGAACATCCCTGGACCTGGACAGGTATCTGGGAAGTTTCTTGTTTAGATGAGAGGCCATGAGATCTATCTCTGGAAGCCCCCACATCTGAACAATCTGAGAAAACACATCTGGATGGAGAGACCACTCCCCTGGATGTAAAGTCTGGCGGCTGAGATAATCCGCCTCCCAATTGTCTACACCTGGGATAAGCACTGCAGAGATTAGACAGCTGGATTCCACCCAAGCAAGTATCCGAGATACTTCTTTCATAGCTTGGGGACTGTGAGTCCCACCCTGATGATTGACATAAGCCACAGTTGTGATATTGTCTGTCTGAAAACAAATGAACGGTTCTCTTTAGTAGAGGCCAGAACTGAAGAGCCCTGAGAATTGCACGGAGTTCTAAAATATTTATTGGTAATCTCGCCTCTTGAGATTTCCAAACCCCTTGTGCTGTCAGAGACCCCCAAACAGCTCCCCAACCTGAAAGACTCGCATCTGTTGTGATCACAGTCCAGGTTGGGCGAACAAAAGAAGCCCCTTGAACCAAACAATGGTGATCTATCCACCATGTCAGAGAGTGTCGTACATTGGGATTCAAGGATATTAATTGTGATATCTTTGTATAATCCCTGCACCATTGATTCAGCATACAAAGCTGTAGAGGTCTCATGTGAAAACGAGCAAAGGGGATTGCGTCCGATGCTGCAGTCATGAGACCTAAAACATCCATGCACATAGCCACTGAAGGGAATGACTGAGACTGAAGGAGCCGACATGCTGCAACCAATTTTAAACGTCTCTTGTATGTTAGAGACAGAGTCATGGACACTGAATCTATCTGGAAGCCTAAAAAGGTGACCCTTGTCTGAGGAATCAAGAAACTTTTTGGTAAATTGATCCTCCAACCATGTTTCCGAAGAAACAACACTAGTTGATTTGTGTGAGATTTTTCAGTAAGAAAAGACTGAGCTAGTACCAAGATATCGTCCAAATAAGGAAACACCGCAATATCCTGTTCTCTGATTACAGATAGTAGGGCACCCAGAACCTGTGAAAATATTCTTGGAGCTGTTGCTAGGCCAAATGGAAGAGCAACAAATTGGTAATGCTTGTCTAGAAAAGAGAATCTCAGAAACTGATAGTGTTCTGGATGAATCGGAATATGAAGGTATGCATCCTGCAAGTCTATTGTGGACATATAATGTCCTTGCTGAACAAAAGGCAGAATAGTCCTTATAGTCACCATCTTGAAAGTTGGTACTCTTACATAACGATTCAAAATTTTCAGATCCAGAACTGGTCTGAACAAATTTTCTTTCTTCGGTACAATGAATAAGTTTGAATAAAACCCCAAACCTTGTTCCTGAGGAGGAACTGGCATGATTACCCCTGAAGACTCCAGGTCTGAGCTTTTACTGGATTTACAGGAATGTCTGAGAGAAAAAATCTTCTCACAGGAGGTCTTACTTTGAATCCTATTCGATACCCTTGAGAGACAATGCTCTGAATCCAATGATTTTGGACACATGTTATCCAAAAATCCTTGAAAAACCTTAATCTGCCCCCTACCAGCTGAGCTGGAATGAGGGCCGCACCTTCATGCGGACTTAGGGGCAGACTTTGGTTTCCTAAATGGCTTGGATTTATTCCAATTTGAGGATGGCTTCCAACTGGAAGCAGATTCCTTGGGAGGAGGATTGAGTTTTTGTTCCTTATTCTGACGAAAGGAACGAAAACGGTTAGAAGCCTTAGATTTACCCTTAGGTTTTTTATCCTGAGGCAAAAAACTCCTTTTCCTCCAGTGATAGTTGAAATAATGGAATCCAACTGAGAACCAAATAAATTATTACCTTGGAAAGAAAGAGATAGTAATCTAGATTTAGATGTCATATCAGCATTCCAAGATTTAAGCCACAAAGCTCTTCTAGCTAATACAGCTAAAGACATGGATCTAACATCAATTTTGATAATATCAAAAATGGCATCACAAATAAAATGATTAGCATGTTGCAGTAAGCGAACAATGCTAGATATGTCAGAATCCAATTCATGTTGCGCTAAATTTTCCAACCAGAAAGTTGATGCAGCCGCAACATCACCCAAAGAAATAGCAGGTCTGAGAAGATGACCTGAATATAAATAGGCCTTCCTTAGATAAGATTCAAGCTTCCTATCTAAAGGATCCTTAAAGGAAGTGCTATCTTCCATAGGAATAGTGGTACGTTTAGCAAGAGTAGAAATAGCCCCATCAACTTTGGGGATCTTTTCCCAAAACTCTATAGATTTTGCTGGTAAAGGATACAATCTCTTAAACCTTGAAGAAGGAATAAAAGGAAGTACCTGGCTTATTCCATTCCCTAGAAATCATATCAGAAATAGCCTCAGGAATGGGAAAAACACCTGGGGAAACCACAGGAGGTTTAAAAACAGCATTTAAACGTTTATTAGACTGAACGTCAATAGGACTGGTTACCTCAATATCCAAAGTAATTAACACTTCTTTTAATAAAGAACGCATATACTCTATTTTAAATAAATAAGTAGATTTGTCAGTGTCAATATCTGAGGAAGGATCTTCTGTTTCAGATAGATCCTCATCAGAAGAGGATGAATTATTATGTTGTTGGTCATTTGAAATTTCATCAGCTAAATGAGAAGTTTTAAAAGACCTTTTACGTTTATTAGAAGGTGGAAATGCAGACAAAGCCTTCATAATAGAATCAGAAACAAATTCTTTAAAATTTACAGATATATCATGCACATTAGAAGTTGAAGGAACTGCAACTGGCAATGTACTATTACTGATAGAAACACTATCTGCATGTAAAAGTTTATCATGGCAACTATTACAAATGACATTCGGTGGAATAATTTCTACAATTTTACAACAAATGCACTTAGCTTTGGTAGAACCGATGTCAGGCAGCAATGTTCCAGCAGAAACTTCAGAGACAGGATCGGATTGGGACATCTTGCTCAATGTAAGAAAAAACAACATATAAAGCAAAATTATCTATTTCCTTAAATGACAGTTTCAGGAATGGGAAAAAAATGCAAAAGCATAGGCCTCTTGATAGAGAAGAAAGCAGGAGGCAAACATCAATGGGGTATTGAAATAATGAAAAAAATTTGGCGCCAAGTATGACGCACAACGTTACAAACTTTTTTGGTGCCAAAAATGACCGGAAATGACACACTTGCGTCACTAATGACGCCGCCGTGTGAAAGGTCTCGGCGTCACGTATGACGCCGGAAATGACAAAGTTGCGTCATAAACGTATATTTTCGCGCCAAAAAAGTTTGCGGCAAAAATGACGCAATAAAGTCTAGCATTTGACGCACCCGCGGGCCTAACACCCGCAATTGCAAAAAGTAGTCAAATTGAAAAAAGACTAAACCCCAGGTAAGAAATAAATTTCTTAAAGTGTTTACATTCCCAAATAAGAAACTGACAGTCTGCAAAAGGAAATACATGAACCTGACTCATGGCAAATATAAGTACAATACATATATTTAGAACTTTATATAATTGCATAAAGTGCCAAACCATAGCTGAGAGTGTCTTAAGTAAAAAAAAAAAAAAACACTTACCAAAAGACACCCATCCACATATAGCAGATAGCCAAACCAGTACTAAAACAGTTATTAGTAGAGGTAATGGTAAATTGAGAGTATATCGTTGATCTGAAAAGGGAGGTAGGAGATGAATCTCTACGACCGATAACAGAGAACCCATGAAATAGACCCCCGTTAGGGAGATCATCGTATTCAAATAAGTGATACTCCCTTCACGGCCCTCTGACATTCGCTGTACTCTGAGAGGAATCGGGCTTCAACAATGCTGAGAAGCGCATATCAACGTTGAAATCTTAGCACAAACTTACTTCACCACCTCCATAGGAGGCAAAGTTTGTAAAACTGAATTGTGGGTGTGGTGAGGGGTGTATTTATAGGCATTTTGAGGTTTGGGAAACTTTGCCCCTCCTGGTAGGATTGTATATCCCATATGTCACTAGCTCATGGACTCTTGCCAATTACATGAAAGAAAATTAAATATTGGAATGAAGGTGTGTGTGGTGCAATAACAGTTGGCAACGATTTTGGTTAAATATAGTCCACCATCTACTGATGGATTAGTGGTGATAATTAGATAAAGAGAAGATTCATTAGTGGAGTGGTCTTTATCGGTGCTCTCAGTTATAATATTATTTAAGGCTGAGTGATCACCTACAAGTACATATGTGGACATAAGTGTATTACCGGTTAAGTACACATTACAACAGTTATAGCTGGTTTCTCTTAAATAGCTAACATTGAAACAAATTATTTACTGGATTTAGCCATAACGATTGGACTATTTCCTGCACAACCTGTCATATCTTGTCAATGTTAAGATACAAACCTTTTCCCAATTATAACACTATACATAACTAAAAATCTATGTACATGGTATACCACTATATACCATAATCACTATATTCACGTTACCAACATAATACATCAACTGACTAGATTTTGAATTTGAATCTTCCCACT
Organism: Bombina bombina; assembly: GCF_027579735.1. Lineage (NCBI taxonomy): Eukaryota > Metazoa > Chordata > Amphibia > Anura > Bombinatoridae > Bombina > Bombina bombina. The sequence continues at coordinate 42,906,151 of NC_069503.1, forward strand.
TCCTGCGCTTTTTACCTAGACATAGATAATAGTCCGTCTTAAGGCTATGGATTCACATTACATCCTAGGTCTGTATATAAAGACCAAGACTATTATTACCAACTAGAAATCGATACTTATTAGGATATCACTCTGCTGCTTCAATCTAAGTTGATATTCATTCCTGTGATTTTAAATGTAATTGTCCTTCCATTTTTTTAAAGTCCTAATAAAAGTTATATTTTAATTTATTTCCTTAGTGCATCTGCCTCTTGTAACAGAGGTTCTAATTCCATAACCTAGGGAATTTGAGTGCTATCCAAGTGTACAACCACGGAGATCCCTATCTCCATTTGTTTCTACATTAATTCACTGTATACAGCACCACGTATCTCTAATTCAGATAGGAAGTGTATTTAAGATAATCTCCTCCGTTCAACGCCAAGTAATTATATTCCCTATCAACACGCAGTAGTGCCATTGGGCCTCTTGTCCTGTACTCTATTGCTTGTAGCCTATTTATTAGGTTTTACCAATAGAGCACGCTTAACTGGAAACAAATACAGCATAATGTCTACTAAATTGGAGTTATACATAGTTACAAGACATAAGAAAAGATTAACTGATCTGGAAGAAGTATTCAGCGAATCCCCATCAGACACTAATGATGTCAATTCTGACACATTAGATAAAACTTTAAGAGAGTTACATAAAAACCATTACAAACAAGACAAGGTGTGGTGGAATCATCATTTTTTTGAGAAGTATTTAGAGAAAAAAATTGATTCCTCGAGGCCTCAGAATTTAACTATTCCCTGCGTTCAAATCCAGAGCTCAATGTTTAATGGGAAGAAGCCCTATCAGATTGTTCAAACAAACTTATGAACATCCTGAAAAGACATGACAAATCAGAATATGATAGACTGGAAGAAATTATAACTACCCAAAATGAACAGTTGAAACAGTTTGAAAGTCTGAAAGACTTCGAAACTTCATATAAAAAGTACCAACATGAACTGGATAAATACAAATCCGATATCAAACAAACGAAAACAGGGAAATTTAAAAGAGATTTGGAAGACTACCAAAATAAAAAGGTATACAAATGGAAGAAGAGATTCAACACTAACAATTCTAAAAATATTTCAAGCAGAGTACAAATTGTAGAAAGTGACATCTCGGATACTGATACTGAAGACATTTACTTAGCAAGTGAAGAACCCTCTAGTTCTTCAAAGCCAATCAAGAGTTCCATCAGCATGAATAAACATAAGAGAAAGGAATTTTTAGTAGGGGACAGTTTAAATTCAGACCCACCAGAAGAGGTGGGAGGGGCAAACAAAAGAATATCTTGAGTAAAAAACAAAAAAGACGAACATCAATCGGCGAAACCCTACAAACGTGCACCCAGCCCCTTCTCCAAAGTGAGGATGAAAACCTAAAAATTATAAATTTATCGATAAAAATCTTATCTCAAGCGGGCGGAGCTTGGCCGCAGCTAAGATGGCTGTGTAATCCCACAGCTCCGGAGTACCAGCACCCTATTGAGGCCACATTGGAGGCAGATACAACCAAAACAGTGTTATGAACAGCATAAAGGGAGACCGCAGAGAGGTAGAGTGAGGTGGGAGCTTCACATATATATATCTTTAAGACGCCACGGAGAAAAACGGGGGCACCGGCTGCACTGTAATGGAGACGGAGGAGGCGGCTGTCTCACAACATGGAGCAAGACAGAGATATACACAAGGGATCTAACTTTCGACAGAACATAAGGATATACCGACTCATCATAAGTTAGTATCCCACATATGAAGGCATATGCTATATATTTCTAGAAAGACCACTTAGAATGAACACAAAATGGCAGGCGCATTAACAAAATACTGAGTACGCAACAGCAAGCAGCAGCACGTGTAAACGTACCTGACTCCTCAGGGAGACACACTGAAGAATACGTCAGACTAATCTTTTAAAAGTAAGAAAGAGAAGGAGGGCAGGAGGTATTTTCTTCTCTTTATTTTACATTGCATATAAAACTATGGCATCAAGGAAAAACATACAAAAACCAAAGTTAGCAAAAATGCAGGCAAGGGAGACCACGGTTAGCTCCTTTTTCACACCCACAGACAAGCAGAGATCACCGACACTACAAGACTCAAGGGGGCAAGGATCCCCAGCACAATCAGTGGGAGAAGACACTTCACAAGAGACGGAACTTACTACTCAGGTGCCATTAGCATTATTGTCCTCTTTACCCTCAAAGCAAGATATCGCTGACATAGTGAGGGCCTGCATGAGGGAAGAAATGGCTGAGATAAAACAAGATATACATGCATTAGGCTTCAGGGTAGAGGCCTTAGAAGACCAATCAGGCTCAGTTACTGAGGAGATTACAGATATGCAAGATCAATTGAATGCACAAATGTCAACTATAGAGGAATTGAACGACAAATTAGAGGACCTCGAAAATAGAGGCCGAAGGAAAAATATCCGTATCCGGGGTATCCCTGAGTCTGTGCTCCCCAAGGACTTTTACACATATTTCGCTGCACTATTTACTCATTTAAAAGGGGCGCCGCCAGCTGTAGACATCCAGTGGGTCAGAGCCCACCGAGCACTAAGGCCCAAACCCCCAGACACGGCACCACCTAGGGATGTCATCATGAAATTCAAAAACTTTCTAGAAAAAGAGGAAATTCTTATGCTATCTAGGAAAAATCAGCCTGTAAGGTTCAGAGGGACAGTACTGCAATTCTATGCGGACCTTGCAACAAGGACTTTACAGAGGAGAAAAGAACTGGCGCCTTTGACTAAGATGCTCCGCGATAAAAAAATATTATACAGGTGGGGGTTCCCATTTCAGCTCTATGTCCTACAAGATCACAAACGTCTAACCTGCAGAAGACCTGCAGATGTACCTGGATTTTGCAGTGCTTTAAACTTAGACCCTCCGGAACTTGCAACATTGGACAATCAACAACCATCCATGATGCGAGGGGAAAAAAGATCACAATCAGAACTATGGAAACAAGTCCCCAAAGGACACTCCAAAAAATGACTGTCTATGTATTCACAATACAGAACAACAAATATGTATGAATGGCGGATACAGCCAGTAAATGGTGAAGTGAAGAGACTGCTCTCACAGGATGTGGTAAAGTAACAGACATAGGCAATTGAATGACTTTTTAATGATTTCTATGTACTGGGACTCTGAAAAGCCATGTATATGTTAAATGTATGTTGCGTCATAGATTCATTTTTGAGATAGACGTTTATTCACTGTTTTATAAATGTTTAATTAGTTAAAAACAGAGGCAAATTTAAAGTTAAATCTGAATGTTATACACCTGAATAACAGGGGTCTGGTTCCCCTGCTAAAGTGGACCCGTGAATGGAAACGGTTCCTAGGTCTTCCCCCAAACAGAGGGGAGACTTATTTTTGTTGTTTTTTCTATGTATGTTTTTACGTTTGTTTGGATATGTTATTTTCCTAACATGTTTAGTGAGTCAGGGGTTAAGCCGTATAGTTAGAGAGGAAATGTGGTATATAATACATTGCAGAAAACAATTGATGCGGATGCTACATGTTTTGTTTTACATAAATGGATAAGACGGGAAAGATACTTAAATTTATCACACAGAATGTTAAGGGGTTAAATTCACCTGCGAAGAGATCCATGGCAATGTCAGATTTACATAAAAAGAAGGGTGATGTTCTCTTTCTCCAGGAGACGCACTTTAAGAAGTTACACGAACCCAAATATATGGGACCTCATTACACACAACACTTCCATAGCTCATACACTTCTAAGAAATGTGGTGTGAGTATTCTTTTGAGTAAGACAATCCCTTTTCAACACATTCAGACACACACAGACTTAGATGGTAGGTTTTTGGGGTTTTTTGGACTGCTCTATGGTAAGCCTACTACACTAATAAACATATATGCACCGAATACCCAACAACTCCCTTTCTATAAGAAAACATTGAAAAAAATTATAGACATTTCTAAAGGCTTGATATTCATAGGGGGGGATTTTAACATACCACTACATCCCGAGGTAGATAGTTCAAACCCAAATCCCCACACATCTAAAAGGACGCTCAGACACTTCTGGAAGCTATTGAAAGATTCAAATCTATATGATATATGGAGGTTTATTCACCCCAACACTGTAGAATATACTTTGTTTTCTTCCCCAAATCATACATATAGCAGACTAGACTATTTGTTCACAAACCAATCAGGTTTATCATACATTCGAGATGCAACAATTTTACATACAGTATGGTTGGACCACTCTGCAGTATCCATTACAATAGAGTGGCCAGATACACCGATAACTCCATACATATGGAGATTAGACGATTCCCTGTTACTAGGGGACGTAAGATTTACAAAATTACAGACCTCACTGCAGGAATACTTCAGTTTTAACTCAACCCCGGATAGTGATCCTATAACAGTATGGGAAGCACATAAGTGTTTTATGAGGGGAGAATTTATAAAAATGAGAGCACATTATAGAAAGTTAGCAAGACTGCAGTACGAAACTCTCACTGCTAAATTAGCAACCCTAGAATACAAACACAAAATGACCCCGAATGATCAACAAATTTATAAAGACTTACAGGAGACTAGGACAGCTGTATATGAATTACTGTTAAAAGAATACAAGGCTAAAACGGCCAGCTTCAAGCAAAAAATGTACTATGAAGGAAATAGAGCAGGAAAAATGCTGGCTAGAACCTTAAAAATTAAGAAATATAAAACCTTTGTTCATGAACTAAAAACACCTAAAAAGACTAAATTACACTCAACCAAAGATATACTTTCTCAGTTTGAGACATACTATGCTCAACTATATAATATAACAGTCCCCGGACAGGCCACAGATTCAGATGATGTAATACAGGAATATTTGAGTAGGATACCACTCCCCAAATTAAACCAAGAACAATCAAAAGAACTAGACACACCCATCACGCACAAGGAAATTCAGTTAGCAATACAAGACCTTAATGTAGGCAAAAGCCCGGGCCCAGACGGGTATACCGTACAATATTATAAGAAATTTGCTGCGCTTATAATTCCACATCTCTTGCAAATATTTAACAAAATTGATGCACACTACCCACTCCACCCAAGTATGCTAGAAGCACATATCACGGTCCTTCCAAAGCCTGGTAGGGCTCCTGATGTACCTCAGAATTTCAGACCAATATCATTATTAAATGTGGATGTAAAAATCTTTGCAAAAATATTGGCTACTAGGATCAATCGATTCTTACCACAATTAATACATGTGAATCAGGTTGGCTTCACGCCATTTAGAGAAGCAAGAGACAACACTATAAAATTGCTAAACCTGCTAGAATACACACAAACACACAAAATACCATCCATTATGCTTGCAATGGATGCCGAAAAGGCCTTTGATAGGTTACACTGGGCCTTCCTACAGAACACACTGAAACGTTTTGGGCTGGGTGACAGTATCATAAGCAAAATATTCGCATTATATAATAAGCCAACTGCCAGGATTAAACTAAACGACTCACTCTCAAATAAATTCCCGATATTAAATGGAACCAGGCAGGGCTGCCCCCTGTCGCCACTACTGTTTGTACTCACAATAGAAGTCTTGGCTGCGGCTATTAGAAATAATTCATCTATACATGGTGTAATGGTAAAAGATACCCAATATAAACAAGCCTTATATGCCGATGACGTGCTTTTGACCCTTACATCACCGCTACAATCCCTAGAAGCACTGGCCACAGAAATTGACATTTATAGCAGATACTCTAATTTCAAAATTAACCCAACTAAGTCAGAAGTGATGGGGACCCATATCTCTATATCAGAACTTCGAGAAATAGCTGACAAATATAAATATAAAATACACACTTCCTCTATAAAATACCTAGGAGTCCAGATCTCGCATGATCCACAAACACTTTTCCAACTAAATTATCAAACCCTTTTGAAAGAGATACAGTCTGAATTACATAGCTGGGAACATAAAAACATAGCGTGGCTGGGTAGAGTGGACGCTTTTAAAATGTCTATTCTGCCAAAAATCCTATACATATTCCAAACACTGCCCATATCAGTTCCACAATCTTACATCACTAGTATGCAGAATATAGTTAACACATATATCTGGCAAAAGAAAAGACCTAGAATCTCCAAAAAGATTATGTATAGACCACGAAAAAATGGAGGCCTTAGCGTGCCTTGCTTATTGTATTATAGACAAGCGATTCTCCTCCACAGAGTGATAGATTGGTGTAAACACGGACAGCACAAAGAGTGGGTTGCCTTAGAAAAACAATTAACGGGACATCCTAATCTAGGAGGTCTGTGCTGGACAAACAAGATACATAGACGTCTAGATAAAGATATGCCCCAATTAGTTCAAGTGACCCTTGAAACCTGGGATAAACTCTCAAACAAAACGAAAGGTATCTCCTCAAACCCCTCCCCCTTAACTACAATCCTTTACAATCCGGAGATTCCAATACAGGGGCTACCGACACCAAAAGATACTGACCACATTTCGTCTCTTATACCCTTTTATAAGATCCTGTCTGAAGGTAAACTTAAAAGCAAGGACGAACTAATTGAGATTGCTCCACAAATAGTTAAAGACTGGCTCACTCTCCAGACAATATCACATTTCTTCCATAGTGCACAATATAAGGCTAATTTAAGTAGACCACCTACCCTATTTGAAAACTTATGTTTTTCCCAGATCCCTGTAAAAGGTGGCATGTCGACAATATATAAATTACTAATAGAAAATCATTCTAGATCACTACCAGCCTATTGTAAAATATGGGAAAAGGAATTAAATAAGGAGATCCCTCTTAAAGAGTGGAAGATAATTTTCACTAATATGGGTAAGTCACCATCATCCATCAGTGTCACTGAGACTAACTTAAAACTCCTGTATCGATGGTACCTTACGCCACATAGACTCTCAAAGATATACCCTAATACAGACAATAAATGCTGGAGACACTGTGGGGAGGTTGGAACACTGATACACATATGGTGGGAGTGTCATTTGATTAAGCAATACTGGGAGGATGTTAGAGTGGAAATAGAGAGAGTTATTTCGGTCACGCTTACACTAGACCCAATGATTTTACTTTTCAACTACACCCCCAAACTGAAATGTAAGTTGAGATTACGATTATTGTATGTCATGGTTAATGGAGCCAAACAATTGATCCCACGTCTGTGGAAGACACCTAACATCCCCAATATAACAAACTGGAGAGACTATATCACACAATTATTGACCCTAGAGAAATATCATTTCATGCAGACCCAACAAATGGAATTCTATTCTAACATGAGGTTTCTTTGGGAGGATTATATAGCATCAACTTAATGACAGGATTGGGTCAGATTGGGCTTGAGTAATTAACTCTGACTATATTAGGATACAGTATAACTGTTAGCTTTTACAAAATTATATGTATGCGTTGCAGATTTGCATTTTTGTATTGATGAAAGTTAATTGTTTCAAATGTACGACTTGACTCTGTACTGTTATTTTTCAACAAATAAAGGAAAATTTAAAAAAAAAAAAAAAAAAAAAAAAAAAAAATGGAAGCTACCATTACTCAAGTTTTACCCTCATCACCAACTCCAGGGTATTAGCGTTTTTTCACAGAACGCTTGTGGCACAAAGACAGTGACAAACCCACTGCCAAAAAAAAAATAATACAAGCCCATTTCTCATCCGAGACTTATTTATCAGGAGAAAAGTAACATTATTTTTTGGGGGTTTTCTCCCTCAAAATCATCCTTTTAAATATCATTCTATCACATACAAATTGTGTTTTTAGTCTGTGCATAATAAAGTAGTTTTATTATTCATTTATAAAAAAAAAAAAAAAAAAAAAATCTTATCTCAAAATCATGCAAATTTACTGTCCAAGGGTCTCTCTTTCTGTCCAACTACCAACCTTGACAAATTTGAGATTATAAAGGATGTCCATTTGTTTTTAAGGAAATTGTTCCTTAAAAAAACAATACAATACAATGGATAACTCTACATCTAATTCAAATCTATCAAACTTATCCACACAGGACAGAAATAGTTTACAAGATCTAGAAGACCTATTATCAGTAAATGAACCTTCAAATACTTCGAATTGGCGCAAGAACCTTAACCACAAATCTAATTATTTACCAAAGCTTTCCCATGCACCTTGTATTCAAATTTTTAATGAAGTTGTCTGTACAGAAATTGCTCAGCTTAAGTTACACTTACCAGCTACAAATATCTCTAAGGGAGAAAGAAAAGCTCTAACTGAAATCCAAGAATGGGATAATGCGGTAATACGCCAGGCTGATAAAGGTGGCAACATAGTTATTTGGCCAAATAATATGTATGTACATGAAGCGGAAAGACAACTGAAAGATACCACTTGTTATAAAAACTCTGGTCATGACCCCTTGAAGAATTTCAGGGTAAATATCAAAAATTAATAATGAATGCGAGATTGGATGGGGTTATTACAGCTAAAGAAAAGAAATTTCTTACGGTAACTAAGCCTAAAATATCGACTTTCTACTGTATACCCAAAGTCCACAAAAAACAAAATTTATGCTTACCTGATAAATTTATTTCTCTTGTGGTGTATCCAGTCCACGGGTTCATCCATTACTTGTGGGATATTCTCCTTCCCAACAGGAAGCTGCAAAAGGACACCCACAGCAGAGCTGTCTATATAGCTCCTCCCCTAACTGCCACCCCCAGTCATTCGACCGAAGACAAGCAAGAAAAAAAGGATAAACTATAGGGTGCAGTGGTGACTGTAGTTTAAAAATAAAATAAAAAAAACACCTGCCTTAAAATGACAGGGCAGGCCGTGGACTGGATACACCACAAGAGAAATAAATTTATCAGGTAAGCATACATTTTGTTTTCTCTTGTAAAGGTGTATCCAGTCCACGGGTTCATCCATTACTTGTGGGATACCAATACCAAAGCTTTAGGACACGGATGAAGGGAGGGACAAGGCAGGAACTTAAACGGAAGGCACCACTGCCTGTAAGACCTTTCTCCCAAAAATAGTCTCCGAAGAAGCAAAAGTATCTAATTTATAGAATTTAGAAAAGGTATGAAGCGAAGACCAAGTCACCGCCTTACAAATCTGTTCAACAGAGGCCTCATGTTTAAAAGCCCATGTGGAAGCTACTGCTCTAGTAGAATGAGCTGTAATTATTTCAGGAGGCTGCTGGCCAGCAGTCTCATAAGCTAAGCGTATTATACTTCTTAGCCAAAAAGAAAGAAGTTGCCGAAGCCTTTTGGCCTCTCCTCTGTCCAGAGTAGACAACAAACAAAGCAGATGTTTGTCGAAAATCCTTCGTAGCTTGTAAATAAAACTTTAAAGCACGAACCACATCAAGATTGTGTAATAGACGTTCCTTCTTTGAAGAAGAATTAGGACATAGTGAAGGAACAACAATCTCCTGATTGATATTCTTATTAGATACCACCTTAGGAAGAAACCCAGGTTTGGTACGTAACACTACCTTATCTGCATGGAAAATCAGATAAGGGGAATCACATTGTAAAGCAGATAACTCTGAAACTCTTCGAGCCGAGGAGATAGCTACTAAAAACAGAACTTTCCAAGATAAAAGCTTAATATCTATGGAAGGCAAAGGTTCAAACGGAACCCCTTGAAGAACTTTAAGAACTAAATTTAAACTCCATGGCTGTCAGATCCTATCTGCCTCCTCTTACTGTTCCTTTAAATTTCTCCTATCAGGCTATAAAACCCCACAGCTTCTCTAACTCTTTGCTGGATTATTTTTCCTGTCTCTGAAGTTACAGAGTTTCAGTGAACCAATCCGGTTCTCACCTTACAGGAAGTCAGTTTCACCTGTGGACTCTGCTCCTCTCTAGCCTTTTGCGCTCCTCGCATCACTCTGCATTCAGAGCCTGTCAGCTCTCACTGCCTCTCAGCACTCACAGCCTGTCAGCACACGCTGTTACGTCATCAGCTGCAGCCGCAATCGTTACCGCTTTCACAGTTCCTCAGAGCAGGGGTAAATCAAGCTGTAACATCTTCTGGCTTGTGACGGATTCCTCTAACAGCTACCTCAGGTCGTATACTTCCATTCTGCTGATATTCTATCTTGCTCATGAACGCTGTAACTCCTATATTTATATTGTAAACTACAGTATTACTCTCCATATTACTTCTTGTGATTTCTACCATTATCTCCACGCCTCTGCACAGTGATACAGACTCCAGTGTCTGTCTTTCACTACTGCATTTGGCATATATCAAACTCAGATTCTCTGCCTGCAGTACTTTCAGCTGTTTGTAGTCAATGAAACTGAGACATTCATTTACCAGAAAGTAAACTTCTAATATAAAAAGTTTTTATTTTACAAAAATATTCTGATACTGTTCAAAAGGTGTGATATAATAATCCAGCCTGGAAAAAAAAAAAGTATATACACTGGTGCTACAGTTATGGATATCACTGAGGTATCAAATCAATTAACAGTGCTCACACAGCGCATGGATAATGTGACTCAATCAATCAGGGAATTACAAGGTGAAACCCAGGTGTTAAAAGATTGTGTGAGAGAGATGTATGCAGTTAAAACTGCACAACCAGAACCTCAGGTTTCCATGCCAGATAAATTCAGTGGTAACAGGGCTAATTTCAAAGAATTCAGAAATGCCTGTTTGCTTTTGTTTGAACTCAAACCTAAAACTTATAATACTGACCGGTTAAAGGTTCTAACCATAATTTCTTATTTAAGGGCTGAGCCCCGTATTTGGGCTGACAGTCTATTTGAAAACCAAAACACTATATTAGATTCACTACAAGATTTCTTAAAGGCATTTTCATCTTTGTATGATGATCCTTTCAAGCAGGAATCCGCTGAGACATCACTTAGGGGTTTAAAACAAGGCAGACAGCCTGTTGAGAATTATATATCCCAATTTAAAATATATGCCATCGAATCCAAATGGAATGAGGCATCACTGAGACATCAATTCAGAATTGGACTTAGCGAGGAGATAAAGGATGAGTTGTCCTGCACTGGAGTACCAACCAGGTTGGAAGATCTCTGTAGTCTTTGTACTACCATAGACAGACGTCTGCGTGAACGCAAACTTGAGAGATCTGGTACCTCATCAATTTATAAAAAGTACACCGCCTCAGCTCCAATTCCTAAGGAGTCAGAAACACTGATGGAGATCGGGTTTATGCGTGGTCCACTTTCTACTGAAGAGAAAAGTAGAAGACGCGCTTTAAGATTGTGCATGTACTGTGCATCCCCAGAGCATGATGTGAACGCCTGCCCTCTTTTGAAAAAGACAAAACTTGGTAAGACAATTTCTAATTCTCTTAGCCTATCTTTAAACAAAAAATCTAACACTCATATTACATTGCCACTTATCTTACAGTGGGATCTCCATCACATTGAAGTCGAGGCTTTAATCGATACTGGGGCTTCAGCAAGTTATATTGATTAAGAATTTGTTAACCTTAATAAAATTCCCTTCCTTGCAAAACAGGTTTCCGTCTCAATTAATTTAGTTGATGGATCTGCTTTATCCACAGGTCCTATAACTCATGAGACTATACCCTTACTACTCTGCATTAATTCACGTCACAGGGAAGTTATTAGTTTTGACATTATCCCTAGCCCTTTATATCCTATCATTCTAGGCTTATCTTGGTTGCAATTACACAAACCTGATTTTGACTGGCAACACTCGACAGTAAATCTAAAGTCCACATATTGTACACAAACTTGTTATCCACTTGACAATATTTTACTCACCACTACTGAAAATATACCTACTGAATATCAAGACTTTCAGGATGTATTTAATAAAATTGATGCACAGGTCCTTCCGCCACACAGGCCATACGACTGCCCCATTGACCTTCTTCCTGGTGCAACCATTCCCGTTGGTCACATATATACATTGTCAAAACCTGAACTAGACCACTTGAAGTTATATCTACAAGAGAATTTAGCCAAAGGGTTTATAAGACCGTCAACCTCCCCAGCTGGGGCTGGTATTTTTTTCGTTAAAAATAAGGATCAGACACTCAGGCCTATAATAGATTATAGAGAGCTAAACAAAATAACAAAGAAGAACCGCTATCCACTCCCACTTATACCTGAACTTATAGAGAGGTTACGCACTGCCAAGATCTTCACAAAATTGGATCTCAGGGGTGCTTACAACTTCATACAAATGAGGGCTGGAGATGAATGGTTGACGGCATTTAGAACCCGGTATGGCCATTACGAATATACTGTCATGCCATTCGGCCTTTGCAATGCCCCAGCAACATTTCAATGTTTTATTAACGACATCTTCCGTGACATTTTAGATAATTTTTTAGTTGTATATCTAGATGATATACTCATTTATTCAGACACTGAACAACAACATACCACCCATGTTAGGACTGTTTTAGCACGTTTACGAGAACATAAATTATATGCCAAAGTAGAAAAATGTGAGTTCCATAGTTCAAGGGTCACTTTTTTGGGATATGTCATTTCCAACTCTGGAATTATGATGGATGACTCAAAAATCCATGCGATAACCCAGTGGCCAACACCTAATACCAAGAAACAGGTACAACGGTTTCTTGGATTTGCCAACTTTTACCGTAAATTTATTTGTAATTTTGCACATACAGCCAGACCTCTTACTGACTTGACTAAGTTGGGAAAGCCTTTTAAATGGACTGATGAATGTGAACAGGTCTTCCAAAAATTAAAAAAAGACTTCACCACAGCTCCCATACTGCAGTTCCCTGACACTAACAGACAGTTCATAGTCGAGGTTGACGCTTCGGATTATGTTCTGGGGGCAATCTTGTCGCAAAAAACAATACTTACTGATAAAATGCATCCAGTTGCTTACCTGTCCAGACTACTTACATCTGCCGAACGTAATTACCCCGTTGGGGAAAGAGAATTACTGGCGATCAAGATTGCGTTTGAGCAGTGGAGACACCTACTTGAGGGTGCTACGTGTCCCATTGTAGTTATAACAGATCATAAAAACTTGCAGTACTTACAGCAAAATAGAACCCTCTCAGCCAGACAACTTCGCTGGAATCTCTACTTCTCTCGTTTCGACTTTATCATAACTTATCGACCAGGTAGTCGAAATGGTAAGGCTGATGCCCTTTCCAGAAGGGACTCCAGACCTCTTACTCTGGAAGCACCATCCACCATTATCCCAAAATCTAAAATTCTAGGGTTACTTATAACCTCTCATCCAGATTTTCAAAACTCTCAAATAAATGATCCATCCAAACCACTGCAACTTCTCCATACAAAACAAAACGGCTTGTATTATTACAAAAGCTTACTATATATACCTCCTACTTGCAGGACTGATCTCCTTCACTCTTGTCATACCTCTCCTCTATCTGGACATTTAGGTTTTAAGAAAACACTGGATTTGCTTCGCCGTCACTACTGGTGGCCAGCTATGACCACATCAGTTCAAAATTTCATCACTCAATGTACCATATGTGCAACTTCGAAACCAAGTCATCGATTTCCAATAGGGTTGCTCCAATCATACCCGGTTCCTGAAACTCCTTGGTCCCATATTGCAATGGATTACATTGTCGACCTTCCACCATCCAACTGTTACACTTCAGTACTTGTAATCGTAGACTTATTCACGAAAATGGCACATTTTGTCCCTGCAGTTGGTTTACCTACTGCTCAAGAGACCTCCGACATGTTCATTAAAGAAATAGTCCGTTTACACGGGCTCCCCACAGTCATTTTAACTGATAGGGGTTCACAATTTACGTCTCGTTTCTGGAGGACCCTCTGCCAAACCTTGCAAATCACTCAGAAACTCACAACCTCTTATCACCCCCAGTCCAACGGGTAAGCAGAACGAACTAACCAGTGGTTGGAGCAGTATCTGCGGTGTTTCTGCTCAAACCAACAAGACACTTGGGCGAAGCATCTGGCATTGGCAGAATTCGCTTATAATAATTCCACAAACTCATCCACCTCTTTTAGTCCGTTCTATCTCAATTATGGGTTACACCCAAGGATCTCCTACCTACCATACACTCCATCCTCAAACCCAAGGGTGAATGATGCTGTAAACGATATCTCCCAAACTTTCACAGTAGCTCATCGTAACATTCAATCTGCACAAGCATCGCATAAAAAATACTACGATTTGCGTCATACACCTCAACCTACCTATCAAATTGGTCAACATGTATGGCTCTCTACTAAGAATCTACGCTTACGTACCCCATCTAAGAAGTTGAGTAAACTTTTTATTGGTCCTTTTCCAATTGTGGACATTAAACATCCTACGACTGTTACTCTTCAACTACCTGATGTCTACAAAATCCATCCCACATTCCACGTTTCCCTAGTGAAACCCTGTCTTGTACATAACTTGACCCCCAATTTGGTCTCCCACAATGTAGCCCAGGATCCGGAATATGAGGTGCATTCTATTGTTGATTCCAGGCGCAGAAAGGGAGTTCTGGAATATCTCATCCACTGGAAGGACTTCGATCATTCTGAGGACTCCTGGGAGCCGGCTACTTCTGTATCTGCTCCTAGATGTGTGTCCTTGTTCCACCGTCGTAACCCCGATAGGCCTGCACCCTAAACACTCGTGGTGCGTTCCTTTTTGGGGGGGCTGTGTCAGATCCTATCTGCCTCCTCTTACTGTTCCTTTAAATTTCTCCTATCAGGCTATAAAACCCCACAGCTTCTCTAACTCTTTGCTGGATTATTTTTCCTGTCTCTGACGTTACAGAGTTTCAGTGAACCAATCCGGTTCTCACCTTACAGGAAGTCAGTTTCACCTGTGGACTCTGCTCCTCTCTAGTCTTTTGCGCTCCTCGCATCACTCTGCATTCAGAGCCTGTCAGCTCTCACTGCCTCTCAGTACTCACAGCCTGTCAGCACACGCTGTTACGTCATCAGCTGCAGCCGCAATCGTTACCGCTTTCACAGTTCCTCAGAGCAGGGGTAAATCAAGCTGTAACATCTTCTGGCTTGTGACGGATTCCTCTAACAGCTACCTCAGGTTGTATACTTCCATTCTGCTGATATTCTATCTTGCTCATGAACGCTGTAACTCCTATATTTATATTGTAAACTACAGTATTACTCTCCATATTACTTCTTGTGATTTCTACCATTATCTCCACGCCTCTGCACAGTGATACAGACTCCAGTGTCTGTCTTTCACTACTGCATTTTGGCATATATCAAACTCAGATTCTCTGCCTGCAGTACTTTCAGCTGTTTGTAGTCAATGAAACTGAGACATTCATTTACCAGAAAGTAAACTTCTAATATAAAAAGTTTTTATTTTACAAAAATATTCTGATACTGTTCAAAAGGTGTGATAATGGCGGAGCAACAGGTTTAAACACAGGCTTGATTCTAACTAAAGCCTGACAAAACGCCTGAACATCTGGAACCTCAGCCAGACGTTTGTGCAAAAGAATAGACAGAGCAGAAATCTGTCCCTTTAAGGAACTACCTGACAAACCCTTCTCCAATCCTTCTTGGAGAAAAGATAATATCCTAGGAATCCTGACCTTACTCCATGAGTAACCCTTGGATTTACACCAATGAAGATATTTACACCATATCTTATGATAGATTTTCCTGGTGACAGGCTTTCGAGCCTGAATTAAGGTATCAATGACAGATTCGGAAAAAACACGCTTTGATAGAATCAAGCATTCAATCTCCAAGCAGTCAGACGTAGAGAAATTAGATTTGGATGTTTGAAGGGACCTTGGAGTAGAAGGTCCTGCCTTAGCGGCAGAGTCCATGGTGGAAAGGATGACATGTCCACCAGATCTGCATACCAAGTCCTGCGTGGCCACGCAGGGGCTATCAAGATCACTGAAGCTCTCTCCTGCTTGATCTTGGCAATCAGACGAGGGAGCAGAGGAAATGGTGGAAACACATAAGCCAGGCTGAAGGACCAGTGCGCTGCTAGAGCATCTATCAGTGCTGCCTTGGGAACCCTGGACCTGGACCCATAACAAGGAAGCTTGGCGTTCTGACGAGACGCCATGAGATCCAGTTCTGGTTTGCTCCAAAGTTGGATCAACTGGGCAAATACCTCCGGATGGAGCTCCCACTCCCCTGGATGAAAAGTCTGCCGACTTAGAAAATCCGCCTCCCAGTTCTCTACTCCTGGGATATGGATAGCTGAGAGATGGCAAGAGTGAACCTCTGCCCATAGAATTATCTTTGAAACCTCCAACATTGCCAGGGGGCTCCTTGTTCCCCCTGATGGTTGATATAGGCTACAGTCGTGATGTTGTCCGACTGAAATCTGATGAACCTGACCACAGCTAGCTGAGGCCAAGCCTGAAGAGCATTGAATATCGCTCTTAGTTCCAGAATGTTTATCAGAAGGAGGGCCTCCTCCTGAGTCCACGAACCCTGAGCCTTCAGGGAGTTCCAGACTGCACCCCAGCCCAGAAGGCTGGCATCTGTCGTTACTATAGTCCATTCTGGCCTGCGGAAACTCATTCCCTTGGACAGATGGACCCGAGATAGCCACCAGAGAAGAGAATCCCTGGTCTCTTGATCCAGATTTAGTAGAGGGGACAAATCTGTGTAATCCCCATTCTACTGATTGAGCATGCAAAGTTGCAGTGGTCTGAGATGTAGGCTGGCAAACGGAACTATGTCCATTGCCACTACCATTAATCCAATTACCTCCATACACTGAGCCACTGACGGACGAGAAATGGAATAAAGAGCACGGCAGGAAGTTAGAAGTTTGACAACCTGACCTCTGTCAGATAAATCTTCATTACTACTGGATCTATCAGAGTTCCTAGGAAGGAAACGCTTGTGAGAGGTGAGAGAGAACTCTTTCCTTCGTTCACCTTCCACCTGTGAGACCTTAGGAATGCCAGAACAATGTCCGTATGGGACCTGGCGATTTGAAAAGTTGACGCCTGTATCAGGATGTCGTCTAGAAGCTGCGCCACTCTTGAAGTTTCGAAAGGAACGAAA
Source organism: Bombina bombina (assembly GCF_027579735.1). Lineage (NCBI taxonomy): Eukaryota > Metazoa > Chordata > Amphibia > Anura > Bombinatoridae > Bombina > Bombina bombina. The sequence continues at coordinate 42,923,208 of NC_069503.1, forward strand.
ATTAGTCTGTTTGGTCCTTAACTTGTTGGACCTATCCTGGGGAAGGGCGTGGCCTTTTCCTCCAGTAATATCAGAAATGATCTCCTTCAGTCCAGGCCCAAATAGGGTCTGCCCTTTGAAGGGGATATTGAGAAGTTTAGACTTTGAAGTGACATCAGCTGACCAGGATTTAAGCCATAGCGCCCTACGTGCCTGAATGGCAAAACCTGAATTTTTCGCCGTTAGCTTGGTTAAATGAAAAACGGCGTCAGAAATAAATGAATTGGCTAACTTAAGAGCTTTAAGCCTGTCAAGGATATCATCCAACGGGGTCTCTACCTGTAAAGCCTCCTCCAGAGACTCGAACCAGAAAGCCGCTGCAGCAGTGACTGGGGCAATGCATGCAAGAAGCTGGAGAATAAAACCTTGTTGTATAAAGATTTTCTTAAGGAAACCCTCTAATTTCTTATCCATAGGATCTAGGAAAGCACAACTGTCCTCGACAGGAATAGTTGTACGCTTAGCTAGGGTAGAGACTGCTCCCTCCACCTTAGGGACCGTCTGCCACAAATCCCGTGTAGCGGCATCTATAGGAAACATTTTCTTAAAAGCAGGAGGGGGAGAGAACGGCACACCTGGTCTATCCCATTCCTTAGTAATAATTTCTGAAAACCTCTTAGGGATTGGAAAAACATCAGTGTAAACAGGCACTGCAAAGTATTTGTCCATTTTACACAATTTCTTTGGGACTACAATGGTGTCAGTCATCCAGAGTCACTAAAACCTCCCTGAGCAACACGCAGAGGTGTTCAAGCTTAAATTTAAATGCTGTCATTTCAGAGTCAGACTGAAGTAACGCTTCCCTGAATCAGAGAAGTCACCCACAGATAGAAGTTCTCCTGCTTCAACTTCTGCACATTGTGAGGGTATATCAGACATAGCTACTAAAGCGTCAGAGAGCTCTGTATTTGTTCTAGCCCCAGAGCTGTCTCGCTTTCCTTGTAACCCTGGCAGTTTGGACAATACGTCAGTGAGGGTATGATTCATAACTGCCGCCATGTCTTGTAAAGTAAATTCATTGGACGCGCTAGATGTACTTGGCGTCCCTTGAGCGGGAGTTATAGGTTCTGACACATGGGGAGAGCTAGATGGCATAACCTCCCTTTTGTCAGTCTCAGAAACCTCAGGTGATAAATCTTTAAAAGCCATAATATGGTCTTTATAACTTATAGAAAGGTCAGTGCATTTGGTACACATTCTAAGAGGGGGTTCCACAATGGCTTCTAAACATAATGAACAAGGAGTTTCCTCTATGTCAGACATGTTTAACAGACTAGTAATGAGACCAGCAAGCTTGGAAAACACTTTAATAAATGTGAAAAAAGCAATAATAAAAAACGGTACTGTGCCTTAAGAGAAAAAAACTACCACATAAACTGCAAAACAGTGAAAAAAAGTAGTAAACTCTACGAAATTTTTACTGTGTGTATAAGGGACTAAAGCAGCATTGCACCCACTTGCAAATGGATGATTAACCCCTCAGGCCCAAAAACGAATTAGAAAAACTTAAAACCTGTTAACAAACAGTCAAACACACTGCCACAGCCCTGCTGTGGCTCCTACCTGCCCTTAAAAATGATTTTTGCAGGAACAAAACCCTCTATAGAGGTCCTATAAGCCAGAGGACTCCTTCAGGGAAGCTGGATGTCTCAGACTGAAAACGAAAATAGGCCCCTCCCACCATGCACTCAAAGTCAGAGGGCCTTAAAAAAGTACTCCTAGGAGTAATCTAACAAGCCATGTGGAAATTAGGCCCCAAATAAAGATTTATCACCCTCAGAGAAAAAACGTTTTTATTTATAAATCATGCAAACGTTTTTACACTAAGTAATATAGGTTTTAACATGAATATTATCCCTTTTTGCAAGCATGATCCCAGTTGTTGTTAAATCACTGTATCAGGCTTACCTTAAATATACCAGGCACTGTCAGCATTTTCTAGACCTTATCATCTCTCTAGAAAAAAATATACTGAACATACCTCAAAGCAGGCAATCTGCAGACTGTCCCCCCAACTGAAGTTTTATTTCCATACTCTTCAGTTATGTGTGAGAACAGCAATGGACCTTAGTTACAAACCGCTAAGATCATCAAACCTCCAGGCAGAAGTCTTCTTCCAATTTCTGCCTGAGAGTAAAAACAGTACAACGCCGGTACCGTTTAAAAATAACAAACTTTTAGGTTCTAACACATATAAAGTAACACTCTACGCGGATGATGTCTTGCTTCTACTCACCCACCTGAGCGCTTCACTCCCTTACCTATTAGAAGAGTTTGACAGATTTAGTGCCCATTCCAACTTCCTCATTAATGCTAGGAAGTCTGAGATCTTAAATATAAATATTGAAAAGCAGCAGTTTGCAGCCTTGGCGAACTGCTGCCCCTACAAACTAAACTGTGACAAAATGAAATACCTTGGTGTTTATCTTACCCCGAATAGTGGCAAACTGTTTAAACATAATTATATACCTATTATGCACAGACTCAAGAAAGAGCTAGACAATTGGCAAAACAAGCCACTTTCGTGGTGGGGCCGCATAAAGGCGGTCAAGATGACAGCCCTCCCGCGGTTACTCTACATAATGCAGGCGGTGCCGATACACTTACCAAATACAGTCAATGCTAAACTCATTCATCTGGGGAAGTATTAAACCACGCATTAGCAAAAAAGTAATTATGTCCCCACTAGGAGCGGGAGGACTGGGGGTACCCTCGATCCAGCAATATTACAGGGCAATAGTGATGCAGAGAGTTCTTGAATGGCATGACAGTACAAATAGCAAAGCATGGGCATCTATTGACTCTTTCCTTTTAACCTCGCCTAGCTTGGGCCCCCTTACCTGGATCAGTCACTCAGCCCGACCACCCCTCGCAAAAACATCCCAACTCTATGCCCACCTTTTCAAGACCTGGGACATAATACGAGCCAAAGACAGGGGAATCTCTTCTCCTGTCTCCCCGATGACACCAATATCACACAACGCCGAGTTCTTGGGAGGTCTATTGGCGGAGAGGCATTGTCCAGGCGGCATGTCAAACACAACCCCATTTGCCAATCTGGTCTCTAACCATACACTGAAAACACGCTCACAAATGACAGATATCGCTGGGGGGAGCTTCTCCTCCTGGCTCAAATATGCCCAACTGACACACCTCCTGAAAATCTCACCCCATAAGGACAGTTTAACTAGAGAACTAACTCCATTTGAAAGGTTGTGCCTGTCGGGCTCCCCGCCCCGTAGCTCCCTCTCTATAGCAAAGAAAATGCTAGATAACACCCTTATGGCACCGCCCCCCTCATACAAGCTCCACTGGCAAGCAGAACTAGGGAGGGAAATATCAGAAGAGCAATGGCAGGTGATTCTCTATAGCACTTCCAAGTCCTCGTCCTTAGCTAGAATCTTGGAATTGAACCACAAGGTCCTATTCCTTTGGTACCTCACACCCGAAAGAATTAAACAAATCTACCCGAGAGCAGGCGCCACTTGCTGGAGGGGATGCGGGGCGGTGGGAACGATGGCCCATATATGGTGGCACTGTCCAGTGATCTCCCCTTTTTGGAGGAGAGTAGAGAAATTCCTCAAGGAGCTCATGGGTCCAACATTTATCCTAACACCCCTCACTGCCCTCCTGAACCACAAATATGAAAAGGTTTGTAAGATCAGATGGAAGCTCCTACAAATTACCATTAATTACCATTAACACCTCGGAACTCTTGGAGGGGGAAGAGTATTCCTTCTTCAAGAATGGCAACCTGGCCTTCTTTCATGAAGTCCGGTTCTATTGGGAGTCCTTCTCCCACACCCTGAGAGAGACGACACTCTATCCCACCCGGCATTCCTTAGGGAACGACGCTTCCGACCAGACCTCCCCCCTCCCCTCCTTTCCCTCCCCCTCCCCTCCCTCCTTTTCCCCTCCCTCCTTCCCCCTCACCATATATTGCTCTTATGTCATACAGGCAGGAAAGGTTATATTATATTAAAGGACAGAATGGTATTAGTTATTTGTTTATAACTGTTCATAGTCATGTACGTTGCAGTTGAAACGTACTGACTCATTTACCTTCAAATTGCGTTATTGATATATTATGCTGGGAACTTGCCAAAGTCTTGAGGGCCGTCACTGGATCCCCTCACTTAATACGCCCCAATACAAGGACTACTTGGACATTATACTCCATGGACTTTTATAGAGCGTGGGGATGTGAGCAACCACTTACCAACTGTATAATTGTTCCTAGATTCTGTGTTGTATTGTATCGCAATTATATTTCAATAAAAGTTTTATAAAAAAAAAAAAAACAAACTTTTGATTGAAGGTAAAAACTACACTAAGTCACCACATCTCTTTTGATACTTCCTTTCTTGTCGAGAGCTCCAAGAGAATGACTGGGGGTGGCAGTTAGGGGAGGAGCTATATAGACAGCTCTGCTGTGGGTGTCCTCTTGCAGCTTCCTGTTGGGAAGGAGAATATCCCACAAGTAATGGATGAACCCGTGGACTGGATACACCTTTACAAGAGAAATAAAGAACATCCTCCTGGACGTCCAATTGTGTCCGGTATTGACAACTTAATGGAAAAAGCAAGTAAATATGTAGACAGTAGACAATTTCTGACACAAATTCCATCATACATTAAAGATATCATGGAGGCCCTTCAACATTTGGAAGATATGTGGTTAAAAGAGACCATCTGGCTAGTTACTGCCGATGTTGAAGCATTATACACCAGCATAAGCCACAAACTAGGCTTACAAGCGGTCAAAATTACCTAGACATGTCCTCTGAAGAAGATCCAAATCACAATGATTTTATACTAAAACTATTGGAATTTGTACCAACAAAGAATTTTTTTGTGTTTAACAGATATTATCTTCAAATCCGCGGGACAGCAATGGGCACCAACCTACGCAAATTTATTCCTAGGTTGGTGGGAGCAAACGATTGTATTTTCTAACAAACATGACGAATATTCACAATTCATCCCAATCTGGCTAAGATACATAGATGACATCATATTCATTTGGGAAGGCACCAAAGACAAACTCGATGAATTCTTGAAAGAACTGAACAACAACAATTTAAATATAAAACTAACATATCACATGAGCCAGAAAGAAGTGCCTTTCCTTGATCTGCGAATTTTCAAAAAACCTAACGGTCAGATAGGGACAGATTTATACAGAAAATCAACAGCTACAAACACACTGCTTTATAGCACCAGTGCCCATGCACCAAGCACTATCAAATCTCTCCCAATTGGCGAGTTCTTGAGGACCAAATGCAACTGTTCTGAAAACACTCTATTTAATCAAAGAGCAAATGAATTGGAAGCGAGACTTCAAAAACGTGGGTATAGTAACACCTCAATAAAGAAAGAACCGAGCACGTAAAACCACAAGGAAAGAACTGTTAAAGCCTAAAAATAAAGCAACAGATGGAAAAACCAGACTCATTATGACATACAACCCCAATAGCAAACAAATTATTGAGGTAATAAACAAACATTGGAAAATACTCCAATCTGACCCTGTACTTAATGAATTACTTGGTAATAAGGTTGATGTCAGCTACAGAAGAAGCCAAAACTTGAAAGATCTGGTCAGCCCTAGCCATTTTGATGCTAAGAGAAGAAAAAAGAATACAAAAACAGTACGAGGATCTTATCCTTGTGGTACATGTTCTAGTTGCAAACATATGGTGAAGACATCCAAAATACAGGATAGATTTGGCAAATCACATGAGATTAAAACTTACATCAGCTGTAGGTCATCGGGAGTCATTTACATGATCAAATATGACTGCCCCAAAATCTATATTGGAATGACCACCCGCAAGCTTCATACGCGGCTACAAGAACACTTACGAAATATCAAGAATGCAGCCAAAGATTTGCAAGATAAGAAAAATATTACTTCTGTTGCATACCATTTTTTGAAATACCACAAATCAAAAACAGGTACATTAACTTGTGCAGGGATTCAAAAAATTAATCCAGGTATAAGAGGAGGAGATTTAACCAAAAATTTGCTACAACATGAAATCAGATGGATTTTTTTGATGAATTCAGTCCGACCGGCAGGGCTGAATGAACATAACAACTATTTCTCATATTTGTAATATAATAACATATTATCATAGTTATTATAACTTTTATGGATAAGATATCGATAAGTTTAAATATTTTAGGTATTAACAGATGAATACCCAAGACACGGAGACTACTAAATTACACCATAGGTATTGGAAATTTTTTTTTTTAATTTTGAATTAATATTCCACGACAATTTCAATAGGATGTTTGCACATACGGTGAAAATTTATATTCACCTGAAACACTATCATGTTATTTAGTATTCCCAAAAACTACCATTTATTGTAAGTTAATTATCAAAATTCACTTTTAATAATTGTCACTGAGACCTTATTTATTTTATAAAGGTATAAGGTAGCACCGATAAAGACCACTCCACTAATGAATCTTCTCTTTATCGAATTATCACCACTAATCCATCAGTAGATGGTGGACTATATTTAACCAAAATCGTTGCCAACTGTTATTGCACCACACACTCCTTCATTCCAATATTTAATTTTCATCACGCAAATTAGTATAGGTCATTGCACAATGTATTAGCTATTCACTTTTTTCTTTCAGCCCTTCTCATGGTAATCAGGATTTTGTACTATTACTTATGTGATTTTCACAAGTGATTTCGCGAACAGTTCGCCGGAGAACAGTTCCCGGCGATCTTAGCTTGTTTGCGTTCGCCGCGGCGGGCGAACATATGCGATGTTCGATCCGCCCCCTATTCGTCATCATTGAGGAAACTTTGACCCTGTATCTCACAGTCTGCAGACACAGTTCAGCCAATCAGCAGCAGACACTCCCTCACAGACCCTCCCAGCTCCTGGGCAGCAGCCATTTTAGATTCATTACGATCCTGCTTTCTTAGTGAGAGGAGGTTTAGTGCTGCGGCTGCTGATTTTATAGGGAAATAGATAGCTAGGCTAGTGTATTTAGTGTCCACTACAGTCCTGAAGGACTCATCTAATCTCTGCTGTAAGGACAGCACCCCAAAAAGCCCTTTTTAGGGCTAGAACTTCAGCCCAAAAAGCCCTTTTTAGGGCTAGAACTTCAGTCGTTTTTTGTTTTTTTTTATTTGTAATTTTATTTGTATTTGCCTGGCTGTCAGCCTGTGTGTGAGGCTCACAGCATATACTGTGATTAGTGCCACCACTGATATCTGCTTAACATTAGTGTAAATTTAAAAAAAAACTTTTACCTCATTTTGCTAGTGTAATCTAATTTCATTTTCCATCAGGCCTGTGTGTGAGGCTCACAGCATATACTGTGATTAATTCTTCTGTGCCACCACTGATATCTGGTGTAACATTAGTGTAATTTAAAAAAAAAATTACATTATTTTGCTAGTGTAATCTAATTTCATTTTCTATCAGGCATGTGTGTCAGGCCCACATCATATACTGTGATTAATTCTTCTGTGCCACCACTGATATCTGGTTAACATTAGTGTAAATTAAAAAAAAAAAAAAAAAAAAAAACTTTTACATCATTTTGCTAGTGTAATCTAATTTCATTTTCCATCAGGCCTGTGTGTCAGGCCCACATCATATACTGTGATTAATAGCTCTGTTTTCCACCACTTATATCTAGTGTAACATTAGTGTACATTTTTAAAAAAAAACTTTTACATCAGTCCTCTTCTAGTGTTATTTAATTTTAGTTGCCAGGCCAGGCTGCGCCTGCCACTAGTGCCAGCCTGTGTGTCAGGCTGCCAGCATATACTGTGCCTACTTCCATCCTCAGTGCCACCACTCCTATCTGGTGTAACATTAGTGTAACTTTTTTAAAAAAAAAACTTTTACATCAGTCTTCTAGTGTTATTTAATTTTAGTTACAGGCCAGCCTGCCACTACTAGTGCCAGCCTGTGTGTCAGGCTGCCAGCATATACTGTGCCTACTTCCATCCTCAGTGCCACCACTCCTATCTGTTGTAACATTAGTGTAACTTTTTAATCAGTCTGCTAGTGGTATTTAATTGCAGTTGCCTGTCAGCCAGCATGTGTGCCAGGCCCACTTTCCAACTAGTGCCATCAATCATATTTGTTATAACAGTATTGTAAATCTTTAAAAAAAAAACTTTTTTTAAGTGAATCATCAGTCTGCTAGTGCAATTGAATTGCAATTGCCTGCCAGCGTGTGTGCCAGGCCCACTTGCCAACTAGTGCCAACCAATCATATTTGTTATAACAGTATTGTAAATATTTAAAAAAAATACTTTTTGGACTGTGTAACATCAGTCTACTAGTGTCATCTAATTGAAGTTGCCTGCCTGTCAGCGTGTGTGCCAGGCCAACTTGCCAACTAGTGCCACCAATCATATTTGTTATAACAGTATTGTAAATATTTAAAATAAAAACTTTTTTGACTGTGAAACATAAGTCAGCTAGTGTAATCTAATTGCAGTTGCCTGACTCCCAGCATGTGTGCCAGGCCCACTTGCCAACTAGTGCCACCAATCATATTTGTTATAACAGTATTGAAAATATTTTTTAAAAAAAAAATTTGGACTGTGAATCATCAGTCTGCTAGTGCAATTGAATTGCAGTTGCCTGCCTGCCTGCGTGTGTGCCAGGCCCACTTGCCAACTAGTGCCACCAATCATATTTGTTATAACAGTATTGTAAATATTTAAAAAAAAAACTTTTTTGACTGTGAAACATAAGTCAGCTAGTGTAATCTAATTGCAGTTGCCTGACTCCCAGCATGTGTGCCAGGCCCACTTGCCAACTAGTGCCACCAATCATATTTGTTATAACAGTATTGAAAATATTTTTTAAAAAAAAATTTTGGACTGTGAATCATCAGTCTGATAGTGCAATTGAATTGCAGTTGCCTGCCTGCCTGCGTGTGTGCCAGGCCCACTTGCCAACTAGTGCCACCAATCATATTTGTTATAACAGTATTGTAAATATTTTAAAAAAAAATTTGACTGTGAAACATCAGTCTGCTTTTTTGTGCCAGGCTCACAGCGTATACTGTGCCCACTTGCCCAGTGCCACCACTCATAACTTGTTTAATAGTAGTGTAAGTGTACATTTTTAAAAAAATGACAGGCAGAGGCAGGCCACCCCGCAGGTGCCGTCGTGGTCGTGGTGCTGTGATTCCCTTAGACCCTACAACTATGCACATTGTTCAGAGGCAAACCTAGTTGAATGGCTAACACAGGACACCCAATCTTCTACAGCTTCCGCTCCTAGTCCTAACCTTGACGCACCATCCACCTCCAGCGTAGCTTCGGGCACCTCTCAAGTGACCAGTGCCACTCGCCCGCCTGCCGCCACCACCAACACTAGCACCACAGCCGCTTCACTTGATCTGTCAGAGGAGTTATTGACACATCATTTGGAAGAAATGAGTGATGCGCAATCATCATTGACAGAGGATGTAGATAACAGTGATATGTCTCACTCAGGCAGCATTACAGACATGGACCTACGGTGTGATAATGATGATGTTGTACCCGCTGCTGCTTCCTTTGTTGATGTGTCGGATACAAGTGAAGCGGTTGATGATGATGATGATGATGTGTCCGTGGATGTCACGTGGGTGCCCGCTAGAAGAGAAGAAGAAGAGGGGGAAAGTTCAGATGGGGAGACAGAGAGGAGGAGGAGGAGACGAGTTGGAAGTAGGGGGAGGTCGTCGCAAGGAGCTAGTGGCACAGTCGGACAGCATGCATCAGCACCCGGGGTCAGCCAGACAGCACGCCAATCAACACATGCTGTTGCCACCACCAGAATGCCGTCATCGCAGAGCTCAGCAGTGTGGCATTTTTTTTGTGTGTCTGCCTCTGACAACAGCGATGCCATTTGCAACCTGTGCCAAAAGAAACTGAGTCGTCGGAAGTCCAACACCCACCTAGGTACAACTGCTTTGCAAAGGCACATGGACTCACATCACAAACGCCGATGGGAAGAACACATAAGTAGAAGCAGCACACAAACTCAAAGCTGCCATCCTCCTCCTGGTCCAGCATCTTCAGCCACGTCAACCACTGCTGTCCTCCTTGCCCCCTCTCAACCATCTTCCACTCAGTTCCTGGTCATCTGCCCACAGTCAGGTGTCTGTCAAGGACATGTTTGAGTGTAAGAAGCCAATTTCCCAAAGTCACCCCCTTGCCCGGCATCTGACAGCTGGCTTGTCTGAACTCTTAGCCCGCCAGCTTTTACCATACAAGCTGGTGGAGTCTGAGGCTTTCAAAAAATTTGTATCTATTGGGACATCGCAGTGGAAGGTACCCGGCCGAAATTTCTTTTCACAAAAGGCAATCCCCAACCTGTACTCGATTGTGCGAAAGGAAGTAATGGCATGTCTGGCACACAGCGTTGGGGCAAGGGTCCATCTGACCACTGATAGCTGGTCGGCAAAGCATGGTCAGGGCAGGTATATCACCTACACTGCGCATTGGGTAAACCTGCTGACAGCTGCCAAGCATGGAGTGCGTGGCTCTGCAGAGGACTTGGTGACACTGCCACGACTTGCAGGCAGGCCTGCTGCTACCTCCTCTACTCCTCCTACTCCATCCTCTTCCATAACCTCTTTCTCGGCTGAGTCCTCTTCTGCTGCTGCATCTTGCTCCACATCAACGGCACCCCCCAGCTCTCCAGGTACTATTCAACATCCCGGATACGGCAGTGTCACGCCGTCTTGGGGTTGACTTGCCTGAAAGCCGAGAGTCACACCGCCCCAGCACTCCTGTCCGCCGTGAACGCACAGGTGGATCAGTGGCTGACTCTGCACCAACTGGAGATTGGCAAGGTTGTTTCTGACAATGGAAGTAATTTAGTGGCGGCATTGAAATTGGGCAAGTTGACACATGTGCCGTGCATGGCACATGTGTGTAATCTGATTGTACAACGCTTTGTGCATAAGTACCCATGCTTACAGGACGTCCTCAAGCAGGCCAGGAAGGTGTGTGGCTATTTCAGGCGTTCCTACACGGCCATAACGCACTAGTCCGATATCCAGCGTCGAAACAACCTGCCAGTGAGGCGCTTGATTTGCGACAGCCCGACACATTGGAATTCAACACTCCTAATGTTTGACCGCCTTATCCAACAAGAAAAAGCTGTTAACGAGTATTTGTATGACCGGGGTGCTAGGACAGCCTCTGGGGAGCTGGGGATTTTTTTTCCAAATTACTGGACGCTCATGCGCAATGCCTGTAGGCTCATGTGTTCTTTTTAGGAGGTGACAAACCTTGTCAGTCGCACCAAAGGCACCATCAGCGACATCATACCATTTGTTTTCTTCCTGGAGCGTGCCCTGCGAAGAGTGCTGGATCAGGCCATAGATGAGCGTGAAGAGGAAGAGTTGTGGTCTCCATCACCACCAGAAACAGCCTTATCAGCATCGCTTGCTGGACCAGCAGCAATGCAGCAAGAGGAATGTGAGGAAGAGGAGTCAGAGGAGGAATGTGGCTTTGAGGAAGAGGAGGAAGACCAAGCACAACAGGCATCCCAGGGTGCTCGTTGTTGTCACCTATCTGGTACCCGTGGTGTTGTACATGGCTGGGGGGAAGAAGATACCTTCAGTGAGATCAGTGAGGACGAGGAACGGGACATGATTAGCTCGGCATCCAACCTTGTGCAAATGGGGTCTTTCATGCTGTCGTGCCTGTTGAGGGACCCTCGTATAAAAAAGCTGAAGGAGAACGACCTGTAATGGGTGTCCACGCTACTACACCCCCAGTATAAGCATAAAGTGACTGAAATGTTACCCAATTCCCGCAAGTCGGAAAGGATGGAGCAGTTAAAAAATAAATTAAAAAGTATGCTTTACACAGCGTATAAGGGTGATGTCACAGCACAACGGGAATCTAACAGGGGAAGAGATGAAAGTAATCCTCCTCCCACGACCACGCCGGCAAGGACAGGACGCTTTCCAGACGTGTTGTTGATGGAGGACATGCGGACCTTTTTAACTTCTATGCATCGCCACAGCCCTTCGGGATCCAGCCTCAGAGAAAGATTCAACCGACAGGTAGCAGACTACCTAGCATTAACTGCGGATCTCGACACTCTGAGGAGCGATGGACCCCTTGACTACTGGGTGTGCAGGCTTGACCTGTGGCCTGAGCTATCCCAATTTGCAATCGAACTTCTGGCCTGCCCCACTTCAAGTGTCCTGTCAGAAAGGACCTTCAGTGCAGCAGGAGGTATTGTCACTGAGAAGAGAAGTCTACTAGGTCAAAAAAGTCTTGATTATCTCACCTTTATTAAAATGAATGAGGGATGGATCCCGAAGGGAGTGACATTGTGCGATACATTTGAGTAAAAAAGGCCTGATGAGATGTACTGGGTGTCCAAGCATCTTTTCCATCTCCCGGTTCCTAAAAATTATCTCTGGGTTCCTAAAATCGATGCCATACCTGTACTGAATTGTTCAAAAGGATGGTATATGTGGGATGGTATATGTGGGGTTTCATGCTGTTGTTTCTGTTGAGGGTCCGGGACCCTCGTATAAAAAGGCTGAAGGAGAACAAACTTTACTGGGTGTCCAATCATCTTTTTCCATCTCACGGTTCCTAAAAATTATCTCCGGGTTCCTAAAATTGATGCCATACCTGTACTGTATTGTTCAAAAGGATGGTATATGTGGTGTTTCATGCTGTTGTTTCTGTTGAGGGTCCTGGACCCTCGTATAAAAAGGCTGAAGGAGAACAACCTGTACTGGGTGTCCAAGCATATTTTTCCATCTCCCGGTTCCTAAAAATTATCTCCGGGTTTGTAAAATCGATGCCATACCTGTACTCTATTTTGCAAAAGGATGGCATATGTGGTGTTTCATGCTGTTGTTTCTGTTGAGGGTCCGGGACCCTCGTATAAAAAGGCTGAAGGAGAACAACCTGTACTGGGTGTCCAAGCATCTTTTTCCATCTCCTGGTTCCTAAAAATTATCTCCCTGTTCCTAAAATCGATGCCATACCTGTACTGTATTGTTCAAAAGGATGGCATATGTGGTGTTTCATGCTGTTGTTTCTGTTGAGGGTCCTGGACCCTCATATAAAAAGGATGAAGGAGAACGACCTGTACTGGGTGTCCAAGCATCTTTTTCCATCTCCCGTTTTCTAATTGTTATATTTTGTCAGGGTAATCATGCAGGCCATATAGACCTCCCCCGATAGGGGGAGTAACAGGGATTAAAGTGCTAAGAATAGTACTACTTAACACAACCTAGTTACCATGGCTCCCAGACCGCATGTCTTATTGTTATATTTTGTCAGGGTAATCAGGCAGGCCATTTAGACCTCCCCCGATAGGGGGAGTAAAAGGGATTAAAGTGCTAAGAATAGTACTAGTTAGCACAACCTTACCATGGGTCCCAAACCGCATGTCTTATTGTTATATTTTGTAAGGGTAATCAGGCAGGCCATATAGAACTCCCCCGATAGGGGGAGTTACAGGGATTAAAGTGCTAAGAATAGTACTACTTAACACAACCTTACCATGGGTCCCAGCCCACATGTCTTATTGTTATACTTTGTCAGGGTAATCAGGCAGGCCATATAGACCTCCCCCGATAGGGGGAGTTACAGGGATTAAAGTGCTAAGAACAGTACTACTTAACACAACCTAGTTACCATGGGTCCCACACCGCATGTTTTGTTGTTATACTTGGTCAGGGTAATCATGCAGGCCATATAGACCTCCCCCGATAGGGGGAGTTACAGGGATTAAAGTGCTAAGAATAGTACTACTTAACACAACCTAGTTACCATGGGTCCCAGACCGCATGTTTTATTATTATACTTTGTCAGGGTAATTATATATCTATCAAATCGATCTATTTATCTTCTATCAATTCTATCTAACTATCAATCTATGTATATCTATCTATCAAATCTATCCATCTCATGGCCGGACTGATTTGAGACAGCCCCTTGTGTTTAGGCCAAATTTGAAGTAGGAGGACAGACCAATCATCTTCTTCCATCTCCCTGTTCCAAAAATGCAGGCCATATAGACCTCCCCCGATAGGTAGTAAACTGCTAAGAATAGTACTACTTAACACACCACAGGTCCCAGACCGCATGTCTTATTGTTATACTCTGTCAGGGAAATTATATATCTATCAAATCTGTCTATTTATCCATCAAATCTATGTAACTATCAATCGTATCTATCAAATGTATATTGCATCTTTTGATCTATGTAATTCGTATCTATCAAATGAATATTGCATCTATTGATCTATGTAATCTATGTATCTATCTATCAAATCTATCTATCTTGTGGTTGTGCAAATGGACTGTTTGCAGTTGTTTGTGGTGCGTTACATGGGGAGTTTGGTGTGTCACTGTGAAGCGGGCGTAACCCTTACACTACCTGATCAATACAACATCCTACCTGATGTTTTAAAGCACGTTATTCAAAAAAAAAAAATATGGAATGTTAAGTGATTAAGGCCCTTTATGGGTTAAAACCAGACTCTGCATCAACTATGTAATTTTCCGTGGAAGTTTTGCCATGGATCCCCCTCCGGCATGCCACAGTCCAGGTGTTAGTCCCCTTGAAACAACTTTTCCATCACTATTGTGGCCAGAAAGAGTCCTTGTGGGTTTTAAAATTCGCCTGCCTATTGAAGTCAATAGCGGTTCACCCGTTCGCAAACAGTAGCGGAAGTTCGAGTCCACCGTTCGCGAACCGAAATTTTAAGGTTCGCGACATCACTAATTTTCACATTTAGTTGTAGTATAAAGTACCCGAAGCTTTAACCAATACCTTACTTTCACTATACAATGATCCCTGATATACTTTATATTTATTTTTATTTTAATTTAAAATACCAGGAATTCAAGTGTGCTTATATTTAACATCGAACCTTTCAACAAATATGATTTTCTGACATCATATACAGGGAGTGCAGAATTATTAGGCAAATGAGTATTTTGACCACATCATCCTCTTTATGCATGTTGTCTTACTCCAAGCTGTATAGACTCTAAAGCCTACTACCAATTAAGCATATTAGGTGATGTGCATCTCTGTAATGAGAAGGGGTGTGGTCTAATGACATCAACACCCTATATCAGGTGTGCATAATTATTAGGCAACTTCCTTTCCTTTGGCAAAATGGGTCAAAAGAAGGACTTGACAGGCTCAGAAAAGTAAAAAATAGTGAGATATATTGCAGAGGGATGCAGCACTCTTAAAATTGCAAAGCTTCTGAAGCGTGATCATCGAACAATCAATCGTTTCATTCAAAATAGTCAACAGGGTCGCAAGAAGCGTGTGGAAAAACCAAGGCGCAAAATAACTGCCCATGAACTGAGAAAAGTCAAGCGTGCAGCTGCCAAGATGCCACTTGCCACCAGTTTGGCCATATTTCAGAACTGCAACATCACTGGAGTGCCCAAAAGCACAAGGTGTGCAATACTCAGAGACATGGCCAAGGTAAGAAAGGCTGAAAGACGGCCACCACTGAACAAGACACACAAGCTGAAACGTCAAGACTGGGCCAAGAAATATCTCAAGACTGATTTTTCTAAGGTTTTATGGACTGATGAAATGAGAGTGAGTCTTGATGGGCCAGATGGATGGGCCCGTGGCTGGATTGGTAAAGGGCAGAGAGCTCCAGTCCGACTCAGACGCCAGCAAGGTGGAGGTGGAGTACTGGTTTGGGCTGGTATCATCAAAGATGAGCTTGTGGGGATTTTTCGGGTTGAGGATGGAGTCAAGCTCAACTCCCAGTCCTACTGCCAGTTTCTGGAAGACACCTTCTTCAAGCAGTGGTACAGGAAGAAGTCTGCATCCTTCAAGAAAAACATGATTTTCATGCAGGACAATGCTCCATCACACACGTCCAAGTACTCGACAGCGTGGCTGGCAAGAAAGGGTATAAAAGAAGAAAATCTAATGACATGGCCTCCTTGTTCACCTGATCTGAACCCCATTGAGAACCTGTGGTCCATCATCAAATGTGAGATTTACAAGGAGGGAAAACAGTACACCTCTCTGAACAGTGTCTGGGAGGCTGTGGTTGCTGCTGCACGCAATGTTGATGGTGAACAGATCAAAACACTGACAGAATCCATGGATGGCAGGCTTTTGAGTGTCCTTGCAAAGAAAGGTGGCTATATTGGTCACTGATATGTTTTTGTTTTGTTTTTGAATGTCAGAAATGTATATTTGTGAATGTTGAGATGTTATATTGGTTTCACTGGTAAAAATAAATAATTGAAATGGGTATATATTTGTTTTTTGTTAAGTTGCCTAATAATTATGCACAGTAATAGTCACCTGCACACACAGATATCCCCCTAAAATAGCTATAACTAAAAACAAACTAAAAACTACTTCCAAAACTATTCAGCTTTGATATTAATGAGTTTTTTGGGTTCATTGAGAACATGGTTGTTGTTCAATAATAAAATTAATCCTCAAAAATACAACTTGCCTAATAATTCTGCACTCCCTGTATAATCAATTACATTCACAATTGTCACAATCTGTGGCAATATTTTAATACTCCAAATAAATCTCCCTCTAAAACTGTGATCATAACAAGTACAAAGAATATATTACAATCCTTGCTCCTGCAAAAATAAGTTGATTGTGCTGCAGCACTTAGCTGGATAAATCTATGCTCAAACAGACACAGCGTATCGTATGTTCCTCATACACATAGAATATATTTTTGAACAAAATTAAGTATGATATGATAGGGTTAAACAAGCCCACTTTGACATCCAATCCAAATTAGTCAGTTACGTCACAATGTAAACAAAGCCACATCCTTACTGTGATTTGCTGAACTACTTGACTTACCCCCATCAAGGCGGAGTCACTAGGAATAAAAACCCGCCGATTGAGAACCTCCGTAAACCCTTTGATAAAGCCGAGGCACTCGGCAAAACATGTCAGGGGAGGTTGGGAGAAAATGGGCTCCTTAGATTTGTGTTTTTAACCTAATTTAGCAGGAATTCGACTTAGAATAACTAATTAACCCTTTAAGGACACAGCTTTCAGTTTGCTCAATTGTTTTATGACGGAAAAATTCCGTCATATGTCCTTAAGAGGTTAAACTTGCATCTTAGTTTACTATACTAGTCACACTGTGACTTAGAATGTATCTAATTATTTAAATAACTAAACGTAATGCAGAGTTGTAATTTACTCAGACAGCGGCAGGTGAGCCTATGGCAATACGAAGCAGTTTGGGATTTAGAAAAAATTGAATGCTAGCAGAATCGGCATTAATTTAGCCGGTTGCAATTTAACTGTTGGTTCCTCTCGACGCAGAGAAGGCCTGCGACCAGGTGGAGTGGGAGCACCTGTTTAACACCATGGTGAGGGCCAACCTCTCTGGCCCCTTCCTTGCACTTATTAAGAATTTATATAGTTCCCCAATGGCCAGTATCCTAGTTAATAATACTTTCTCACCTAACTTTCAGTTGCACAGAGGCACAAGGCAAGGGTGCCCGTTATCACCCTTACTCTTCAACATTGCCTTGGAGTCTCTAGCTATCAAACTACGACAGGACTTCCCCGGTATCGATATAGCGGGTACTGCCCAGCATCTTGCATTATACGCAGATGATATGCTCCTGTTCATACAAGACCCGCAGACGCATCTCCCATCTATTATGAACAATTTAACTAACTTTGGGCGGTTTTCAGACTACAGAGTAAATATACAGAATTCAGAGATTTTGTGGCTTCATAAGAAAACGTGTTCTACGAACAATTACCCTTTCATCATAGCAAAGCATGACATTACATATCTAGGCATCAGAATATCAGCGAACCCCAATAAATTATATGCTAATAACCTGACTACCATATGTGCAAAGCTGCAAGCCCAGATGAATGGATGGAGATCCTTGCCGCTTTCGCTATCAAGAAGAGTTAGTCTAGTCAAAATGGTAATTCTCCCTCGGTTATTATACCTACTTCTTATGCTCCTCCTGCTTCTGACCAAGTCAGATATTAAACTACTGATCGCGGCAACGTCGAGCTTTCTCTGGAGGGGGAAAACACCAAGAATCTCGAGGGATAAATTAAGCTTAGGCTTCCTGAATGGGGGCCTGGCCCTGCCAGACTTTAGGCTATACAACTGTGCAGCACTGATCCGTCTGGTAGTAGACTGGCAGTTGGGCACGCATCATTTTTGTAGACCCATTCTTGAACAGGCGGTGTTGGGTGGTGTTTCCCTAGCTTATCTACCGTATATCTCGGATTTGAGGACAGTAAATGCTTTGGGACTCAGTATCCTGTTCAAAGACCCATTGAAAGCCTGGCAACAGGCACGCAAGTTTTTGGGAAAGTCCTGTCAAGCCTCACGCTACTTACCAATAGTTAAAAACCCGGACTTCCCAGCGGGATCTGGGACGCGACCTTTACTAGCATGGGAACAAAAGGGGATAACGTCGCTTAAACACCTAATAGACCCCCTCTTAAAGACGGTGAAGACCTTTGGCGCTCTTCAGAGAGAATATGATTTACCCAAGACCCACTTCTACGCCTTTCTGCAGATACGCCACTATGTGGGGGCACTGGTCAGAGACAACCCGGAATTCTCTGAGGGATCTCCCTTCCGTCTCACCCAGTCCTTGTACCAGTTAGGTAAATTTTCCCTTTCAGAAATTTATCAGACACTCTTGCACCCACCACGGGCTGGGTTGGGGAGGGATTGGGGAGGTCAATTGGGAGACTATTAGGACAGGTATGGACAGAACAAGGAGAGCAACACTGTCTGCAATTGTGATGCTTATGCAAATGATCTGTAAAACTTTAGCACAACCTACTGATTATGTGGAAACAGGAATTCACCTTGAACCAACCAGTCTCACACCAAACCACGGACTCAAAAGAAACCTTCTAAGTCCTGTTATGCTCACAGACTGGGGGATGACTATACAGTCATAAGATGGTAAATGTAGGGAGAAATGAGCATGTGCCCAATTCAGGATCCCTAAGTATTAGATGGAATATATTTGAGTAAAGAATCTCTATTTGAAACTAACTGTATTGCAATATTCCTGGAATAACAAACAGGCAAAGGTGAGAGAATCAATTAAGATCAAGCTGAAATAAGCAAGTGTATCTGGAGTTCTCATTAGCTTGTTACTTGTATTAGCTTATGCAGGAAGATCACATAGCATATTAAATCGTTAGTATCAAATAACAATAGATTGAAAGTAGTTGCAATATTAGGTATGCAGTGGTTAAACACAGAAGCAATTTGTATTATGAGAGCTTGGTAAGAGAGATGCAAGCAACCGCAAAGGATCCCAAATGGGAGAGAAACAGTTAGGCTCTTTATGCTAGAACAGTCACTTAAGTAGATGCAGGTTAGAGCTTGAGTAACTGGTTAGTTTTAGAACAGATAAAAGTTCATAATAGCAGCAAGCGGTTCATAAGGAATGAAGCAAAACATCAGATATACTTTAAATGTTATAGTTAACGATACCGTTTGTGCTGAGTGAGTTGGAAGCGTGATCGAGATGAATCCGCTGCATACATAGAGTAAGCAGAGTCTGATGACGTCACGAAGTACTGAGATCAGCGTGGTTGTTGTGGGAGGTGTGCTGAGCTGAATAGCGCTGCTGACAGGGAGAGAGAGAGGGCTCCGGTTACCTGAGTAGTAAGGCTGTGAAGCAGTGAGCCGACAGAGAATGCAGAGAATCAAACAATTGGTTCTTAATGCCACAAGCACGCAGGTTTGAGCTGTAGGATGTTAGGAAGCAATAAGTCTGAGGGGGAGGAGCCTTTTTATAGGGTTGTTGGAAGGCCTTAAAGACATACACCCATAATCATGACAGCAATGTACAGAGAATCCCAAGTCCGATTTTTGCATAGGGCGTACTTTACACCCAGAACGATGGCTAAATGGATCCCTAATTGACCCAATAGATGTGCCAAATGTGCATTGGAGAATCCATCTCTCCTGCACTGTATCTGGGACTGTCCCCCTATTAAACAATTCTGGGGTAAAATACAGTACTGGATTAACCAGAAGCTGCAGATTCAGTTCACCGTACGCCCCGAGGCCTTAGTATTTCTACACTGGGACACACAGCACAAACAAAACGACTCAGTATTAAGTTTAGTAATCCTGGTGGCCAGAAAGTGTATATTAAAAAGTTGGATTGCAAATACAGGACCCTCCTTTAAGAGCTTTAAGAACCTGTTGCAATTTCAAATATTCACAGAACAAATGGATGTCAGAATAGATGTTCAAGACAGACTGGGTTCATTTCTACGTAAATGGCGTAGACTTATACTAACTTTTGAACTAGAAATACAGAGGCTAATCCTTATGCCATTTAAAGACTGTGATTTTCATGGAAGACACTCTAAGGGGGGAATGGGGACATTTGTTTTGTTGACCCTGCCCCCTCCCTACTCTTGGCTCCCCCCAACTGTTCCCAACCATACACGCTCTCCTCTATCCCTCTCTCTTCTCCCCCCCCCTTTTTTTTTTCCCCTCCTCCCCGCTGGGCCCCACAACAAGGATAACAAGTCTCAGGATGTTCAGTTAGTTAGTATAGTTAAATTAATAGTAGTGAGTTTAGGCTGGTCAGGTTAGAGACCAGAATTCTGTTGGAAAATAAGAAAATCTGTTGAGATGGTGATGTATGCCTGTGTGAAGTCATGCTGGACAATACGATTGCCAACATAAACTAATAATGTGGGAGCACATGTTTCACAAATAACTATTGTTGCAGTTCCAATTGCTCAACTACGTATGAATATATGTATGTCTTCTATGATTTTTGTAATGGCTCATGACGTGTATATGTCTTTACCTCCTTAATAAAAATGATATTTAAAAAAAAAAAAAAATACAAATTTACCTGTAAAATAAAACCCAACCTGTCTTACACTAACACCTAACATTACACTACAATTACATTAATTAAATACAATAAATCATCAAATATTTAAACTAAATTACACCTAATCTTATAGCCCTATCAAAATAAAAAAAGCCCCCCCAAAATAAAAAAAAAACCCTAGCCTAAACTAAAATGCCAATAGCCCTTAAAAAAGGGCCTTTTGCGGGGCATTGTCCCAAAGAAATCATCTCTTTTACCTGTAAAAAAAATAAACAACCCCCCCCCCCCCCAACAGTAAAACCAACCACCCACACAACCAACCCCCCAAATAAAATCCTATCTAAAAAACCTAAGCTCCCCATTGCCCTGAAAAGGGCATTTGGATGGGCATTTAGCTCTTTTCCATTGCCCAAAGTCCCTAATCTAAAAATAAAACCCACCCAATAAACCCTTAAAAAACCTAACACTAATCCCCGAAGATCCACTTACAGTTTTTGAAGACCGGACATCCATCCTCATCAAGCCGGGAGAAGTCTTCATCCAAGCGGCAAGAAATGGTCCTCCAGGCGGGCAGAAGTCTTCATCCAGACGGCATCTTCTATCTTCATCCTTCCAACGTGGAGCGGCTCCATCTTCAAAAGATCCGGCGCAGAGCATCCTCTTGTTGATGGCTACTGAAGAATGAAGGTTCCTTTAAGAGACGTTATCCAAGATTCCGATTGGCTAATAGAATTCTAT
Source organism: Bombina bombina (assembly GCF_027579735.1). Taxonomy (NCBI): domain Eukaryota; kingdom Metazoa; phylum Chordata; class Amphibia; order Anura; family Bombinatoridae; genus Bombina; species Bombina bombina. The sequence goes on from NC_069503.1 coordinate 42,944,851, forward strand.
CAGCCAATTGGAATTAAAGTTGAAACATCCTATTGGCTGATGAAATCAGCCAATAGGATTGAGCTTCAATCCTATTGACTGATCCAATCAGCCAATAGGATTGAATCTCAATCCTATTGCATCAGCCAATAGGATTTTTTCAACTTTAATTCCGATTGGCTGATAGAATTCTATTAGCCAATCGGAATGCAAGGGACGCCATCTTGGATGACGTCCCTTAAAGGAACCTTCATTCTTCAGTAGCCGTCAACAGAAGAGGATGCTCCGCACCAGATGTCTTGAAGATGGAGCCGCTCCGCGTCGGAAGGGTTGAAGATAGAAGATGCCGTCTGGATAAAGACTTCTGCCCGCCTGGAGGACCACTTCTTTCCGCTTGGATGAAGACTTCTCCCGGCTTCGTTGAGGACTTCTGCCCGCTTGAAGACTTCTCCCGGCTTGATGAGGATTGATGTCCGGTCTTCAAAAACTGTAAGTGGATCTTCGGGGGTTAGTGTTAGGTTTTTTAAGGGTTTATTGGGTGGGTCTTATTTTTAGATTAGGGACTTTGGGCAATGGAAAAGAAATAAATGCCCTTTTAAGGACAATGCCCATCCAAATGCTCTTTTCAGGGCAATGCGGAGCTTAGGTTTTTTAGATAGGATTTTATTTGGGGGGGTTGGTTGTGTGGGTGTTGGGTTTTACTGTTGAGGGGTTGTTTGTATTTTTTTTTTACACGTAAAATACCCGATTTCTTTGGGGCAATGCCCCGCAAAAGGCACTTTTAAGGGCTATTGGCAGTTTAGTTTAGGCTAGGGGTGTTTTTCCTTTTGGGGGGCTTTTTTATTTTGATAGGGCTATTAGATTAGGTGTAATTAGTTTAAATATTTGATCATTTCTTTTTTTATTTTGTGTTTATTTTTTTGTAATTTAGTTAATTGTATTTAATTAATGTAATTTATTTAATTGTAGTGTAATGTTAGGTGTTTTATTTTACAGGTACATTTGTATTTATTTTAACTAGGTAGCTAGTAAATAGTTAATAACTATTTACTAACTAATTTACATAGTTAAAATAAATACAAACTTACCTGTGAAAAAAAATAACATCTAAGATATTATTATTATTATTATTATTATCGGTTATTTGTAGAGCGCCAACAGATTCCGCAGCGCTAATGTATATTGTAGCTAGCTTAGGGTTTATTTTACAGGTAAGTATTTAGTTTTAAATCAGTAGTATTTAGGTATTAATTGTAATTTTTATTTAGATTTATTTTAATTATGTTAAAGTTAGTGGGTGTTAGGGTTAGACTCAGGGTTAGGTGTAGGGGTTAATAACTTTAGCATAGTGGCGGCGACGTTGGGGGCGGCAGATTAGAGTTTATTAAGTGTAATGTAGGTGATAGCGATGTCGGGGGCAGCAGATTAGGGATGTTTAGACTTGGGGTTTATGTTAGGGTGTTAGGTTTAAACATAACTTTTTCTTTCCCCATAGGAATCAATGAGGCTGTGTTACGGAGCTTTACGCTCCATTATTGCAGGTGTTAGGCTTTTTTTTAGCCGGCTCTCCCCATTGATGTCTATGGGGAAATTGTGCATTAGCACATAAAAGCAACTCACTGCAGCGCTGGTATTTGGGTGCGGTACGGAGCGCAAAGGAGCTCAATGCTGCCATATTGCCTGCAAATGTCGGGTTTTTGAAAACCTGTAATACCAGCGCTGTTAAAGGTGAGTGGTGGAAATAACTTGCAAGTTAGCAGCAAGGGTTTGGCCATTGGAAAACTAAGTGTTAATCTGTTGGGAAAGTGTATTCACTAGGCCTGTGTGTTAGATTAAAGCAACACCACACACAAGTCTCATGAAAATAAATTGTTCTATATCCTTTTAAGCCAGGGCTGTCCTCTGCGCTAGTTACTGTGCGCCCCTCTGCGCTAGTTACTGTGCGCCCCTCTGCGCTAGTTACCGTGCGCCCCTCTGCGCTAGTTACCGTGCGCCCCTCTGCGCTAGTTACCGTGCGCCCCTAGATACAGCAGAACTGATAATGTGCACTTTGGGGGCTTCTGGTAGGTTAGCAAATAAGAGCCCGAGAACTTGCCCTGTGCAACTGGACATTTGTTGTAAATATATTATTATTTGTCTTTATATTTAGCCCATAAAGATCCTAAATACTGACCTGTGGCCCCTGTGAGTTAGGACCCATCACTGCCCTGTGCTACTCCTGGCAAATCTGACCATAATGCAGCTAATCATTCCCATACATTCATAGCTACACATATATTTATTTATAATAACACTTTAGCTGTTGTCTGCTTTGCAAATGAATAAACTACACCTGTGTGATGACGCGTGAGCTGCACATTGTACACATTACATGATACTCAGTGTCTAATACTGATTTATATAACGTTTTATCTAATTCCCCTGCCCTGTGTGTAGCTGCTGTAAATGACTAACTCATAAACATAACTTGTGCTACAGTTGTGCTTCTGTGTGTATTAACCCTTCACTGGCACAGAGAGCAGTACAGTGTGTATTAACCCTTCACTGGCACAGAGAGCAGCACAGTGTGTATTAACCCTTCACTAGCACAGAGAGCAGCACAGTCTGTATTAACCCTTCACTAGCATAGAGAGCAGCACAGTGTGTATTAACCCTTCACTAGCATAGAGAGCAGCACAGTGTGTATTAACCCTTCACTAGCACAGAGAGCAGCACAGTGTGTATTAACCCTTCACTGGCACAGAGAGCAGCAGTGTGTATTAACCCTTCACTGGCACAGAGAGCAGCACAGTGTGTATTAACCCTTCACTAGCACAGAGAGCAGCACAGTGTGTATTAACCCTTCACTGGCACAGATAGCAGCACTGTGTGTATTAACCCTTCACTAGCCCAGAGAGCTGCACAGTGTGTATTAACCCTTCACTTGCCCAGAGAGCTGCACAGTATGTATTAACCCTTCACTTGCCCAGAGAGCACCACAGTGTGTATTAACCCTTAACTTGCCCAGAGAGCAGCACAATGTGTATTAACCCTTCACTGCCCCAGAGAGCAGCACAGTGTGTATTAACCCTTCACTGTCCCAGAGAGATGCATTGTGTGTATTAACCCTTCACTGGCACAGAGAACTGCACAGTGTGTATTAACCCTTCACTTGCCCAGAGAGCTGCACATTGTGTATTAACCCTTCACTGGCACAGAGAGCTGCACAGTGTGTATTAACCCTTCACTGGCACAGAGAACTGCACAGTGTGTATTAACCATTTACTAGCACAGAGAGCTGCACAGTGTGTATTAACCCTTCACTAGCACAGAAAGCAGCACAGTGTGTATAAACCCTTCACTGGCACAGAGAGCAGCACAGTGTGTATTAACCCTTCACTGGCACAGAGAGCAGCACAGTGTGTATTAACCCTTCACTGGCACAGAGAGCAGCACAGTGTGTATTAACCATTTCACTAGCACAGAGAGTAACACAGTTTGTATTGACCCTTCACTGGTACAGAGCTGCACAGTGTGCATTAACCCTTCACTGGCACAGAGAGCAGCACAGTGTGTATTAACCATTCACTGGCACAGAGAGCAGCACAGTGTGTATTAACCATTCGCTAGCACAGAGAGCAGCACAGTGTGTATAAACCCTTCACTGCCACAGAGAGCAGCACAGTGTGTATTAACCCTTCACTGGCACAGAGAGCAGCACAGTGTGTATTAACCCTTCACTGGCACAGAGAGCAGCACAGTGTGTATTAACCCTTCACTGGCACAGAGAGCAGCACAGTGTGTATAAACCATTCACTAGCACAGAGAGCAGCACAGTGTGTATAAACCCTTCACTGGCACAGAGAGCAACACAGTGTGTATTAACCCTTCACTGGCAGAGAGAGCAGCACAGTGTGTATTAACCCTTCACTAGCCCAGAGAGTTGCACAGTATGTATTAACCCTTCACTAGCCCAGAGAGCAGCACAGTGTGTATTAACCCTTCACTGTCCCAGAGAGCAGCACAGTGTGTATTAACCCTTCACTGTCCCAGAGAGCTGCACAGTGTGTATTAACCCTTAAATGACACAGAGAACTGCACAGTGTGTATTAACCCTTAAATGACACAGAGAACTGCACAGTGTGTATTAACCATTCACTAGCACAGAGAGCTGCACAGTGTGTATTAACCCTTCACTGGCACAGAGTGTAACACAGTGTGTATTAACCATTTCACTAGCACAGAGAGTAACACAGTTTGTATTAACCCTTCACTAGCACAGAGAGCAGCACAGTGTGTATTAACCCTTCACTAGCACAGAGAGCAGAACAGTGTGTATTAACCCTTCACTGGCACAGAGAGTAACACAGTTTGTATTAACCCTTCACTAGCACAGAGAGCAGCACAGTGTGTATTAATCCTTCACTAGCACAGAGAGCAGCACAGTGTGTATTAACCCTTCACTAGCACATAGAGCTGCACAGTGTGTATTAACCCTTCACCAGCACAGAGAGCAGCACAGTGTGTATTAACCCATTCACTAGAACAGAGAGCAGTATAGTGTGTATTAACCCTTCACTAAGACAAAGATCTACAGTATGAATTAACCCTTCACTAGCACAGAGAGCTACAAACTTTTTGTTAAACAGCACTTACTTTCCCATTGCCTGGCACAAGCAGATGAATAACAAGCATTAACATAACAACAACATTTATAACAATTATAAACTTTTTAAGAAGACCAGAAAGTGACTAAAACGTTTTATCACACAATACACACAGCCTGACTCACTCACCCAGTTACGGCTGCACAGGAAAAAGTAAATGGGAGGGGAACAAAGCTCAGTTCAATACTGAACTACATCTCCCAGAATACACACAGAGAAGTCACATGTTAAGCAGTAGCCAATCAGACAAAAGAAAAAATGCAATCATTTCAAATACAAATTGGATGCTTTTTAACATTGTTTAAAGGGACAGTCAACACCATAATTTTTGTTGTTTAAAAAGATAGATAATCCCTTTATTATCCATTCCCCAGTTTTGCAAAACCAACACTGTTATATTAATACACTTTTTACTTCTGTGACTAACTTGTATCTAAGCATCTTCTATCACATGACTTTAGTTATTATCTATTGACTTGCATTTTAGCCAATTAGTGCAGTGTCTGCCACTAGCCATGGCCATGATCACAATTAGGGTTACCAGATGGCCTTCAAAAAAAACTGGACAGCCAAAATGATAAGGGGGGGGGGTCAGAGCGTGGTAGGGTCTTGTTGTATATATATATATAGAGAGAGAGAGAGAAAATAACTCATTGTGTAAACCATTTACAAAGCTAAACAAGTCAGAAGACTTGCTTTAAAACCAGAAACTCTCTGACTACACTGTTTCCAATGCAGCAAAGGAATCTGGGTAAGATATGCAAATGAGGTTCACAATGACTCACCTTTTTACTTTTAGCCTGCTTTTTAAAGACAGACTTCCCTTTATGCCATAGCACTGCTGCATTACACAGCTTTTATGCTTAGCTAGGGTTAGTACAGTGATTTAGACCAATCCCAGTGTGATGAGAGCAGGATGTGATGTCACTAGTATGTGGGCGGGGCTTAGGTCCGGTGTCTGTGTCGCAGTTAGTTTAGTACAATCAACCTGACTAGATGTGTATTGTTATGCTCTGCAATAAAATAGAGTTGTACCATCATTGCTGTGTCCTGCATATGTCCTGCATCTCATGACATGGTGTCAGAAGTTCTGGACTGCGCTTCTGTTCCTGATCGATTGCAATGTCAAAGTTTACCCCACCTGAGCCTTTTGACTTCTCTCAGCCTACAGCTTGGCCCACATGGCGTCAGCGGTTTCAGCGCTTCAGGATTGCATCCAAACTGAACAAGGAGAGTGGTGATGTACAAGTTAATTCTCTTTTATACTCTATGGGGAAAGATGTAGAGCCAGTGTTCAATGCTTTTATTTTCCAAGAAGGGGAAGAATTTAACTTTGATATAGTTATGGATAAACTCAGTGCCCACTTTGTGCCCAAAAGAAATGTGATTCATGAGAGAGCTTGTTTTCACAAACGTAATCAGCGTGTGGGAGAATCTGTGGAGTCATTTGTGTGCAGCCTGTATGAATTAGCTGAATTCTGTGAGTTTGGTGTTGCTAAAGAAGAGCAAATCAGAGACAGAATAGTTATTGGGATTGCAGATGCTGAAGTTTCCCTGAAGCTGCAGTTAGAGCCTGATTTAACGTTAGACGGGGCTATTAGGATGGCCCGCCAGAGTGAACTGGTGAAAAAGCAAAGTGCTGATCTGAGGTCTGAGAGTATTGTGGATGAAGTGCAACAGTCTAGGAAAATTACTAGTGAAAGGCACAGTGTGAGCGGCAGATCTAAAGTACTGGAAAGGCCTAGAAGTGGATGGGCGCAACATGGCCGATGCACACGGTGCTACCGGGCTCATGATCAGAGTGCTATATGCCCGGCCAGAGATAAAAGATGCAGAAAATGTAACAGAATAGGCCATTTTGAAGTGGTGTGTAAAACTGAATACATTAAGGAGATGCAGGTGGACAGTGACCAGGAGGGTCAGGAAGTATCTTTTGTGGGGTCTGTTGTGGAACGGACAAGCTCAGAGGAAGATTGGAAAGTTACTTTTACTGTAATGGGAGCCAATGTTGATTTTAAGATTGACACAGGAGCTGATATCACTGTAATGTCTTTTGCTGAATTTATGAAACTGCCTCGACAGCCCCAGCTGGCGAAGGTTACAACAAATGTCCATAGTCCTGGTGGCCGCATTGATTGTGTGGGGAAATTTCTTGCCAGCTGTGAGTACAAACAAAGGAAGTTCACCATGTGGGTGCATGTGATCCAAGGTCAGTGTGTTAACAGTTTATTGAGCAGAAAAGCAGCCTGTGACTTGGGCCTCGTGGCCAGAGTGAATGAGATCTCTGAAGATATGTTTGGCGAGTTGGGCCTACTGAACTGCAAACCTGTCCGTATAGCACTTAAAAGTGACGCAGTCCCATACAGTATTTCTACTCCTCGTAGAATTCCGTTCCCGCTCATGCCTCAAGTGGAGAAAGAGCTCATGCGCATCAAGTCTATGGGGGTTATTGAAGAGGTTGTTGAAGCAACTGATTGGTGTGCCCCCATTGTTCCAGTTGCAAAGAAAAACGGAAAGGTGCGCATCTGTGTGGACCTGAAAAGGTTGAATGAGGCAGTGAAGAGGGAGAGATTTGTGCTGCCGACATTGGAAGATATAGCCCCGAAGTTGGCTGGGGCGAAGTTCTTTTCCACATTAGACGCTTCTAGTGGCTTTTGGCAGATCCCCCTGGATCCGAAGTGCCGTAAACTGACTACCTTTATCACACCGGTAGGTCGGTTCTGCTTCTGCAGACTCCCCTTTGGGATATCCTCCGCTCCTGAAATCTTTCAACGGGAAATGAGTTCTCTCCTGAGTGGCCACGTGGGCACAGCGGTCATCATGGACGACATTCTAGTGTATGGGTCTACAGTGGAGGAGCATGATCAGCGTTTGAGTTGTGTGCTGCAGGCTATCAAAGAGTCTGGGCTGAAGCTGAATAAAGAAAAATGTCATTTTAGGAAAACTGAATTATGCTACTTTGGGCATATCATCAACGGGGATGGCATCAAGCCGGACCCTGAGAAAATTCGGGCTATTGAACAGATGAAAAGCCCTTCTGATGTACATGAGCTGAGACAGATATTGGGCCTTGTAAATTACTTGGGCAAGTTTCTTCCAGATTTATCTACAGTTTTACACCCTATCACAGAGTTGCTTAAGAAAGATGTTGCCTGGGTCTGGGGACCCTCACAAGAAAAAGCGTTCCTGCATGCCAAGTCATTGCTGGGGTCTGCCCCAGTGCTGGGGTTCTACGACCCTTCAAAAAAGACTGTGGTTAGTGCTGATGCAAGCAGTTATGGGTTGGGGGCTGCACTCCTGCAGCTGAATGACAACAAACTACAGCCCATCGCCTACTGTTCCCGCACACTGATGGCTGTGGAGTCAAATCTAGTGGGTTTGGAGAAATTTAATCTGGAAACTGACCACAAACCGCTAGTCCCTCTAATCAATTCGTATGACATTGACAAAACACCCTTGAGATGCCAGAGACTTTTAATGAGACTGCTCAGGTTCAATGTTCAGGCAGTGCATGTGAGGGGGAAACAACTGGTTGTGGCAGATACACTATCCAGGCTCCCGCTGGCTGCTGCTGAAGAATCCTCCACGGAATCGGATGTGAAAGTGTATGTTGATTCAGTTCTGGCCTCTAAGTCCATTTCTTCGAGGAAACTGGAAGAGATAAAGAAAGAGACATATTTGGACACAGATCTGCAAGAAGTTATAAGGTACATAAAAGATGGCTGGCCCGAGAGCCGGGCAGCCTGGATGTCTTTAAATGCTTACCAGCCAGAGAGGTCGCAGCTCACGGAGCTGGAGGGGTTGGTGCTGTTCCAAGACCGCATTGTAATTCCTGTCAGCATGAGGAAGGAGATGTTAAACAGGATTCACGATGGCCACTTAGGCATTACAAAGTGCAGAGAAAGGGCAGCTACAGCTGTGTGGTGGCCTGGGATCAGCTCCGACATTGCAAATCACGTGTCTAAATGTGCCTTTTGCCGGGAACCCCGGCCTACTCAGAGAAGGGAGCCCTTAATGTCTACTCCACTGCCTGCGGGGCCGTGGCAGAAAATAGCTGCTGATTTGTGTGAACTGCAGGGGAAAGAGTTTCTTGTTCTGATCGACTACTATTCCAGGTATTTGGAAATTGCACCCCTGAATGATATCACAAGTCAGGCCGTTATCATTCGCCTGAAGAGCTTGTTCGCCTGCTGGGGCATTCCAATGGAGCTGGCGAGTGATAATGGTATGCAGTTCGCTTCTACAGAGTTCAGTGCTTTCAGCAGGGAATATGATTTTGTACATTCCACGTCAAGTCCACATTATCCGCAGGCCAACGGAATGGCTGAAAGGGCAGTTCAAACAACAAAATTCATTCTAAAGCAATCTGAGCCGTACCTAGCCCTTTTGTCATACAGGGCGACGCCCATTCAAGCCACCGGGTTTAGCCCGGCACAGCTGATGCTAGGACGTCAGATTTGCACCACTTTACCCTCAGTGGGTGTCTTCAAGCCACCTGGCCCTGTTCCTCGGGACGAAGTCCTTAGGAGGGATGAAGAGGCCAAAAAGGGTTATCGTTTCTTCTACGACAGGAGACATTCTGTCAGGCCTTTACAGGAACTGAAAGCGGGCCAAAGTGTCAGAATTAAACTGGATGATGAGAAGAAATGGAAGACGCCTGCTACGGTAGTGGGCCGCTCTCCAGAACCAAGGTCTTACACAGTCCTTACGGAGGGAGGGACGGTTACACGCCGTAACCGAAGACATCTTCAGCCTGTACCTGAGAGTCTGGAACCGGATACCTCAGTACCACCGTCGGTGGGATCCCCTGTTCTAAGAGAGGTGCCTTCCCCTCAGCAAGATCACAGCGGGGATATATCTTTGCCTCCAGCAGACTCTTGTTCACCATCTTCTGTATCAGAGGATAGTTCATGCAAAGTTACATCAAGCGGAAGAGTGGTGAAACTTCCGGCCCGATACAGGGACTGACTTTAGCTAGAACAGTGACCGGAAGTATGGGCAGAATAATCCCATGGTCACTGTGGACTAGGGTAGTCTACCCCGATGTCCAAGTCAGGATGTAATTTATTTGTTCATGTTTTCTAATCTATCTGTTTTTATAATGTTCAAAAACAAAAATGTTGTTGTATACCCTGTTGGTGTACCTTGTTATTTATTATATGCAAATGTATGCTTTGCCTTTGAAAAAGGGGAAGATGTGATGAGAGCAGGATGTGATGTCACTAGTATGTGGGCAGGGCTTAGGTCCGGTGTCTGTGTCACAGTTAGTTTAGTACAATCAACCTGACTAGATGTGTATTGTTATGCTCTGCAATAAAATAGAGTTGTACCATCATTGCTGTGTCCTGCATATGTCCTGCATCTCATGACACCCAGGACAGCTGTTTCGTGGTTTTGCCACTCATCAGCTGGGAGTAGGTTGAATCACTGCTTGGTAAAGTTCATTTCTGGAGTGGAGGATTTTAAACTCACTTTTCGCCTCCCCATAGTTTTAATTGTTGTTTTATATATATATATATATATATATATATATATATATATATATATATATATATATTATATATAAAAGTATTTAATAATATATGTATAATATATTATGTACATATGTATGTAATTATATATATATATATATATATATATATATATATATATATGTTACGGTACCAACTGTGTACCAAGGGTTAACCCCAGATGAACAATGTCCTGCATAGACAATCAGCAATTCACAACCCAGCCAGTTTCAGGTTTAAAACAGAATGACAACTTTATTTGAAGGCAGCATACAGATTTATACAGGTTTTTGACCCCCCCTCAGATGGGGGTTGAAAGAATGTTGTACATTAGATAAAAGGGAGAAGCGCCCTTGACATGATACAATAGGATTATATTACTTAAACACTTCAACCACAAGACACTCTTGACTCTTCTTATCACTTTCTCTCTGGAGGTGATCAAACAATAGAATGCTAAGCATTAATTAGATTGTAGCTGGAGCCAGCCACTTGTGGTTAGAAAATAAAGTTAACACTTTCAGTCCTGACAGAAGGGTCTGTCACATAGCTCCCCCCTTGTGGAACACTCCGGCAGACCCGGCTTGACCCTTTTGCGGGTCAACCTGGGGATGACCGGACTAGGAGGTGGTAGGCATGTCAGTTTGCTGGGACAATCCATCTGTATTCCCGTTATGAGAGAGAATCCCTGTCTGTATAAATAAGGGTTCAACCTCTTCAGTGCCCCGACTAGGGCTAAACAGTCCTTCAAAATATCATCGGCTTCTTTACGTGGTTTTTGTACCTGCTCTTTATAGGTATCCACAATCCCTTCATACTGACATAGGGTGCCCTTGAGTTGCTGCACCTCCCTATGAGCCAGTGTCAGCTTCTCCTCCAGTGTCACTAAGTTTGTCCTTAATGTTTCATGTTCCACTCTCAAGCTGGTGTTTTCTGCAGTCTGTCGGTGCAGCTTGTCTAGCAGAGATTCCTGTTCTAAACGTGCTTTTTCCTCTGCACTCCTCTTCTCTCCCGCTAGCACTGTTACATGATTATTTAACGTGACCATTTTATCCTCTACGTGACTCTTCTCCTTCATCAGCGCATTGTAACGTGACTCCCACATATCAATAGCGGATAGAGATTTACTGAGCTCAGCGTCCTGGGGCTTAGCAGCAGGGGGGTCAGTCTCTGCTGCACGGATCTGAGCACGGGTAGTCACAGGGTTAACATCAGCGGGACCCATGGGAGCATAGGCAGAAACAAGGGGGACCAAGGTATTTCCAAGGAGAACATCAGCTGGTAAATCCTTCATGACCCCCACATTCACAGGTCTAGCGCCCCCTCCCCAATCCAAATGCACCCTGGCAACAGGTAGGCGGAACACAGTGCCCCCTGCTACCCTCACAGCCACAGTGTCTCCTGTGTGCTGTTTCTCAGACACCAAGTTCTTTCGAAGCAAGGTCATGGTAGCACCAGTATCCCGTAGACCACTGACCTCCTTCCCATTCACTTTAACCAGTTGCCGGTTATTCCGGTGGGCAGCTTGCACAAGGTCTGCCTCATGTAGGATGCCCCAGCATTCTTGCGCCTCTACATAGCGGGCCGCAGGCTGAGGATTACGTGGGATTCCGCTAGCGGGTCTTCTCCAGGACTGTGCTTGGTTCGCTGCGTTTAGGGGACACTCTGGTCTTTTGTGCCCTAGTTGCTTACATCCAAAGCACCGAATAGGTTGTGAGTAGCCCCGCGAATTGAACCAGGCTCTCTGAGGGTAGTTCGTGGCCCGAGACCGTGTGGTATAGCGGTGTGCTGGGGGTTGGTAACTGGCAGGTGCTTGGGTGACTGGGGGTCTGTACTCCACTCTGGCAGGGGGCTTAGTGGTAGCAGTGTCCAGTTTGCGGGCATCCGTATACTCATCTGCCAAGCGAGCCGCTTCATGCAGGGTGGAGGGTTTACGGTCCCGAACCCACTCTCGAACTACTGCGGGTAACTTGTCGAAGCAATGTTCCAACAGGAATAGCTGCAGCACCTCTTCCCCAGATACGGCTTGGCACCCCGCTATCCAGTGAGCTGCTGTGCGGTGCACCTTACATGCCCACTCAAGGTAGGAATCACCAGCCAATTTAACAGTGTCTCTGAACCGCCTCCGGTATGCCTCCGGTGTAACCGCATACCTGGAGAGCAGAGCCTCTTTTACAGTATTATAATCCCCGACTTCCTCATCTGGAATGGCCCGAAAAGCCTCACTGGCCCGGCCGGATAATTTTCCGGATAATATCGTGACCCAGTCCTCTGCGGGTACCTTGTGTAGTGCACATTGCCTCTCAAAATCTGCAAGGTACCCATCAATCTCTCCTTCTGTTTCCAGGAAGTTTTTAAAAGCTGCAAAATTTACTTTTCCCTTTTCCACTGGGGTTGCTGTGACTTGGGCTGCTGCAGCGCCGTTTTGGCGAAGTAGGTTGGCCTCCACAGCTGCTATGACCCGATCGATAATTTCCGCAGATGGGTTAGGGCCATAATATGCCAGTCTTATTTTAACCGCCCGATCAAAGCTTGCTTCTTCAGGGGTTCTGTCTGATATGCTGGGCCCATTGGTTCCTTCTGTCCCTGGTACTCTTTCCATCTTAGTCAGTATTGTAATAATCCCCCTCTTCCTGAGGTTACTGGCTTGTGTAGTTGCTCTTCTGGGCGATAAGGATTCTCCCGTCGCTTGCCACCAATGTTACGGTACCAACTGTGTACCAAGGGTTAACCCCAGATGAACAATGTCCTGCATAGACAATCAGCAATTCACAACCCAGCCAGTTTCAGGTTTAAAACAGAATGACAACTTTATTTGAAGGCAGCATACAGATTTATACAGGTTTTTGACCCCCCCTCAGATGGGGGTTGAAAGAATGTTGTACATTAGATAAAAGGGAGAAGCGCCCTTGACATGATACAATAGGATTATATTACTTAAACACTTCAACCACAAGACACTCTTGACTCTTCTTATCACTTTCTCTCTGGAGGTGATCAAACAATAGAATGCTAAGCATTAATTAGATTGTAGCTGGAGCCAGCCACTTGTGGTTAGAAAATAAAGTTAACACTTTCAGTCCTGACAGAAGGGTCTGTCACAATATATAAGTACACAATATATATATATTATACATATAAAATTAAATATACTTATATAAATTGTATATGTATTTGTTTGTGTATATATATATGTCTGGGTGATGGATGGTGGTGGTGGTGGTGATATAATTACAATTATTAAAAAAGACAGAGTGACATACCTCATTGTTTTATTAATGTGACAGCTCACTGTCTGAGTCTCTCTCAGTCCCTCCATGGCTGGCTGCTGCTTCAATGGATTTATAGATTATATGACTTGAATGAGAGATGCATGAGAGAGTTGCACACACTTAAGTCAGAGAGTCACTAGTACACACAATATCCCTTTCACAAAGAAAGTCTATTCTTCCAAATTTCCCTTGGCTGGGCAGCACGCACTATTTAATTTATTGCTGGCTCCTTCCCAGGCTCAGTCAGAGAAAACCTCAGTACAGTACTGTAGTGTTAGTTTACTCTGTACTCAGTCACTCAGACTCTGACTACTCTGCTTGCAGCGCCTGAGGCAATAACACAGACTGAGCTGAGCGGGTCTTCTCTGACCTGACGTCACGCTCACGTGACCCGCGTGATCACGTGACAACGTCGGTCAGGCCCACAGGCAGCAAGACTCTGCAGTTAGTGACAGTTACACTTACAGGCAGGCAGCGCAGAGAGGGTCCGACTGCAACTCCTTCTCCGCACACTGTCAGGATCAGAAAGATGATGATCCGATCAGCTGAGCAGAGCATGAGTTGATTGACAGTGACACACGGGCTAAACAGGGGCTGGGCTTGTGTTGGGTAAGGTTACTAAAGCAGCTAGCAGCCAGGTCATAAAAAAAATTGTAAAGAAAACTACTAAAGGCTATGTCCATTTTTAAAAAAATAAAATTACCGGGCAGTAGCCTGAAATACCGGACAGCCCGGTCTAATACCGGACACCTGGCAACCCTAATCACAATGCTATCTATATGGCCTATATGAGCTTGTTCTCCCCAGCTGTGAAAAGTAAATAAAATATAGGCGGCCTTCAAGGGCTTAGAAATTATCATATGTGCCTTCCTAGGTTTGCTTTCAACTAGAATACCAAGAGAACAATGAAAAATTGTTGATAAAAGTAAATTGCAAAGTTGTTTAAAATTACATGCCCTATTTGAAAATTTTTTTAAAAAATGGACTTTACTGTCCCTTTAAATGCTGCAAATTCATAAAATTAGTAACTGAGCCCATTGTCACTGTCATATCCTCTACTAGTGCATTACAGCTACACTATATACATAAAGCTACACAATATATATTAGCACTTTCACTAGCACTGAGAAGAGCTGCACTTTGTTTTAACCCTTCACTAGCACTGTAGCATAGAAGCTTGTATTAACCCCTCAACAGAGATATGCACAGTGTATTAACCCCTTCACTAAGACAAAGAGCTGCACAGTGTGTATTAACCCCTTCACCAGCACAGAGATCTGTGCAGTTAGTATTAACCCCTTCACTAGCACAGATAGCTGTGCAGCTTGTATTAACCCCTTCACCAGCACAGAGTTCATTATGTGCAGTTTGTATTAACCCCTTCACCAGTACAGAGTTCATTATGTGCAGTTTGTATTAACCCCTTCACCAGCACAGAGATCATTATGTGCAGTTAGTATTAACCCCTTCACTAGCACAGATAGCTGTGCAGCTTGTATTAACCCCTTCACCAGCACAGAGATCATTATGTGCAGTTTGTATTAACCCCTTCACCAGCACAGAGATCATTATGTGCAGTTTGTATTAATCCCTTCACCAGCACAGAGATCTGTGCAGTTTGTATTAACCCCTTCATGAACAGAGTGAGATGTACAGGGTGTTAACTCCTTAAAGTGATACTAAACTCAAATTTTTTCTTTAATGATTCAGATAGAGCAGCTATGTTAAAGAGACAGTCTGCACCCCACAATAATGTGTACATACCTGAGCTAACTCTTAACTAATTTCTCCTGAACTTAGTCCATTCTTCTGCAGCTGCTCTAAGTTGCGTAAATCGTTAACTTTTTTTCTAATGCAGCAATCTAAAATATCTGCAGGCTCCGCCCTCCGCTTGCTAGTAATTTGTTTTTTTATGTTTTGTCCAATCAGCATTGATGCGTAAATACGTTTTTTAGCGCACACACAATGTTTTACACATGTGCAGTGTAAACACTATAAACAAATAAATCAGTCAAGTTATTCCCCAGTTATTTAGCTGACACTATTGTTCCGTGTTACATTCATTGTTTAGCACTTCTCTTCATAGCACTGTGATTGCCTCTCGGTGGGTGCTGAGAATTGTATCTTTTTAATAAAAATGTTTTATTATTTTTTCCATCTTATATATTATTTAAAAAAAATGTAGTTGATAATTATTTAAATGAATGACATTTATATTCTGTTAGATTTGCGTGGGGTTTTGGGGGCTTTAATTTGGTTACTCAGAGATGTCACTTACCCTCCTTGATAAGCTGTGACAGTTTTTTTATAATTTAATGAATATTTTTGACATAATTAGTCCTCTCTGCACTACTCAATCTGCCCATTTGTGGAGTAAAACAACTGTACCAGGGTCATTGGCGGTCTCCAGGTGCCTAGGCGATCCCCACCGTCTGCTGTTTACCTCAGAAACATGCACCCTAGAGATGAGGAGAAGGATGGGGGTATAAGACCACTTAGTGGTGTCCTGTAGATATTTCACTTGCTCTCTGTGATGGGGACTTTGGGCAGCTCCATACAGTGTTGTCCTGGGTGGTGCAAACCCACAGAGTTTTCTTATATAATTATTATTGGGAGTAGGGGAAAAACACAGGTTATGCACCTCCTGAATGTGCTTCTTCTACCTCCCCTTAACTCCGTTACCAAGCAGGCAGGCAGGGGAGGGATGAGGCCAGATGGGTGGAAAGGTGTATATGAAGGGGGACTGTGTGTGTGCGTGTGTACACAGGGCCGGGGCTAGGATTTTTGGCCACACAGACGAGGATACATTTTGCGGCCCCCACCATTACATACCATCCCATTGCTAGTTAAAGGGATATGAAACCTAATTTTTTTATCATGATTCAGATAGAGCACAATATTTTAAGCAACTTTCTAATTTATTCCTATTATCAATTTTTTTTCGTTCTCTTGGTATCTCTATTTAAAAAGCAGGAATGTAAGCTTAGGAGCTGGCCCATTTTTTGGTTCAGTACCTGGGTAGTGCTAGCTGATTGGTGGCTAAATTCAATTCAAACAGTGGTAGTGCTGGACAGCAAATCAGACAGTGGTGCTGCTGCATAACAAATCAAACGGTGGTGGTGCTGCATAGCAAACAGACAGTGGTGATGCTGCATAGCAATTCAAACAGTGGTTGTGTTGCATAACAAATCAGACAGTGGTGCTGCTGCATAGCAAAGCAGACAGTGGTGGTGCTGCATAGCAATTCAAACAGTGGTTGTGCTGCATAGCAAATCAGACAGTGGTATGGCTGCATAAGAAATCAAACGGTGGTAATGCTGCATAACAATCAGACAGTGGTTGTGCTGCATAGCAATTCAAACAGTGGTGGTGCTGCATAGCAAATCAGACAGTGGTTGTGCTGCATAGCAAATCAGACAGTGGTGATTCTGCATAGCAAGTCAAACAGTGGTGATGCTGCATAGCAAATCAGACAGTGGTAGTGCTACATAACTAACAGACAGTGGTGGTGCTGCATAACAAACAGACAGTGGTAGTGCTGCATAACAAACAGACAGTGGTGCTGCTGCATAACAAATCAGACAGTGGTAGTGCTACAGTGGTTGTGCTGCATAACAAACAGACAGTGATGGTGCTGCATAACAAATCAGAAAGTGGTAGTGCTGCATATTAAATCCGACAGTGGTTGTGCTGCATAGCAAATCAGATAGTGGTAATGCTGCATAGCAAATCAGACAGTGGTAGTGCTGCAAATGTGAGTGTAAATATATGTGATTGTGTGTGTGTATATATATATATATATATATATATATATATATATATATATATATATATATATATATATATATATGAATAAAATGTAGAAGTAGACAAGCGCACAGATTCACTCCTAGTGTAATACGTTTTTTACTTAAATCTATATATAAACAAAGGAATAATCCGTACTCACATGGTTCAACCTCATTCACTCTGAGGTATCTTTGCAGCACTGTATTAGTTAAAGGCAATTCCTTGGTCTGGATTCCTCCTGTCTCCCTTGAGTCGGCCCAGGTCTTAGAGTTGATGTTCACTCGATGCTGTGGGATTATACTCGGGCTATAAGGGGTTAAACAACCTGCTGCTTTCTCAGCAGGAGTGCAGACTGGTATTGCAGAAAGGAGTATACTAACACATGTTATTTAAATGTTTAAAAGAAAACAATATTAAATATGCAGATAGATTAAAAACATATATAAAAAACATATAATAATACGTGAGATAAAAAGTCCAGCAAACCAGAGGGTTCTTTCCTCTATACAACAGAGTGCTTAAGTTTTGAAATGAAATAAGAGCCATAGTCAGAAATCTTGTTACAGGATAATACTTATTCCTGTTCCTTGCTGACTAAATTGCTCTCTATACACAAATGTTAACTGCTATGGAGCGATTAAGGTGTATAACTGCTGTTGCACTGTATCACAATGTGCAGCAGCTGTTACCTTATTGTGCTCCATGTGTAGATAGAGAAAGTTGTGACGTGCGGCTGGGGGCAGAGTACATACTGTACATTCAAGCATAGATATTCACAGACTTGCATACATGTACACAATTTACAAATAGACCTGCAGACTGGAGTGGAGAAAGGGCAACAGCATTCGCTACTTGCTAGAAAGAATCACTATCAGACAGACCTTATCGTGTAGTAATCTGTTCCCACTATATATGACTAGAGAAAATATAACTAATAAACGCTCTTTTGCTAAACCCAGAAATGAGCCAATGGAAGAGAATTGCATCTAGGTGCCATAACTTTTGTCCTGGGCTTAAACCCCAGATTATTTTGGCACCTTACAATGCTGGTAACAAATCTAAAGCAAAAGATTACACCAAAATGAAAGCCAACATGAATGAAATTCGGCTGAACTGACTATTGGGAAAAATCAGAAATGATTCATCAGTACAAAACAAATGTTTTGCCATGCACAACTCTAATTATTTTTTAAAAAACATAATAAAACATTATGTGACTTTACCGTTACTTACATTCAATCTGCTGATTTTTACGCAGTCCAGGACCATCTGTCTATACATGGATGGATTTGTCTTCAACATTTCTGCGGCTTCCAATGGGGATCACAGTGGTAGTGGTAAGCTGAGCATAGTCTGTAAAATCTAACACACAGAGTATCACTGTGCTGCACGTCAACGTGGGCTTTGAGCTTTTAGGACAGAGTGAGGTTGAGTGGTGTGAGTGAGATGCGCTGCTGCTCCTATTGCACAATTTTAAATTGCACCTATATAGAGCAAGTAAGTGAGCCCCCTGGTCCTGAAGGCTTAAGCAAGTACGTCGTGTGGGGGGGGGTGGACGTTGGAGTACAGTGCAGCCTCCTGAAATGGCTGGTGTGGCTGCAGTACCTGTTAAACACACACTTGACTTGAGGCCTATGTGGGTGGGTTGGTGTGCCGAGTGCCGGGCGGTATTGGTTAGTCGGGACTTGTGGGGGTTGTGCCATGCCATTGCCATGTTCTGCGCTGCGTGCACTAAGTGAAGATAAAAAATCAGGCTGCTCTAAATTGCGCCCCCCTGCTGAGGCGCCCTAAGGCGGTTACCTTGGTTGTCTTATAACAAACGCCGGTCCTGTGTGTACATGTATGTCTCTGTATGGGTGGGTGCATGTGTGTTGTTACGGTACCAACAGGATACCAAGGGTTAATACCAGATGGAAGATGCCCTGAATGTGAGATGAGCAACTCACAACCCAGCTAATTCCCCCCTCAAACATGAGACCAGGCTCCACATTGAAGGTAAAAACAGAATGCAATTTATTGTGGGCTATATGCCTAGTATTTATGCAGGTCTGACCCCTGATGGGGGGTTGAAAGAATATTGTACATTAGATAGAGGGAAAACGCATTTTGACATGATACAATAGAATTACATTACTTAAGCAGATAAACAATTTAAACACAAGAAAACAATGCATTCCTTTTTCTCTCCTAGCAGTGAATGCTTATCACATAAACTTAATTACAGTACACAATAGCTGATGCCAGCAACCCTGTCTTTAGAAAATAGCTTCTTAAAGCTGAACAAAGTTAACTCTTTCAGTCCTGACAGAAGGGTCTGTCACATAGCTCCCCCCTTGTGGAACACTCCGGCAGACCCGGCTTGACCCTTTGGCGGGTCAACCTGGGGATGACCGGACTAGAAGGTGGTAGGCATGTCAGTTTGCCGGGACAATCCATCTGTATTCCCGTTATGAGAGAGAATTCCTGCCCATATAAATAAGGGTTCAACTTCTTCAGTGCCCAGACCAGGGCTAAACAGTCCATCAAAATCTCATCAGCTTCTTTACGTGGTTTTTGTATCTGCTCTTTATAGGTATCCACAATCCCTTCATACTGACATAGGGTGCCCTTGAGTTGCTGCACCTCCCTATGAGCCAGTGTCAGCTTCTCCTCCAGTGTCACTAAGTTTGTCCTTAATGTTTCATGTTCCACTCTCAAGCTGGTGTTTTCTGCAGTCTGTCGGTGCAGCTTGTCTAGCAGAGATTCCTGTTCTAAACGTGCTTTTTCCTCTGCACTCCTCTTCTCTCCCGCTAGCACTGTTACATGATTATTTAACGTGACCATTTTATCCTCTACGTGACTCTTCTCCTTCATCAGCGCATTGTAACGTGACTCCCACATATCAATAGCGGATAGAGATTTACTGAGCTCAGCGTCCTGGGGCTTAGCAGCAGGGGGGTCAGTCTCTGCTGCACGGATCTGAGCACGGGTAGTCACAGGGTTAACATCAGCGGGACCCATGGGAGCATAGGCAGAAACAAGGGGGACCAAGGTATTTCCAAGGAGAACATCAGCTGGTAAATCCTTCATGACCCCCACATTCACAGGTCTAGCGCCCCCTCCCCAATCCAAATGCACCCTGGCAACAGGTAGGCGGAACACAGTGCCCCCTGCTACCCTCACAGCCACAGTGTCTCCTGTGTGCTGTTTCTCAGACACCAAGTTCTTTCGAAGCAAGGTCATGGTAGCACCAGTATCCCGTAGACCACTGACCTCCTTCCCATTCACTTTAACCAGTTGCCGGTTATTCCGGTGGGCAGCTTGCACAAGGTCTGCCTCATGTAGGATGCCCCAACATTCTTGCGCCTCTACATAGCGGGCCGCAGGCTGAGGATTACGTGGGATTCCGCTAGCGGGTCTTCTCCAGGACTGTGCTTGGTTCGTTGCGTTTAGGGGACACTCTGGTCTTTTGTGCCCTAGTTGCTTACATCCAAAGCACCGAATAGGTTGTGAGTAGCCCCGCGAATTGAACCAGGCTCTCTGAGGGTAGTTCGTGGCCCGAGACCGTGTGGTATAGCGGTGTGCTGGGGGTTGGTAACTGACAGTGATTCCTGTTCTAAACGTGCTTTTTCCTCTGCGCTCCTCTTCTCTCCCACTAGCACTGTTACGTGATTGTTTATCAGGACCATTTCATCCTCTACTTCTCCTTCATCAGCGCCTTGTAACGGGACTTCCACGTATCAATAGCGGATAGAGATTTACTGAGCTCAGCGTCCTGGGGCTTAGCAGCAGGTGGGTCAGTCTCTGCTGCACGGATCTGGGCACGGGTAGTCACAGGGTTAACATCAGCGGGACCCATAGGAGCGTAGGCAGAAACAAGGGGGGCCAAGTTATTTCCAAGGAGAACATCAGCAGGTAAGTCCTTCATGACCCCCACATTCACAGGTCTAGCGCCCACTCCCCAATCCAAATGTACCCTGGCAACAGGTAGGCGGAACACAGCACCCCCTGCTACCCTCACAGTCACAGTGTCTCCAGTGTGCTGTTTCTCGGACACCAAGTTCTTTTGAAGCAAGGTCATGGTAGCACCAGTATCCCGTAGACCACTGACCTCCTTCCCATTCACTTTAACCAGTTGCCGGTTATTCCGGTGGGCAGCTTGCATGGGGTCTGCTTCATGTAGGATGCCCCAGCATTCTTGCAACTCTACGTAGTGGGCCGCAGGCTGAGGGTTACGTGGGATTCCGCCGGCGGGTCTTCTCCAGGACTGTGCTTGGTTCGCTGTGTTTAGGGGACACTCTGGTCTCTTGTGCCCTAGTTGCTTACATCCAAAGCACCGAATAGGTTGTGAGTAGCCCCGCGAATTGAACCGGGCTCTCTGAGGGTAGTTCGTGGCTGAAGGCAGTGTGGTATAGCGGTGCACCGGGGGTTAGTAACTGGCAGCTGCTGGGGTGACTGGGGGTCTGTACTCCACTCTAGCAGGGGGCTTAGTGGTAGCAGTATCCAGTTTGCGGGCATCCGTATACTCATCTGCCAGGCGAGCAGCTTCATGCAGGGTGGAGGGTTTACGGTCTCGAACCCACTCTCTAACTCCTGCTGATAACTTGTCAAAGCAATGTTCCAACAGGAATAGCTGCACCACCTCTTCCCCGGATACGGCTTGGCACCCCGCCATCCAGTGAGCTGCTGTGCGGTGCACCTTACATGCCCACTCAACGTAGGAATCACCAGCCAATTTAACAGTGTCTCTGAACTGCCTCCGGTATGCCTCTGGTGTAACCACATACCTGGAGAGCAGAGCCTCTTTTACAGTATTATAATCCCCGACTTCCTCATCTGGAATGGCCCGAAAAGCCTCACTGGCCCGGCCGGATAATTTTCCGGATAATATCGTGACCCAGTCCTCTGCGGGTACCTTGTGTAGTGCACATTGCCTCTCAAAATCCGCAAGGTACCCATCAATCTCTCCTTCTGTTTCCAGGAAGTTTTTAAAAGCTGCAAAATTTACTTTTCCCTTTTCCACTGGGGTTGCTGTGACTTGGGCTGCTGCAGCGCCGCTTTGGCGAAGTAGGTTGGCCTCCACAGCTGCTATGACCCGGTCGATAATTTCGGCAGATGGGTTGGGGCCATAATATGCCAGTCTTATTTTAACCGCCCGATCAAAGCTTGCTTCTTCAGGGG
Source organism: Bombina bombina (assembly GCF_027579735.1). Taxonomy (NCBI): domain Eukaryota; kingdom Metazoa; phylum Chordata; class Amphibia; order Anura; family Bombinatoridae; genus Bombina; species Bombina bombina. The sequence continues at coordinate 42,967,207 of NC_069503.1, forward strand.
TTCTGTCTGATATGCTGGGCCCATTGGTTCCTTCTGTCCCTGGTACTCTTTCCATCTTAGTCAGTATTGTAATAATCCCCCTCTTCCTGAGGTTACTGGCTTGTGTAGTTGCTCTTCTGGGCGATAAGGATCATCCCACTGCTGCCACCAATTGTTACGGTACCAACAGGATACCAAGGGTTAATACCAGATGGAAGATGCCCTGAATGTGAGATCAGCAACTCACAACCCAGCTAATTCCCCCCTCAAACATGAGACCAGGCTCCACATTGAAGGTAAAAACAGAATGCAATTTATTGAGGGCTATATGCCTAGTATTTATGCAGGTCTGACCCCTGATGGGGGATTGAAAGAATATTGTACATTAGATAGAGGGAAAATGCCCTTTGACATGATACAATAGAATTACATTACTTAAGCAGATAAACAATTTAAACAAGAAAACAATGCAGTCCTTTTTATCTCCTAGCAGTGAATGCTTATCACATAAACCTAATTACAGTACACAATAGCTGATGCCAGCAACCCTGTCTTTAGCTGAACAAAGTTAACTCTTTTAGTACTGACAGAAGGGTCTGTCACATGTGTAGTCTCTGAATGTGTGTGTATGCGTTTGTGTGTGTGCATGTGTACATGTATGTGTATGTATGTGTGGGTGCTTGTCTGTGAATGTGTGTGTGTATGCGTTTGTGTGTGTGCGTGTGTACATGTATGTATCTGTATGGGTAAGTGCCTGTGTGTAGTCTGTGAATGTGTGTGTGTGTGTGTGTGTGTATGCATTTGTGTGTGTGCGTCCCTACATGTATGTGTATGTATGGGTGGGTGGGTGCTTGTCTGTAGTCTGTGAATGTGTGTGTATGCGTTTGTGTGTGTGCGCGTATGTACATGTATGTGTCTGTATGTGTGGGTGGCTGCTTGTCTGTAGTCTGTGAATGTGTGTGCGTGTGTACATGTATGTGTCTGTATGTGTGGGTGCTTGTCTGTAGTCTGTGAATGTGTGTGTATGCATTTGTGTGTGTGCGTACATGTAAGACAGTGGAGGGCAGCATAGCCCGTAACACACATAAGAATAAAGGCCCTTAGGAGTGAGCTGCTGTGAAGGGGCAACAATGTTGCATTTGTGTGTGTGGGGATAGGGCTAACCTTTAAGAAGCCAAGCAACAGGCCCCAGACCCTCTTTCCAGCTCGTCTTCACAGCTTGCAGGATCTCTCATTCTGTCTGATACCAGTTTGCTGCAGCATGAATCGTTCAGCCGCAGATCCTGTGAGAGTGGAGGAGTTGGAAGAACTTATGATCGTGGACTTTGACTCTGAGGAAGTTGTTGTGCCACCTTCACCCCAGCACCCGGTGAGTCACCCCCCGGTTCCTTCCTCTTTGTATCCCGTGGTTCACGTGGCTTGGGGTGCCCCCCTCCCCAGGCTTCTTCGACCCCCCCGCTTGATAATGCAGTCCCTGCTTTGTATTCCTGTCTCGTGGGGTTGGGTCTGGGTTTTTTCCCCCACATCGCAAATGCTGCCCTCTGTTGGTGGCTGGGCCTAGTGGGAGCATCCCCTTACCTTCTCCATCAGTTACCTTATCCAGTGAAGCGGTGTCCACAGCGGTCGCGCTCTTCCAGTCCTTAGCGTCGGTCCTAGCGGGCAGTAGTTTCGCCTCGGTTGGCGTCGGCTTCGGGTTTCCTCATCCAGCTGGTCAGTCTGTCTTGGCTGTGCGGGAACCAGCATCAACGTCCGCTTTGGATGACGTCACTTCCAGTTTGGCCATTTCAGGTGACGTCACGTCTGGTGATGTCACTTCCGGATTGGCCATTCAAGCAGCAGCAGCAAAGCAGGTAGCATCGTCTTCACCTCTGGGGAGCTCAGGTGAGAGAGCAGTGCCTCGGGGGGGGAGGCCCGCGGGGGGGGTGCGCAGCTTGGCACAGGGGTACAGCGCTCGCGTGGGGGGCAATTTGTCTAGTGCTTCAGGGGGCCAAGGCCAAGGGCCACGTGGGGCAATATTTTTGGCGCTTCAGGGGACTTAGGCCCGGAGCCACGTGGTGACAATTTGCATGACAGCGAGTCTCAAATGGGGGGCAATTCTGGCGATTATGAGCAGGCCACAGGCCTGACCAGGGAAACGTCAGTAGATATGGTTAATTTAGCACCTCAGTCATTGACTAGTCAGGCGGGGGGCAAGAGAAAGGCCGCTAGTAACTCGCGGCCTAGTAGGAGCAGTGTGGTCTCCTCACACGCAGCACATTGCAGGGGTCGCCCGCGGGTGTGGCCCTCAGCGGGGTCCTCCCGGGTGTCACCACTAGGGCGTCTGTTCCTGTGCACGTAGTTCAGGATGCGGGCAGGCAGGCTCAGTTTGCTGAAGCAGTATTGAATGTACACGTGGGAAGTGTGTCTGAGGGTGTGGAGTCTACTTGTGGCGCAAGGCGCAGGAGTGTTAGTCTTGGGGGGGTTGATGACATTGTTGATCGGCCTTTGTCCTCTCCCCATGGTACTCCTCTATTTCATTTTCCATTACAGAAAACCATGGATTCTCAGAACGAGTTAGCGGCCATGCAGTCTGGTGCAGTTGGTTTTGAGGAGGAAGAGTTGAGTCGAGAACAGCCGTCAAAATCCTCTGATTCCCTGCCGGTGCATACTAGTGAGACCATTTTATCTTCTTGGCATAGGGGCTTTAATTCATCTTCGGATGATTCTGGGTCTGAGAGTGATAGGTTTCTGGGGTTGGAGGCTAAAGGGCAGAAGAGGATGTATAGGATGATGAAGTGGTTAGTCGAGGAGCGTAAGGCCATGGGTCTCCCCCTCCCCCCTGGTTCGTTCCGCCTGGAGCCTCATGTTCCGTTGCCGGCAGGGGTTGCTGTCCCTGAGGCGACTGCTAGGCATAAAGCGGCCATGTATGGGGACACGCACAAGTGGCCCTTATTTAGCCTTCACGAGCATCTGAAGTCCAAAACTGTTAGACGCATTCAAGAGGGTAAATATGTGCATATGTTTGAACTCTCGGCCGGGGCCTATTGCCAAAAAGAAATGGCAGAGGATGGTATGGGCCCTAAAAAATTTAAGAGGCCTGATTTGTACGACGAATGGTGTAAATGTTTTCGTTTGTATGCATCGTGCTACATCACAAAATTTCCCGATTGGGCTCTGGATAGCTTCAAATATCAAGATGCCATTTAAACCGCTTACGAGCGGTTTTTGGGAAGTTGTATGGCGGGATTATGATGTCGCGTTTCGGCGGAAGACGGTTGGTAATCCCCTCCTCTGTCTTTTGGCGACGTAGATTCGCGGTTATGGGCACAGTTGGGGGCTTGAAAAGCCGTCTCTGCCCGGGCAGGTCCCTGCAGGGTCTCCTGGCAATCGTGCACCTCAGCGCTCTCAACGGCATCCCACAGGTATTGGCTGGCAGTTCCAGGATAAGCTCTGCACCAAAGGACCAGCGTGCACTTTCCGCCATGCTTGTAAGCATTGCGGGGGTGGCTACTCCGGTTCAGAGTGTACCAGATCCCGCGACGCGGGCCGGTCACAGGAGTTCACTAGTTCCAGTTTCAAACCTTTCACTGCGGAAAAGGGTGGTCACCCCACTGAGGGTAGCCATAATTGAGAAGTGGTTGCCTTTTTATCCAGATAGGAGGGTGGCTGCTTTGCAAGGCAGTGGCCTCCACTGGGGATTCATGATTCCCATCAGCTTCGCAGTAGAGGGTTCCCCTGTTTGGAGGAATCTGAAATCGGCATACCAATTTCCTAGCATCGTGAGGGAAAAGCTGGGCAAGGAGATTGCTTTGGGCCTAATGGCCGGACCATTTGAGGAGATTACGATTTCAGGGTTGGTTATCTCTCCTCTTGGGGTCGTTCCTAAGAAGGAGCAGGGTAAGTTCTGGTTCATCCAGCACCTTTCCTTCCCTAAAGGGAGGTTGGTTAACAATGCTATTTCCCCTAAGCTCAGTTCGGTTCACTACCAGTCCTTTGACAATGCGTTAGCACTGGTATGGAGGGCAGGGGCTGGGGCCCTTCTGGCAAAGCTGGATGTGGATTCAGCATTTCAACTGCTTAACATTCAACCCTCCTCCTTTTGCCTCAAAGGATGTTGGTTTGAGGGCAAGTATTTTGTGGACATATGCTTGCCTATGGGTTGTTCCATATCATGTGCTTATTTTGAAACCTTCAGTAGCTTCTTACACTGGGCCATAGCAGCGATTGCTGGTTGATGGCCTGGCACATTACTTGGACCTGCTGGTTGGGCATGCTGGATCCGCTGAGTGCGCTTTCCTGATGAAAGTGGCTAGATTTTTTCTGGCCAGAATGGGTGTCAAATTGGAAGAGGATAAGACCCAGGGCCCTTGCACGTGCCTTACCTTTTTGGGTATCGAGATTGACTCATTGTTAATGCAGTGTTGTTTGCCACAAGATAAGATTGCCCGTATGCTGGGGGCAGTACGGTTCATGAAATCGGGGTCCTTTTTGTTCAGTGAAGGATCCCCTGGTGGGTCTTCAGAATTTCGCCGGTAGGATTATTCCTATGGGTAGAATTTTTCTTCGGCGGCTCAAACAGCAGTTGTGCGGGGAGCAGTCCCAAGCGCATAAGTTTCGCGTAACAGCAGAAATGGTTGATGACCTCGCAGTATGGGAGTTTACTGATGTGGAAAGGTTTCACTGGTATGTGGCCCTCTTGTCCGGTCACTGGAGTGCCGGCCCGTGGCCTCAGTCATGGGTTTCCAAGGGGCTTGTTAAGAATATGTGCCTGTTAGAGCTCTTCCCCATTATCGTGTCCTTAGAGGTCTGGGGTTTGCAGCAAAGGGATCATGAGGTCGTGTTTTGGATGGATAACATGAGCATAATTTTGCTATTAACAAGCTCTCATCGGGATCCCTCCCGGTAGTGCGGTACCTACGCCTGCTGGTGCTGAGGTGTCTGCACCTGAACATTGTGTTCCGCGCTAGGCATGTTCCTGGCATCCAGAATAGAATTGCTGCTGCGCTCTCTCGTTGTCAATGGTAAGCAATTCTATGCATTGGTTCCTCAGGCGGACACTAACAGAGTCGTTTGTCCAGATTATTTATGGTAGGTAGCGCTGGATGGGGATCTTTGATTGCCATGACCCATTCTTCACTGGCCCCCTCTACTTGAACCACTTATGTGAAGCATTGGTCTGAATGGATCGCCTTCTGCGATAGGACGGGCCGGCCATCTTGTGATGGCGACCAATGGGGTCTTTTGGAATGGATCAACGAGCTTAAAGGTAATGGGGTTTCTAGAGGTGGGGTTGGCTCTCAGCTGTCTACCATGTCCTCCTTCTGTACACTGTATGGCCTTTTGGATTCTCCAAGAATCTTCCGGGTAAGGCATGTGTTTAGGGGTTGGGGGGGAGTATGGTGCCCAGAACAGGGGATGTTAGGGAGCCCATTACAATCGAGAGATTAGTGATCCTGTTTCAAACCTTGCCTGTGGTGTGTTCCTCAGCCTATGAGGCTACCCTGTTCTCTACCCTGGCTGGCTTTTCACAGGCACTCATGGGGGGGGAATTGGTCCCCCCTCGAGGAACAAGCCCGGGGTCTGCAGGCCTCCCACGTCAAGAACGATGAGTCATCTGGTTTAATTTTGATCTCCAGATCAAAGACAGACTAAGAAGGTAAAGGAGTTTGGATGTCTTTACCCGCCCACGAGGGCTCAGTTTGTTGCCCAGTCAGGTTGCTTAGGACCTATATGGACATGTGTCCGGAGGGTCCATTACAATTCCTGGTTCACGAGGACGGTTAACCATTGACCAGATTTCAATTCAGGACAGTCCTGAGCTGGGCACCGTAGAAAGCGGGCCTTGACCCAAGGGTCATCGCCCCTCACTCCTTCAGGGTTGGAGTGGCTACCACCGCTGCGGGTTTGGTTTGGTCTGCCGACCACATTAGGGAACTGGGGAGATGGAGGTCTAAGAGATACATGTTGTATGTTAGGCCATTAACGATGTGAATGTTTTGTTTTCTCATGTTGCGATGTTCCCAGTTAACTGTTGTTTCTTTACAGGACCGAGGGATTGTCCTCTGAGAGTGCTGATCGCGGGTCACTCCTACATTCACTAAGCAGAGCTGAGAGCAATCGCAAGACCTGACGGGTGACAGCTGGGATTCCCCCCCATAGGGTCACTGTTAGTGATGTCCCGAACTGTTCGCCCGCGAATGGTTCACGGCAAACTCAGCTTGTTCGCGTTCGCCACTGCGGGCGAACACATGCGATGTTCGATCCGCCCCCTATGTGTCATCATTGAGGAAACTTTGACCCTGTATGTCACAGCCTTATGACACATTAGAGCCAATCAGCATCAGACACTCCCTCACAACCTTTGCAGCTACTGGGCAGCAGCCATTTTAGACTCATAACGACCTTGTATTGAATGTACACGTGGGAAGTGTGTCTGAGGGTGTGGAGTCTACTTGTGGTGCAAGGCGCAGGAGTGTTAGTCTTGGGGGGGTTGATGACATTGTTGATCGGCCTTTGTCCTCTCCCCATGGTACTCCTCTCTTTCATTTTCCATTACAGAAAACCATGGATTCTCAGAACGAGTTAGCGGCCATGCAGTCTGGTGCAGATGGTTTTGAGGAGGAAGAGTTGAGTCGAGAACAGCCGTCAAAATCCTCTGATTCCCTGCCGGTGCATACTAGTGAGACCATTTTATCTTCTTGGCATAGGGGCTTTAATTCATCTTTGGATGATTCTGGGTCTGAGAGGTATAGGTTTCTTAGGTTGGAGGCTAAAGGGCAGAAGAGGATGTATAGGATGATGAAGTGGTTAGTCGAGGAGCGTAAGGCCATGGGTCTCCCCCTCCCCCCTGGTTCGTTCCGCCTGGAGCCTCATGTTCCGTTGCCGGCAGGGGTTGCTGTCCCTGAGGCGACTGCTAGGCATAAAGCGGCCATGTATGGGGACACGCACAAGTGGCCCTTATTTAGCCTTTACGAGCATCTGAAGTCCAAAACTGTTAGACGCATTCAAGAGGGTAAATATGTGCATATGTTTGAACTCTCGGCCGGGGCCTATTGCCAAAAAGAAATGGCAGAGGATGGTATGGGCCCTAAAAAAATTAAGAGGCCTGATTTGTACGACGAATGGTGTAAATGTTTTCGTTTGTATGCATCGTGCTACATCACAAAATTTCCCGATTGGGCTCTGGATAGCTTCAAATATCAAGATGCCATTTAAACCGTTTACGAGCGGTTTTTGGGAAGTTGTATGGCGGGATTATGATGTCGCGTTTCGGCGGAAGATGGTTGGTAATCCCCTCCTCTGTCTTTTGGCGACGTAGATTCGCGATTATGGGCACAGTTGGGGGCTTGAAAAGCCGTCTCTGCCCGGGCAGGTCCCTGCAGGGTCTCCTGGCAATCGTGCACCTCATCGCTCTCAACGGCATCCCACAGGTATTGGCTGGCAGTTCCAGGATAAGCTCTGCACCAAAGGACCAGCGTGCACTTTCCGCCATGCGTGTAAGCATTACGAGGTGGCCACTCCGGTTCAGAGTGTACCAGATCCCGCGACGCGGGCCGGTCACAGGAGTTCACTAGTTCCAGTTTCAAACCTTTCATTGCGGAAAAGGGTGGTCACCCCACTGAGGGTAGCCATAATTGAGAAGTGGTTGCCTTTTTATCCAGATAGGAGGGTGGCTGCTTTGCTAGGCAGCGGCCTCCACTGGGGATTCATGATTCCCATCAGCTTCGCAGTAGAGGGTTCCCCTGTTTGGAGGAATCTGAAATCGGCATATCAATTTCCTAGCATCGTGAGGGAAAAGCTGGGCAAGGAGATTGCCTTGGGCCGAATGGCCGGACCATTTGAGGAGATTACGATTTCAGGGTTGGTTATCTCTCCTCTTGGGGTCGTTCCTAAGAAGGAGCAGGGTAAGTTCTGGTTCATCCAGCATCTTTCCTTCCCTAAAGGGAGGTTGGTTAACGATGCTATTTCCCCTAAGCTCAGTTCGGTTCACTACCAGTCCTTTGACAATGCGTTAGCACTGGTATGGAGGGCAGGGGCTGGGGCCCTTCTGGCAAAGCTGGATGTGGATTCAGCATTTCAACTGCTTAACATTCAACCCTCCTCCTTTTGCCTCAAAGGATGTTGGTTTGAGGGCAAGTATTTTGTGGACATATGCTTGCCTATGGGTTGTTCCATATCATGTGCTTATTTTGAAACCTTCAGTAGCTTCTTACACTGGGCCATCGCAGCAATTGCTGGTTGATGGCCTGGCACATTACTTGGACCTGCTGGTTGGGCATGCTGGATCCGCTGAGTGTGCTTTCCTGATGAAAGTGGCTAGATTTTTTCTGGCCAGAATGGGTGTCAAATTGGAAGAGGATAAGACCCAGGGCCCTTGCACATGCCTTACCTTTTTGGGTATCAAGATTGACTCATTGTTAATGCAGTGTTGTTTGCCACAAGATAAGATTGCCCGTATGCTGGGGGCAGTACGGTTCATGAAATCGGGGTCCTTTTTGTTCAGTGAAGGATCCCCTGGTGGGTCTTCAGAATTTCGCCGGTAGGATTATTCCTATGGGTAGAATTTTTCTTCGGCGGCTCAAACAGCAGTTGTGCGGGGAGCAGTCCCAAGCGCATTAGTTTCGCGTAACAGCAGAAATGGTTGATGACCTCGCAGTATGGGAGTTTACTGATGCGGAAAGGTTTCACGGGTATGTGGCCCTCTTGTCCGGTCACTGGAGTGCCGGCCCGTGGCCTCAGTCATGGGTTTCCAAGGGGCTTGTTAAGAATATGTGCCTGTTAGAGCTCTTCCCCATTATCGTGTCCTTAGAGGTCTGGGGTTTGCAGCAAAGGGATCATGCGCTCTCTCGTTGTCAATGGCCTTTCTTTCATTTTCCATTACAGAAAACCATGGATTCTCAGAACGAGTTAGTGGCCATGCAGTCTGGTGCAGTTGGTTTTGAGGAGGAAGAGTGGAGTCAAGAACAGCCATCAAAATCCTCTGATTCCCTGCCGGTGCATACTAGTGAGACCATTTTATCTTCTTGGCATAGGGGCTTTAATTCATCTTCGGATGATTCTGGGTCTGAGAGTGATAGGTTTCTGGGGTTGGAGGCTAAAGGGCAGAAGAGGATGTATAGGATGATGAAGTGGTTAGTCAAGGAGCGTAAGGCCATGGGTCTCCCCCTCCTCCCTGGTTCGTTCCGCCTGGAGCCTCATGTTCCGTTGCCGGCAGGGGTTGCTGTCCCTGAGGCGACTGCTAGGCATAAAGCGGCCATGTATGGGGACACGCACAAGTGGCCCTTATTTAGCCTTCACGAGCATCTGAAGTCCAAAACTGTTAGATGCATTCAAGAGGGTAAATATGTGCATATGTTTGAACTCTCGGCCGGGGCCTATTGCCAAAAAGAAATGGCAGAGGATGGTATGGGCCCTAAAAAATTTAAGAGGCCTGATTTGTACGACGAATGGTGTAAATGTTTTCGTTTGTATGCATCGTGCTACATCACAAAATTTCCCGATTGGGCTCTGGATAGCTTCAAATATCAAGATGCCATTTAAACCGTTTACGAGCGGTTTTTGGGAAGTTGTATGGCGGGATTATGATGTCGCGTTTCGGCGGAAGATGGTTGGTAATCCCCTCCTCTGTCTTTTGGCGACGTAGATTCGCGGTTATGGGCACAGTTGGGGGCTTGAAAAGCCGTCTCTGCCCGGGCAGGTCCCTGCAGGGTCTCCTGGCAATCGTGCACCTCAGCGCTCTCAACGGCATCCCACAGGTATTGGCTGGCAGTTCCAGGATAAGCTCTGCACCAAAGGACCAGCGTGCACTTTCCGCCATGCGTGTAAGCATTGCGGGGGTGGCCACTCCGGTTCAGAGTGTACCAGATCCCGCGACGCGGGCCGGTCACAGGAGTTCACTAGTTCCAGTTTCAAACCTTTCACTGCGGAAAAGGGTGGTCACCCCACTGAGGGTAGCCTTAATTGAGAAGTGGTTGCCTTTTTATCCAGATAGGAGGGTGGCTGCTTTGCTAGGCAGCGGCCTCCACTGGGGATTCATGATTCCCATCAGCTTCGCAGTAGAGGGTTCCCCTGTTTGGAGGAATCTGAAATCGGCATACCAATTTCCTAGCATCGTGAGGGAAAAGCTGGGCAAGGAGATTGCCTTGGGCCGAATGACCGGACCATTTGAGGAGATTACGATTTCAGGGTTGGTTATCTCTCCTCTTGGGGTCGTTCCTAAGAAGGAGCAGGGTAAGTTCTGGTTCATCCAGCACCTTTCCTTCCCTAAAGGGAGGTTGGTTAACGATGCTATTTCCCCTAAGCTCAGTTCGGTTCACTACCAGTCCTTTGACAATGCGTTAGCACTGGTATGGAGGGCAGGGGCTGGGGCCCTTCTGGCAAAGCTGGATGTGGATTCAGCATTTCAACTGCTTAACATTAAACCCTCCTCCTTTTGCCTCAAAGGATGTTGGTTTGAGGGCAAGTATTTTGTGGACACATGCTTGCCTATGGGTTGTTCCATATCATGTGCTTATTTTGAAACCTTCAGTAGCTTCTTACACTGGGCCATCGCAGCAATTGCTGGTTGATGGCCTGGCACATTACTTGGACCTGCTGGTTGGGCATGCTGGATCCGCTGAGTGCGCTTTCCTGATGAAAGTGGCTAGATTTTTTCTGGCCAGAATGGGTGTCAAATTGGAAGAGGATAAGACCGAGGGCCCTTGCACGTGCCTTACCTTTTTTGGTATCGAGATTGACTCATTGTTAATGCAGTGTTGTTTGCCACAAGATAAGATTGCCCGTATGCTGGGGGCAGTACGGTTCATGAAATCGGGGTCCTTTTTGTTCAGTGAAGGATCCCCTGGTGGGTCTTCAGAATTTCGCCGGTAGGATTATTCCTATGGGTAGAATTTTTCTTCGGCAGCTCAAACAGCAGTTGTGCGGGGAGCAGTCCCAAGCGCAAAAGTTTCACGTAACAGCAGAAATGGTTGATGACCTCGCAGTATGGGAGTTTACTGATGTGGAAAGGTTTCACGGGTATGTGGCCCTCTTGTCCAGTCACTGGAGTGCCGGCCCGTGGCCTCAGTCATGGGTTTCCAAGGGGCTTGTTAAGAATATGTGCCTGTTAGAGCTCTTCCCCATTATCGTGTCCTTAGAGGTCTGGGGTTTGCAGCAAAGGGATCATGCGCTCTCTCGTTGTCAATGGCCTTTCTTTCATTTTCCATTACAGAAAACCATGGATTCTCAGAACGAGTTAGCGGCCATGCAGTCTGGTGCAGTTGGTTTTGAGGAGGAAGAGTGGAGTCGAGAACAGCCATCAAAATCCTCTGATTCCCTGCCGCTGCATACTAGTGAGACCATTTTATCTTCTTGGCATAGGGGCTTTAATTCATCTTCGGATGATTCTGGGTCTGAGAGTGATAGGTTTCTGGGGTTGGAGGCTAAAGGGCAGAAGAGGATGTATAGGATGATGAAGTGGTTAGTCAAGGAGCGTAAGGCCATGGGTCTCCCCCTCCCCCCTGGTTCGTTCCGCCTGGAGCCTCATGTTCCGTTGCCGGCAGGGGTTGCTGTCCCTGAGGCGACTGCTAGGCATAAAGCGGCCATGTATGGGGACACGCACAAGTGGCCCTTATTTAGCCTTCACGAGCATCTAAAGTCCAAAACTGTTAGACGCATTCAAGAGGGTAAATATGTGCATATGTTTGAACTCTCGGCCGGGGCCTATTGCCAAAAAGAAATGGCAGAGGATAGTATGGGCCCTAAAAAATTTAAGAGGTCTGATTTGTACGACGAATGGTGTAAATGTTTTCGTTTGTATGCATCGTGCTACATTACAAAATTTCCCGATTGGGCTCTGGATAGCTTCAAATATCAAGATGCCATTTAAACCGTTTACGAGCGGTTTTTGGGAAGTTGTATGGCGGGATTATGATGTCACGTTTCGGCGGAAGACGGTTGGTAATCCCCTCCTCTGTCTTTTGGCGACGTAGATTCGCGGTTATGGGCACAGTTGGGGGCTTGAAAAGCCGTCTCTGCCCGGGCAGGTCCCTGCAGGGTCTCCTGGCAATCGTGCACATCAGCGCTCTCAACGGCATCCCACAGGTATTGGCTGGCAGTTCCAGGATAAGCTCTGCACCAAAGGACCAGTGTGCACTTTCCGCCATGCGTGTAAGCATTGCGGGGGTGGCCACTCCGGTTCAGAGTGTACCAGATCCCGCGACGCGGGCCGGTCACAGGAGTTCACTAGTTCCAGTTTCAAACCTTTCACTGCGGAAAAGGGCGGTCACCCCACTGAGGGTAGCCATAATTGAGAAGTGGTTGCCTTTTTATCCAGATAGGAGGGTGGCTGCTTTGCTAGGCAGCGGCCTCCACTGGGGATTCATGATTCCCATCAGCTTCGCAGTAGAGGTTTCCCCTGTTTGGAGGAATCTGAAATCGGCATACCAATTTCCTAGCATCGTGAGGGAAAAGCTGGGCAAGGAGATTGCCTTGGGCCGAATGGCCGGACCATTTGAGGAGATTACGATTTCAGGGTTGGTTATCTCTCCTCTTGGGGTCGTTCCTAAGAAGGAGCAGGGTAAGTTCTGGTTCATCCAGCACCTTTCCTTCCCTAAAGGGAGGTTGGTTAACGATGCTATTTCCCCTAAGCTCAGTTCGGTTCACTACCAGTCCTTTGACAATGCGTTAGCACTGGTATGGAGGGCAGGGGCTGGGGCCCTTCTGGCAAAGCTGGATGTGGATTCAGCATTTCAACTGCTTAACATTCAACCCTCCTCCTTTTGCCTCAAAGGATGTTGGTTTGAGGGCAAGTATTTTGTGGACATATGCTTGCCTATGGGTTATTCCATATCATGTGCTTATTTTGAAACCTTCAGTAGCTTCTTACATTGGGCCATCGCAGCGATTGCTGGTTTATGGCCTGGCACATTACTTGGACCTGCTGGTTGGGCATGCTGGATCCGCTGAGTGCGCTTTCCTGATGAAAGTGGCTAGATTTTTTCTGGCCAGAATGGGTGTCAAATTGGAAGAGGATAAGACCCAGGGCCCTTGCACGTGCCTTACCTTTTTGGGTATCGAGATTGACTCATTGTTAATGCAGTGTTGTTTGCCACAAGATAAGATTGCCCGTATGCTGGGGGCAGTACGGTTCATGAAATCGGGGTCCTTTTTGTTCAGTGAAGGATCCCCTGGTGGGTCTTCAGAATTTCGCCGGTAGGATTATTCCTATGGGTAGAATTTTTCTTCGGCGGCTCAAACAGCAGTTGTGCGGGGAGCAGTCCCAAGCGCATAAGTTTTGCGTAACAGCAGAAATGGTTGATGACCTCGCAGTATGGGAGTTTACTGATGCGGAAAGGTTTCACGGGTATGTGGCCCTCTTGTCCGGTCACTGGAGTGCCGGCCCGTGGCCTCAGTCATGGGTTTCCAAGGGGCTTGTTAAGAATATGTGCCTGTTAGAGCTCTTCCCCATTATCGTGTCCTTAGAGGTCTGGGGTTTGCAGCAAAGGGATCATGAGGTCATGTTTTGGATGGATAACATGAGCATAATTTTGCTATTAACAAGCTCTCGTCGGGATCCCTCCCGGTAGTGCGGTACCTACGTCTGCTGGTGCTGAGGTGTCTGCACCTGAACATTGTGTTCCGCGCTAGGCATGTTCCTGGCGTCCAGAATAGAATTGCTGCTGCGCTCTCTCGTTGTCAATGGTAAGCAATTCTATGCATTGGTTCCTCAGGCGGACACTAACGGAGTCGTTTGTCCAGATTATTTATGGTAGGTAGCGCTGGATGGGGATCTTTGATTGCCATGACCCATTCTTCACTGGCCCCCTCTACTTGGACCACTTATGTGAAGCATTGGTCTGAATGGATCGCCTTCTGCGATAGGACGGGCCGGCCATCTTGTGATGGCGACCAATGGGGTCTTTTGGAATGGATCAACGAGCTTAAAGGTAATGGGGTTTCTAGAGGTGGGGTTGGCTCTCAGCTGTCTACCATGTCCTCCTTCTGTACACTGTATGGCCTTTTGGATTCTCCAAGAATCTTCCGGGTAAGGCATGTGTTTAGGGGTTGGGGGGGAGTATGGTGCCCAGAACAGGGGATGTTAGGGAGCCCATTACAATCGAGAGATTAGTGATCCTGTTTCAAACCTTGCCTGTGGTGTGTTCCTCAGCCTATGAGGCTACCCTGTTCTCTACCCTGGCTGGCTTTTCACAGGTACTCATGGGGGGGGAATTGGTCCCCCTCGAGGAACAAGCCCGGGGTCTGCAGGCCTCCCACGTCAAGAACGATGAGTCATCTGGTTTAATTTTGATCTCCAGATCAAAGACAGACTAAGAAGGTAAAGGAGTTTGGATGTCTTTACCCGCCCATGAGGGCTCAGTTTGTTGCCCAGTCAGGTTGCTTAGGACCTATATGGACATGTGTCCGGAGGGTCCATTACAATTCCTGGTTCACGAGGACGGTTCCCCATTGACCAGATTTCAATTCAGGACAGTCCTGAGCTGGGCAGCGTAGAAAGCGGGCCTTGACCCAAGGGTCATCGCCCCTCACTCCTTCAGGGTTGGAGTGGCTACCACCGCTGCGGGTTTGGTTTGGTCTGCCGACCACATTAGGGCACTGGGGAGATGGAGGTCTAAGAGATACATGTTGTATGTTAGGCCATTAACGATGTGAATGTTTTGTTTTCTCATGTTGCGATGTTCCCAGTTAACTGTTGTTTCTTTACAGGACCGAGGGATTGTCCTCTGAGAGTGCTGATCGCGGGTCACTCCTACATTCACTAAGCAGAGCTGAGAGCAATCGCAAGACCTGACGGGTGACAGCTGGGATTCCCCCCCATAGGGTCACTGTTAGTGATGTCCCGAACTGTTCGCCCGCGAATGGTTCACTGCAAACTCAGCTTGTTCGCGTTCGCCACTGCGGGCGAACACATGCGATGTTCGATCCGCCCCCTATGTGTCATCATTGAGGAAACTTTGACCCTGTATGTCACAGCCTTATGACACATTAGAGCCAATCAGCATCAGACACTCCCTCACAACCCTTGCAGCTACTGGGCAGCAGCCATTTTAGACTCATAACGACCTTGCTTTCTTAGTGAGAGGACGTTTTGTGTTGCTGCTGCTGACATTATAGGGAAATAGATAGCTAGGCTAGTGTATTTAGTGTCTTTAGTGTCCACTACAGTCCTGAAGGACTCATCTCATCTCTGCTGCAAGGACAGCACCCCAAAAAGCCCTTTTTAGGGCTATAACTTCAGACGTTTTTTTTTTTTCTTACTTAGTATTTTTATTAGCATTTCTGTGAGGCTCACAGCATATGCTGTGATTAGTGCCACCACTGATATCTGCCTAACAACATTAGTTTAAATTTAACCAACAAAAATTTGAAATTATTTTGCTAGTGTAATTTATTTTAATTTTCCATCAGGCCTGTGTCACACAGCATATACTCTGTTTCATTGCTCTGTGCCAGCCACCAGTGGTCATATCCGTTTAGAACATTATTTTAAATTTTAAAAAAAAACTTTTAAATCATTTTTCTAGTGTAATCTAATTTCATTTTCTATCAGGCCTGTGTCTGTCAGGCTCACACAATTTATACTTCAGTTTTTTTCAGTCTTTTGGTTAACTGCTCTGTGCCAGCAGCCACCACTCATATCTGCTTCACCTTATTTTAAATTTTAAAAAAAAAACTTTTAAATTATTTTGTTTGTATAATCTAATATCATTTTCTATCAGGTCTGTGTGTTTTGCTGACTTACAGAGCATACTGTCTTTAATTGCTGCCCTCCCTAGTCTATCAGCCACGACTCATATGTGTTTAACCTTTTTTTAAATTCCCCCCCAAAAAAACTTTAAATCATTTTGCTAGTGAAATCTAATTGTATTTTCTATCAAGCCTGTGTGTATCTGACTTACAGGGCCTACTGTTTTTAATTGCTGCCCTTCCAAGGCTATCAGCCACGACTCATATGTGCTTAACCTTTTTCTTTAAAATCCAAAAAAAATCTTTAAATCATTATGCTTTTGTAATATAATTTTATTTTCTATCAGGCCTGTGTCTAACTGTCTATCTGACATAGAGCATACTGTTGTTAATTGCTGCCCTACGTAGCAGCCAGCCAGTGCCACCACTCATATCTGCTTAACATTATTTTAATATTAAAATATAAACGTTTAAAATATTTTGCTAGTGTAATCTAACTTCATTTTCTATCAGGCCTGTGTTTTTCTTACTTACACAGCATACTGTGTTAAATTGCTGCCCTACCTAACAGCCACGACTCATATCTGCTTTACATTATTTTAAAGTCAAAAAAATTTTTTCAATCATTTTGCTAGTGTAATTTAATTTCTTTTTCCATCAGGCCTGTGTGTTTCTGGGTCACATCATATAGTGTTACATAGTTTATATTTCTTTTTTTTTGCACCACTTATAACTGGTGTAACAACATTAGTGTAAATTTTATTCAATTTTTTTTAACATCAGTCCTATTCTAGTGTTATTAAATTTTAGTAGCCAGGCTGCCATTAGTGCCAGCCTGTGTGTCAAGCTGCCAGCATATACTGTGCCTACTTCCATCCTCAGTGCCAGTCCACCACTCCTATCTGTTGTAACATAACATTAAATGTTTTAAAATAAATTTTTTACATCACTCTTCGAGTGTTATTTAATATTAGTTCACAGGCCAGCCTGCCACCACTTGTGCCAGCCTGTGTGCCAGGCCCACTTGCCAACTAGTTACACCAATCACAGTTGTTGTAACAGTATTGTTAATATTTAAAATTAAAAATTGTTCGATTGTGAATCATCAGTTTGCTCGTGCCATTGAATTGCACTTTCCTCCTGCCTGCCAGCCTGTGTGCCCGGCCCACTTGCCAACTAGTTACACCAATCATAGTTGTTGTAACAGTATTGTTAATCTTTAAAATGAAAAATTGTTCGATTGTCAATCATCAGTTTGCTCGTGCCATTGAATTGCACTTTCCTCCTGCCTGCCAGCCTGTTTGCCAGGCCCAACTAGCCAATTAGTGCCACCAATCATATTTCTTGTAACAGTATTGAAAAAATTGTAAATCATCACTTTTTTGACTGTGAATCTGCAGTCTACTAGTGCCCTTGAATTGCATTTTCCTCCTGCCTGCCAGCCTGTGTGCCAGGCCGATTTGCCAACTAGTTACACCAATCATATTTGTTGTCACAGTATTTTTAATATTTAAAATTCAAAATTGTTAGATTGTGATTGTGATCATCAGTGTGCTTGTGCCATTGAATTGCACTTTCCTCATGCCTGCCAGCCTGTGTGCCAGGCCGACTTGCCAACTAGTTACACCAATCATATTTGTTCTAACAGTATTGTTAATATTAAAAATTAAAAATTGTTAGATTGTGATTGTGAATCATCAGTTTGCTCGTGCCATTGAATTGCACTTTCCTCCTGCCTGCCAGCCTGTGTGCCAGGCACAACTAGCCAATTAGTGCCACCAATCATATTTCTATTAAGAGTATTGAAAAAATTGTAAATCATTACTTTTTTGACTGTGAATCTGCAGTCTACTAGTGCCCTTGAATTGCATTTTCCTCCTGCCTGCCAGCCTGTGTGCCAGGCCGACTTGCCAACTAGTTACACCAATCATATTTGTTGTCACAGTATTGTTAATATTTAAAATTAAAAATTGTTAGATTGTGATTGTGAATCATCAGTTTGCTCGTGCCATTGAATTGCACTTTCCTCCTGCCTGCCAGCCTGTGTGCCAGGCCCAAGTAGCCAATTAGTGCCATCAATCATATTTCTTGTAACAGTATTAAAAAAATTGTAAATCATCACTTTTTTGACTGTGAATCTGCAGTCTACCAGTGCCCTTGAATTGCATTTTCCTCCTGCCTGCCAGCCTGTGTGCCAGGCCGACTTGCCAACTAGTTACACCAATCATATTAGTTGTCACAGTATTGTTAATATTTAAAATTAAAAATTGTTAGATTGTGATTGTGAATCATCAGTTTGCTCGTGCCATTGAATTGCACTTTCCTCCTGCCTGCCAGCCTGTGTGCCCGGCCCACTTGCCAACTAGTTACACCAATCATAGTTGTTGTAACAGTATTGTTAATCTTTAAAATTAAAAATTGTTTGATTGTGAATCATCAGTTTGCTCATGCCATTGAATTGCACTTTCCTCCTGCCTGCCAGCCTGTTTGCCAGGCCCAACTAGCCATTTAGTGCCACCAATCATATTTCTTGTAACAGTATTGAAAAAATTGTAAATCATCACTTTTTTGACTGTGAATCTGCAGTCTACTAGTGCCCTTGAATTGCATTTTCCTCCTGCCTGCCAGCCTGTGTGCCAGGCCGACTTGCCAACTAGTTAAACCAATCATATTTGTTCTAACAGTATTGTTAATATTTAAAATTAAAAATTGTTAGATTGTAATTGTGAATCATCAGTTTGCTCGTGCCATTGAATTGCACTTTCCTCCTGCCTGCCAGCCTGTGTGCCCGGCCCACTTGCCAACTAGTTACACCAATCATATTTGTTCTAACAGTATTGTTAATATTTAAAATTAAAAATTGTTAGATTGTGAATCATCAGTTTGCTCGTGCCATTGAATTGCACTTTCCTCCTGCCTGCCAGCCTGTGTGCCAGGCACAACTAGCCAATTAGTGCCACCAATCATATTTCTATTAACAGTATTTAAAAAATTGTAAATCATTACTTTTTTGACTGTGAATCTGCAGTCTACTAGTGCCCTTGAATTGCATTTTCCTCCTGCCTGCCAGCCTGTGTGCCAGGCCGACTTGCCAACTAGTTACACCAATCATATTTGTTGTCACAGTATTGTTAATATTTAAAATTAAAAATTGTTAGATTGTGATTGTGAATCATCAGTTTGCTCGTGCCATTGAATTGCACTTTCCTCCTGCTTGCCAGCCTGTGTGCCAGGCCGACTTGCCAACTAGTTACACCAATCATATTGTTTTCACAGTATTGTTAATATTTTAAATTAAAAATTGTTAGATTGTGATTGTGAATCATCAGTTTGCTCGTGCCATTGAATTGCACTTTCCTCCTGCCTGCCAGCCTGTGTGCCAGGCCCAAGTAGCCAATTAGTGCCACCAATCATATTTCTTGTAACAGTATTGAAAAAATTGTAAATCATCACATTTTTGACTGTGAATCTGCAGTCTACTATTCCCCTTGAATTGCATTTTCCTCCTGCCTGCCAGCCTGTGTGCCAGGCCGACTTGCCAACTAGTTACACCAATCATATTAGTTGTCACAGTATTGTTAATATTTAAAATTAAAAATTGTTAGATTGTAATTGTGAATAATCAGTTTGCTCGTGCCATTGAATTGTACTTTCCTCCTGCATGCCAGTCTGTGTGCCCGCCCCACTTGCCAACTAGTTACACCAATCATAGTTGTTGTAACAGTATTGTTAATCTTTAAAATTAAAAATTGTTTGATTGTGAATCATCAGTTTGCTTGTGCCATTTAATGGCACTTTCCTCCTGCCTGCCAGCCTGTTTGCCAGGCCCAACTAGCCAATTAGTGCCACCAATCATATTTCTTGTAACAGTATTGAAAAAATTGTAAATCATCACTTTTTTGACTGTGAATCTGCAGTCTACTAGTGCCCTTGAATTGCATTTTCCTCCTGCCTGCCAGTCTGTGTGCCAGGCCGACTTGCCAACTAGTTACACCAATCATATTTGTTCTAACAGTATTGTTAATATTTAAAATTAAAAATTGTTAGATTGTGATTGTGAATCATCAGTTTGCTCGTACCATTGAATTGCACTTTCCTCCTGCCTGCCAGCCTGTTTGCCAGGCACAACTAGCCAATTAGTGCCACCAATCATATTTCTTGTAACAGTATTGAAAGAATTGTAAATCATCACTTTTTTGACTGTGAATCTGCAGTCTACTATTCCCCTTGAATTGCATTTTCCTCCTGCCTGCCAGCCTGTGTGCCAGGCCGACTTGCCAACTAGTTACACCAATCATATTTGTTGTCACAGTATTGTTAATATTTAAAATTAAAAATTGTTAGATTGTGATTGTGAATCATCAGTTTGCTCGTGCCATTGAATTGCACTTTCCTCCTGCCTGCCAGCCTGTGTGCCAGGCCCAAGTAGCTAATTAGTGCCACCAATCATATTTCTTGTAACAGTATTGAAAAAATTGTAAATCATCACTTTTTTGACTGTGAATCTGCAGTCTACTATTGCCCTTGAATTGCATTTTCCTCCTGCCTGCCAGCCTGTGTGCCAGGCCGACTTGCCAACTAGTTACACCAATCATATTTGTTGTCACAGTATTGTTAATATTTAAAATTAAAAATTGTTAGATTGTGATTGTGAATCATCAGTTTGCTCGTGCCATTGAATTGCACTTTCCTCCTGTCTGCCAGCCTGTGTGCCCGGCCCACTTGCCAACTAGTTACACCAATCATAGTTGTTGTAACAGTATTGTTAATCTTTAAAATTAAAAATTGTTTGATTGTGAATCATCAGTTTGCTTGTGCCATTGAATTGCACTTTCCTCCTGCCTGCCAGCCTGTGTGCCCGGCCCACTTGCCAACTAGTTACACCAATCATAGTTGTTGTAACAGTATTGTTAATCTTTAAAATTAAAAATTGATTGTGAATCATCAGTTTGCGCATGCCATTGAATTGCACTTTCCTCCTGTCTGCCAGCCTGTTTGCCAGGCCCAACTAGCCATTTAGTGCCACCAATCATATTTCTTGTAACAGTATTGAAAAAATTGTAAATCATCACTTTTTTGACTGTGAATCTGCAGTCTACTAGTGCCCTTGAATTGCATTTTCCTCCTGCCTGCCAGCCTGTGTGCCAGGCCGACTTGCCAACTAGTTACACCAATCATATTTGTTCTAACAGTATTGTTAATATGTAAAATTAAAAATTGTTAGATTGTGATTGTGAATCATCAGTTTGCTCGTGCCATTGAATTGCACTTTCCTCCTGTCTGCCAGCCTGTGTGCCCGGCCCACTTGCCAACTAGTTACACCAATCATAGTTGTTGTAACAGTATTGTTAATCTTTAAAATTAAAAATTGTTTGATTGTGAATCATCAGTTTGCTCGTGCCATTGAATTGCACTTTCCTCCTGCCTGCCAGCCTGTGTACCAGGCCCAACTAGGCAATTAGTGCCACCAATCATATTTCTTGTAACAGTATTGAAAAAATTGTAAATCATCACTTTTTTGACTGTGAATCTGCAGTCTACCAGTGCCCTTGAATTGCATTTTCCTCCTGCCTGCCAGCCTGTGTGCCAGCCTGACTTGCCAAGTAGTTACACCAATCATATTTGTTGTCACAGTATTGTTAATATTTAGAATTAAAAATTCTTAGATTGTGATTGTGAATCATCAGTTTGCTCGTGCCATTGAATTGCACTTTCCTCCTGCCTGCCAGCCTGTTTGCCAGGCCCAACTAGCCAATTAGTGCCACCAATCATATTTCTTGTAACAGTATTGAAAAAATTGTAAATCATCACTTTTTTGACTGTGAATCTGCAGTCTACTAGTGCCCTTGAATTGCATTTTCCTCCTGCCTGCCAGCCTGTGTGCCAGGCCGACTTGCTAACTAGTAACACCAATCATATTTGTTCTAACAGTATTGTTAATATTTAAAATTAAAAATTGTTAGATTGTGAATCATCAGTTTGCTCGTGCCATTGAATTGCACTTTCCTCCTGCCTGCCAGCCTGTGTGCCCGGCTTACTTTCCAACTAGTTACAGCAATCATAGTTGTTGTAACAGTTTTGTTAATCTTTAAAATTAAAAATTGTTTGATTGTGAATCATCAGTTTGCTCGTGCCATTGAATTGCACTTTCCTCCTGCCTGCCAGCCTGTTTGCCAGGCCCAACTAGCCATTTAGTGCCACCAATCATATTTCTTGTAACAGTATTGAAAAAATTGTAAATCATCACTTTTTTGACTGTGAATCTGCAGTCTACCAGTGCCCTTGAATTGCATTTTCCTCCTGCCTGCCAGCCTGTGTGCCAGGCCGACTTGCCAACTAGTTACACCAATCATATTTGTTCTAACAGTATTGTTAATATTTAAAATTAAAAATTGTTAGATTGTGATTGTGAATCATCAGTTTGCTCGTGCTATTGAATTGCACTTTCCTCCTGCCTGCCAGCCTGTGTGCCAGGCTCAAGTAGCCAATTAGTGCCACCAATCATATTTCTATTAACAGTATTTAAAAAAATTGTAAATCATCACTTTTTTTACTGTGAATCTGCAGTCTACTAGTGCTCTTGAATAGCATTTTCCTCCTGCCTGCCAGCCTGTGTGCCAGGCCGACTTGCCAACTAGTTACACCAATCATATTTGTTCTAACAGTATTGTTAATATTTAAAATTAAAAATTGTTAGATTGTGATTGTGAATCATCAGTTTGCTCGTGCCATTGAATTGCACTTTCCTCCTGCCTGCCAGCCTGTGTGCCAGGCCCAACTAGGCAATTAGTGCCACCAATCATATTTCTTGTAACAGTATTGAAAAAATTGTAAATCATCACTTTTTTGACTGTGAATCTGCAGTCTACCAGTGCCCTTGAATTGCATTTTCCTCCTGCCTGCCAGCCTGTGTGCCAGCCTGACTTGCCAAGTAGTTACACCAATCATATTTGTTGTCACAGTATTGTTAATATTTAAAATTAAAAATTCTTAGATTGTGATTGTGAATCATCAGTTTGCTCGTGCCATTGAATTGCACTTTCCTCCTGCCTGCCAGCCTGTTTGCCAGGCCCAACTAGCCAATTAGTGCCACCAATCATATTTCTTGTAACAGTATTGAAAAAATTGTAAATCATCACTTTTTTGACTGTGAATCTGCAGTCTACTAGTGCCCTTGAATTGCATTTTTCTCCTGCCTGCCAGCCTGTGTGCCAGGCCGACTTGCCAACTAGTTACACCAATCATATTTGTTGTCACAGTATTGTTAATATTTCAAATTAAAAATTGTTAGATTGTGAATCATCAGTTTGCTCGTGCCATTGAATTGCACTTTCTTCCTGCCTGCCAGCCTGTGTGCCCGGCCCACTTGCCAACTAGTTACACCAATCATAGTTGTTGTAACAGTATTGTTAATCTTTAAAATTAAAAATTGTTTGATTGTGAATCATCAGTTTGCTTGTGCCATTGAATTGCACTTTCCTCCTGCCTGCCAGCCTGTTTGCCAGGCCCAACTAGCCAATTAGTGCCACCAATCATATTTCTTGTAACAGTATTGAAAAAATTGTAAATCATCACTTTTTGACTGTGAATCTGCAGTCTACCAGTGCCCTTGAATTGCATTTTCCTCCTGCCTGCCAGCCTGTGTGCCAGGCCGACTTGCCAACTAGTTACACCAATCATATTTGTTGTCACAGTATTGTTAATATTTAAAATTAAAAATTGTTAGATTGTGATTGTGAATCATCAGTTTGCTCGTGCCATTGAATTGCACTTTCCTCCTGCCTGCCAGCCTGTGTGCCAGGCCCAAGTAGCCAATTAGTGCCACCAATCATATTTCTTGTAACAGTATTGAAAAAATTGTAAATCATCACTTTTTTGACTGTGAATCTGCAGTCTACTATTCCCCTTGAATTGCATTTTCCTCCTGCCTGCCAGCCTGTGTGCCAGGCCGACTTGCCAACTAGTTACACCAATCATATTAGTTGTCACAGTATTGTTAATATTTAAAATAAAAAATTGTTAGATTGTGATTGCGAATCATCAGTTTGCTCGTGCCATTGAATTGCACTTTCCTCCTGTCTGCCAGCCTGTGTGCCCGGCCCACTTGCCAACTAGTTACACCAATCATAGTTGTTGTAACAGTATTGTTAATCTTTAAAATTAAAAATTGTTTGATTGTGAATCATCAGTTTGCTCATGCCATTGAATTGCACTTTCCTCCTGCCTGCCAGCCAGTTTGACAGGCCCAACTAGCCATTTAGTGCCACCAATCATATTTCATGTAACAGTATTGACAAAATTGTAAATCATCACTTTTTTGACTGTGAATCTGCAGTCTACTAGTGCCCTTGAATTGCATTTTCCTCCTGCCTGCCAGCCTGTGTGCCAGGACGACTTGCCAACTAGTTACACCAATCATATTAGTTGTCACAGTATTGTTAATATTTAAAATTAAAAATTGTTAGATTGTGATTGTGAATCATCAGTTTGCTCGTGCCATTGAATTGCACTTTCCTCCTGCCTGCCAGCCTTTGTGCCAGGCCCAACTAGGCAATTAGTGCCACCAATCATATTTCTTGTAACAGTATTGAAAAAATTGTAAATCATCACTTTTTTGACTGTGAATCTGCAGTCTACCAGTGCCCTTGAATTGCATTTTCCTCCTGCCTGCCAGCCTGTGTGCCAGGCCGACTTGCCAACTAGTTACACCAATCATATTTGTTGTCACAGTATTGTTAATATTTAAAATTAAAAATTGTTAGATTGTGATTGTGAATCATCAGTTTGCTCGTGCCATTGAATTGCACTTTCCTCCTGCCTGCCAGCCTGTGTGCCAGGCCCAAGTAGCCAATTAGTGCCACCAATCATATTTCTTGTAACAGTATTGAAAAAATTGTAAATCATCACTTTTTTGACTGTGAATCTGCAGTCTACTATTCCCCTTGAATTGCATTTTCCTCCTGCCTGCAAGCCTGTGTGCCAGACCGACTTGCCAACTAGTTACACCAATCATATTAGTTGTCACAGTATTGTTAATATTTAAAATTAAAAATTGTTAGATTGTGATTGTGAATCATCAGTTTGCTTGTGCCATTGAATTGCACTTTCCTCCTGCCTGCCAGCTTGAGTGCCCGGCCCACTTGCCAACTAGTTACCCCAATCATAGTTGTTGTAACAGTATTGTTAATCTTTAAAATTAAAAATTGTTTGATTGTGAATCATCAGTTTGCTCGTGCCATTGAATTGCACTTTCCTCCTGCCTGCCAGCCTGTGTGCCCGGCCCACTTGCCAACTAGTTACACCAATCATAGTTGTTGTAACAGTATTGTTAATCTTTAAAATTAAAAATTGTTTGATTGTGAATCAACAGTTTGCTCGTGCCATTGAATTGCACTTTCCTCCTGCCTGCCATCCTGTTTGCCAGGCCCAACTAGCCAATTAGTGCCACCAATCATATTTCTTGTAACAGTATTGAAAAAATTGTAAATCATCACTTTTTTGACTGTGAATCTGCAGTCTACTAGTGCCCTTGAATTGCATTTTCCTCCTGCCTGCCAGCCTGTGTGCCAGGCCGACTTGCCAACTAGTTACACCAATCATATTTGTTGTCACAGTATTGTTAATATTTAAAATTAAAAATTGTTAGATTGTGATTGTGAATCATCAGTTTGCTTGTGCCATTGAATTGCACTTTCCTCCTGCCGGCCAGCCTGTGTGCAAGGCCGACTTGCCAACTAGTTACATCAATCATATTTGTTCTAACAGTATTGTTAATATTAAAAATTAAAAATTGTTAGATTGTGATTGTGAATCATCAGTTTTCTCGTGCCATTGAATTGCACTTTCCTCCTGCCTGCCTGACAGCCTGTGTGCCAGGCCCAACTAGCCAATTAGTGCCACCAATCATATTTCTTGTAACAGTATTGAAAAAATTGTAAATCATCACTTTTTGACTGTGAATCTGCAGTCTACCAGTGCCCTTGAATTGCATTTTCCTCCTGCCTGCCAGCCTGTGTGCCAGGCCGACTTGCCAACTAGTTACACCAATCATATTTGTTGTCACAGTATTGTTAATATTTAAAATTAAAAATTGTTAGATTGTGATTGTGAATCATCAGTTTGCTCGTGCCATTGAATTGCACTTTCCTCCTGCCTGCCAGCCTGTGTGCCAGGCCCAAGTAGCCAATTAGTGCCACCAATCATATTTCTTGTAACAGTATTGAAAAAATTGTAAATCATCACTTTTTTGACTGTGAATCTGCAGTCTACTATTCCCCTTGAATTGCATTTTCCTCCTGCCTGCCAGCCTGTGTGCCAGGCCGACTTGCCAACTAGTTACACCAATCATATTAGTTGTCACAGTATTGTTAATATTTAAAATTAAAAATTGTTAGATTGTGATTGCGAATCATCAGTTTGCTCGTGCCATTGAATTGAACTTTCCTCCTGTCTGCCAGCCTGTGTGCCCGGCCCACTTGCCAACTAGTTACACCAATCATAGTTGTTGTAACAGTATTGTTAATCTTTAAAATTAAAAATTGTTTGATTGTGAATCATCAGTTTGCTCATGCCATTGAATTGCACTTTCCTCCTGCCTGCCAGCCTGTTTGACAGGCCCAACTAGCCATTTAGTGCCACCAATCATATTTCATGTAACAGTATTGACAAAATTGTAAATCATCACTTTTTTGACTGTGAATCTGCAGTCTACTAGTGCCCTTGAATTGCATTTTCCTCCTGCCTGCCAGCCTGTGTGCCAGGACGACTTGCCAACTAGTTACACCAATCATATTAGTTGTCACAGTATTGTTAATATTTAAAATTAAAAATTGTTAGATTGTGATTGTGAATCATCAGTTTGCTCGTGCCATTGAATTGCACTTTCCTCCTGCCTGCCAGCCTTTGTGCCAGGCCCAACTAGGCAATTAGTGCCACCAATCATATTTCTTGTAACAGTATTGAAAAAATTGTAAATCATCACTTTTTTGACTGTGAATCTGCAGTCTACCAGTGCCCTTGAATTGCATTTTCCTCCTGCCTGCCAGCCTGTGTGCCAGGCCGACTTGCCAACTAGTTACACCAATCATATTTGTTGTCACAGTATTGTTAATATTTAAAATTAAAAATTGTTAGATTGTGATTGTGAATCATCAGTTTGCTCGTGCCATTGAATTGCACTTTCCTCCTGCCTGCCAGCCTGTGTGCCAGGCCCAAGTAGCCAATTAGTGCCACCAATCATATTTCTTGTAACAGTATTGAAAAAATTGTAAATCATCACTTTTTTGACTGTGAATCTGCAGTCTACTATTCCCCTTGAATTGCATTTTCCTCCTGCCTGCCAGCCTGTGTGCCAGACCGACTTGCCAACTAGTTACACCAATCATATTAGTTGTCACAGTATTGTTAATATTTAAAATTAAAAATTGTTAGATTGTGATTGTGAATCATCAGTTTGCTTGTGCCATTGAATTGCACTTTCCTCCTGCCTGCCAGCTTGTGTGCCCGGCCCACTTGCCAACTAGTTACCCCAATCATAGTTGTTGTAACAGTATTGTTAATCTTTAAAATTAAAAATTGTTTGATTGTGAATCATCAGTTTGCTCGTGCCATTGAATTGCACTTTCCTCCTGCCTGCCAGCCTGTGTGCCCGGCCCACTTGCCAACTAGTTACACCAATCATAGTTGTTGTAACAGTATTGTTAATCTTTAAAATTAAAAATTGTTTGATTGTGAATCATCAGTTTGCTCGTGCCATTGAATTGCACTTTCCTCCTGCCTGCCATCCTGTTTGCCAGGCCCAACTAGCCAATTAGTGCCACCAATCATATTTCTTGTAACAGTATTGAAAAAATTGTAAATCATCACTTTTTTGACTGTGAATCTGCAGTCTACTAGTGCCCTTGAATTGCATTTTCCTCCTGCCTGCCAGCCTGTGTGCCAGGCCGACTTGCCAACTAGTTACACCAATCATATTTGTTGTCACAGTATTGTTAATATTTAAAATTAAAAATTGTTAGATTGTGATTGTGAATCATCAGTTTGCTTGTGCCATTGAATTGCACTTTCCTCCTGCCGGCCAGCCTGTGTGCAAGGCCGACTTGCCAACTAGTTACATCAATCATATTTGTTCTAACAGTATTGTTAATATTAAAAATTAAAAATTGTTAGATTGTGATTGTGAATCATCAGTTTTCTCGTGCCATTGAATTGCACTTTCCTCCTGCCTGCCAGCCTGTGTGCCAGGCCCAACTAGCCAATTAGTGCCACCAATCATATTTCTTGTAACAGTATTGAAAAAATTGTAAATCATCACTTTTTGACTGTGAATCTGCAGTCTACCAGTGCCCTTGAATTGCATTTTCCTCCTGCCTGCCAGCCTGTGTGCCAGGCCGACTTGCCAACTAGTTACACCAATCATATTTGTTGTCACAGTATTGTTAATATTTAAAATTAAAAATTGTTAGATTGTGATTGTGAATCATCAGTTTGCTCGTGCCATTGAATTGCACTTTCCTCCTGCCTGCCAGCCTGTGTGCCAGGCCCAAGTAGCCAATTAGTGCCACCAATCATATTTCTTGTAACAGTATTGAAAAAATTGTAAATCATCACTTTTTTGACTGTGAATCTGCAGTCTACTATTCCCCTTGAATTGCATTTTCCTCCTGCCTGCCAGCCTGTGTGCCAGGCCGACTTGCCAACTAGTTACACCAATCATATTAGTTGTCACAGTATTGTTAATATTTAAAATTAAAAATTGTTAGATTGTGATTGCGAATCATCAGTTTGCTCGTGCCATTGAATTGCACTTTCCTCCTGTCTGCCAGCCTGTGTGCCCGGCCCACTTGCCAACTAGTTACACCAATCATAGTTGTTGTAACAGTATTGTTAATCTTTAAAATTAAAAATTGTTTGATTGTGAATCATCAGTTTGCTCATGCCATTGAATTGCACTTTCCTCCTGCCTGCCAGCCTGTTTGACAGGCCCAACTAGCCATTTAGTGCCACCAATCATATTTCATGTAACAGTATTGACAAAATTGTAAATCATCACTTTTTTGACTGTGAATCTGCAGTCTACTAGTGCCCTTGAATTGCATTTTCCTCCTGCCTGCCAGCCTGTGTGCCAGGACGACTTGCCAACTAGTTACACCAATCATATTAGTTGTCACAGTATTGTTAATATTTAAAATTAAAAATTGTTAGATTGTGATTGTGAATCATCAGTTTGCTCGTGCCATTGAATTGCACTTTCCTCCTGCCTGCCAGCCTTTGTGCCAGGCCCAACTAGGCAATTAGTGCCACCAATCATATTTCTTGTAACAGTATTGAAAAAATTGTAAATCATCACTTTTTTGACTGTGAATCTGCAGTCTACCAGTGCCCTTGAATTGCATTTTCCTCCTGCCTGCCAGCCTGTGTGCCAGGCCGACTTGCCAACTAGTTACACCAATCATATTTGTTGTCACAGTATTGTTAATATTTAAAATTAAAAATTGTTAGATTGTGATTGTGAATCATCAGTTTGCTCGTGCCATTGAATTGCACTTTCCTCCTGCCTGCCAGCCTGTGTGCCAGGCCCAAGTAGCCAATTAGTGCCACCAATCATATTTCTTGTAACAGTATTGAAAAAATTGTAAATCATCACTTTTTTGACTGTGAATCTGCAGTCTACTATTCCCCTTGAATTGCATTTTCCTCCTGCCTGCCAGCCTGTGTGCCAGACCGACTTGCCAACTAGTTACACCAATCATATTAGTTGTCACAGTATTGTTAATATTTAAAATTAAAAATTGTTAGATTGTGATTGTGAATCATCAGTTTGCTTGTGCCATTGAATTGCACTTTCCTCCTGCCTGCCAGCTTGTGTGCCCGGCCCACTTGCCAACTAGTTACCCCAATCATAGTTGTTGTAACAGTATTTTTAATCTTTAAAATTAAAAATTGTTTGATTGTGAATCATCAGTTTGCTCGTGCCATTGAATTGCACTTTCCTCCTGCCTGCCAGCCTGTGTGCCCGGCCCACTTGCCAACTAGTTACACCAATCATAGTTGTTGTAACAGTATTGTTAATCTTTAAAATTAAAAATTGTTTGATTGTGAATCATCAGTTTGCTCGTGCCATTGAATTGCACTTTCCTCCTGCCTGCCAGCCTGTGTGCCAGGCCCAACTAGCCAATTAGTGCCACCAATCATATTTCTATTAACAGTATTGAAAAAAATGAAAATCATCACTTTTTTTTACTGTGAATCTGCAGTCTACTAGTGCACTTGAATTGCATTTTCCTCCTGCCTGCCAGCCTGTGTGCCAGGCCGACTTGCCAACTAGTTAGAACAATCATATTTGTTGTCACAGTATTGTTAATATTTAAAATTAAAAATTGTTAGATTGTGATTGTGAATCATCAGTTTGCTTGTGCCATTGAATTGCACTTTCCTCCTGCCTGCCAGCCTGTGTGCCAGGCCCAAGTAGCCAATTATTGCCACCAATCATATTTCTTGTAACAGTATTGAAAAAATTGTAAATCATCACTTTTTTGACTGTGAATCTGCAGTCTACTATTCCCCTTGAATTGCATTTTCCTCCTGCCTGCCAGCCTGTGTGCCAGGCCGACTTGCCAACTAGTTACACCAATCATATTGTTTTCACAGTATTGTTAATATTTTAAATTAAAAATTGTTAGATTGTGATTGTGAATCATCAGTTTGCTCGTGCCATTGAATTGCACTTTCCTCCTGACTGCCAGCCTGTGTGCCAGGCCCAACTAGGCAATTAGTGCCACCAATCATCTTTCTTGTAACAGTATTGAAAAAATTGTAAATCACTTTTTTGACTGTGAATCTGCAGTCTACTAGTGCCCTTGAATTGCATTTTACTACTGCTTGTCAGCCTGTGTGCCAGGCCGACTTGCCAACTAGTTACACCAATCATATTTGTTGTCACAGTATTGTTAATATTTAAAATAAAAAATTGTTAGATTGTGATTGTGAATCATCAGTTTGCTCGTGCCATTGAATTTCACTTTCCTCCTGCCTGCCAGCCTGTGTGCCAGGCCCAACTAGGCAATTAGTGCCACCAATCATATTTCTTGTAACAGTATTGAAAAAATTGTAAATCATCACTTTTTTGACTGTGAATCTGCAGTCTACTAGTGCCCTTGAATTGCATTTTCCTCCTGTCTGCCAGCCTGTGTGCCAGGCCGACTTGCCAACTAGTTACACCAATCATATTATTTGTTTTCACAGTATTGTTAATATTTAAAATTAAAAATTGTTAGATTGTGATTGTGAATCATCAGTTTGCTCGTGCCATTGAATTGCACTTTCCTCCTGCCTGCCAGCCTGTGTGCCAGGCCCAAGTAGCCAATTAGTGCCACCAATCATATTTCTTGTAACAGTATTGAAAAAATTGTAAATCATCACTTTTTTGACTGTGAATCTGCAGTCTACTATTCCCCTTGAATTGCATTTTCCTCCTGCCTGCCAGCCTGTGTGCCAGACCGACTTGCCAACTAGTTACACCAATCATATTAGTTGTCACAGTATTGTTAATATTTAAAATTAAAAATTGTTAGATTGTGATTGTGAATCATCAGTTTGCTTGTGCCATTGAATTGCACTTTCCTCCTGCCTGCCAGCTTTTGTGCCCGGCCCACTTGCCAACTAGTTACCCCAATCATAGTTGTTGTAACAGTATTGTTAATCTTTAAAATTAAAAATTGTTTGATTGTGAATCATCAGTTTGCTCGTGCCATTGAATTGCACTTTCCTCCTGCCTGCAAGCCTGTGTGCCCGGCCCACTTGCCAACTAGTTACACCAATCATAGTTGTTGTAACAGTATTGTTAATCTTTAAAATTAAAAATTGTTTGATTGTGAATCATCAGTTTGCTCGTGCCATTGAATTGCACTTTCCTCCTGCCTGCCATCCTGTTTGCCAGGCCCAACTA
Organism: Bombina bombina; assembly: GCF_027579735.1. Lineage (NCBI taxonomy): Eukaryota > Metazoa > Chordata > Amphibia > Anura > Bombinatoridae > Bombina > Bombina bombina. The sequence continues at coordinate 42,998,795 of NC_069503.1, forward strand.
GCCAATTAGTGCCACCAATCATATTTCTTGTAACAGTATTGAAAAAATTGTAAATCATCACTTTTTTGACTGTGAATCTGCAGTCTACTAGTGCCCTTGAATTGCATTTTCCTCCTGCCTGCCAGCCTGTGTGCCAGGCCGACTTGCCAACTAGTTACACCAATCATATTTGTTGTCACAGTATTGTTAATATTTAAAATAAAAAATTGTTAGATTGTGATTGTGAATCATCAGTTTGCTTGTGCCATTGAATTGCACTTTCCTCCTGCCGGCCAGCCTGTGTGCAAGGCCGACTTGCCAACTAGTTACATCAATCATATTTGTTCTAACAGTATTGTTAATATTAAAAATTGTTAGATTGTGATTGTGAATCATCAGTTTTCTCGTGCCATTGAATTGCACTTTCCTCCTGCCTGCCAGCCTGTGTGCCAGGCCCAACTAGCCAATTAGTGCCACCAATCATATTTCTATTAACAGTATTGAAAAAAATGAAAATCATCACTTTTTTTTACTGTGAATCTGCAGTCTACTAGTGCACTTGAATTGCATTTTCCTCCTGCCTGCCAGCCTGTGTGCCAGGCCGACTTGCCAACTAGTTAGAACAATCATATTTGTTGTCACAGTATTGTTAATATTTAAAATTAAAAATTGTTAGATTGTGATTGTGAATCATCAGTTTGCTTGTGCCATTGAATTGCACTTTCCTCCTGCCTGCCAGCCTGTGTGCCAGGCCCAAGTAGCCAATTATTGCCACCAATCATATTTCTTGTAACAGTATTGAAAAAATTGTAAATCATCACTTTTTTGACTGTGAATCTGCAGTCTACTATTCCCCTTGAATTGCATTTTCCTCCTGCCTGCCAGCCTGTGTGCCAGGCCGACTTGCCAACTAGTTACACCAATCATATTGTTTTCACAGTATTGTTAATATTTAAAATTAAAAATTGTTAGATTGTGATTGTGAATCATCAGTTTGCTCGTGCCATTGAATTGCACTTTCCTCCTGACTGCCAGCCTGTGTGCCAGGCCCAACTAGGCAATTAGTGCCACCAATCATCTTTCTTGTAACAGTATTGAAAAAATTGTAAATCATCACTTTTTTGACTGTGAATCTGCAGTCTACTAGTGCCCTTGAATTGCATTTTACTACTGCTTGCCAGCCTGTGTGCCAGGCCGACTTGCCAACTAGTTACACCAATCATATTTGTTGTCACAGTATTGTTAATATTTAAAATAAAAAATTGTTAGATTGTGATTGTGAATCATCAGTTTGCTCGTGCCATTTAATTGCACTTTCCTCCTGCCTGCCAGCCTGTGTGCCAGGCCCAACTAGGCAATTAGTGCCACCAATCATATTTCTTGTAACAGTATTGAAAAAATTGTAAATCATCACTTTTTTGACTGTGAATCTGCAGTCTACTAGTGCCCTTGAATTGCATTTTCCTCCTGTCTGCCAGCCTGTGTGCCAGGCCGACTTGCCAACTAGTTACACCAATCATATTATTTGTTTTCACAGTATTGTTAATATTTAAAATTAAAAATTGTTAGATTGTGATTGTGAATCATCAGTTTGCTCGTGCCATTGAATTGTACTTTCCTCCTGCCTGCCAGCCTGTGTGCCAGGCCCAACTAGCCAATTAGTGCCACTAATCATATTTCTTGTAACAGTATTGAAAAAATTGTAAATCATCACTTTTTTGACTGTGAATCTGCAGTCTACTAGTGCCCTTGAATTGCATTTTACTACTGCTTGCCAGCCTGTGTGCCAGGCCGACTTGCCAACTAGTTACACCAATCATATTTGTTGTCACAGTATTGTTAATATTTAAAATTAAAAATTGTTAGATTGTGATTATGAATCATCAGTTTGCTTGTGCCATTGAATTGCACTTTCCTCCTGCCAGCCTGTGTGCCAGGCCCAAGTAGCCAATTAGTGCCACCAATCATATTTCTTGTAACAGTATTGAAAAAATTGTAAATCATCACTTTTTTGACTGTGAATCTGCAGTCTACTATTCCCCTTGAATTGCATTTTCCTCCTGCCTGCCAGCCTGTGTGCCAGGCCGACTTGCCAACTAGTTACACCAATCATATTGTTTTCACAGTATTGTTAATATTTTAAATTAAAAATTGTTAGATTGTGATTGTGAATCATCAGTTTGCTCGTGCCATTGAATTGCACTTTCCTCCTGACTGTCAGCCTGTGTGCCAGGCCCAACTAGGCAATTAGTGCCACCAATCATCTTTCTTGTAACAGTATTGAAAAAATTGTAAATCATCACTTTTTTTACTGTGAATCTGCAGTCTACCAGTGCCCTTGAATTGCATTTTCCTCCTGCCTGCCAGCCTGTGTGCCAGGCCGACTTGCCAACTAGTTACACCAATCATATTAGTTGTCACAGTATTGTTAATATTTAAAATTAAAAATTGTTAGATTGTGATTGTGAATCATCAGTTTGCTCGTGCCATTGAATTGCACTTTCCTCCTGCCTGCCAGCCTGTTTGCCAGGCCCAACTAGACAATTAGTGCCACCAATCATATTTCTTGTAACAGTATTGAAAAAATTGTAAATCATCACTTTTTTGACTGTGAATCTGCAGTCTACCAGTGCCCTTGAATTGCATTTTCCTCCTGCCTGCCAGCCTGTGTGCCAGGCCGACTTGCCAACTAGTTACACCAATCATATTTGTTGTCACAGTATTGTTAATATTTAAAATTAAAAATTGTTAGATTGTGATTGTGAATCATCAGTTTGCTCGTGCCATTGAATTGCACTTTCCTCCTGCCTGCCAGCCTGTGTGCCAGGCCCAAGTAGCCAATTAGTGCCACCAATCATATTTCTTGTAACAGTATTGAAAAAATTGTAAATCATCACTTTTTTGACTGTGAATCTGCAGTCTACTATTCCCCTTGAATTGCATTTTCCTCCTGCCTGCCAGCCTGTGTGCCAGACCGACTTGCCAACTAGTTACACCAATCATATTAGTTGTCACAGTATTGTTAATATTTAAAATTAAAAATTGTTAGATTGTGATTGTGAATCATCAGTTTGCTTGTGCCATTGAATTGCACTTTCCTCCTGCCTGCCAGCTTGTGTGCCAGGCCCACTTGCCAACTAGTTACCCCAATCATAGTTGTAACAGTATTGTTAATCTTTAAAATTAAAAATTGTTTGATTGTGAATCATCAGTTTGCTCGTGCCATTGAATTGCACTTTCCTCCTGCCTGCAAGCCTGTGTGCCCGGCCCACTTGCCAACTAGTTACACCAATCATAGTTGTTGTAACAGTATTGTTAATCTTTAAAATTAAAAATTGTTTGATTGTGAATCATCAGTTTGCTCGTGCCATTGAATTGCACTTTCCTCCTGCCTGCCATCCTGTTTGCCAGGCCCAACTAGCCAATTAGTGCCACCAATCATATTTCTTGTAACAGTATTGAAAAAATTGTAAATCATCACTTTTTTGACTGTGAATCTGCAGTCTACTAGTGCCCTTGAATTGCATTTTCCTCCTGCCTGCCAGCCTGTGTGCCAGGCCGACTTGCCAACTAGTTACACCAATCATATTTGTTGTCACAGTATTGTTAATATTTAAAATTAAAAATTGTTAGATTGTGATTGTGAATCATCAGTTTGCTTGTGCCATTGAATTGCAATTTCCTCCTGCCGGCCAGCCTGTGTGCAAGGCCGACTTGCCAACTAGTTACATCAATCATATTTGTTCTAACAGTATTGTTAATATTAAAAATTAAAAATTGTTAGATTGTGATTGTGAATCATCAGTTTTCTCGTGCCATTGAATTGCACTTTCCTCCTGCCTGCCAGCCTGTGTGCCAGGCCCAACTAGCCAATTAGTGCCACCAATCATATTTCTATTAACAGTATTGAAAAAAATGAAAATCATCACTTTTTTTTACTGTGAATCTGCAGTCTACTAGTGCACTTGAATTGCATTTTCCTCCTGCCTGCCAGCCTGTGTGCCAGGCCGACTTGCCAACTAGTTAGAACAATCATATTTGTTGTCACAGTATTGTTAATATTTAAAATTAAAAATTGTTAGATTGTGATTGTGAATCATCAGTTTGCTTGTGCCATTGAATTGCACTTTCCTCCTGCCTGCCAGCCTGTGTGCCAGGCCCAAGTAGCCAATTATTGCCACCAATCATATTTCTTGTAACAGTATTGAAAAAATTGTAAATCATCACTTTTTTGACTGTGAATCTGCAGTCTACTATTCCCCTTGAATTGCATTTTCCTCCTGCCTGCCAGCCTGTGTGCCAGGCCGACTTGCCAACTAGTTACACCAATCATATTGTTTTCACAGTATTGTTAATATTTTAAATTAAAAATTGTTAGATTGTGATTGTGAATCATCAGTTTGCTCGTGCCATTGAATTGCACTTTCCTCCTGACTGCCAGCCTGTGTGCCAGGCCCAACTAGGCAATTAGTGCCACCAATCATCTTTCTTGTAACAGTATTGAAAAAATTGTAAATCATCACTTTTTTGACTGTGAATCTGCAGTCTACTAGTGCCCTTGAATTGCATTTTACTACTGCTTGCCAGCCTGTGTGCCAGGCCGACTTGCCAACTAGTTTCACCAATCATATTTGTTTTCACAGTATTGTTAATATTTAAAATTAAAAATTGTTAGATTGTGATTGTGAATCATCAGTTTGCTCGTGCCATTGAATTGCACTTTCCTCCTGCCTGCCAGCCTGTGTGCCAGGCCCAACTAGCCAATTAGTGCCACTAATCATATTTCTTGTAACAGTATTGAAAAAATTGTAAATCATCACTTTTTTGACTGTGAATCTGCAGTCTACTAGTGCCCTTGAATTGCATTTTACTACTGCTTGCCAGCCTGTGTGCCAGGCCGACTTGCCAACTAGTTACACCAATCATATTTGTTGTCACAGTATTGTTAATATTTAAAATTAAAAATTGTTAGATTGTGATTGTGAATCATCAGTTTGCTTGTGCCATTGAATTGCACTTTCCTCCTGCCAGCCTGTGTGCCAGGCCCAAGTAGCCAATTAGTGCCACCAATCATATTTCTTGTAACAGTATTGAAAAAATTGTAAATCATCACTTTTTTGACTGTGAATCTGCAGTCTACTATTCCCCTTGAATTGCATTTTCCTCCTGCCTGCCAGCCTGTGTGCCAGGCCGACTTGCCAACTAGTTACACCAATCATATTGTTTTCACAGTATTGTTAATATTTTAAATTAAAAATTGTTAGATTGTGATTGTGAATCATCAGTTTGCTCGTGCCATTGAATTGCACTTTCCTCCTGACTGTCAGCCTGTGTGCCAGGCCCAACTAGGCAATTAGTGCCACCAATCATCTTTCTTGTAACAGTATTGAAAAAATTGTAAATCATCACTTTTTTTACTGTGAATCTGCAGTCTACCAGTGCCTTTGAATTGCATTTTCCTCCTGCCTGCCAGCCTGTGTGCCAGGCCGACTTGCCAACTAGTTACACCAATCATATTAGTTGTCACAGTATTGTTAATATTTAAAATTAAAAATTGTTAGATTGTGATTGTGAATCATCAGTTTGCTCGTGCCATTGAATTGCACTTTCCTCCTGCCTGCCAGCCTGTTTGCCAGGCCCAACTAGCCAATTAGTGCCACCAATCATATTTCTTGTAACAGTATTGAAAAAATTGTAAATCATCACTTTTTTGACTGTGAATCTGCAGTCTACTAGTGCCCTTGAATTGCATTTTCCTCCTGTCTGCCAGCCTGTGTGCCAGGCCGACTTGCCAACTAGTTACACCAATCATATTATTTGTTTTCACAGTATTGTTAATATTTAAAATGAAAAATTGTTAGATTGTGATTGTGAATCATCAGTTTGCTGGTGCCATTGAATTGCACTTTCCTCCTGCCTGCCAGCCTGTGTGCCAGGCCCAACTAGCCAAGTAGTGCCACTAATCATATTTCTTGTAACAGTATTGAAAAAATTGTAAATCATCACTTTTTTGACTGTGAATCTGCAGTCTACTAGTGCCCTTGAATTGCATTTTCCTCCTGTCTGCCAGCCTGTGTGCCAGGCCGACTTGCCAACTAGTTACACCAATCATATTATTTGTTTTCACAGTATTGTTAATATTTAAAATTAAAAATTGTTAGATTGTGATTGTGAATCATCAGTTTGCTCGTGCCATTGAATTTGCACTTTCCTCCTGCCTGCCAGCCTGTTTGCCAGGCCCAACTAGCCAATTAGTGCCACCAATCATATTTCTTGTAACAGTATTGAAAAAATTGTAAATCATCCCTTTTTTGACTGTGAATCTGCAGTCTACTAGTGCCCTTGAATTGCATTTTCCTCCTGCCTGCCAGCCTGTGTGCCAGGCCGACTTGCCAACTAGTTACACCAATCATATTTGTTGTCACAGTATTGTTAATATTTAAAATTAAAAATTGTTAGATTGTGATTGTGAATCATCAGTTTGCTTGTGCCATTGAATTGCACTTTCCTCCTGCCGGCCAGCCTGTGTGCAAGGCCGACTTGCCAACTAGTTACATCAATCATATTTGTTCTAACAGTATTGTTAATATTAAAAATTAAAAATTGTTAGATTGTGAATCATCAGTTTGCTCGTGCCATTGAATTGCACTTTCCTCCTGCCGGCCAGCCTGTGTGCCAGGCCGACTTGCCAACTAGTTAGAACAATCATATTTGTTGTCACAGTATTGTTAATATTTAAAATTAAAAATTGTTAGATTGTGATTGTGAATCATCAGTTTGCTCGTGCCATTGAATTGCACTTTCCTCCTGCCTGCCAGCCTGTGTGCCAGGCCCAACTAGGCAATTAGTGCCACCAATCATATTTCTTGTAACAGTATTGAAAAAATTGTAAATCATCACTTTTTTGACTGTGCCCTTGAATTGCATTTTCCTCCTGTCTGCCAGCCTGTGTGCCAGGCCGACTTGCCAACTAGTTACACCAATCATATTATTTGTTGTCACAGTATTGTTAATATTTAAAATAAAAAATTGTTAGATTGTGAATGTGAATCATCAGTTTGCTCGTGCCATTGAATAACACTTTCCTCCTGCCTGCCAGCCTGTGTGCCAGGCCCAACTAGCCAACTACTGCCACCAATCATATTTCTGGTAACAGTATTGAAAAAAAATTAAATCATAACTTTTTTGACTGTGAATCTGCAGTCTACTAGTGCCCTTGAATTGCATTTTCCTCCTGCCTGCCAGCCTGTGTGCCAGGCTGACTTGCCAACTAGTTACACCAATCAGATTAGTTGTCACAGTATTGTTAATATTTCAAATAAAAAATTGTTAGATTGTGATTGTGAATCATCAGTTTGCTCGAGCCATTGAATTGCACTTTCCTCCTGCCTGCCAGCCTGTGTGCCAGGCCCACTAACCAACTACTGCCACCAATCATATTTCTGGTAACAGTATTGAAAAAAATTAAATCATAGCTTTTTTTTCAGTCTACTAGTGCCATTGAATTGCAGTTGCCTGCCTGCCAGCCAGCGTGTGTGCCAGGCCCACTTGCCGTTTCCAACTAGTGCCACCAATCATATTTGTTCTAACAGTATTGTCAATTTTTGGTAAAAACAATTTTTGGACTAAGAAGCATGACTCAGCTAGTTTAATCTAATTGCAGTTGCCTTCCTCCCAGACAGGCCAATTTGCCAACTAGTGCCAACAATCATATTTGTTGTCACAGTACTTCTAATATTTAAAAAATAAACATTTTTGACTTTGAAACATCAGTCTTTTTTGTTGTTGTCAGGCTCACAGCGTATACTGTGCCCACTTGCCCAGTGCCACCACTCATAATTTGTGTAATAGTATTGTAAGTGTCCATTTAAAAAAAAATGACAGGCCGAGGCAGGCCACCCCGCAGGTTCCGTCGTGGTTATGGTGCTGTGATTCCTTTAGACCCTACAAATATGCACATTGCTCAGACGCAGGGTGCCAGGGGGGACGCGCGAAGTTCTGAGGAGGACCTAGTTGAATGGCTAACACAGGACACCCAATCTTCTACAGCTTCTGCTCCTAGTCCTCCTAACCTTGATGCACCATCTATGTCCAGCTGTGCTTTGGGCACCTCTCAAGTGACCAGCGCCACTCGCCCGTCTGTCGCCACCACCAACACTAGCACCACAGCCGCTTCACTTGATCTGTCACAGGAGTTATTGACACATCAGTTGGAAGAAATGAGTGATGCGCAACCATCATTGACAGAGGGTGTAGATAACAGTGATATGTCTCAGTCAGGCAGCATTACAGACATGGAGGTATGGTGTGATGATAATGATGATGTTGTACCCGCTGCTGCTTCCTTTCTTGATGTGTCAGATACAAGTGAAGCGGTTGATGATGATGTGTCGGTGGATGTCACGTGGGTGCCTGCTAGAAGAGAAGAAGAAGAGGGGCAAAGTTCAAATAGGGAGACAGAGAGGAGGAGGAGGAGACGAGTTGGAAGCAGGGGGAGGCCGTTGCAAGGAGCTAGTGGCACAGTCAGACAGCATGCATCGGCACCCGGGGTCAGCCAGACAGCACGCCGACGCCCATCAACGCATGCTGTTGCCACCACCAGAATGCCGTCATCGCAGAGCTCAGCAGTGTGGCATTTTTTTTGTGTGTCTGCCTCTGACAACAGCGATGCCATTTGCAACCTGTGCCAAAAGAAACTGAGTCGTGGGAAGTCCAACAGCCACCTAGGTAAAACTGCTTTGCGAAGGCACATGGTCTCCCATCACAAATGCCAATGGGAAGAACACATGAGTAGAAGCAGCACACAAACTGAAAGCCGACCTCCTCCTCCTGCTCCAGCATCTTCAGCCATGTCAACCACTGCTGTCCTCCTTGCCCCCTCTCAACCATCGTCCACTGAGTCTCTCTTCCGTAGCAGTTCCTGGTCATCTGCCCACAGTCAGGTGTCTGTTAAGGACATGTTTGAGCATAAGAAGCCAATTTCTCAAAGTCACCCCCTTGCCCGGCATCTGACAGCTGGCTTGTCTGAACTCTTAGCCCGCCAGCTTTTACCAAACAAGCTGGTGGAGTTTGATGCTTTCAAAAAATTTGTATCTATTGGGACACCGCAGTGGAAGGTACCTGGCATAAATTTCTTTTCACAAAAGGCAATCCCAAACCTGTACTCTGTTGTTCGAAAGGAAGTTATGGCATGTCTGGCACACAGCGTTGGGGCAAGGGTCCATATGACCACGGATAGCTGGTCTGCAAAGCATGGTCAGGGCAGGGATATCACCTACACTGCGCATTGGGTAAACCTGCTGACGTCTGACAAGCATGGAATGTGTGGCTCTGAAGAAGAGTTGGTGACACCGCCACTACTTGCAGGCAGGCCTGCTGCTACCTCCTCTACTCCTCCTACTCCATCCTCTTCCATAACCTCTTCCATAACCTCTTCCTCGGCTGAGTCCTCTTCTCCTTCTGCGTCTTGCTCCACATCTATGGCACTCCCCCAGCTCCCCAGGTACTATGCTACATCCCGGGTACGGCAGTGTCACGCCGTCTTGGAATTGACTTGCCTGAAAGCGGAGAGTCACACCGCACCAGCACTCCTGACCGCCCTGAACGCACAGGTGGATCAGTGGCTGACTCCGCACCAACTGGAGATTGGCAAGGTTGTTTCTGACAATGGAAGTAATTTGGTGGCGGCATTGAAATTGGGCAAGTTGACACATGTGCCATGCATGGCACATGTGTGTAATCTGATTGTACAATGATTTGTCCATAAGTACCCAGGCTTACAGGATGTCCTGAAGCAGGCCAGGAAGGTGTGTGGCCATTTCAGGCGTTCCTACACGGCCATGGCGCACTTGTCCGATATCCAGCGTCGAAACAACCTGCCAGTGAGGCGCTTCATTTGCGACAGCCCGACACGTTGGAATTCAACACTCCTAATGTTCGACCACCTGCTACAACAAGAAAAAGCTGTTAATGAGTATTTGTATGACCGGGGTGCTAGGACAGCCTCTGGGGAGCTGAGGATTTTTTTTCCACATTACTGGACGCTCATGCGCAATGCCTGTAGGCTTATGCGTCCTTTTGAGGAGGTGACAAACCTAGTCAGTCGCACCAAAGGTACCATCAGCGACATCATACCATTTGTTTTCTTCCTGGAGCGTGCCCTGTGAAGAGTGCTGGATCAGGCCATAGATGAGCGTGAAGAGGAAGAGTTGTGGTCTCCATCACACCCACAAACAGCCTTATCAGCATCGCTTGCTGGACCTGCGGCAACGCAGGAAGAGGATTGTGAGGAAGAGGAGTCAGAGGAGGAATGTGGCTTTGAGGAGGAGGAGGAAGACCAAGCACAACAGGCATCCCAGGGTGCTTGTTGTTGTCACCTATCTGGTACCCGTGGTGTTGTACGTGGCTGGGGGGAAGAAGATACCCTCAGTGAGATCAGTGAGGACGAGGAACGGGACATGATTAGCTCGGCAATCAACCTTGTTCAAATGGGTTCTTTCATGCTGTCGTGCCTGTTGAGGGACCCTCGTATAAAAAAGCTGAAGGAGAACGACCTGTACTGGGTGTCCACGCTCCTCGACCCCCGGTATAAGCATAAAGTGCCTGAAATGTTACCAAATTCCCGCAAGTCGGAAAGGATGGAGCATTTTAAAAATAAATTAAAAAATATGCTTTACACAGCGTATAAGGGTGATGTCACAGCAAAACAGGAATGTAACAGGGGAAGAGATGAAAGTAATCCTCCTCCTCCTCCCACGACCACGGTGGCAAGGACAGGATGCTTTCCTGACGTCTTGTTGATGGAGGACATGCGTACCTTTTTAACTCCCATGCATCCCCAGAGCCTTTCGGGATCCAGCCTCAGAGAAAGACTCAACTGACAGGTAGCAGACTACCTAGCATTAACTGCGGATCTCGACACTCTGAGGAGCGATGGACCCCTTGACTACTGGGTGTGCAGGCTTGACCTGTGGCCTGAGCTATCCCAATTTGCAATGGAACTTCTAGCCTGCCCCGCTTCAAGTGTCCTGTCCGAAAGGACCTTCAGTGCAGCAGGAGGTTTTGTCACTGAGAAGAGAAGTTGCCTAGGTCAAAAAAGCCTTGACTATCTCACCTTTATTAAAATGAATAAGGGATGGATCCCGAAGGGACTGACATTGGGTGATACATTTGAGTAAAAAAGGCCTGATGATGAGATGAGCTGGCTTGGGCTACAACTGGTACACACGCTGGCTTTTTTTCTTATAAAGCAGGATGACTTGCTTGACTTATCCGGCAACAACTATTGTTCAAGCCGCAAGCTTTTAGGGCACTTTCTAAATGTTTTACAAACATCAATTTTTCTGGCCACTGCTACAGCTCTGTGGGTACAAAACTCAAATAAAAAAATAAGGCACATAACAGTGATTAAACTGTTAAGAATAGTACAACTTAACACACCACTCATATCTGGTGGAGCATTAAATTGCATGCGCAGTGCCCCAAATGTGAAGGAGGAGGACCGACCAAGCATCTTTATCCGTCTCTTGGTTGCTCTAAATTATCTCCGGGTTCCATCTATGCCATACCTGTACTCTATTGTGCAAAAGGGTGGCATATGTGGTGTTTCATGCTGTTGTGCCTGTTGAGGGTCGTGGCCCATGGTATAAAAAGGCTGAAGGAGAACGACCTGTCACGTTTGTAAAAGGAGATGTTTAAACCTTTTAGTTTTTTTCCTGATGTTAACCAGATCACAATTGTAAACCTTAAATAATTGTTTTGTTCCACTTGTAATATAGCAAAAACAATGGTGCTGATAGTTGCTGTAATTAGCAAGTGAAGAGTTAATGCAGAGAGCAATAAAGCTGAAGAGTATAACTTTATAACTACAGAGTTGCAAAGTTCAGAGTAATGAGAGTGGCAAAGTGTTACACTCACAAGCAGCCCTTTTCGTACTGCAAACGCTTGAGTTTGAAGGAGAAGTGTTACCTTAAGTTGGGAATGCGGTAACTTGCTTGAGGCTCTGTATCGCTACACGCGATCAAGGACTGACAGGCTGGAGAGGTGTGTATAACGCTGGAAGGAAGCGGCGGGTGACGTCACCGTATCTCTGCAGTATTCGGCACAGGACGCTGTTAGCGTGTATGCAGCACCAGAGGAAAACTTGAGATTATTACAAGTTGGTAAGTTTTAAACAGAAGGAAACTTGAGCGTCCTTGGAGGTATTGTTTTTTGAAACAACTGTTGTGTAGAAACTTGCAGAGAGAGATTGAAGAATCTGTTTGAGATGTAGCGGTGCAGCGGTCAGGCTGATTAGATTGATGCAACTTGAATGAGAAAAAGTCTCTTTAGGAATTGTCAAATATATCAAGAGGTAATAAGATTTGATGCTGATAGTGATTGGAAATTCACTGATGCTTTGGAATGGAATAATCCACTGGAAGTTGGAGCTTAGAGTGCAGGATGCTATCTCTAACAACACACAAAATTACTAAGCACTAGGAACAGGGCATGAACAGGATATAAAGGGTTTGTGGATGGAGATTTAGGCAGAACTGCAGGTAAGTAAGGTGAAACCTGACACGACCTGTAATGGGTGTCCAAGCACATTTTTTGAAAAATGTTCCCGGTTCCTCGCAATTATCTCCGGGTTCCTAAAATCGATGCCATACCTGTACTCGATTGTGCAAAAGGATGGCATATGTGGTGTTTCCTGCAGTTGTTTCTGTTGAGGGTGCTGGACCCTCTTGTAAAAAGGCTGAAGGAGAACGACCTGTACTGGGTGTCCAAGCATGGTTTTTTGGCCAATTTCACGTTTTCAAAAAATGATCTCTGGCTTTCTAAAATCAATGCCATACCTGTACTCTATTGTTCAAAAGGATTACATATGTCCTCTTTCCTGCTGTTGTTTTTGTTGAGGGTACTGGAGCCTCTTCTAAAAAGGCTGACGTAGAAAGAAGTGTAATGGGTGTCCAATCATTTTTTTGGTTCAATTTCCCAGTTGCAACAAATTATATATGGGTTTCTAAAGTCAATGCCTTACCTGTAATCTATTGTTCAAAAGGATGCCATATGTCCTCTTTCCTGCTGTTGTTTTTGTTGAGGGTCCTGGACCCTCTTATAAAAAGGCTGACGTAGAAAGAAGTGTACTGGGTGTCCATCCAATCATTTTTTTGGTTAAAATTCCCGGTTCCAACATATTATCTCCGGGTTTCTAAAATCAAAGCTGTACCTGTACTCTATTGTTCAAAAGGATGCCATATGTCCTCTTTCCTGCTGTTGTTTCATATGAGGGTCCTGGAGCCTCTTATAAAAAGGATGAAGTAGAAAGAAGTGTACTGGGTGTCCATCCAATCATTTGTTTGGTTCAAATTCCCGGTTCCAACAAATTATCTCTGGGTTTCTAAAATCAATGCTGTACCTGTACTCTATTGCTCAAAAGGATGCCATGTGTCCTCTTTCCTGCTGCTGTTTCATATGAGGGTCCTGGAGCCTCTTATAAAAAGGCTGAAGTAGAAAGAAGTGTACTGGGTGTCCATCCAATCATTTGTTTGGTTCAAATTCCCGGTTGCAACTAATTATCTCTGGGTTTCTAAAATCAATGCTGTACCTGTACTCTATTGTTCAAAAGGATGCCATATGTCCTCTTTCCTGCTGTTGTTTTTGTTGAGGGTACTGGACCCTCTTATAAAAAGGCTGACGTAGAAAGAAGTGTACTGGGTGTCCATCCAATCATTTGTTTGGTTCAAATTCCCGGTTGCAACTAATTATCTCTGGGTTTCTAAAATCAATGCTGTACCTGTACTCTATTGTTCAAAAGGATGCCATATGTCCTCTTTCCTGCTGTTGTTTTTGTTGAGGGTACTGGACCCTCTTATAAAAAGGCTGACGTAGAAAGAAGTGTACTGGGTGTCCATCCAATCATTTGTTTGGTTCAAATTCCCGGTTGCAACTAATTATCTCTGGGTTTCTAAAATCAATGCTGTACCTGTACTCTATTGTTCAAAAGGATGCCATATGTCCTCTTTCCTGCTGTTGTTTTTGTTGAGGGTACTGGACCCTCTTATAAAAAGGCTGAAGTAGAAAGAAGTGTACTGGGTGTCCATCCAATCATTTGTTTGGTTCAAATTCCCGGTTGCAACTAATTATCTCTGGGTTTCTAAAATCAATGCTGTACCTGTACTCTATTGTTCAAAAGGATGCCATATGTCCTCTTTCCTGCTGTTGTTTTTGTTGAGGGTACTGGAGCCTCTTATAAAAAGGCTGAAGTAGAAAGAAGTGTAATGGGTGTCCAAACATTTTTTGGTTCAATTTCCCGGTTGCAACAAATGATCTATGGGTTTCTCAAATTAATGCCTTACCTGTAATCTATTGTTCAAAAGGATGCCATATGTCCTCTTTCCTGCTGTTGTTTCTGTTGAGGGTCCGGGACCCTCTTATAAAAAGGCAGAAGGAGAAAGAAGTGTACTGGGTGTCCTGTCCAATCAATGTTTTTTTCTATTTCACGTTTCCTAAAAATTATCTCCGGGTTTCTAAAATCAATGCCTTACCTGTAATCTATTGTTCAAAAGGATGCCATATGTCCTCTTTCCTGCTGTTGTTTCATATGAGGGTCCTGGAGCCTCTTCTAAAAAGGCTGAAGTAGAAAGAAGTGTACTGGTTGTCCAATCAATGTTTTTTTCTATTTCCCTGTTCATAAAAATTATCTCAGGGTGTCTCAAATCAATGCCTTACCTGTAATCTATTGTTCAAAAGGATGCCATATGTCCTCTTTCCTGCTGTTGTTTCTGTTGAGGGTCCGGGACCCTCTTATAAAAAGGCCGAAGGAGAAAGAAGTTTACTGGGTGTCCTGTCCAATCAATGTTTTTTTCTATTTCACATTTCCTAAAAATTATCTCCGGGTTTCTAAAATCAATGCCTTACCTGTAATCTATTGTTCAAAAGGATGCCATATGTACTCTTTCCTGCTGTTGTTTCGGTTGAGGGTCCTGGACCCTCTTATAAAAAGGCCTAAGGATAAAGAAGTGTACTGGTTGTCCAATCAATGTTTTTTTCTATTTCCCTGTTCATAAAAATTATCTCAGGGTTTCTAAAATCAATGCCTTACCTGTAATCTATTGTTCAAAAGGATGCCATATTTCCTCTTTCCTGCTGTTGTTTTTGTTGAGGGTCCGGGACACTCTTCTAAAAAGGCTGAAGGAGAACGATCTGTATTGTACTGGGTGTCCAAGCATGGTTTTTTGTTCAATTTCACGGTTCCTAAAAAATAACTCCGTGTAACTAAAATCAATGCCATACCTGTACTCTATTGTTCAAAAGGATGGCATATGTGGTGTTTCATTTTGTTGTAGCTGTTGACGGTCATGGGCCATCATATTAAACGGCTGAAGGAGAACGACCTGTACTGCCTTGCTGCTCCTTTTAGGCAGGCCATCTCTTTGCATACATGCCCACAGACTCTGTAATGGATGCCTCTTTTAGGGAGAGGTGCAGCCATAATGCAGGGTCAGAACCTCTGCCTGCAACTGTTATTCTCGATTTTGCGAAAGGAAGTAACCTTACCATGGTTCCCTGACTGCACGTCTTGTTGTTATATTTTGTTGAGGGTAATCATGATGGCCATGTAGACCACCCCCGAGAGGCCTAGAAGTAACAGGGATGAAAGTGCTAAGAATAGTACTAATTTACACAACCGAGTTAGCCATGGGTCTTATTCCAAGACCGCATGGCTTTTTTTGGTTTGGGTGCGGCTAATCATGCAGGCCATATAGACCTGCCACCATTCGGTGTTGTATTAAACTAATAAGAACAGTACTACCAAAATACAGCCAATTAACGGCCTAGCAAGACTGAGCCAAGGTTTGATTGTTGTATTTTGTTCGGCTAAACATGATGGCCATGTAGACCACCCCCGAGAGGCCTGGAAGTAACAGGGATGAAAGTGCTAAGAATTGTACTGCTTGAAACAACCGAGTTAGCCATGGGTGTTAGTCCAAGACCGCATGGCTTTTTTTTGGTTTGGGTGCGGCTAATCATGCAGGCCTTATAGAGCTGCCACCATTCAGTGTTGTATCAGGTATTAAACTAATAAGAACAGTACTACCGAAATACAGCAAATTAACGGCCTAGCAAGACTGAGACAAGGTTTGATTGTTGTATTTTGTTAGGCTTATCATGATGGCCATGTAGACCACCCCCGAGAGGCCTTGAAGTAACAGGGATGACAGTGCTAAGAATAGTACTACTTGAAACAACCGAGTTAGCCATGGGTCTTAGTCCAAGACCGCTTGGCTTTTTTTTGGGTTGGGTGCGGCTAATCATGCAGGCCATATAGACCTCCCACCATTCGGTGTTGTAACAGGTATTAAACTAATAACAACAGTACTACTTAACACAACCTAGTTACCATGGGTCCCAGAGCATATGTTCTATTATTATGTTTTGTAAGGGTAATCATGCAGGCCATATAGACCTCCCCCGATAGGGTGAGTAACAGGTATTGAAATGCTAAGAACAGTACTACTTAAGACAAACTTACCATGGGTCCCAGAGCATATGTCTTATTATTATATTTTGTTAGGGTAATCATGCAGGCCATATAGACCTCCCCCGATAGGGTGAGTAACAGGTATTAAAATTCTAAGAAGAGTACTACTTAACACAACCTAGTTACCATGGGTCCCAGACCGCATGTCTTGTTATTATATTTTGTAAGGGTAATCATGCAGGCCATATAGACCTCCCCCGATAGGGTGAGTAACAATTATTAAAATGCTAAGAACAGTACTACTTAACACAACCTTACCATGGGTCCCAGACCCAGAGCAGATGTCTTATTATTATATTTTGTATGGGTAATCATGCAGGCCGTATAGACCTCCCCCGATAGGGGGAGTTACAGAGATTAAAGTGCTAAGAATAGTACTACTTAAAACACAACCTAGTTACCATGGGTCCCAGACCGCATGTCTTATTATTATATTTTGTAAGGGTAATCAGGCAGGCCATATAGACCTCTCCCGATAGGGGGGGTAACAGGGATTAAAGTGCTAAGAAAAGTACTAATTAACACAAGCTAGTTACCATGGGTCCAACACCGCGTGTCTTGTTGTTATACTTTGTCAGGGTAATCATGCAGGCCATATAGACCTCCCACGATAGGGGGAGTTACAGGGCTGAAAGTGCTAAGAATAGTACTACTTAACACAACGTAATTACCATGGGTCCCAGACCGCATGTTTAATTATTATACTTTGTCAGGGTATTATATATCTAGCAAATCTATCTATTTCTCTTCTGTTGATTCTATCTAACTATCAATCTATGTATATCTATCTATCTATCTATCTATCCTATCTATCTATCTTCTGTCTGGACTGTTTTGAGACAGCCACTTGTGTTTTGGAAAAATTTGAAGTAGGAGGACAAACCAATCACAGGGATTAAACTGGGAAGAATAGTAATAGTTAAGAAAACCTAGTTATACCAGAACCACCATGGGTCCCAGACTGCATGTTTTGTTATTATAGTTTGTCAGGGTAATCATGCAGGCCATATAGACCTCCCCCGATAGGGGGAGTTACAGGGATGAAAGTGCTAAGAATAGTACTACTTAACACAACCTAGTTACCATGGGTCCAAGACCGCATGTTTAATTATTATACTTTGTCAGGGTAATTATATATCTAACAAATCTATCTATTTCTCTTCTGTCAATTCTATCTAACTATCAATCTATGCATATCTATCCTATCTATCTATCTATCTATCTATCTTCTGTCCGGACTATTTTCAGACAGCCACTTGTGTTTTGGACAAATTTGAAGTAGGAGGACAGACCAATCACAGGGATTAAACTGGGAAGAATAGTAATACTTAAGAAAACCTAGTTATACAAGAACCACCATGGGTCCCAGACCGCATGTTTTGTTATTATACTTTGTCAGGGTAATCATGCAGGCCATATAGACCTCCCTTGATAGGGGGAGTAACAGGGATTACAGTTCTAAGAATAGTACTACTTAACACAACCTAGTTATCATGGGTCCCAGACCAGATGTTTTGTTGTTATACTTTGTCAGGGTAATCATGCAGGCCATATAGAACTCCACCGAAAGGGGGAGTAAGAGGGATTAAAGTGCTAAGAAAAGTTTTACTTGACACAACCTAATTACCATGGGTCACAGACCGCGTGTCTTGTTGTTATACTTTGTCAGGGTAATCATACACGCCATATAGACCTCCACCGATAGGAGGAGTTACAGGGCTGAAAGTGCTAAGAATAGTACTACTTAACACAACCTAGTTACCATGGGTCCAAGACTGCATGTTTAATTATTATACTTTGTCAGGGTAATTATATAACTAACAAATCTATCTATTTCTCTTCTATCAATTCTATCTAACTATCAATCTATGTATATCTATCTATCTATCTATCCTATCAATCTATCTATCTATCTATCTATCTATCTATCTATCTATCTATCTATCTTGTGTCCAGACTGTTTTGAGACAGCCACTTGTGTTTTTGACAAGTTTGAAGTAGGAGGACAGACCAATCATCTTCTTATATCTCCCGGTTCCAAAAATGAAGGCCATAAAGACCTCCCCCGATAGGGGGAGTAACAGGTTGTAGTAAACTGCTAAGAATAGTACTAATTAACACACCACGGGTCACTCACAGACCGCATGTCTTATTGTTATACTCTGTCAGGGAAATTATATATATTTCAAATCTATTTATTTATCTATCAAATCGATCGAACTATCAAACGTATCTATCAAATGTATATTACATCTATTGATCGATGTAATTCGTATCTATAGAATGTATATTACATCTTTTGATTGATGTAATTCGTATCTATCAAATGTATATTGCATCTATTGATCGATGTAATTCGTATCTATCAAATGTAGATTGCAACTATTGATCGATGTAATTCAGATCAATAAAATGTATATTACATATTTTGGTTGATGTAATTTGTATCGATCAAATGTATATTGCATCTTTGGATCGATAACATTTGTATCTATTAAATGGATATTGCATCTATTGATCTATGTAATTCATATCTATCAAATGTATATTGTATCTATTGCTCTATGTAATTTGTATTGATCATATGTATATTGCATCGATCGAGCTATGTAATCTATGTATCTATCTATCAAATCTATCTCATGGTTGTGCAAATGGACTGTTTGCGGTTGTTTGCGGTGCGTTACACTTGGAGTTTGCTCTGTCACTGTGAAGCGGCCGTAACACTTACACTACCTGATAGATACAACATCATAACTGATGTTTTAAAGCACGTTATTGCAAACACTTTGGGGATGTTAGGTGATTTAGGCCCTTTATGGGTTAAAAGCAGACTCTGCATCAACTATGTAATTTTCCATGGGAGTTTTGCCAGGGATCCCCCTCCGGCATGCCACAGTCCCGGTGTTAGTCCCCTTGAAACAACTTTTCCATGACTATTGTGGGCAGAAAAAGTCCTTGTAGGTTTTAAAGTTCGCCTGCCTACCGGAAGTTTGAGTCCGCCGTTCGCGAACCGAAATTTTTAAGTTTGCAACATCACTAGTCACTGTTAGTTGGCTAGGTCGTAGGGGTTTGACTTGGCAGGATCTGCCTGAGTTGCTGCACGGGGCATTGCACAGGTGGGAGAAACCCCACATTATGATCATTCACGCAGGTGGTAATGATATGGGGCTCCTGCCGTGCAAACAGCTCAGTGGGGTGATTCAGTCTGATTTGCGCACTTTCCAGACGTGGGTCCCTAATGTTAAGATAGGGTGGTCCAATATCATCCCCAGAATTGAGTGGCACCATATGCAGTCCCACAGGGCGGCCTTTCAGGTCAGAAAGAAACTGAACAGGGAGGTTAGGATTTTCCTAGCGCAGTCAGGAGGGTTTGCTGTGGAACATGGGAACATCACAATGGCTGAGAGAAGCCTCTACAGGAGGAATGGGGTGCACCTCTCTGAGAGGGGCATTGACCTGTTCCTGTGAAATTTGAGGCGTGCTATATTATTACACCTATGAGGGTGTCAGCAAGAGCTGTGCCTGTGGGCTATCTCTTGTGGCGGCTGTCCTACGCCCCGGTTTGCCATCAGAGGTTGAGTGACGGCTGGCCCAGGGGAGGGTAGTCTCCGCAGGTGTGCGCCTGGGGCACCTCCCCCATTTGATGTTGCCGAGAACTCCCTAAGCCTGTGCGTGCAGCTAAGCTCCGCTTGTGTAGGCATTCATGGGCGTGGTCTATTTTCCTAGCGGGGGTACTTATTCTCCTAGCTAGATTGCCACCACCTGGTTTAGGGTTTGCTGAGTTGCTTCCAGCCGGTTCCTATGTTCTATAATAAATGCGGACCCTATGGGTCTTTATACCCACACCTTTTGTTTGTGTCGTTATTCAAGTTATGTATTACCAAACACCTAGATTTAGATTTCTGCGTTAGCCGTAAAAAGCAGCATTAAGAGGTCCTAATACTGCTTTTTAACGCCCGCTGGTATTTTGAGTTTGGTAGGTAAAGATGTACCGCTCACTTTTCTTCCTCGACTTTTGGCTACCGCAAATCCCCTTACGTCAATTGCGTATCCTATCTTTTGAATGGGATTTGCCTAATGCTGGTATTACAAGTCTTGGAAGAAGTGAGCGGTACAGCCTCTACCGCCAAGACTCCTACCGCTAAAAAAGTCAGTAGTTAAGAGCTTTATGGGCTAACGCGGAACATAAAGCTCTTAACTACAGTGCTAAAAATTACACTAATACCCATAAACTACCTATGTACCCCCTAAATCGAGGCCCCCCACATCACAAACACTAAAATAAAATTATTTAACCCCTAATCTGCCGACCGGACACCGCCGCCACCTACATTATACCTATGAACCCCTAATCTGCTGTCCCTAACATCGCCGACACCTATATTATATTTATTAACCCCTAATCTGCCGCCCCCAACATCGCTGCCACCTAACTACAATTATTAACCCCTAATCTGCCGACCGGACATCGCTGCCACTATAATAAAATTATTAACCCCTAAACTGCCGCACTCCTGCCTTGCAAACACTAGAATAAATTTTATTAACCCCTAATCTGCCGTCCCTAACATTGCCGACACCTACTTACATTTATTAACCCTAATCTACCACCCCAACGTCGCCGCTACTATATTAAATGTATTAACCCCTAAAACTAAGTCTAACCCTAACCCTAACACCCCCAAACTTAAATATAATTTTAATAAATCTAAATAAAATTACTATCATTAAATAAATTAATCCTATTTAAAACTAAATAATTACCTATAAAATAAACCCTAATATAGCTACAATATAACTAATAGTTACATTGTAGCTATTTTAGGATTTATATTTATTTTACAAGCAACTTTGTATTTATTTTAACTAGGTACAATAGTTATTAAATAGTTAATAACTATTTAATAACTACCTAGCTAAAATACTTACAAAATGACCTGTAAAATAAATTCTAACCTAAGTTACAATTAAACCTAACACTACTCTATAATTAAATTAATTAAATAAATTAACTACAATTACCTAAAATTAAATTAAATAAACTAAATTATAGTACAAAAACAAACACTAAATTACAGAAAATAAAAAAAAGAATTACAAGAAGTTTAAACTAATTGGTAATTGTAGTTAATTTATTTAATTAATTTAATGATAGTGTAGTGTTAGGTTTAATTGTAACTTAGGTTAGGATTTATTTTACAGGTAATTTTGTAAGTATATTAGCTAGGTAGTTATTAAATAGTTATTAACTATTTAATAACTATTGTACCTAGTTAAAATAAATAACAAGTTGCCTGTAAAATAAATATAAATCCTAAAATAGCTACAATGTAACTATTAGTTATATTGTAGCTATATTAGGGTTTATTTCATAGGTAAGTATTTAGTTTTAAATAGGATTAATTTATTTAATTATAGTAATATTAGTTAGTTTTATTTAAATTATATTTAACTTAGGGGGCTGTTAGGGTTAGGGTTAGACTTAGGTTTAGGGGTTAATAAAATTTATTATAGTGTTTGCGAGGCGGGATTGTGGTGGTTTAGGGGTTAATACATTTATTATACTGGCGGCGATGTCCGGTTGGCAGATTAGGGGTTAATAAGTGTAGTTAGGTGGTGGTGACGTTGGGGGGCAGATTAGGGGTTAATAAATATAATATAGGTGTCGGCAAGGTTAGGGGCAGCAGATTAGGGGTTCATAGGTATAATGTAGGTGGCGGCGGTGTCCGGAGCGGCAGATTAGGGGTTAATAATATAATGC
This sequence comes from Bombina bombina, assembly GCF_027579735.1. NCBI lineage: Eukaryota > Metazoa > Chordata > Amphibia > Anura > Bombinatoridae > Bombina > Bombina bombina. The sequence goes on from NC_069503.1 coordinate 43,021,063, forward strand.
AGGTGTCGACGATGTTGGGGGTGGCAGATTAGAGATTAATAAGTGTCAGGTTAGGGGTGTTTAGACTCAGGGTTCATGTTAGTGTGTTAGGTGTAGACTTAGAAAGTGTTTGCCCATAGGAAACAATGGGGTTGCGTTAGGACTCGGAGCTGAACGCTGCTTTTTTGCAGGTGTTAGGTTTTTTTTCAGCTGAAACTGCCCCATTGTTTCCTATGGGGAAATCATGCACAAGCACATTTTTCCAGCTTACCGCTACCGTAAGCAACGCTGGTATTGAGGGTTGAAGTGGCGCTAAATTTAGCTCAACGCTCACTTTTCTGAGGCTAACGCAGCCATTCAGAAAACTCATAATACCAGCGTTGTCTTAAGGGTGCGCTGGAAAATAAAGGAGCGTTAGAGCCGCAGGTTTTTACCGACAAAACTCTAAATCTAGGCGAAAAGTTATTTATGGTAAAGTTAAGTTATGAGTTAAGTTATGTTTCAGTCAGTTTTATGACTGGTAAATTATAACGTCAAGCCAGGAGGATAGGGCATTTAATTACTTAAGACAGTGGAGGGCAGCATAGCCCGTAACACACATAAGAATTAAGACCCTTAGAAGTGAGCTGCTGTGAAGTGGCAACAATGTTGCATTTGTGTGGGTGGGGATAGGGCTAACCTTTAAGAAGCCAAGCAACAGGCCCCAGACCCTCTTTCCAGCTCATCTTCACAGCTTCCCTCCCTCCCTTCTTCATTGGTAAGGCGGCAATCACTTAGGCTGGACATCACTACGGTGTTTTATCAGCAGGGTGTCTGAGGCAGGATGAGGGCTAAGCGGCTTGCTTCCTTAAGCCCAAGGAAGGTCGTTTTTGACTCCCCAGGTAGTGGCATGTACACGCTACTATTCACACCTGGTCCTACTGGTCTGGAGCTTTATAATATCACACCCTGGCTAGGCGGTTGTTTCACGCCCCGGTTTGCCATCAGAGGTAGAGTGATGGCTGGCCCAGGGAGAGGGTAGTCTCCGCAGGCGCGCGTCTGGGGCACCTCCCCCCATTTGACGTTGCAGAGAACTCCCTAAGCCTGTGCGTGCAGCTAGGCTCTGCTTGTGTAGGCATTCATGGGCGTGGTCCATTTTCCTAGCAGGGGGTACTTACTCTCCTAGCTAGATTGCCGCCACCTGGTTTAAGGTTTGCTGAGTTGCTTCCAGCCGGTTCCTATGTTCTATAATAAATGCAGACCCTATGGGTCTTTATACCCACACCCTTTATTTGTGTCGTTATTCAAGTTATGTATTACCAAAGTTATTTATGGTAAAGTTAAGTTATGAGTTAACTTACCAGTCATAAAACTGACTGAAACATAACTTATTACAGCAAGCCAGGAGGATAGAACATTTAATTACTTATGTGTCTGTATGTGTGGGTGCATGTGTGTAGTCTGTGAATGTGTGTGTGTGCATGTGTGTAGTCTGTGAAAGTGTGTATGCGTTTGAGTGTGCGTCTGTACATGTATGTGTCTGTATGGGTGGGTGCTTGTCTGTAGTTTGTGAATGTGTGTGTGTGTATGCGTCTGTACATGTATGTGTCTGTATGGGTGGGTGGATGTGTGTAGTCTGTGAAAGTGTGTATGCGTTTGTGTGTGCGTCTGTACATGTATGTGTCTGTATGGGTGGGTGCATGTGTGTAGTCTGTGAATGTGTGTGTGTGTATGTGTTTGTGTGTGTCCGCGTCTGTACATATATGTGTCTGTATGGGTGGGTGCATGTGTGTAGTTTGTGAATGTGTGTGTGTATGTGTTTGTGTGTGTGCGTCTGTACATATATGTGTCTGTATGGGTGGGTGCATGTGTGTAGTTTGTGAATGTGTGTGTGTGTATGTGTTTGTGTGTGTCCGCGTCTGTACATATATGTGTCTGTATGGGTGGGTGCATGTGTGTAGTCTGTGAATGTGTATGTGTATGCGTTTGTGTGAGTGTGTGCGTGTGTACATGTATGTGTCTGTGTGGGTTGGTGCATGTGTGTAGTCTGTGAATGTGTTTGTGTATGCGTTTGTGTGTGTGCGTGTGTACATGTATGTGTCTGTATGGGTGGGTGCATGTGTGTAGTCTGTGAATGTGTATGCGTTTGTGTGTGTGTATGTGTACATGTATGTGTCTGTATGTGTGGGTGCATGTGTGTAGTCTGTGAATGTGTTTGTGTATGCATTTGTGTGTGTGCGTGTGTACATGTATGTGTCTGTATGGGTGGGTGCATGTGTGTAGTCTGTGAATGTGTATGTGTATGCGTTTATGTGTATGCGTGTGTACATGTATGTGTCTGTATGGGTGGGTGCATGTGTGCAGTCTGTGAATGTGTATGCGTTTGTGTGTGTGCGTGTGTACATGTATGTGTCTGTATGTGTGGGTGCATGTGTATAGTCTGTGAATGTGTGTGTGTGTATGCGTTTGGTGTGTGTGTGCGTGTGTACATGTATGTGTCTGTGTGGGTGGGTGCATGTGTGTAGTCTGAATGTGTTTGTGTATGCGTTTGTGTGTGTGTGCGTGTGTACATGTATGTGTCTGTATGGGTGGGTGCATGTGTGTAGTCTGTGAATGTGTTTGTGTATGCGTTTGTGTGTGTGCGTGTGTACATGTATGTGTCTGTATGTGTGGGTGCATGTGTGTAGTCTGTGAATGTGTGTGTGTATGCATTTGTGTGTGTGCGTGTGTACATGTATGTGTCTGTATGTGTGGGTGCATGTGTGTAGTCTGTGAATGTGTGTGTGTATGCATTTGTGTGTGTGCGTTTGTACATGTATGTGTTTGTATGTGTGGGTGCATGTGTGTAGTCTTTGAATGTGTGTGTATGCATTTGTGTGTGTGCGTGTGTACATGTATGTGTCTGTATGTGCCGGTGCATGTGTGTATCTGTGAATGTGTGTGTGTATGCGTTTGTGTGTGTGTGCGTGTGTACATGTATGTGTCTGTATGGGTGGGTGCATGTGTGTAGTCTGTGAATGTGTATGTGTATGCGTTTGTGTGTGTGCGTGTGTACATGTATGTGTCTGTATGTGTGGGTGCATGTGTGTAGTCTGTGAATGTGTGTGTGTATGCGTTTGTGTGGGTGCGTCTGTACATGTATGTGTCTGTATGTGTGGGTGCATGTGTGTAGTCTGTGAATGTGTATGTGTATGCGTTTGTGTGTGTGCGTCTGTACATGTATGTGTCTGTATGTGTGGGTGCATGTGTGTAGTCTGTGAATGTGTATGTGTATGCGTTTGTGTGTGTGTGTGTGCATGTGTACGTGTATGTGTCTGTGTGGGTGGGTGCATGTGTGTACGCACACATATAAAATATAATATTTACATAATATATAATAAGAGGTTTTGTATTATGTCTGACTTTGTACACATTGAATCTATAGATTTCTAGTGTCCCAGGGCTGTACCAGCTGCTGCTAATGTCAATAAAAAAACACAAACACAAAAAAACAACAAGATCTGCAGATGATGCATTGGTATAGCTATAAATGCTTTTTTCCATATATTTGCTGAACCTGAACATATAGATTTTTTTACCAAAGCATTTTTTAAATTATTTTTGCCTTGTGGCCTTTGCATGGGATTTAGCTCTGCAAATTAGGTGATTTCTAACAACCCTGCTGGCTTTTCAAGGCTAACTCTGCTACATGACTGTCTTTAATTGTAGTTTCTGTCAATTAAAGCAAATAAAAAACAGTTTTGTAGCAGAGTTATCCTTGAAAGGCTCTGAGTTAGAAATTACTGAATTTGCAGAGCTCAATTACATGTAAATATATTCATTTTTTTATTTAGCTCCATTTGCATGTAATTTAGTTTTTCAAGGATACCCCTGCTACATATCAGTCTTTAATTGTAGTTTCTGTCAATTAAAACAAATTTAAGACAGCTATATAGCTGGGTTTGCAGCAAAAAGCCAGAAGGGAGTTCTGTCTTTACGAACGTTCTGTGCGTTGCCTTCTGGAAGAGACTGTGCTGCTTCTCAGAGAGCCAGACAGGTAGAATTAACAGCAGGCGTTTGTGTTGAGTCAGTTACTAATTTGTAGAGTGTTTGTGTTTATGCTAAAGAGACCTCTTCCTGCATATTTAATCTAGTAAGGCAGTGGGTGACGAGCACTCATAGGAGGCCGGTCAGGCACTGCTGCACCGGCCATTTGGGGCAACTTGAAATTAAAAATAAAATTTTATTAAAAAAAATACATTTATTTTATTTTTTCAAAATGTTCTAATATTGCGCAATAGAGGCAGCAGGTTCTGCTTTCTCTCTCTTGCGCAATATGTTGCATACATTTTTATCACTAGTCGCTCTGCTGCGCCACCCAGTGGTTATTTGTAGATGCAGCGTCGCTGAAAAACCTATTATAGAGGCATCTCTAGTGAGGCCTCTTATTTTGCTGGGACTGGGAGCCTCAGCCAATCCACTCCGGCCATGTATGTTCTCCTGGTGATAGACAGCACCAGGAGAACGTACTGACCAGAGTTGTTTGACTGCCTGCTGCGCATGCGCAAATCAAGGACGACTGTCTGGCGGGAACAACAGAGTAACAGAGACTGCTGTTGTGCGTTACACTCCGACCTGTTGGGTCTCCACCTGAGCAGCCCGTCATCCGGTAGCCTAGGCTCTTCAAATTGAATAAAGTGAGATAGACAGAGGTTGATCTGGACTCCAGAAGACTTCTAGAGTGACTGACAAGTTATATCATCAGGTGCTGCCCTGGCCCCTGACTGAGGAACGGAACGTTAGTGACAGCACAAGCACAACAAACCGGTAGGCCGGGTAGAGGGTAAAAAAGTTAACCGTTACTGGTGCCGGACTGCCGGTGTAATGTGCCACTGACTGACTGCTCACTGCTTAATTAAATAATTACTAACCGGACCAGTCCTCATGTGATCTCTGTCAATCAGGATAAGTAATATAATGTACACCCGGTCGGTGTGCATTACATAGCTTATCATGACTGACACAGATCATCACATGAGGACCGGTCCGGTTAATAATTATTTAATTCAGCAGTGAGCAGTGGCACTGACAGGCTGAGGCTGTTGGGTAGGGGGTAAAAAAGTTAACCGTTACTGGTGCCGGACTGCCAGTGTACTGGTGTAGTGTGCCACTGACTGCTCACTGCTGAATGAAATAATTATTAACCAGACCGGTCCTCATGTGATCTGTCAGTCATGATAAATTATTTAATGTACACCCAGTCGGTGTACATTACATAACTTATCATGACTGACACAGATCATCAGGGGCCGACTGACAAGCACTAAATAATATATATATTTTTTAATTTGATTTAAAAAAAATTGCGGGGGGGGTCGCGGGTGTGGAGGGGGGTCACGGGGGGGTAGCGGGTGCAGGGGTGGCAGGAGAGGGAGTGGCCAGTTGCCGCTCAATTGTGCAGTGGAGGACTGGAGGCATGAGCGCTCTGTTGGTACATGCAGGGAGCACAATGAAGTTGAACTTAGGAAGGAGGCAATTTTCAAGTACTCTACAAACAGCCAGAAATAAACACTAACTAACCCCTCTAGCAATATGTACATTTAGTTGAGCTACCTACCCCACCACTCAAAAGAGAAAACTACACTCATAATTTTATGCTTTACTTTCCAAAAAGGTCTGGTTAGCAATGCTGTTGAACATTTTGCTAAAAAAATATTTTTGAATGCCTCTCCCTCCCCCCTCTGTCTCTCCCTCCCTTTGTCTCTCCCTCCCCTCCTCTGTCTCTCCCTCCCCTCCTCTGTCTCTCCCTCCCCTCCTATGTCTCTCCCTCTCCCCTTGCCTCTCCCTCCACCCCCGTCTCTCCCTCCACCCCCGTCTCTCCCTCCACCCCCTGTCTCTCTCTCCCTCCCTCTCTCCCTCTCCCTCTGTCTCTCCCTCCCTTTGTCTCTCCCTCCCCTCCTATGTCTCTCCCTCCCCCCTCGCCTCTCCCTCCACCCCCATCTCTCCCTCCACCCCCTGTCTCTCTCTCCCTCCCTCTGTCTCTCTCCCTCCCCCTCCTCTGTCTTTCTCCCTTCCTCCCCCACCTCTGTCTCTCTCTCTACCTCCCTTACTCTGTCTCCCTCGCTCCCTGTGTCTCTCTCCCTCCAGAAATAAACATTAATTAACCCCTCTAGCAATATGTACATTTCATTGAGCTACCTACCCCACCACTCATAAGAGAAAACTACCCTAATAATTTTATGCTTTACTTTCCAAAAAGGTCTGGTTAGCAATGCTCTTGAACATTTTGCTAAAAAAATATTTTTGAATGCCTCTCCCCCCCCCCTCTGTCTCTCCCTCCCTCTGTCTCTCCCTCCCCCCATCTCTCCCTCCCTCCCTCTCTCCCTCCCTCCCTCTCTCCCTCTGTCTCTCTCCCTCCCCCTCCTCTGTCTCTCTCCATCCCCCTCCTTTGTCTCTCTCTCTAAATCCCTTCCTTTCCCTCCCTCACTCCCTGTGTCTCTCTCCCTCCCTCCCCATCCCTCTGTCTCTCTCTCCCTCCCTCTCCATCCCTCTGTCTCTCCCTCCCTCTCCATCCCTCTTTCTCTCCCTCCTTCTGTCTCTCTCTCCCTCCCTCCCCATCCCTCTGTCTCTTTCTCCCTCCCTCTTTCTCTCCCTCCCTCTCCACCCCTCTGTCTCTCCCTCCCTCTGAATCCCTCTGTCTCTCTCCCTCCCCCTCCCCCTCCTCTGTCTTTCTCCCTTCCTCCCCCACCTCTGTCTTTCTCCCTTCCTCCCTTACTCTGTCTCCCTCGCTCCCTGTGTCTCTCTCCCTCCAGAAATAAACATTAATTAACCCCTCTAGCAATATGTACATTTCATTGAGCTACCTACCCCACCACTCATAAGAGAAAACTAGACTAATAATTTTATGCTTTACTTTCCAAAAAGGTCTGGTTAGCAATGCTGTTGAACATTTTGCTAAAAAAATATTTTTGAATGCCTCTCCCCCCCTCCCTCTGTCTCTCCCTCCCCCCATCTCTCCCTCCCTCCCTCTCTCCCTCTGTCTCTCTCCCTCCCCCTCCTCTGTCTCTCTCCATCCCCCTCCTTTGTCTCTCTCTCTAAATCCTTTCCTTTCCCTCCCTCACTCCCTGTGTCTCTCTCCCTCCCTACCCATCCCTCTGTCTCTCTCTCCCTCCCTCTCCATCCCTCTGTCTCTCCCTCCCTCTCCATCCCTCTTTCTCTCCCTCCTTCTGTCTCTCTCTCCCTCCCTCCCCATCCCTCTGTCTCTTTCTCCCTCCCTCTTTCTCTCCCTCCCTCTCCATCCCTCTGTCTCTCCCTCCCTCTGAATCCCTCTGTCTCTCCCTTCCTATGTCTCTTCCTCCCTCTCTATGTCTCTCCCTCCCTCTGTCTATCCTCCCTCCCTCTGTCTCTCTCTCCCTCCCTCTGTCTCTCCTCCCTCCCTCTGTCTCTCTCTGTCTCCCTCTGTCTCTCTCTCCCTCCCTCTGTCTCTCTCTCTCCATCCCTCTGTCTCTCCCTCCCTCTCCCTCCTTATGTCTCACTCTCCCTCCCTCTGTCTCTCCCTCCCTTTCCATCTATCTGTCTCTCCCTCCCTCTCCATCCCTCTGTCTCTCCCTATGTCTCTCCCTCCCTCTCTATGTCTCTCCCTCCCTCTGAGTCTCCTCCCTCCATCTGTCTCTCTCTCCCTCTGGATCTGCACATGAATGGGTTTGTTTGACTTTGTCTGATACTTTCACCTAGATTACGAGTTTTGTCGGTAAAGCCGTGCGGTCTCTCACTCTCCCTCTGTCTCTCTCTCCCTCCCTCTATCTCCCTCTGTCTATCTCTCTCCCTCCCTCTGTCTATCTCCCTCCCTCTGTCTATCTCCCTCCCTCTCCCTCCCTCTGTCTCTCCCTCCCTCCCTCCCTCCCTCTCTCTGTCTCCCCCCTCTGTCTCCCTCCCTTCCTCCCCTCTCTCTCCTTCCCTTCCTCTCTCTCTCTTTCCCTTCCCCTCTCTCCCTCTGTCTCTCCCTCTGTCTCTCTCTCTCCCTCCCCCTCTATCCCTCTTTCTCACTCTCCCTCCCTCTGTCTCTCTCTCTTCCTCTGTCTCTCACTCCTTCTGTCTCTCTCTCTCCCTCCCACCCTTCCTTCCTTCCTCTCCCTCTGTCTCTCTCTCTCTCCCTCCCTCTGTCTCTCTCTCTTCATCCCTCTGTCTCTCTCTCCATCTCTCTCTCCATCTCTCTGTCTATCTCTCCATCTCTCTCTCCATATTTCTGTCCATTTCTCTGTCTCTCTCTCTATCCATCCCTCTGTCTCTCTCTCTCTATCCATCCCTCTGTCTCTCTCTCTATCCATCCCTCTGTCTCTCTCTCTCTCCCTCCCTCTGTCTCTCTCTCTCTTCATCCCTCTTTCTCTCTCTCCATCTCTCTGTCTCTCTCTCCATCTCTCTCTCCATCTCTCTCTCCATCTCTCTATCCATTTCTCTGTCTCTCTCTCTATCCATCCCTCTGTCTCTCTCTATCCATCCCTCTGTCTCTCTCTCCATCCCTCTGTCTCTCTCTCCATCCCTCTGTCTCTCTCTCCATCCCTCTGTCTCTCTCTCCATCCCTCTGTCTCTCTCTCCATCCCTCTGTATCTCTCTCCATCTCTCTGTCTCTCTCTCTATCCATCTCTCTGTCTCTCTCTCTATCCATCTCTGTCTCTCTCTCTCTCTATCCATCTCTCTGTCTCTCTCTCTATCCATCCCTCTGTCTCTCTCTCTATCCATCCCTCTGTCTCTCTCTCTATCCATCCCTCTGTCTCTCTCTCTATCCATCCCTCTGTCTCTCTCTCTATCCATCCCTCTGTCTCTCTCTCTATCCATCCCTCTGTCTCTCTCTCTATCCATCCCTCTGTCTCTATCTCTATCCATTCCTCTGTCTCTGTCTCTGTCTCTCTCTCCCTCTGTCTCTCTCCATCCCTCTGTCTCTATCTCCATCCCTCTGTCTCTATCTCCATCTCTCTGTATCTCTCTCCATCTCTCTGTCTCTCTCTCTATCCATCCCTCTGTCTCTCTCTCTCTATCCATCCCTCTGTCTCTCTCTCTCTATCCATCCCTCTGTCTCTCTCCCTCTCTCTCCATCCCTCTGTCTCTCTCTCCATCCCTCTGTCTCTCTCTCCATCCCTCTGTCTCTCTCTCCATCCCTCTGTCTCTCTCTCCATCCCTCTGTCTCTCTCTCCCTGTCTCTCCATCCCTCTGTCTCTCTCTCCATCCCTCTGTCTCTCTCTCATCCCTCTGTCTCTCTCTCTCCCTCCCTTCCTCTCCCTCTCTCTCCATCCCTCTGTCTCTCTACCTCCCTCCCTTCCTCTCCCTCTCTCTCCATCCCTCTGTCTCTCTCTCTATCCATCCCTCTGTCTCTCTCTCCCTCTCTCTCCATCCCTCTGTCTCTCTCTCCATCCCTCTGTCTCTCTCTCTCCCTCCCTTCCTCTCCCTCTCTCTCCATCTCTCTGTCTATCTCTCCATCTCTCTCTCCATATTTCTGTCCATTTCTCTGTCTCTCTCTCTCTATCCATCCCTCTGTCTCTCTCTCTCTATCCATCCCTCTGTCTCTCTCTCTATCCATCCCTCTGTCTCTCTCTCTCTCCCTCCCTCTGTCTCTCTCTCCATCCCTCTGTCTCTCTCTCTCCATCCCTCTGTCTCTCTCTCTCCCTCCCTTCCTCTCCCTCTCTCTCCATCCCTCTGTCTCTCTACCTCCCTCCCTTCCTCTCCATCTCCATCTCTCTCCATCTCTCTGTCTCTCTCTCTATCCATCTCTCTGTCTCTCTCTCTATCCATCTCTGTCTCTCTCTCTCTCTATCCATCTCTCTGTCTCTCTCTCTATCCATCCCTCTGTCTCTCTCTCTATCCATCCCTCTGTCTCTCTCTCTATCCATCCCTCTGTCTCTCTCTCTATCCATCCCTCTGTCTCTATCTCTATCCATTCCTCTGTCTCTGTCTCTGTCTCTCTCTCCCTCTGTCTCTCTCTCCCTCTGTCTCTATCTCCATCTCTCTGTATCTCTCTCCATCTCTCTGTCTCTCTCTCTCTCCATCTCTCTGTCTCTCTCTCTATCCATCCCTCTGTCTCTCTCTCTATCCATCCCTCTGTCTCTCTCTATCCATCCCTCTGTCTCTCTCCCTCTCTCTCCATCCCTCTGTCTCTCTCTCAATCCCTCTGTCTCTCTCTCCATCCCTCTGTCTCTCTCTCCATCCCTCTGTCTCTCTCTCCATCCCTCTGTCTCTCTCTCCATCCCTCTGTCTCTCTCTCCCTCCCTTCCTCTCCCTCTCTCTCCATCCCTCTGTCTCTCTCTCTATCCATCCCTCTCCCTCTCTCTCCCTCTCTCTCCATCCCTCTGTCTCTCTCCATCCCTCTGTCTCTCTCTCCCGCCCTTCCTCTCCCTCTCTCTCCATCCCTCTGTCTCTCTACCTCCCTCCCTTCCTCTCCCTCTCTCTCCATCCCTCTGTCTCTCTCTCCATCCCTCTGTCTCTCTCTCCCTCCCTTCCTCTCCCTCTCTCTCCATCCCTCTGTCTCTCTCTCCCTCCCTTCCTCTCCCTCTCTCTCTCCCTCCCTTCCTCTCCCTCTCTCTCCATCCCTCTCCCTCTCTCTCCATCCCTCTGTCTCTCTCTCCCTCCCTTCCTCTCCCTCTCTCTCCATCCCTCTGTCTCTCTACCTCCCTCTGTCTCTCCCTCCCTTCCTCTCCCTCTCTCTCTCTCTCCCTCCCTTCCTCTCCCTCTCTCTCTCCATCCCTCTGTCTCTCTCTCCACCCCTCTGTCTCTCTCTCCATCCCTCTGTCTCTCTCTCCATCCCTCCCTCTGTCTCTCTCTCCCTCCCTTCCTCTCCCTCTCTCTCCATCCCTCTGTCTCTCTCTCCCTCCCTTCCTCTCCCTCTCTCTCCATCCCGCTGTCTCTCTACCTCCCTCTGTCTCTCTAACATGCTCAGGCACTTGTCAGATGTGTGTAGCTCAGTGTTTCTTGCAGCAAGAAAGCCAGAGGAGTGCAGCCAAACTTTTGACAGTAAAAGAAACAAATATTGACAGAGCACCTTTGCTTATTTATATAATTACATTTATTTATACATTTTTGCTAGCCTAATATGTAATCAGTTTGCATTCTCTGGCCCATTTCTCCTCTGCCGCGCCTGATCCACTATACCTGTCAGATTTACAAACAACTATAATCAGTTTGATGCTTTGCACCTCATAGCTACCTGGCAGCCTGAGAGATCTATGACTTTCTCTTACCACTACTCTAGCTGCCTTCTGTTCCCAGCACTTCTAAACTTTCCTCTTCGGCCAATGCCCATGCACACAAGCCTAAAGGCAGTGTTGCTGCAGGTGATAAAGTAAGAGATAAAAACTGAAGAAGTCATGGTGTCTGCTGGGTTCTAAACCAAGGCATTAACTTCAGGTTTATGTGTCACGGGTATCTCAGGGGTTAACTGAAGAGGGCTATGTGTGTTAATGGCATCCCAGGGATAAACTCCCCAGGTGTGTGTTAATGGCATCCCAGGGATAAATAGCCCAGGTGTGTGTGTTAATGACATCCCAGAGATACATTATCCAGGTGTGTGACTATTGGGTTCATATATTGGCTTCTCGGGCAAATCATAGCCAGTGCCTCATTCGCCTCTGACCTCACCTCATGTCACTGCTTGTGTTGTGCTTTAGACCACATGCCGTAGTCTTTCCTTACATTGATGCTTGTGTGAGAGCACACAGCCAGGGTACTGACTTTTATGCAGATTGTAATTGGGATTATAAATAGATCATGCAGGCACAGGTCTGAGTATGGATCTGCACATGAATGGGTTTGTTTGACTTTGTCTGATACTTTCACCTAGATTACGAGTTTTGTTGGTAAAGCCGTGCGGTGCTAACAAGCCTTTTTTTTTCACTGCTCACTTAAAACAACGCTGGTATTACGAGTTTTCTGAATGGCTGCGTTAGCCTCAGAAAAGTGAGCGTTGAGCAAAATTTAGCTCCACATCTCACCTCGATACCAGCGTTTCTTAAGTCAGCGGTGAGCTGGCTAAATGTGCTTGTGCACAATGTCCCCATAGGAAACAATGGGGCTGAGTCGGCTGAAAAAAAACCTAACACCTGCAAAAAAGCAGCGTTCAGCTCCTAACGCAGCCCCATTGTTTCCTATGGGAAAATTAAAAATATGTCTACACCTAACACCCTAACATGAACCCCGAGTCTAAACACCCCTAATCTTACACTTATTAACCCCTAATCTGTTGCCCCCGACATCGTCGCCACCTGCATTATACTATTAACCCCTAATCTGCTGCTCCAGACACCGCCGCCACCTACATTATACTTATGAACCCATAATCTGATGCCCCCAACATTGCCGACACCTACATTATATTTATTAATCCCTAATCTGCCGCCCCCAATGTCGCCGCCACCTAACTACAATTATTAACCCCTAATCTGCTGCCCCCAAAGTCGCCGCCACTAGAATAAAGTTATTAACCCCTAAATCTAAGTCTAACCCTAAACCTAACCCCCCCTAACTTAAATATAATTTAAATAAATCTAAAGAAAATTACTATTATTAACTACATTATTCCTATTTAAAACTAAATACTTACCTGTAAAATAAACCCTAATATAGCTACAATATTAACTAATAATTACATTGTAGCTATTTTAGGATTTATTTTTATTTTACATGCAACTTTGTATTTATTTTAACTAGGTACAATAGTTATTAAATAGTTATTCACTATTTAATAACTACCTAGCTAAAATAAATACAAATATACCTGTAAAATAAACCCTAACATAAATTACAATTACACCTAATACTACTCTATAATTAAATTAATTACCTAAACTAACTACAATTAATTACAATTAAATTAAATAAACTAAATTATGAAGAAAAAAAAACACTAAATTACAGAAAATAAAAAATAATTACAATTTTTTTAAACTAATTACACCTAATCTAATCCCCCTAATAAAAAAAAAGACCCCCAAAATAATAAAATTCCCCACCCTATACTAAATTCCAAATAGCCCTTGAAAGGGCCTTTTGCGGGGCATTGCCCCAAAGTAATCAGCTCTTTTACCTGTAAAAAAAAAATACAATACCCCCCACAACATTTACAACCCACCACCCACACACCCAACCATACTCTAAAACCCACCCAATCCCCCCTTAAAAAAACCTAACACTAACCCCCTGAAGATCACCCTACCTTGAGCCGTCTTCACCCAGCTGGGCACAAGTGGCCCTCCAGACGGCAGAAGTCTTCTTCCGATCGGGGCAGAAGAGGTCCTCCAGACGGCAGAAGTCTTCATCCAGGCGGCATCTTCTATCTTCATCCTTCCGGTGCGAAGCGGGTCCATCTTGAAGACATCCGATGCGGAGCATCCTCTTCTTCCGATGGGCGACGACTGAATGAAGGTTCCTTTAAGTGACGTCATCCAAGATGGCGTCCCTTGAATTCCGATTGACTGATAGAATCCTATCAGCCAATCGGAATTAAGGTAGGAAAAATCCTATTGGCTGATGCAATCAGCCAATCGGATTGAAGTTCAATTCGATTGGCTGATCCAATTAGCCAATATGATTGACCTCGCATTCTATTGGCTGATTGGAGCAGCCAATAGAATGCAAGCTCAATTATATTGGCTGAATGGATCAGCCAATCGGATTGAACTTCAATCCTATTGGCTGATTGCATCAGCCCATAGGATTTTTCCTACCTTAATTCCAATTGGCTGATAGAATCCTATCAGCCAATCGGAATTCAAGGGACGCCATCTGGGATGACGTCATTTAAAGGACCAGTCATTCAGTCGTCGGCCGTCGGATGAAGAGGATGCTCCGCGTCGGATGTCTTGAAGATGGACCCGCTCCGCTCCGGAAGGATGAAGATAGAAGATGCCGCCTGGATGAAGCCTTCTGCCGGTCTGGATGTCCTCTTCTGGCTGGATAGGATGAAGACTTCGGACCCTCTGGAGGACCACTTGTGCCCGGCTGGGTGAAGACGGTTCAAGGTAGGGTGATCTTCAAGGGGGTAGTGTTAGTTTTTTGAAGGGGGGATTGGGTGGGTTTTAGAGTAGGGTTGGGTGTGTGGGTGGTGGGTTTTAATGTTGGGGGGTATTGTATTTTTTTTTTTTGCAGGAGAAAGAGCTAATTACTTTGGGGCAGTGCCCCGCAAATGGCCCTTTTAAAGGCTATTTGTAATTTAGTATAGGGTAGGGAATTGTATTATTTTGGGGGGCTTTTTTATTTTATTAGGGGGATTAGATTAGGTGTAATTAGTTTAAAATTCTTGTAATTCTTTTTTTTTGTAATTTAGTTTATTTAATTTAATTGTAATTAATTGTAGGTAGTTTAGGTAATTAGTTTAATGATAGTGTAGTGTTAGGTGTAATTGTAACTTAGGTTAGGGTTTATTTTACAGGTACTTTGTACTTATTTTAGTTAGGTAGAATTCAGCCAATCGGAATTGAAGGGACGCCATCTTGTATGACGTCATTTAAAGGACCCTTCATTCTTCAGTTGGAAGTCGAACGAAGAGGATGCTCAGCATCGGATGTCTTCAAGATGGAGCCGCTCCTCGTCGGATGGAAGAAGATAGAAGATGCCGCTTGGATGAAGACTTCTGCCCGGCTGGAGGACCTCTTCTGCCCGGATCGGATGAAGACTTCTGCCCGGCTGGGTGAAGACGGCTCAAGGTAGGGTGATCTTCAAGAGGTTAGTGTTAGGTTTTTTTTTTAAGGGGGGATTGGATGGGTTTTAGAGCAAGGTTGGGTGTGTGGGTGGTGGGTTTTAATGTTGGGGGGGTTTTATTTCTGTTTTTACAGGTAAAAGAGCTGATTACTTTGGGGCAATGCCCCGCAAAAAGCCCTTTTAAGGGCTATTTGTAATTTAGTATAGGGTAGGGAATTTTAATATTTTGGGGGGCTTTTTTATTTTATTAGGGGGCTTAGATTAGGTGTAATTAGTTTAAACTTCTTGTATTTTTTTATTTTCTGTAATTTAGTTGTTTTTTTTGTACTTTAGTTTATTTTATTTAATTGTATTTAATTTTATGTAATTGTAGTTAATTTAATTTAATGATAGTGTAGTGTTAGGTGTAATTGTAACTTAGGTTAGGTTTTATTTTACAGGTATATTTGTATTTATTTTAACTAGGTAGCTATTAAATAGTTAATAACTATTTAATAACTGTTGTACCTAGTTAAAATAAATATAAAGTTGCATGTAAAATAAAAATAAATCCTAAAATAGCTACAATGTAATTATATTCTAGCTATTTTAGGATTTATTTTATAGGTAAGTATTTAGTTTTAAATAGGAATAATTTAGTTAATAATAGTAATTATATTTAGATTTATTTAAATAATATTTAAGTTAGGGGGGGTGTTAGGGTTAGACTTAGGTTTAGGGGTTAATAACTTTATTATAGTGGCGGCGACGTTGGCGGTGGCAGATTAGGGGTTAATACATTTAATAGGCTATGTGGGCTATGGCAGTTTAGGGGTTAATACTTGAATAGGTTTATTGCGTTGTGTGTTAATGGCAGATTAAGGGTTAATTGTTTTAAGAGGTAGTTTGCGATGTTGGGGTTGGCGGATATAGGGGCTAATAGTTTAAATAGGCATATTGCGTTGTGGGGGGTTGTCGGTCTAGGGGTTAATACATTTAATATTAGTAATGAGAGGGGGGAATTGCGGATATAGGGGTTTTACGTGTCAGGCTTATTTGTTATGAGGCTTGTTAGACTTTTACGGGAAATTTGTTATTTTATTTACTTTTCTTAGGTGCCGGCATTTTCTAAAGTGCTGTAAGTCACTAGCGACTCCAGAAACTTGTCTTTACGCTAATTTCTGGACATCGCTAGTTTATCAGACTTACGGCACTTTAGGAACTGCCGGCGGGGTTTATGTAATACCCCGATGTGCCGAAACCTGCGCTGTATATTTGATCGCGCCCCTGGTTTTAATAGTTTAAAGAACTCCGCTGGAATTTGGTCGGGCCCGGGGCTTTATTGAGTTTAGTTGTATCAATAAATTCGCCAATTTCTTCTATTGATATAAGGTCATTTAACTTTCCTAAGAGGTCCGCAGAAATTTTAGGCATATTTATCTTGTCCCAAAATTGTGCTTTGTCTGTAACATCTACTTCTTTTGGTGCATACACTTTCATAAAGTAGTTAAAAAAGGACTTCTTAATAGCAGCAAGATCTGTATAGCTATTATTTCCTTCTATAGTCCTCTCAATGATATTGGATTTCTTCATGGCTTTGTCTAAATTAGCTAGGTATTTAGCTGATTTGCACACCTGTTCTTTATACTTTGCATTTATTTTAAGCTCTTCCATATTATTTTTTTGTAACATAGAAAGATCTCTCTCTTGTCTTGTATCCATGTATTTATCCCAGCTTATTCTATTAGGTGAAGCTATATATTTCCTATACATATTTCTGACCTGATTCACCAATTGTAGTTCCCGAGCTCTGGCTTTCTTCTTTTGTTTTACCATATATGCTTTGATTTCTCCTCTGAGATATGCTTTAGCCGTTTCCCAGAATATTTATATTTTTTTCAAGGTATGCTTGATTATACTTTTTCTATTCTCTCCATTTCTGGACTATCCAATTTCAGAATTGTACATTATTTATTAAGAATTTGGGGAAGAAGAAATTATATGATTGTTCGGGATCAAAATGATTTATTCTGGGTTTCCATAGAAATAATGGCATGGTCAGAAATTAGTTTATCATTAATTTCTGTTCTCGTTTCTAAAGACAAAATAGAATCTGAGATTATAAAGTAATTGATCCTAAATTTGATTTGATCTCACATGATCTCACATGTATATGTTTTAGAATCTGGGTGTTGAATTCGCCATATATCATGTACTTTTAAATCGTTACTAATTTGTTTGTAGATCTTAGACTTTTGTGTTGGGTATCTTACATGTTT
Organism: Bombina bombina; assembly: GCF_027579735.1. Classification (NCBI taxonomy): domain Eukaryota; kingdom Metazoa; phylum Chordata; class Amphibia; order Anura; family Bombinatoridae; genus Bombina; species Bombina bombina. The sequence continues at coordinate 43,037,940 of NC_069503.1, forward strand.
TTTTAAAAACTTTATCTACAGCCGGAATAGGGATCAGGTTAAAATCTCCAGCCATTATTATATTTTGTCCAATATATTTCGATAACAGTACAGTTAGTTTATTCTAAGAAATCAGCTCTATTTTATTGGGTCCATAAACATTGCCCAATACGAATTTAATACCTTGTAGTACTATCTCCAAGATTACTCATCTATCTGCTGGGTCTATTTCAGAGTTTATGATCTTATATGTAAGATTTTTATTCAGTAATATCACTACACCTCTTTTCCTATGTGAACATGCAGAGGCAAACACCTCACCAACCCATTTGGATTTCAATTTAGTTGCTTCCTCACCTTTAAGATGTGTTTCCTGTATAAACACTATATTCGGGTTGTGTTTACCCAGCTGTTTTAAAACCAGCTTTCTTTTAATTGGCGAGGTGATACCTCCCACCTGTCATTTTCCGGTGTATATGCGCTCAGGACACAGACTCTCTGGGCAGTGGTAAGGAATTGGAGACACAGACCCCTGACCCGGGGAAGAGTATACTGGACGTGGATCGCTGATATTCTGTGATTCATAGTTGTAAGAAGTTATTGTAGAATTCATGGAGAGTGCAACATATGTATACAATATATTCTGGCTTCACTTTGACTTATAGTTAGTTAATAGAAGTAGCTGCAGGATTCATGAGAGGAAAATATAGCAATGTAGGATGTTCAGGCTTCAGAGTAAACTGGTAGAAGATTGACTCATAGATGCTAACTAAGGTTTGTTGCAGGTTCACAGTACATAATATTATATAGAGTTGTATGACAGTAATAAGCAGAGCAGCACGGGTGATAGACAAGTTGCAAGTTTAAGGCATTAAATACTGTGTGTGCATATATTGGATAATCACATGAAAGCTTTTAACTGAACACATAGATGCAGAGTTCTGAATATATTAATTTATTTGGAGGAGGATATTTCAGCTATGACAACTTGTAGCAGAGAATAGTTATAAAGTTCTGAGTAAGATGCTGTTGTAGTAATTAGAGAGTGATTATAACCAAATGCATACTTGTAATTTAGAATAAAGATCAGAGTTTGTTAAGTAGCAGTGTACAGGAAACAAAATGGTATTATATGGATACTTGCGATTAGATGATTTTAAGCATAGCTAAAAGGAAAGGCTGTAGCTTGAATATGCTGGGAAAATCCATGCAGGAACAGTCACAGACCTCTGTTGTTCTGGAACAAAACGTTAAAGCTAATGCAATGCACATTAGGTCTGAGATGGTTTAAAAAGAGGCTGAGGGAATCAGGTGCATGAATGATTAATTAGGCAGGTAAGCTGAATGCAGATACTGCCCAAACCAGCATGATTGTCAGTAGCAGGGAAGGCAGTCTGAAAGGGACAGTGATATCAGGCAGGCATATGTTATATCACCTTCCAAGAAATATATTAAGTAATATTTTTCAATTAAGCAAAACCGATATATGATATCCCTCATACCCTATTGGCGGAAAAAACACCAGGGGAGAGCCAATACTGCGGAGCAGGGGCGTGAGGAGGGAGAGAGGAAAAAAAAGGGAAAAAAATGGATCAAAAAATAAAAACATCAGAACATACATACAGCTTATCTAAAAACATCACGATCAGAGGACAGTCTATCTGGTGGGACCAACTCATCTTATAACCAGATCTATAATCTAAGGTGCAGATTATAGTACTTAATATTCTTATATTTATGTAAGTGAGATATTTTTTTGTTTAAAGTATTATTTGACCTCCTCAGTTTTGGTTAGTGTAATAGAGGCATCACCTACTTCATTTATAATAAGTCCAGCTTTAACTCCTATATTTATCAACTTTGTACAAAATGGTGCCATTGTTTTTCTTTTTGCTGTGGTTTCAACAGAAAAAACTTGGAAAAGTAATATTTTATGTTCCCCTATCAGAAAGTTATTATTTTTCCTATAGATCCTCAGCGAATTCATTTTATCCTGGTAGTTCAAAAATCTGATCATAAAAGGTCCAGCTAATTTATGGCCTGTAGTCTGTAGTTTTGGTAAACCTAATCTGTGCACCCTTTCTACTGCTAAAGGTAAATTCTGTTGTTGAATCCCCAGTGATTGAGGTAAAACTACGGAAGCAAAGCGTAATTAGTCTGAAAATTCTGTGTTTTCTGGAAGACCAATCATTTTTAGTTTATTACACCTAGAGCGATTTTCTAAATCATCTATTCTACCTTGCAGCATTTGTCTGTTTCTTCCTTGGGAGCTCACACACACACACATTCACAGACTACACACATGCACCCACCCACACATACAGACATATACATGTACAGACGCACACACACATAAACGCATACACACACACACACATTCACAGACTACACACATGCACACACGCACCCACACATACAGACACATACATGTACAGACACACACACACACATTCACAGACAACACACATGCACCCACCCACACATACATGTACAGACGCACACACACAGAAACGCATACACACACACACATTCACAGACTACACACATGCACCCACCCATACAGACACATACATGTACAGACGCACACACATTCACAGACTACACACATCCACCCACACATACAGACACATACATGTACACACACACAAACACACACACATTCACAGACTACATACATGCGCCCACACATACAGACACATACATGTACACACGCACACACACAAATGCATACACACACATTCACAGACTATACACATGCACCCACACATACAGACACATACATGTAGACACGCACACACACAAACGCATACACACACATTCACAGACTACACACATGCACCCACCCATACAGACACATACATGTACAGACACAAACACACACAAACGCATACACACACACACACACATTCACAGACTACATACATGCGCCCACACATACAGACACATACATGTACACACGCACACATTCACAGACTACACACATGCACCCACCCACACAGACACATACATGTAGACACGCACACACAAACGCATACACACACATTCACAGACTACACACATGCACCAACCCACACATACATGTACAGACGCGCACACACACACATTCACAGACTACACACATGCTCCCACCCATACAGACACATACATGTACAGACGCACACACACAAACACATACACACACATTCACAGACTACACACATGCTCCCACCCATACAGACACATACATGTACAGATGCACACACACAAACACATACACACACACACATTCACCCACCTATACAGACACATACATGTACAGACGCACACACACAAACACATACACACATTCACCCACCTATACAGACACATACATGTACAGATGCACACACACAAATGCATACACACACACACAATCACAGACTACACACATGCGCACACACATACAGACACATACATGTACAGACGCACAAACACAAACGCATACACACACATTCACAGACTACACACATGCACACATAAACAGACACATACATGTACAGATGCACACACACAAACGCATACACACACACATTCACAGACTACACACATGCACCCCCATATACAGACACATACATGTACAGATGCACACACACAAACGCATACACACACATTCACAGACTACACACATGCACACATATACAGACACATACATGTACAGACGCACACACACAAACACATACACACACATTCACAGACTACACACCTGGTCCCACCCATACAGATACATACATGTACAGACGCACACAGACAAACACATACACACACATTCACCCACCTATACAGACACATACATGTACAGACGCACACACACAAACACATACACACACATTCACCCACCTATACAGACACATACATGTACAGACGCACACAGACAAACACATACACACACATTCACCCACCTATACAGACACATACATGTACAGACACACACACACAAACGCATACACACACACATTCACAGACTACATACATGCGCCCACACATACAGACACATACATGTACACACGCACACATTCACAGACTACACACATGCACCCACCCACACAGACACATACATGTAGACACGCACACACAAACGCATACACACACATTCACAGACTACACACATGCACCAACCCACACATACATGTACAGACGCGCACACACACACATTCACAGACTACACACATGCTCCCACCCATACAGACACATACATGTACAGACGCACACACACAAACACATACACACACATTCACAGACTACACACATGCTCCCACCCATACAGACACATACATGTACAGATGCACACACACAAACACATACACACACACACATTCACCCACCTATACAGACACATACATGTACAGACGCACACACACAAACACATACACACATTCACCCACCTATACAGACACATACATGTACAGATGCACACACACAAATGCATACACACACACACAATCACAGACTACACACATGCGCACACACATACAGACACATACATGTACAGACGCACAAACACAAACGCATACACACACATTCACAGACTACACACATGCACACATAAACAGACACATACATGTACAGATGCACACACACAAACGCATACACACACACATTCACAGACTACACACATGCACCCCCATATACAGACACATACATGTACAGATGCACACACACAAACGCATACACACACATTCACAGACTACACACATGCACACATATACAGACACATACATGTACAGACGCACACACACATACACATACACACACATTCACAGACTACACACCTGGTCCCACCCATACAGATACATACATGTACAGACGCACACAGACAAACACATACACACACATTCACCCACCTATACAGACACATACATGTACAGACGCACACACACAAACACATACACACACATTCACCCACCTATACAGACACATACATGTACAGACGCACACAGACAAACACATACACACACATTCACCCACCTATACAGACACATACATGTACAGACACACACACACAAACGCATACACACACACAATCACAGACTACACACATGCACACACACATACAGACACATACATGTACAGACGCACAAACACAAACGCATACACATTCACAGACTACACACATGCACACATATACAGACACATACATGTACAGACGCACACACACAAACGCATACACACACACATTCACAGACTACACACATGCACACATATACAGACACATACATGTACGGACGCAGACAAACGCATACACACACACAATCACAGACTACACACATGCACACACACATACAGACACATACATGTACAGACGCACACACACAAACACATACACACACATTCACAGACTACACACCTGGTCCCACCCATACAGACACATACATGTACAGACACAAATACACACACACACACACACATTCACCCACCTATACAGACACATACATGTACAGACGCACACACACAAACACATACACACACACATTCACCCATCTATACAGACACATAGGACTACACACATGCGCACACACACATACAGACACATACATGTACAGACGCACACACACAAACACATACACACACATTCACAGACTACACACATGCACCAACCCACACATACATGTACAGACGCGCACACACACACATTCACAGACTACACACATGCTCCCACCCATACAGACACATACATGTACAGACGCACACACACAAACACATACACACACATTCACAGACTACACACATGCTCCCACCCATACAGACACATACATGTACAGATGCACACACACAAACACATACACACACACACATTCACCCACCTATACAGACACATACATGTACAGACGCACACACACAAACACATACACACATTCACCCACCTATACAGACACATACATGTACAGATGCACACACACAAATGCATACACACACACACAATCACAGACTACACACATGCGCACACACATACAGACACATACATGTACAGACGCACAAACACAAACGCATACACACACATTCACAGACTACACACATGCACACATAAACAGACACATACATGTACAGATGCACACACACAAACGCATACACACACACATTCACAGACTACACACATGCACCCCCATATACAGACACATACATGTACAGATGCACACACACAAACGCATACACACACATTCACAGACTACACACATGCACACATATACAGACACATACATGTACAGACGCACACACACAAACACATACACACACATTCACAGACTACACACCTGGTCCCACCCATACAGATACATACATGTACAGACGCACACAGACAAACACATACACACACATTCACCCACCTATACAGACACATACATGTACAGACGCACACATACACACACACACATTCACCCACCTATACAGACACATACATGTACAGACGCACACAGACAAACACATACACACACATTCACCCACCTATACAGACACATACATGTACAGACACACACACACAAACGCATACACACACACAATCACAGACTACACACATGCACACACACATACAGACACATACATGTACAGACGCACAAACACAAACGCATACACATTCACAGACTACACACATGCACACATATACAGACACATACATGTACAGACACACACACACAAACGCATACACACACACATTCACAGACTACACACATGCACACATATACAGACACATACATGTACGGACGCAGACAAACGCATACACACACACAATCACAGACTACACACATGCACACACACATACAGACACATACATGTACAGACGCACACACACAAACACATACACACACATTCACAGACTACACACCTGGTCCCACCCATACAGACACATACATGTACAGACACAAATACACACACACACACACACACATTCACCCACCTATACAGACACATACATGTACAGACGCACACACACAAACACATACACACACACATTCACCCATCTATACAGACACATAGGACTACACACATGCGCACACACACATACAGACACATACATGTACAGACGCACACACACAAACACATACACACACATTCACAGACTACACACCTGGTCCCACCCATACAGACACATACATGTACAGACACACACACACAAACACATACACACACACACACACACATTCACCCACCTATGCAGACACATACATGTACAGACGCACACACACAAACACATACACACACACACATTCACCCATCTATACAGACACATACATGTACAGATGCACACACACAAACGCATACACACGCACAATCACAGACTACACACATGCACACACACATACAGACACATACATGTACAGACGCACAAACACAAATGCATACACACACACATTCACAGACTACACACATGCACACATATACAGACACATACATGTGCAGACGCACACACACAAACGCATACACACACAGTCCCCCTCCATATACCCCTTTCCACCCAGCAGACCTCATCCCTACCCTGCCTGCCTGCTTGGTAACAGAGTTAAGGGGAGGTAGAAGAAGCACATTCAGGAGGTGTATAACCTGTGTTTTTCACCTACTCCCAAAAATAATTATATAAGAAAACTCTGTGGGTTTGCACCACCCAGGACAACACTGTATGGCGCTGCCCAAAGTCCCCATCACAGAGAGCAAGTGAAATATCTACAGGACACCAGTGGTCTTATACCCCCATCCTTCTCATCATCTCTAGGGTGCATGTTTCTGAGGTAAACAGCAGACGGCGGGGATCGCCTAGGCACCTGCAGACCGCCAATGACCCCAGTACAGTTGTTTTACTCCACAAATGCAAATGGGCAGATTGTGTAGCGCAGAGAGGACTAATTACCCCCAAAATATTCATTAAATTATAAAAAAAACTCACAGCCTATCAAGGAGGGTAAGTGACATCTCTGAGTAACCAAACTAAAGCCCCCAAAACCCCACACAAATCTAACAGAATATAAATGTCATTATTCATTTAAATAATTATCAACTGCATTTTTTAAATAATATATAAGATGAAAAAAATAAAACATATTTTTATTAAAAAGATACAATTCTGGCACCCACTGAGAGGCAATCACAGTGCTATGAAGAGAAGAGCTAAACAATTCATGCAACACAGAACAATAGTGTCAGCTAAATAACTGGGGAATAACCTATGGTGTCCACACTGCGCATGCGTAAAACATTGTGTGCGTGCTATAAAAAAAAAACTTATTTACGCAGCAATGCTGATTGGACAAAACATAAAATAACCAAATTACTAGCATGCGGTGGGCGGAGCCTGCAGTCATTTTAGATTGCTGCAGTAGAAAAAAACGATTTAAGCAACTTAGAGCAGCTGCAGAAGAATGGAACAAGTGCAGGAGAAATGATTTAAGAGTTAGCTCAGGTATGTACACATTATTGTGGGGTGCAGACTGTCTCTTAAGAGATAAACTAACTTCCTATTATGTCTTATGTACCCTAGCAAGAAATAAACCAATAACACACGACAACAGGTTTTGGGCTAAAGACCGGTCACGTTTATTTATACAAAATAAACCTTTTAAATTAGGCTATTTAAATATGCCAACTTAGGTAACTTATTAATAATAATCACAAAGAACTGTATAAAGTTCTTAATCAAAAATTGGTGGCGGCAATGAACTAGCTAGTTTAACCCCTACTGAAAGATGGCCAGGGACCTACACAGTGTTTGCAGCGCGGCACGGATTGCGCACACCCAAATGGCAGAGAGAGAGCTGTAAGCTGGTAGAGTTATTTGGCCTATGATTCATAGGGGGGAGTAACCCCTAGGTCAGCACCTAGCTGGCGTCGTCTCCCCCATCATAGGGCATCACTCTTCTCTCTCCCTGCCCGCTCTCTGGTCCCTGACCGACCGCCACAAGAGTCAGCCACCTCTTGCCGCCATATAACTGACAAACTCACATAACAAAAACCTCTTTTTTTTTAACATTTTTATTATATTTTTTTTTTAAACTACAGCATGCAGAGATTTTTGAATATCCTCAAGGAAAATGTCCAATCCCACATCCGCGAGATGGATGCCATCAGGGCGATAGAGAGCCTTATTGTCAGCCGTCAACGTATCGTGCCTTATGGCAAAACCGCTCTCCCTATCTCCCTGTTCATCTTCTTCCTAACATTGTATGCTGCCCTCAGATTAACAATGTACCTCCAATGCAGTCGTGCAACTATGTTGGACCACCCAATCTTTACATCGTTGAGCCATGCGCACACCCATCGTACGTCCGAAGCCATTCTCCTAATGAGGTCCAAGACTGGGACGGACCCCATGTCATTCCCCCCAAGGTGCAACACGATAATGTGAGTTGCCCCCACCTCCTATGAGTATCCTGATGCAGGGCAGGCAACTCGTCCCATGTTAAACCCCTGCGTCCCAGCCACCAAATGTTAGCCCTGGATGAGGGGAATCCCAACTGCTGCCTGTCCGGCAGGCGCAGTGCCCTGATGGCTGCCCAATGTACGAAAGAGTTTCCCACAATCCACACACGCATCGGGGGGGGGGGGGAATTCTTGCCTGACATAACATGATAAGAGGCTTAGCCAACATGCTATCCCCTTGAAAGATATAAGTTCACAAACCCCCAATGACACACCAACGTGAGCCCTGTGACTTCCCTTTTTGTGTGGGCATAACCCTATTGAAGCGTGTCCTCCACTGGTCGGATGTACAATTTAAATCTACCTGATTTCCACCGCCCCAGCCTCTTGATATCCGCCTCTGAGGTTCCACTGCTAGCTGCACTCGTCGCTGCCCCAATCCTGAAGGAATGGGACGCAATTCTGGCAGGGTCAAGACCCGCCGCCGCCACTGCCCTAACGTGCACCTTTTTAAATTGGAAAATCGACAGAGATGAGCCATCCTTATTCACGAATAACTGCTGAGAGCCCTGCGGTCTCATGTGACAATATTCCTTGAAGCTCCTAACCGGGCAACATTCTGGAAATTCATGCTTATGCAGCGGGAGCCAAGCCCCCTTTCCCTCTGGGTCTGTTTTCGACCTGGGGACTAGCAGCAACAGCCCACTGTCAGCATGCCACACATGTTCCCATTTAATGCCACCATCCGCGCCACCCTGTGTAAACGCTCCAACCAGCGTAAATGCAAAAGCCGCCCTAAATAGCAAAGTCTTGTATCTTGAAGAGCACACTGACTGCAGCGCCCATACCAGCTCCCGTAATCTTAAAGGGGTGATGGGCTCCCTACAGTCCCTGTTGGGGGGGGACAGCTGCCCCCACCCTTTCAAGACCTGCCTCACCAAAAACACTCCCGAGTGATCAGGCATCCCAAATGTTTTGTGAAAGAATGAGATAGCAGACAGCCTGCCCTGCACTCCCAATCTAGATACCCCTTGTCTACGCAAGCTAGCCAACCACTCCAGCACATGTACCTGTGTAGCCAATTGCACCTGGAACCCCTGTTGTCTGGCAAAGCAGACCCAAGCCTTCCAGTGGATTTCATAGGTGCTCCATGTCTTTGGTGCCAAAGAAGCCCTCACTAGGGGGATGATACTTTCCCAGCCCCCGCCATCTGCCAAAGAAAAGAAGGGCAAGATAAGCCATTTTTCTCAGCCCTTGGTGCAACCCTCCTAAACTGCTCACAATTGAACCTAGATAGCGCATCTGCCACCAAATTTTTACCCCAGGCACATGCCGAGCTGCAAAACTAACGTTCAACTGTAAGCAGCGCAACACTAGGTGCCTCAAGTACGTGACCACCGTCGGGGACGAAGCCGACAAGCGGTTTATAGCATAAACCACTCTCATGTTGTCCGACCAGAAAATAACCGACCTATTAGCCAAATTCTGCCCCATAGCTCTAATGCCCCTATGATTGGGAAAAGATCTAATAAGGTCAGGTTCTTAGTCAGACCTGCCCTAACCCAATCATCCGGCCAAGGAGTGATGCTCCATTTACCGTTCAAATAAGCACTATACCCAAAAACCCCTGCTGCATCTGTAAATAGGTGCACCATTCCTCCATATGCAGACACCATTGAAGTTCCTCAAAAATTGTTCCCAAACCTTGAGATCTTCCTTCATCTCAAACACCCTGATCCTAGGACCCTGCAACGGACACTCCAGCCGTCTATTAAAGATTCTACCCATCGGTATCGCCCGACCCACAAAGTTCAGCAACCCCAGCAGGGACTGTAGTACCATGATGGAAATAAAGTCAGCACCACCCACAGACAAAACCACCTGCAAAAGACGGTCGACCTTGTCCTTAGGAAGCCTGCACTCTGCTGCCCGAGTATCTATCTCGATCCCCAGGAAAGTCAGGCAGGTACAGGGGCCCTGCGTCTTGTCATGCGCCAAAGGAACCCCAAATCTCCCCATCATATCCTGCATGGTCACCATCAAGCGAGCACATTCATCAAAATCAGCCTTTCCCACCAGTAGAAAGTCGCCCAGATAGTGAGCCATGGCCCCACCCCCAGACGCCCTTTGCACAACCCAGTGTAAAAAGGAACTGAAAATTTTAAAGAGCACGCATGACAGCGAGCATCCCATGGGAAGACATTTGTCCACATAGAATGCCCACTCCATCTTCATGCCCATGAGCCTGAATGTGTATGGGTGCAGGGGCAATAGCTGAAACGCAGACTCTATGTCCAGTTTCGCCATCAGCACCCCCTCCCTTTGCCTCTGACGATCACCAACGTGTTATCAAAGGACTGGTAATGTACTGAGCTCATCACCAGATCAATGGCGTCATTCACTGAGGCCCTCTTCGGAAAGGACAGGTGGTGTATAAGTCTAAACTTGCAGTATCCTTCTTAGGTACAACCCCCAATGGGGATACCACCAGATTGAGCAGAGGATGCTCCCAAAATGGGCCAGCTACCCTGCCCAAAGCCACTTCCTTGGCCAGCTTTTCCCGCACTACCCCCGGATATTTATATGCAGATTTAAGGTTACGGTGAACCATGGAACCCACCACGCTCCCACCCACGGAAATTCTAAACCCCTCCGTCAATCCCACTCTGAACAGTTGAGCCGCCTCAGCGTCGGGGTAGTTTGCCAGCCATGGTCCCATGGCTACCGAATTAAGGGGCGTTGGAGCCCTTGTTACCAGGGCCCCCTTTTGAGACTGGCTTGTCCATGCCAGGCACCTTTCTCTGACTACATTCCACCCCGGGGTGTGGGCCGCTACAGAACTTGCAGATGTAACGAAAGGAGCAGCTAACCCCCCTGTCACATTGCTTGTCCTGGAATTTCCAGCACTCCCTACCCTGTTTTTTTTTGCCGCGGGGTGGATGGCTGGTTCCTTGGCATACGAAGGATGGGCTGCTTGCTGCGCCCTCCAGCCCCAATTTGGACCACAGGTAGAGCTCCTGAGTCCCAAAATGTAGGAGAGGGTTCCCCACCATCTTCCTACGAAAGGCCATGTCATACTCACGCCATGTGCCTTCCTTGAATCTTGAGTGGATATCATAAATGGTATCCTCATATTTAAAAAGATTGTGATATTGTGACTGCCACTTGTCCACATAACAAGTTGCCAGCACATGAAAGCAGCACTGCCACTCCACATATGTTTCAGGTCTCTGCACTTTCTTAGGACTGGTACCATCAGCTGCCCCTTCCCTGGCCCTACATGCTTCCGGTGAGAGTTCGAAGATGTTGACATAGCGTCTATCCTGAATCTTCTTCACAACTTTAGCTTTCAGGTGTCCGTACAGGGAGTGCACTAAACATGGGTAAGTGTTCCCATGCAAAGCTACCTTCCTTGACACCGCCACGGTCCCCACTCCCGTGCAAGCTACACTAAAGTCCTGCCCTAACGGTACTACCTCTGTACCTGCTGATGCAGCAACCTTACCCTTGATCTGTGCTGCAACTAGCTTTTTAATCATTTTAAACATCTCCTTCTGGCCTTTCCCTACCAAGCCCAAATCACCCTCACTCTCTGAGCTTGACTCGCTAGTAGATGCGTCCTGCTCTATGTGTGGTGCTGTGCGTAGTACGTACTCACCACTGGGGGCCAACGTCGGAGCAGCTCCTGCTGTCGGCTGCTGTACTGTGAAGACCGCAAAGGTGGGTGGTGCTGGTGCCAATGTTGTCGTATCCTGCCTGGATGTTGAGGCCATTTCACTGGCAGCTGGCTCTCTTGTGACTCCCTGTGAAAATAAATAAGAATGGGGAGAACTCTGCTCAGCTGAACAGACCCCTGATGGGGCTCCAGTCGACCTCCCCTGCTCTCCCACCACACACATGCCCAGAGCCACAGCTACTGCCCTGCGGATCACATCCTCACTCACAAAACTGGCCCTGGCCCTGCATAATCACGTTCTCAGGCACACCAACAGCAGGCCCTTGTGCCCAAACATACACTGAATCAGCCATCCTATTACCAGAACTGCATGCCCTCACAGATGTTTCCATAACAGATATGCCCTCTTGTTCCTGCACATTTACGTTCATGTGGTTGCCCCTCCCATTATTGCCCACATGCGTCACATTATCCCTGTATGAAGCCCTCCTCCTACCCCCTGGAGTCTTACATGATTCCTTCCTTCCTTGACCTCTCCCTCTCACACCCCTCCCATCAGGAGCCAGGTCACCTGTGCGGAGTCTCCCCGACTTACCAGGGATGACTCTCTGTGCGGACCGGCTCCTGCTCTGTGACCTGCTGCGAGTGACTCCGCCACGCTCCTCCCCCCAGATGAGTCATCAGGGGAGGAAGTGCGCGCACAGAGACTTGAAGGGGTGGGGCTTAACATCGGTGTAGGCCTGAGCTGCCGGAGGACAACAGGCCCACACCCTCACTGCCAACAGCTCCAGACGCACCCGAACTGGCCAGGCACACCGGGGAAAAGGTCCCCATGAATGCCTGAGCCAGAACAAGCACCGACCGGACGGCTGGCGGGGGTAAGGCCTGCAGCTGCTGCCCTGATGTGTCCTCTGCAGCAGCTGCAGTAGATGGTGGCCCGGCATGTGGAGCATGGGGGGCTAAATTTTGTAAGGAGGGCTGGGGTACCCTAGAAAGGCTGGGGGCATGCTGAGAACCGGTAGTGGGCACCAGGGCAGCATGGTCCCCAGCCACATGGTTAGTGAGCATAGCAGGGGAGACCTGGGGGACCCCTAGATCACCTTGGGCATGGCCTGAAGCAAAGTCCATCAGAAGTGACTTGGGTCCAGGGCTTGCTTGCAGGTCCTGGAGGCCCAATCCCCTCCTCATTGCACTGCTAGTCAAAAGGAGGGTGGCTACCCGGGGCCTGGCTGGGGGAGTAGGGGCTACCACATCTTCAGTTCCTGATGCTCTGCTTCCTCTTGCAGATCCCTGCATGCCTGGCACCTCCTGCATGACCTCACAATACCGCCTAGGTGGCACAGACTTTCTCCTAGATCTCCGGATCACTGGATCACTGGATCATGAACACACAGGAAACCTCCTTTGAAGTCTGGAGCCAGGAACAAAGAGGGCCGGATCCACTGCAGCCAGGACCTATAAAGGTAAGCAGAAACACCCGCCCCTACACTTGCAACAATGTAACTGCCTAGTACCCTCCAGACTTCAACACAGTTATCCCTTAATTTTGTTACAGCCCCACTAGAGGGCCCTCCACTTCCATTAACATTTCTGCTCTGTCTGAATCACTAAAGTGAAGGTAAAGTTAGCCTAATCTCTATAAACTATAGCATTATGTGTGCAAATTAAATATAAGTTTCATTCATCATTTTTTATATTTTTGATTAAAAATACAGTTATTACCTTTCTAAACTTCGTTACACGCGTTCCCTAAATTCAGCCCGAAAAAAAAAAAAAAACCATCACAGTAGGTCACGTTTTTTTTTTTGGCCAATTAATATTCTGGCCGTTAGGCGGCCGTCAGCCGACGTCATCCGCACATTGAGAACAATGCACGCTTCCGTTTCACACTGGAAGCAGGCACGCCGATTATCGCATGCGCAGTGGAAAGAACAAACACGCTCCCGTTTCACACTTGAAGCAGGCTCGCCAAATATCGCATGCACAGTGGAAAGAACAAACTCGAGGAGCGCATAACCCACTAGAGTAACGCTCTCCACGTCTCTCAAATGCGCATTCACAAATTTAACACGGAAGAAGGGCTTGGGAGGAGTTAGGTACCAAAAAAATTGATAAAATATTGGATTAATTCATTAAATAACCTAGCGACTAGATTAAGGTTAATAGGATATACACTCACTTTAAAGAAAAAATGTGGGTTTAGTATCCCTTCAAGGAGTTAACACCCTGTTCATGAAGGGGTTAATACAAGCTGCACAGCTCTCTGTACTACAGTGCTAGTGAAGGGGTTAATACAAAGTGCAGCTCTTCTCAGTGCTAGTGAAAGTGCTAATATATATTGTGTAGCTTTTTGTATATAGTGTGGCTGTAATGCAGTAGTAGAGAATATGACAGTGACAATGTGCTCAGTGCTAGTGAAAGTGCTAATATATAGTGTGTAGCTTTATGTATATAGTGTAGCTGTAATGCACTAGTAGAGGATATGACAGTGACAATGTGCTCAGTGCTAGTGAAAGTGCTAATATATATTGTGTAGCTTTATGTATATAGTGTAGCTGTAATGCACTAGTAGAGGATATGACAGTGACAATGTGCTCAGTGCTAGTGAAAGTGCTAATATATATTGTGTAGCTTTATGTATATAGTGTAGCTGTAATGCACTAGTAGAGGATATGACAGTGACAATGTGCTCAGTGCTAGTGAAAGTGCTAATATATAGTGTGTAGCTTTATGTATATAGTGTAGCTGTAATGTACTAGTAGAGGATATGACAGTGACAATGTGCTCAGTGCTAGTGAAAGTGCTAATATATATCGTGTAGCTTTATGTATATAGTGTAGCTGTAATGCACTAGTAGAGGATATGACAGTGACAATGTGCTCAGTGCTAGTGAAAGTGCTAATATATATTGTGTAGCTTTATGTATATAGTGTGGCTGTAATGCACTAGTAGAGGATATGACAGTGGCAATGTGCTCAGTGCTAGTGAAAGTGCTAATATATATTGTGTAGCTTTATGTATATAGTGTAGCTTTATGTATATAGTGTGGCTGTAATGCACTAGTAGAGGATATGACAGTGACAATGGGCTCAGTGCTAGTGAAAGTGCTAATATATATTGTGTAGCTTTATGTATATAGTGTAGCTGTAATGCACTAGTATAGGATATGACAGTGACAATGGGCTCAGTGCTAGTGAAAGTGCTAATATATATTGTGTAGCTTTATGTATATAGTGTAGCTGTAATGCACTAGTAGAGGATATGACAGTGACAATGTGCTCAGTGCTAGTGAAAGTGCTAATATATATTGTGTAGCTTTATGTATATAGTGTAGCTGTAATGCACTAGTATAGGATATGACAGTGACAATGTGCTCAGTGCTAGTGAAAGTGCTAATATATATTGTGTAGCTTTGTATATAGTGTAGCTGTAATGCACTAGTAGAGGATATGACAGTGACAATGGGCTCAGTGCTAGTGAAAGTGCTAATATATATTGTGTAGCTTTATGTATATAGTGTAGCTGTAATGCACTAGTAGAGGATATGACAGTGACAATGTGCTCAGTGCTAGTGAAAGTGCTAATATATATTGTGTAGCTTTATGTATATAGTGTAGCTGTAATGCACTAGTAGAGGATATGACAGTGACAATGTGCTCAGTGCTAGTGAAAGTGCTAATATATATTGTGTAGCTTTATGTATATAGTGTAGCTGTAATGCACTAGTAGAGGATATGACAGTGACAATGTGCTCAGTGCTAGTGAAAGTGCTAATATATATTGTGTAGCTTTATGTATATAGTGTAGCTGTAATGCACTAGTAGAGGATATGACAGTGACAATGTGCTCAGTGCTAGTGAAAGTGCTAATATATATTGTGTAGCTTTATGTATATAGTGCAGCTTTATGTATATAGTGTAGCTGTAATGCACTAGTAGAGGATATGACAGTGACAATGTTCTCAGTGCTAGTGAAAGTGCTAATATATATTGTGTAGCTTTATGTATATAGTGTAGCTGTAATGCACTAGTAGAGGATATGACAGTGACAATGGGCTCAGTGCTAGTGAAAGTGCTAATATATATTGTGTAGCTTTATGTATATAGTGTAGCTGTAATGCACTAGTAGAGGATATGACAGTGACAATGTGCTCAGTGCTAGTGAAAGTGCTAATATATATAGTGTAGCTTTATGTATATAGTGTAGCTGTAATGCACTAGTAGAGGATATGACAGTGACAATGTGCTCAGTGCTAGTGAAAGTGCTAATATATATTGTGTAGCTTTATGTATATAGTGTAGCTGTAATGTACTAGTAGAGGATATGACAGTGACAATGGGCTCAGTTACTAATTTAATGAATTTGCAGCATTTAATAAACATGTTAAAAAGCATCCAATTTGTATTTGAAATGATTGCATTTTTTCTTTTGTCTGATTGGCTGTTGCTTAACATGTGACTTTACTGTGTATATTCTGGGAGATGTAGTTCAATATTGAACTGACCTTTGTTCCCCTCCCATTTACTTCCTGTGCAGCTGCTGCTGGGTGAGTGAGTCAGGCTGTGAGTATTGTGTGATAAAACGTTTTAGTCACTTTCTGGGCTTCTTAAATAGTTTATAATTGTTATAAATGTTATTGTTATGTTAATGCTTGTTATTCATCTGCTTGTGCCAGGGAATGGGAAAGTAAGTGCTGTTCAATTTACAGTTTGTAGCTCTCTGTGCTTGTGAAGGGTTAATACACACTATACTGCTCTCTGTGCTAGTGAAGGGTTAATACACACTGTTCTGCTCTCTGTGCTAGTGAAGGGTTAATACACACTGTGCTGCTCTCATTGCCAGTGAAGGGTTAATACACACTGTGCAGTTCTCATTGCCAGTGAAGGGTTAATACACACTGTGTTACACTCTGTGCTAGTGAAATGGTTAATACACACTGTGCTGCTCTCATTGCCAGTGAAGGGTTAATACACACTGTGCTGCTCTCATTGCCAGTGAAGGTTTAATACACACTGTGTTACACTCTGTGCTAGTGAAATGGTTAATACACACTGTGCTGCTCTCTGTGCCAGTGAAGGGTTAATACACACTGTGCTGCTCTCTGTGCCAGTGAAGGGTTAATACACACTGTGCTGCTCTCTGTGCTAGTGAAGGGTTAATACACACTGTGCTGCTCTCAGTGCCAGTGAAGGGTTAATACACACTGTGCTGCTCTCTGTGCTAGTGAGGGGTTAATACATACTGTGCTGCTCTCTGTGCTAGTGAAGGGTTAATACACACAGTGCTGCTCTCTGTGCTAGTGAAGGGTTAATACACACAGTGCTGCTCTCTGTGCTAGTGAAGGGTTAATACACACTGTGCTGCTCTCTGTGCCAGTGAAGGGTTAATACACACTGTGCTGCTCTCTGTGCCAGTGAAGGGTTAATACACACTGTGCTGCTCTCTGTGCCAGTGAAGGGTTAATACACACTGTGCTGCTCTCTGTGCTAGTGAAGGGTTAATACACACTGTGCTGCTCTCTGTGCCAATGAAGGGTTAATACACACTGTGCTGCTCTCTGTGCCGGTGAAGGGTTAATACACACTGTGCTGCTCTCTGTGCCAGTGAAGGGTTAATACACACTGTGCTGCTCTCTGTGCCGGTGAAGGGTTAATACAAACACTGCTGCTCTCTGTGCCGGTGAAGGGTTAATACAAACTGTGCTGCTCTCTGTGCCGGTGAAGGGTTAATACAAGCTGTGCTGCTCTCTGTGCTAGTGAAGGGTTAATACAGACTGTGCAGCTCTCTGCGCTAGTGAAGGGTTAATACACACTGTGCTGCTCTCTGTGCCAGTGAAGGGTTAATACACATTGTCCTGCCATTTGTGCAATTGAAGGGTTAATACACACTGTTTTGCTCTCTGTGCCAGTGAAGGGTTAATACACACTGTGCTGCTCTCTGTGCCAGTGAAGGGTTAATACAAACTTTACTGCTCTCTGTGCCAGTGAAGGGTTAATACACACTGTGCTGCTCTCTGTGCCAGTGAAGGGTTAATACACACTGTGCTGCTCTCTGTGCCAGTGAAGGGTTAATACAAACTGTACTGCTCTCTGTGCTAGTGAAGGGTTAATACACACTGTGCTGCTCTCTGTGCTAGTGAAGGGTTAATACACACTGTGCAGCTCTCTGTGCCAGTGAAGGGTTAATACAGACTGTGCTGCTCTCTGTGCCAGTGAAGGGTTAATACACACTGTGCTGCTCTCTGTGCTAGTGAAGGGTTAATACACACTGTGCTGCTCTCTTTGCTAGTGAAGGGTTAATACACACTGTGTTGCTCTCTGTGCTAGTGAAGGGTTAATACACACTGTGCAGCTCTCTGTGCCAGTGAAGGGTTAATACACACTGTGCTGCTCTCTGTGCTAGTAAAGGGGTTAATACACACTGTGCAGCCCTCTGTGCTAGTGAAGGGTTAATACACACTGTGCAGCCCTCTGTGCTAGTGAAGGGTTAATACACACTGTGCTGTTCTCTGTGCTAGTGAAGGGTTAATACACACTGTGCAGCTCTCTGTGCTAGTGAAGGGTTAATACACACTGTGCTGCTCTCTGTGCTAGTGAAGGGTTAATACACACTGTGCAGCTCTCTGTGCTAGTGAAGGGTTAATACACACTGTGCAGCTCTCTGTGCTAGTGAAGGGTTAATACACACTGTGCAGCTCTCTGTGCTAGTGAAGGGTTAATACACACTGTGCAGCTCTCTGTGCTAGTGAAGGGTTAATACACACTGTGCAGCTCTCTGTGCTAGTGAAGGGTTAATACACACTGTGCTACTCTCTGTGCCAGTGAAGGGTTAATACACACAGAAGCACAACTGTAGCACAAGTTATGTTTATGAGTTAGTCATTTACAGCAGCTACACACAGGGCAGGGGAATAAGATAAAACGCTATATAAATCAGTATTAGACACTGAGTATCATGTAATGTGTATAATGTGCAGCTCACGCGTCATCACACAGGTGTAGTTTATTCATTTGTAAAGCAGACAACAGCTAAAGTGTTATATTATAAATAAATATATGTGTAGCTATGAATGTATGGGAATGATTAGCTGCATTATGGTCAGATTTGCCAGTGATGGGCCCTAACTCACAGGGGCCGCAGGTCAGTATTAAGGATCTTTATGGGCTGCATATAAAGACAAATAATAATATATTTACAACAAATGTTCAGTTGCACAGGGCAAGTTCTAGGGCTCTTATTTGCCAACCTACCAGAAGCCCCCAAAGTGCATATTATCAGTTCTGCTTTATCTAGGGGCGCACGGTAACTAGCGAAGAGGGGCGCACGGTAACTAGCGCAGAGGGGCACATGGTAACTAGCGCAGAGGGGCACAGAGGGGCGCGTGGTAACTAGTGCAGAGGGGCGCACGGTAACTAGCGCAGAAGGGCGCACGGTAACTAGCGCAGAAGGGCACACAGTAACTAGCGCAGAGGACAGCTCTGGCTTAAAAGGATATAGAACAATTTATTTTCATGAGACTTGTGTGTGGTGTTGCTTTAATCTAACACACAGGACTAGTGAATACACTTTCCCAACAGATTAACACTTAGTTTTCCAATGGCCAAACCCACCCGCCCACATACGTCCAGATGACGAGTTTTGCATTATGGCTGCCTTGCTGCTAACTTGCAAGTTATTTCCACCGCTCACCTTTAACAGCGCTGGTATTTCAGGTTTTCAAAAACCCGGCGTTAGCAGGCAATATGGCACAGCTGAGCTCCTTTGATCTCCATACCGCACCCAAATACCAGCGCTGCTGTGAGCTGCTTTTACGTGCTGGTGCACAATTTCCCCATAGACATCAATGGGGAGAGCCAGCTAAAAAAAAAACCCCCATTGATTCCTATGGGAAAAGAAAAAGTTATGTTTAAACCTAACACCAGAACATAAACCCTGAGTCTAAACACCCCTAATCTGCCGCCCCCGGCATCGCCGCCACCTACATTACACTTATTTACCCCTAATCTTCCGCCCCCAATGTCGCCACCACTATACTAAAGTTATTAACCTCTAAACCTAACCCTAAGTCTAACCCTTTCACCCACTAACTTTAACATAATTAAAATAAATCTAAGTAAAAAATACAATTAATACCTAAATAATACCTATTTAAAACTAACAACTTACCTGTAAAATAAACCCTAAGCTAGCTACAATATAACTAATAGTTACATTGTAGCTATCTTAGGTGTTATTTTTATTTTACAGGTAAGTTTGTATTTATTTTAACTAGGTAGACTAGTTAGTATATAGTTAACTACCTAGTTAAAATAAATACAAATTTACCTGTAAAATAAAACCTAACTTGTCTTACAGTTAAACCTCATTACACTACAATTAAATAAATTACATTAATTAAATACAATTAACTAAATTACAAAAAAATAAACACTAAATTCCACAAAATAAAAAAAATTATCAAATATTTAAACTAATTACACCTAATCTAATAGCCCTATCAAAATAAAAAATCCCCCCCCCCGCCAAAAAAAAAAACCTAGCCTAAACTAAACTGCCAATAGCCCTTAAAAGGACCTTTTGCGGGGCATTGCCCCAAAGAAATCAGCTCTTTTACCTGTAAAAAAAAAGGGCATTTATCTCTTTTACATTGCCCAAAGTCCCTAATCTAAAAATAAAACCCACCCAATAAACCCTTAAAAAACCTCACACTAACCCCCGAAGATCCACTTACAGTTTTTGAAGACTGGACAGCCATCCTCGTCAAGCCGGGAGAAGTTTTCATCCAAGCAGGCAGAAGTCCTCAACGAAGCCCGGAGAAGTCTTCATCCAGGCGGCAAGAAGTGGTCCTCCAGGCGGGCAGAAGTCTTCAACCAGACGGCCTTTTCTATCTTCGTCCAGTGAGATGTGTCCCCTACATTCATCTGATCCTACACATGCAGCTTCCCCTTGCACCACTAATCCTCCACCTGGAGGGGGCCTTATTCCACCAGACGTTACTGTGCAGTTCTGTATGGTGCTATCTGAAGCCTTCTGCCCTTTACCTAGTACTGCTACGCGCAAACAAAGGGTTAATCCATGCGCTCCTGCCTAGGGATCATCATGTAAACTGTTGGTTGCACCCGATCAGTCATCTGGGGATGCGGATCCCTCTGAGGCTTCAGAGTATGGACCTTCTGGGTTGGAACCTGCTGATTCTTTTCCTTCGGCAGAGGAAAATCTCGCTTTTAGATTTAAAGTGGCTTGCCTGCGCCTTCTTCTAAGGGAGGTTTTGGAGGTTTTGGAGACTTCTAGGGCTGATCTCTTGGTCGAGTCTCAGAGTCCTAAATAAGATAGTGAAGTTGATTAAGACGGGTGGGGCAGGATGAAGATCCTCTTCCCCATTGTCTAATTCCTTTTAAGATTCCTGGTTCCAGGCTCTATAGGGGGTTGTTATTCTCACCTTTTCTTGGCTAGCACTATTTGTGCGCTTGCCAATGGTTTTTCTATTCTATTTAAGGATAGTTTGTGCCTAGAGCCCTTTAATACACAAAGGAAACACTTTAGTTATAAGTATGTTACATGAGATATTTATTGACGTTTGTTGTTTCACTTGCTGGAGCGCTTTTCTAATGAGGCGTCTTTTGCTCGACTTGAGGTGGTTACTCATTCGATATCTTTGAGAAAGAATCAAGACCTTGGAGCTGATAATTTGTTTATCTGTAACACTTTGCAGATTACTAGCCCAAAACTGGGGCTTCAGGTTTTTTGTTCTGTTCAGGTCTTGGTTCGCTCTGACAGATATGACTTTTTGAACCTAATCTTTTTCTTCTGCTTAAAGGGACATGAGAGCCAATTTTTTTCTTTCGTGATTTAGAAAGAGCATGCCATTTCAAACAACTTTCTAATTTACTTCTATTATCTAATTTGCTTCATTCTCTTGATATCACTTGCTGAAAAGCATATCTAGATATGCTCAGTAGCTGCTGATTGGTTGCTGCACCTAGAGGCCTTGTGTGATTGGCTCCCCATGTGCATTGCTATTTCTTCAACAAAGGATATCTAAAGAATTGAGCAAATTAGACAATAGAAGTAAATTGGAAAGTTGTTTAAAATTGCATGCCCTATCTGAATCATGAAAGTTTAATTTTGACTAGACTGTCCCTTTAAGGGAACAACTTGATCTGGTTTCTGTTTTCCATGTTTTTTACCGTTTAGAATTTTTTTTTTTTTAATTTGTCTTATTCTACTGATAAAGCTCAGCATCAGAGGCCTCCGCTACATCAGTTTAATCCAAGTGTGTTTGGAGACCGGCTCAGTCCTGGACTCGTCCAGCAGAGCAAGCATCTTGCTGAACCTAGGTTGGCATGAGGGCTAGTTCCTAGTCTTATATATTATGTGAGGACTGACTATAGCTCCTTCAGACGCTTGACTCAGGGACGTTTAGGATTTTTGGGTCCTAGAGACTTCAAGTCTCAGCCACCCTGGGGCAGATTTCTTGTCTTTTTCTTGTTTTCACAGACAGAGAGAAGGAAGCCTTTCTGGAGTGCGTGTGGGTTTTACTCTTTTAGAGTAATTGTCCTGATGTATATTGCAGAAGGGGGTTTGGGAAACAAATCCTTTTCTTCATGGTCCCATAGAAGGTGGGAACTTCATCCTAATTGGGATCTTTACTACTTAAAGCTAGTTCTAGCATCTCCTCATTCCAGAGATGCTAAAAATCCCCCCCCCCCCGTGTTCTAGCTCGGGGTATGACCACTATTGATGAAGGATATCATTCCTTTGCTTTCCTTCGCAGGGAACATTTTGGTTCCTGAGGTTGACATTCTGGACAATGCACTTCCAGTTCATTGCTCCTTTGTTCGGTCTAGCTACCGCATCCAGATATTTTAACGATCTAGGGATTCTTGGCAATGCAAGTATCTAGATAATGCGGCAATTTTCCTTTCTGGACAATTCTGGTTCAACCACCATCGTCTTGTCTGTAAGAAGACCATTTGGGTGTTTCACCTGTCTTCCTCGATCCTCAGGGATGGAAGGAAACCAGGGTGGATCCCTGGGTACTATATGAACCTTCATAGACATGAGAACTATTTTTCTGACTAGATGGTGGCAATCATAGCTTTGCCATGTCATTCCCTCCAGACCTCCTTCTTTCTTTTGCTAGATCTCATCTCTGACCTATGCTCTGTAAATGCTGAGGCAGCAGAGTGGCATGGTTTTGAATCTGTTTCAACAGTTTTCCTTGGACCTTCGGTCAAGATTTCTTTCTCTTTTAGGCTTGTTCCAGATCTCTTTTTCCAAGGTAAATCTTTCTTAGGAGCATCCCGGGTGATGTTGACTACGGTCACTAGTCCATCAGGATGGAGAAGGTGTGCCTGTGGGCTCAGGAGGAATGCTCCTTCGCGATTACCTATGGATCTTTGGGCAATTTTTTTTTTTGCTCTGAAGTCTTATCTTACTGGGTTAGTCCCAGTATGTGTGTATGTGTGTGTGTGTATATATATATATATATATATATATATATATATATATATATATATATATATATATATATATATATATATATATATATATATATATATATATATATATATATATATATATATATATGTGTGTGTATATATATATATATATATTCCCCCCCCCCCCCCAGACAAATTTTTCCCCAGTGGTTCAGATATCCATCTGAGGGGTGGGAGACTCCCTAGCAATGAGGGTAGTGTCCCAAGTCTGGGATGGGTGGAGGTCCACTATTGCTCGTTGTTAACAATCCACACTCAGGGTGTGATCATCCAGGATGGATGTTATCTGCAGACATTCACTGTTTGGGGATATGGTTTCTTCATCTGAGGGATTTCAGATGTTGAAGTTTAAGGGGGATGCCGGATAGAGATCTCATGGTGTCTCGACTTGATACAAGTACTCAGTTTGGTTGAGGTGCAGGGATCCTCAGACAGAGCTAATGGAGGCATTAGCAGTGTCTTGGAGGTTCAATTTATTTTTCCCTGTCCGCAAATGGCCACTCCGTCCTCGAGTGGTGGCTCAATCTAGCGGGATCAGGTGTCAATGACACTGCTTGCTCCATCGCTGCTGCGAAGAAGGTGTTTCCTGGATTTAGTGGGGATTTTATCTTATCCTCCAGGAGGGTTTTTTGTTGCAGGGACCTGCAAGTACATGGCCTTTTCTTCATCATACCTGATTCACTGAAGACTGCGGGAGTTTGACATTTAGTCTTATTCAGAGAGGGTTCCCTGAGAGTGTTATGATACTCTCATTCATGTATGTCGGTTACTCGTCACACCTATCATAAGGTGTGGAAGACCTACTTATATCTGGAAGAGAGTGGTTTGTCCTGGCACAGGATTCAATGTTGCCAGGCATTTTTCCTTTCTCCAGGTCAGTCTTCAGAAAGGCCTCTTAGCTAGTTCCTTGATGGGACAGTATTGGCCCTGTCTGTTTTACTGCACAAGAGGCTTGCTGAGCTTCTGGATACATAGTCTTTGGTTAAGGCTCTGACTAGTATTAGGCTGGTTTTAAACCTGATGCTCCTTCTGGGAGCTTAAATCTTGTCCTTAATGTTTTTAACATTACGTTGTATTTTGGAAGGTTCTTTTCTTTTGATTATTGCTCTGCGCACAGAGTCTCTGTGATTGCTGCCTTGCAATGCATCCCTCCATATCTGGTGTTTCTTGCTGATAAGGCCATTCAATGTCCTAGTTAGGATTTCTTCCTAAGGTTGTGATCGCACCATCATCAGGAAGAGATGGTTTCTTCCTTATGTTCTAATCCTTCTTCATCGAAGGAACGTTTTCTACATAATATGGATGTAGTCATGTCTTGAAGTTCTTCAGGCTACAATGGAATTTAAACAAACTTTTATCTGTTTGTCATTGTTTCTGGGAAACGTAGGGTCAGAGGGCCTCTTCGTCTACCTTGTTCTTTTGTTTGGGAGTTGTATCCGCTTAGCATGTGACACAGCGGGACATAGCCCTCCTCAGAGGATTACGGATCAT
Organism: Bombina bombina; assembly: GCF_027579735.1. Classification (NCBI taxonomy): domain Eukaryota; kingdom Metazoa; phylum Chordata; class Amphibia; order Anura; family Bombinatoridae; genus Bombina; species Bombina bombina. The sequence goes on from NC_069503.1 coordinate 43,063,947, forward strand.
TCTACAAGAGCAATTGCTTCCTCTTGGGCCTTCAAAGATGAGGCCTCTATGGATCAGATTAGGCGGCTACCTGGTCTTCCGTACATACTTTTTCAAAATTTTACAAGTTTGAGGTTTTTGCTTCTACTGAAGCAACCTTCGTGAGAAAGCTTTTGCAGAGTGTGGTACCCTCAGATTAGGGTCTGCCTCTCCTTTTACACTCCCATTAGCATTCAGTGTCCTCTGGAGCTTGGGTATTATTTCCCGCAGCTGTGGACTTTCCCTATATTAAGAAGGAAAACATAAATTATGCTTACCAGATTTCCTTTCCTTCTGTATAGGGAGAGTCCACAGCTCCCACCCGTGTTCTCCGATGGGGGGGCCTAAATTTTGATTAATTCTTCTGACACCTTTTTCACCCTGATATTTCTCCTACTGTTCCTTGTTCCCTCTGCAGAATGACTGGGGGATGAGGGAAGTGGGGGAGGTATTTAAGCCTTTGGCTGGGGTGTCTTTGCCTCCTTCTGGTGCCCAGGTTCATTATTGTCCACAAGTAAGGTATGCAGCTGTGGACTCTCCCTATACAGAAGGAAAGGGAATGATCTGTTAAGCATAATTTATGTTTTGTACAATTGTAGTGTGTTACTTTCAATAAAAGTGTGGTTATTTTATTTGCTTGCAGTTTTTCAATTCAGATTCATTCATTAAATAGTCTAATTATGCAAAAAAACCTTAAAAATAATTTAAAAAAATAAATTTTCGGTTTTCAACAAAGTGCATCCTAGATTTTTGGGTTCGGGTTCAGTCCAGAATTTCTATTTTGGTGCATCACTACCATCCACTTATATACAGAGCAGCAGATGATGTATATAAGGGACACGTGAAACATTCCAGCTTTAGCCCTTTAGCTGGCACAAAGGGTCCTCACTGGAAACCATTTTTGTTTAAATTAACCCTTTTTGTTTTACCAGAGAGTGGCCACATTTATTGATTATGTTTTGTAATTTACACACAGATATGTACTTATTAAAGCACACTATAATGCCTGTATACATTTACACACAGATGTACTTATTAAATCACACTATAAAGCCTGGGTATATTTACACACAGATGTACTTATTAAATCACACTATAAAGCCTGAGTACATTTACACACAGATGTACTTATTAAATCACACTATAAAGCCTGGGTACATTTACACACAGATGTACTTATTAAATCACACTATAAAGCCTGGGTACATTTACACACAGATGTACTTATTAAAGCACACTATAAAGCCTGGGTACATTTACACACAGATGTACTTATTAAATCACACTATAAAGCCTGGGTACATTTATACACAGATGTGTACTTATTAAATCACACTATAAAGCCTGGGTACATTTATACACAGATGTGTACTTATTAAATCACACTATAAAGCCTGGGTACATTTACACACAGATGTACTTATTAAATCACACTATAATGCCTGGTTAAAATTACACACAGATGTACTTATTAAATCACACTATAAAGCCTGGTTAAAATTACACACAGATGTACTTATTAAATCACACTATAAAGCCTCTGTACATTTACACACAGATATGTACTGAATAAATCACACTATAAAGCCTGGATACATTTACACACAGATGCACTTATTAAATCACACTATAAAGCCTCTGTACATTTACACACAGATATGTACTGAATAAATCACACTATAAAGCTTGGATACATTTACACACAGATGCACTTATTAAATCACACTATAAAGCCTGGGTACATTTACACACAGATGTACTTATTAAATCACACTATAAAGCCTGGGTACATTTACACACAGATGTACTTATTAAATTACACTGTAAAGCCTGGGTACATTTACACACAGATGTACTTATTAAATCACACTGTAAAGCCTCGGTACATTTACACACAGATGTACTTATTAAATCACACTATAAAGCCTGAATACATTTACACACAGATGTACTTATTAAATCACACTATAAAGCCTGGGTACATTTACACACAGATATGTACTTATTAAATCACACTATAAAGCCTGGGTACATTTACACACAGATATGTACTTATTAAATCACACTATAAAGCCTGGGTACATTTACACACAGATATGTACTTATTAAATCACACTATAAAGCCTGGGTACATTTACACACAGATATGTACTTATTAAATCACACTATAAAGCCTGGGTACATTTACACACAGATATGTACTTATTAAATCACACTATAAAGCCTGGGTACATTTACACACAGATGTACTTATTAAATCACACTATAAAGCCTGGGTACTTTTACACACAGAGGTACTTATTAAATCACACTATAAAGCCTGGGTACGTGTTGCAGTTTGTTTAATATGAACCAGTATTTTAATTACAAAAGATTCCTGCTTTAATAGAATGTATTAGGGACAAACTGTTGAAATTTCTTAGTTTATTGTCTCAGCTGATTTTTCTTATAGGGACATGTAACCCATTTTTTTTTTTTTTTTTTGGCTGTATAAATAAACCAAACAACTGCAACCACAATCCTTAAATTATCATCAACTGCTTCTTACCCTCTCAAACCATCTCAAACATTAGATAATACACGGCTAGATTACGAGTTTTGCAGTAAGAGCTGCTCGGTACTAACTTGCAAGTTATTGTCACAGCTCACTTACCTACAGCGCTGGTATTACAGGTTTACAAAAACTCGGCGTTAGCAGGCAAGAAGTGAGCGTAGAGCAAAATCGAGCTCCATACCGCACTCCAATACCAGCGCTGCTGAGAGCTGTGGTAAGCTGGTTTTACGTGCTCGTGCACGATTTCCCCATAGACATCAATGGGGAGAGCCGGCTGAAAAAAAGCCTAACACCTGCAATAAAGGAGCGTAAAGCTCTGTAACGCAACCCCATTGATTCCTATGGGGAAACATATTTTATGTTTACACCTAACACCCTAACATGAACCCTGAGTCTAAACACCCCTAATCTTACACTTATTAACCCCCAATCTGCCACCCCCAACATCGCTGACACCTACATTATATTAACCCCTAATCTGCCGCCCCCAACATCGCCCACACCTACATTATATTTATTAACCCCTAATCTCCTGCCCTCAATGTTGCCACAACCTACTTACACTTATTAACCCCTAATCTTCCTTCCCTAACATCGCCGCCACCTACCTACATTTAAGAACCCCTAATCTGCCGCCGCCACTATACTAAATTTATTAACCCCTAAATCTAACCCTAACACCCCATAACTTAAATATAATTAAAATAAATCTAAATAAAACTTACTATCATTACCTAAATAATTCCTATATAAAACTAAATACTTACCTGTAAAATAAACCCTAAGATAGCTACAATATAACCAATAGTTACATTGTATCTATCTTAGGTTTTTTTTTTATTTCACAGGTAAGTTTATTTATTTTAACTAGGTACAATAGTTATTAAATAGTTATTAACTATTTAATAACTGCCTAGCTAAAATAAAGACAAATTTAAAATAAAACCTAACCTAAGCTACAATTACACCTAACACTAAAATAAATAAATTAACTAAATTAAATACAATTAATTACAATTAAATAAAATTATCTAAAGTACAACCCCCCCCACTAAATTACAGAAAATAATAAAATAATTACAAGATTTTTAAGCTAATTACACCTACTCTAATCTCCCTAACAAAATAAAAAAGCCCCCCAAAATAAAAAAGCCCCACCCTACACTAAATTGCAAATAGCCGTTAAAAGGGCCTTTTGCGGGTCATTGCCCCAAAGTAATCAGCTCAGTAATCAACAAATTGAATGTACAGACACATCTGACACAGCTTCCTTCTTCACTGCACTGGGAATAGCAGCTCCAGATGTTCCTACAATGTCATCTCAAGCTTCCAAATCAGTTGTTGGAGTTTGACCCAAACCTCAAAGAAGCACCTGGTCAGAAGTAGCTAGTAAACTCAGCAAGAAGAAACTTACATCAGAAACCAACACCGCATCAGAGGTTACCTGAAATTCTGCTACTAAACAGAAAGACATTCTAACATTAATCACCATCTATGACTCTAGGAGTTTGTGAGTTCTTTCATTCTTAACGTTGACAACTATTACCTACTATGATAATGAAGTATGTTTAATTATTTAGAGTTGATTAACATTGTTCTTGTTGTTATTAATGTTGATTTGACATAACAATACAGTTTCCAATTGTGCTCTTAGACACGTTTGTAGTCCTTACAATGTTATGTCAGCATTTCTGAGGTTTTTGAATTTCATTTATCTTTTGTATCATGCTATGACATTCATTCGAGTATAAATACCCTTTTCCCCCTTTTTTCAATATACTTGAACCAGGTCACTAAACTTCCTTTAACCTGTTTCCCCACCCAACTTTGTTACCATGCAATAATTCATATCCACCGGTGGTGGGTTTCAACATACCGTATCTAGCCCCCTTCTCTACAGTAAAGTAGACTACTAAACCTAATTCTATTCTCTTTCTCCTCATCTTCTTTAACTTTATTCTAAAACTTCTTTCCCTTCTCCCTCCCTTCCCTTTAGCCAACTTCAATCTTTATCTGGTACATACTACACTTCTGCTTTGATAGAACCACACATATTCCTGTTTCGATCTCTGGTCATATCTGATCCCCATAGTAATACTTCCCACACACGCAAATAAATGAGTAAACATGTAACACTTAAAACTTTTACAATAGCTGCGCAAAATGTCAATGTGTTCTTATTCCCAGAAAAGAGGTCAATTGCCTTCCATGACTTCTATAAAAAGCGAGTTAACCTCCTTTTAACCCAAAGAACACACTTTAGAAAAACCAAAATGAACCCAAACTGTCTACATATTATTATGACCAGCACTTTCTTAGCTCAGGCCCAAATAAAAAATAATGGTGTGGGTATCTTCATCAGAAAAGGCACCTCCTTTGAACTACTAAATAAATATTCTGACACTGATGGTAGAGTTCTAATAATCGTGGGCTTACTATATGGAAGACCCCTCACAATAGCTAATATATACGCCCCCAACAGACCCACACCCACCTTTTTTCGTAAGGCACTTAACCAACTAATAGATAATGCTAAAGGCCCGACTATTATAGGAGAATACTTGAACTTTCCACTCAACCCAGCAATAGATACATCCACAGGGAAATCTTATATGGGAAATAGACGAACAAAGGCTAACTGGCTTGCTCTTCATCCCTTCCACTATATGACACCTGGCAGATTAAGCATCCCACTTCTTGGGACTACACCTTCTCACATCTACATAAATCCTACTCCCGCCTTGACTACATACTTTGGGACCAAACCACACTATCTAACTTCTAAGATAACACATACGGTATGATCAGACCACAGCACTGTGATTAACACTTTCACTTGGTCCTCTATACCACTTAGCCGTCCAAGGTGGAGGCTCAATGATCTTATATTTTCAGACCCACTCATCCTTACTGACATCAAGGAGAGAACAGTTGAATTCTTTTCTTTTAATAATCCCCTAGACATTTCTAACTCCAACAATTGGGAAGCATACAAATGTTATATATGGGGGGAACTCATCAAACACACGAAGAGACAACGTCAACAAAGAACTGCACAATATAATACTCTTACCTCTAAATTTATGCAATCCAAACTGGCACATAAACTTAATCTGACTTCCCCTCAACAGCGGGACAGAGACACTTTAAATAATTATATAATTAAAAATGCACATTTGTGCTCCCTCACAATGAAAGCAAAGTTTTTTGTTGAAAGCAATAAAACAGGTCCAATGCTAGCTAGAGCCCTCAAAAAAAAAATAGAAATACAAAACATTTATTAAAAACATTAAAAGCCATACGGGACGCACCCTACGGGATGCACCTCTTTCTATAGTAGAGCCATACTACAGAACTTTACTAAATACTAGACGTCAATATACAATTTAGAATTGTGCGATCCCAATTCTAAAACAAATCTGATTACACATTATCTAGCCCATATTAACCTCCCATCCCTTACAGCAGAAGACTTCTCCACCTTGGACCAACCATTCCATATACAAGAAATGTATACAGATGGATTCACCCCCAAATTCTACCATCTACTTAAAACAGAATTAGGCCCACAATGCTTTACTCTATTCCAATCGATAGACCAGACTGGTATTCTCTCCCAACACCTCTTGGAGGCCACCATATTGGTGATCCCAAAACCAGGCAAATGCCCCGATCAAGTAGGTAACTATAGGCCAATATCCCTATTGAACATAGATGTAAAACTATTTGCTAAGATTCTAGCCACTCATACAAATAAAGTCCTACCATACCTGATCCATACTGACTAGGTGGGCTTTATCCCCGGCAGAGAAGGCAAAGACAATTCCATTCGTGTACTTCAAACTCTACATTACTCCAATAATAGGAAAACCTCAATTATTTTGCTCTTTAAGGAAGCTGAGAAGGCATTAGACAAGGTGGACTGGGAGTTCACGTGGTCCATATTGTCGAAATTCGGGTTCTCTACCAAATTAATTACAAGAATAAAGGCCCTATACCCTAACCCTACTGCTGTAATCCACGCTAATGACTCAACTTCGGACAATTCTTCCATTAAAAACGGTACCCGACAGTGTTTCTCCTATCACCCCTCCTATTTGCCCTTACGGTTGAGACTTTTGCTACATATATCCGATGTAATCGAAACATCAAAGGACTGAAATTTGGCCCCATAGAACAAAAAATGCCTACTGTACGCAGATGACATCATCTTCACCATAGGCTCCCCAAGCACATCCATCCCCACTCTCATAAAGTGATCTCTAACTTTTTTCATCAACATGGACAAATCATCCCTCCTACCCATTAACCTGACGACAGACAAAACCACATATATAACTTCAAACACCCTATTCTTAATCTTCAACTCCTATACGCTATCTAGGCATCAATATTACACCAGACATAACAGAGCTATTCAATTTAAATTATCTTCCATTACAAACTGATACACAGAAGTCATGTAAATGCTGTAAAAATGACAATCCTCGTGGGGCGGAGCAAGCAGGCAACGAGAGCAGTAACATATCTTTGTAGCTCCGCAGTAGCTTAACTACTCTGAGAATTAGGGAACTATATTATGTTTCTTGTGCGTCACCAGTTCTCTCTTGTTTTGTTTGTTATACTTTGCATTAGTCTGACACTACTTGTTATTTTAGTATGTTCACGTATGTTTTGAGGCCTTCTCTATCCAAGTACAAAGGGTTAGTTAAAGATGTTTGTGTCCATCTATATACATAGCTATTTTGCCCTCACTAACTTAACCCCCTAGTGTCACATGGCTATCACCTGGAGATATTGTAGTACTAGGAGAGATTTAGATTATCTTTACTGCGGTATGCTCTTTTGGTGGCATACATAACCCCATTTAACAAGACAGCTGTCCTCTATAATATGCAGCATTTTAGGGGACTATGCTCAATGTTTTAGTATAGAATGTTCTGTTTAACACCATATTGTTATATTTATTGTAATGCTTAATCTTTTTGAGAGTCCTAAATATTACATATAGTCAAAGTACCGTAGTTGTACATTTTACAATTTAGTCTGCTCCTGCACATATAATATTGTAATTTAGTGTATACATAGAAACACTAGCACTAATGGTATCGCGGTATCCTTATATATTACTATCCTTGTTCTTATGTTATTTCACAACTGGGAAACAGCTACTTGTATTGTTTACTAGGTGCATTGCTGTTCTTATCTTGCAGACATACTATAATGAAAGTTGGCGGTAGCCTACTATGAAAGTTAAATTTATCACTAGGGATTGCCTCTCTATTAATATAACACACCTACCCTTGGGTATAGGGCCCATACCTAGAGGGTAACATCAATTTTTATAAACATCCCACGCTATTGGTGTGTTTATGCTATATTATTGTATGCCCGTATAATACAGGTCTGACTGTTGCTACTTAGCCTTTAATTAGGTTTGAGTTGGTTACCGCAGTATAGTTAAAAGAGACTCCTATGTGTTGTTTCTAGGTATAATGGGTCTTACTCTAATTTACACCCCTCCCCCCCTCCTTATTTCAACTTTAAGTGGCGCATATCCGCTGTTAAATACAGTACTCCGAGGTTGTAAACACTTTAGAAAAACCAAAATGAACCCAAACTGTCTACATATTATTATGACCAGCACTTTCTTAGCTCAGGCCCAAATAAAAAATAATGGTGTGGGTATCTTCATCAGAAAAGGCACCTCCTTTGAACTACTAAATAAATATTCTGACACTGATGGTAGAGTTCTAATAATCGTGGGCTTACTATATGGAAGACCCCTCACAATAGCTAATATATACGCCCCCAACAGACCCACACCCACCTTTTTTCGTAAGGCACTTAACCAACTAATAGATAATGCTAAAGGCCCGACTATTATAGGAGAATACTTGAACTTTCCACTCAACCCAGCAATAGATACATCCACAGGGAAATCTTATATGGGAAATAGACGAACAAAGGCTAACTGGCTTGCTCTTCATCCCTTCCACTATATGACACCTGGCAGATTAAGCATCCCACTTCTTGGGACTACACCTTCTCACATCTACATAAATCCTACTCCCGCCTTGACTACATACTTTGGGACCAAACCACACTATCTAACTTCTAAGATAACACATACGGTATGGTCAGACCACAGCACTGTGATTAACACTTTCACTTGGTCCTCTATACCACTTAGCCGTCTAAGGTGGAGGCTCAATGATCTTATATTTTCAGACCCACTCATCCTTACTGACATCAAGGAGAGAACAGTTGAATTCTTTTCTTTTAATAATCCCCTAGACATTTCTAACTCCAACAATTGGGAAGCATACAAATGTTATATATGGGGGGAACTCATCAAACACACGAAGAGACAACGTCAACAAAGAACTGCACAATATAATACTCTTACCTCTAAATTTATGCAATCCAAACTGGCACATAAACTTAATCTGACTTCCCCTCAACAGCGGGACAGAGACACTTTAAATAATTATATAATTAAAAATGCACATTTGTGCTCCCTCACAATGAAAGCAAAGTTTTTTGTTGAAAGCAATAAAACAGGTCCAATGCTAGCTAGAGCCCTCAAAAAAAAATAGAAATACAAAACATTTATTAAAAACATTAAAAGCCATACGGGACGCACCCTACGGGATGCACCTCTTTCTATAGTAGAGCCATACTACAGAACTTTACTAAATACTAGACGTCAATATACAATTTAGAATTGTGCGATCCCAATTCTAAAACAAATCTGATTACACATTATCTAGCCCATATTAACCTCCCATCCCTTACAGCAGAAGACTTCTCCACCTTGGACCAACCATTCCATATACAAGAAATGTATACAGATGGCTTCACCCCCAAATTCTACCATCTACTTAAAACAGAATTAGGCCCACAATGCTTTACTCTATTCCAATCGATAGACCAGACTGGTATTCTCTCCCAACACCTCTTGGAGGCCACCATATTGGTGATCCCAAAACCAGGCAAATGCCCCGATCAAGTAGGTAACTATAGGCCAATATCCCTATTGAACATAGATGTAAAACTATTTGCTAAGATTCTAGCCACTCATACAAATAAAGTCCTACCATACCTGATCCATACTGACTAGGTGGGCTTTATCCCCGGCAGAGAAGGCAAAGACAATTCCATTCGTGTACTTCAAACTCTACATTACTCCAATAATAGGAAAACCTCAATTATTTTGCTCTTTAAGGAAGCTGAGAAGGCATTAGACAAGGTGGACTGGGAGTTCACGTGGTCCATATTGTCGAAATTCGGGTTCTCTACCAAATTAATTACAAGAATAAAGGCCCTATACCCTAACCCTACTGCTATAATCCACGCTAATGACTCAACTTCGGACAATTCTTCCATTAAAAACGGTACCCGACAGTGTTTCTCCTATCACCCCTCCTATTTGCCCTTACGGTTGAGACTTTTGCTACATATATCCGATGTAATCGAAACATCAAAGGACTGAAATTTGGCCCCATAGAACAAAAAATGCCTACTGTACGCAGATGACATCATCTTCACCATAGGCTCCCCAAGCACATCCATCCCCACTCTCATAAAGTGATCTCTAACTTTTTTCATCAACATGGACAAATCATCCCTCCTACCCATTAACCTGACGACAGACAAAACCACATATATAACTTCAAACACCCTATTCTTAATCTTCAACTCCTATACGCTATCTAGGCATCAATATTACACCAGACATAACAGAGCTATTCAATTTAAATTATCTTCCATTACAAACTGATACACAGAAGTCATGTAAATGCTGTAAAAATGACAATCCTCGGGGGGCGGAGCAAGCAGGCAACGAGAGCAGTAACATATCTTTGTAGCTCCGCAGTAGCTTAACTACTCTGAGAATTAGGGAACTATATTATGTTTCTTGTGCGTCACCAGTTCTCTCTTGTTTTGTTTGTTATACTTTGCATTAGTCTGACACTACTTGTTATTTTAGTATGTTCACGTATGTTTTGAGGCCTTCTCTATCCAAGTACAAAGGGTTAGTTAAAGATGTTTGTGTCCATCTATATACATAGCTATTTTGCCCTCACTAACTTAACCCCCTAGTGTCACATGGCTATCACCTGGAGATATTGTAGTACTAGGAGAGATTTAGATTATCTTTACTGCGGTATGCTCTTTTGGTGGCATACATAACCCCATTTAACAAGACAGCTGTCCTCTATAATATGCAGCATTTTAGGGGACTATGCTCAATGTTTTAGTATAGAATGTTCTGTTTAACACCATATTGTTATATTTATTGTAATGCTTAATCTTTTTGAGAGTCCTAAATATTACATATAGTCAAAGTACCGTAGTTGTACATTTTACAATTTAGTCTGCTCCTGCACATATAATATTGTAATTTAGTGTATACATAGAAACACTAGCACTAATGGTATCGCGGTATCCTTATATATTACTATCCTTGTTCTTATGTTATTTCACAACTGGGAAACAGCTACTTGTATTGTTTACTAGGTGCATTGCTGTTCTTATCTTGCAGACATACTATAATGAAAGTTGGCGGTAGCCTACTATGAAAGTTAAATTTATCACTAGGGATTGCCTCTCTATTAATATAACACACCTACCCTTGGGTATAGGGCCCATACCTAGAGGGTAACATCAATTTTTATAAACATCCCACGCTATTGGTGTGTTTATGCTATATTATTGTATGCCCGTATAATACAGGTCTGACTGTTGCTACTTAGCCTTTAATTAGGTTTGAGTTGGTTACCGCAGTATAGTTAAAAGAGACTCCTATGTGTTGTTTCTAGGTATAATGGGTCTTACTCTAATTTACACCCCTCCCCCCCTCCTTATTTCAACTTTAAGTGGCGCATATCCGCTGTTAAATACAGTACTCCGAGGTTGTAAAACCTATTTAGTTATTTCATATTTATATATATATATTTACACTATGCAGGGGGTGATTCTATATTCCCAGCGGTAAGGCAGGGATATTTAGAGAGCGGCTCTGATCCGCTATTCCAAAATATTTCTTGACATACATCTAGAGTTTTAAACTTATATAAACATAAATGTTTGGATGTCATAAATATATCACTTTTTGACAGTTATAATGAAATAATATGACTTTGAGTTGCTAGCCATATTATTTTTATTTTTTTAAAATATTTTTTATTGAGAATCAATTTGAGGCACGAATACCGTGTATGACAGTGAAATCAACTCAAATACAAATTTTCCACAAAAACAATCTCAAATAGGGAACAAATGGGGAGTTGCACAAAATAACCTAAACCTATTTGAGTAATAATGCGTATGAGTAGAATTTAACAATTATTGTGCCAACCAAACTATCTACCCTCTGAATGTTCTATGAGGCCACTCTTGGGTCTCCCAGTACAACATTGTGGCGTTACAAAGGGTATTCACGGACAAAAGGAGGCCACTCTTGAACCTCAACTGATGAATCTCAGTTTTTCATTTTTAAACACAGAACGGTAAATGTGTCACATAAAATTATATATATATATATATATATATATATATATATATATATATATATATATATATAGACTGCAATATATGTATCAATATTATAAGTAATAGAAGATGGAATTTCTATCGGATTTAGTTTCCTCTGCTCACGACGTAAGCCCAATGGAGAAAAAAGGGGGGTGGGTGGGTGAGGGGGATGGAGATGATCAGGTAAAAGTGTTGTGTAGGGTTAGTTAGAGTGGAGTCAAACATTTGTGTATACAATAAACATAGAAATCCAGCAGAACCGATGTAGTGTTACGGTGTTATAGATACTGTAAGGAACATCCTGACTGTAGATTAATGCAACATTACAATAAAGGAACAGGATCTAATAGCCTCCTAAAACAAGAAACTCCCTGTTAGGCAGTATAACACAGCTGAACTAAGTAATAAAGAACTTGGGCAAGTTAGCGTAACACAAACATAAAGTAAGGCATCTCAATGTAAATTATGGGTCATTCTATTATAACGGTAGGTTTCAAATAAAAATAAGCAGAGAACAAATAATACCAGCAATAAGGTTGAGACCATACATATCCAGCCCAGAGAGTTTGGATAATAACCTGAACCCCTGTCTATGAAATTTTAAACAAGCATTCTTATAGGCTCTAGGATCTGGTTGGCAAACCTTCATGTAACGCCTATGTCCAGAGTAATTGCAAATATAATCTTTTACAAGTAAAAGGCTATGTGGGCTAGTTTGACTATATAGAAGGTCATTAGCCAATTCCCCTGCAGTAAATCTGTCCTGACACCTAGTCATTTTTAAGAGAGGGAATGTGCAGCACATCTGTAGGGTTCCTGCCACAACTAAGGGAGGGTGGAGCTACTATTATGAGGGAGGTGGTAGTGTTGAGTTATCAGGCTTCAGCTTGAACTGGGAAGAGAGGGAGTCTAATACTAGTAAGAATAACATAGTTAAAGCTCTACAAACATGTAAGGATACTTCCACTCGTACCACCATCAGCATTTAAGTTATACATGGCCTACCTATGCACATAGGAAACACACTGTGGTATGCAGCTTATTACCTAGATATATATGGTGTTAGATTACCCTTATATGGTAGCCTAGAATAGATAATATGGCTTCCCTAGCTGGGGAAGTATACAGCTATGTTATTATTTAAATAGATAAAACTATCTGTATCCTGCTATTATTTACCTTAATGTAACAGGTCTATGAGACTATAGTGAAGTTGTGCATATGGTATACCCTATAATACAACTATGTCAGTACATACAGTATGTGTTATCTTTACTAGGCCACCCCGGCCGCAGGTAGCCCAGCAAAACGGGTAAACAACTATTGGTATGCCCCAGACCTAGCTCCCCTTGTGTCATAGAGTGGCTCAAACATTGATTTACTCACCCATAGAACAACATAGTTTTTCACTTATTATTGGCTGATGGCTAGGGTAGATAAAGAGAATTGCCTACCAATCGGTCAGGGTTCAATACAAAGTATGGGAGCCATTCTAGGTGAAAATTGGGTGAAAAATAGTGAAAATATGACTACAAGAGGTTAAAAAACAAAATATTTAATTGTTGCCATACAAAACAATATTGGACTAGATAATATATTCTGATAGGATAATAAGTGGTAAAGAGCTCTATTACCTTGCGTATATTATATATTAAAATTCCTTAATCACAAGTTAAAATTGATAATAAATTCACAATAAATTCATGCTATAGTGTTCAAAGCATATGATAAAAACAGATTAAGTTAAAATAATTAACGTAGGAGGTGGAAATAAATGTTCATCTGATGAATTGCAAGTATCTTTTGATGTGACTTTAAATGTGACTTTTAGTTGGAAATGAAATTACTCACAGTTTGCTTGAAATAATTTTTCCAGGTGTCTGATTGGTTGAAACAGACAAGCCTTTATGTGAATAAAATAATTTTTCCGCTGTAGTTAAAACTTGTAGATCGAAATTGTAGATGAAGATAACAACTACTGGATGGTAAAGATGCTGAATCTGTTTACCTAAACTGGGTTTGCAGGAGTTTCAGTTGTTGATAAAACTTGGTTCTGTATATTTAAACTGTTATCTAAGACTTGGTTTGCAGGAGTTTCAGTTGTTGGTATGACTTAATTATAGAAACTGTTTACCTTGTATTTATTTGCTGGAGTTTCTATTTTTCTGGTTGCGTGAGGTGTTTGAACGCTTCTCTTTGTAGGTGTCTGTTTGTAGCTGAAACTATATACCCTCCCAGGGTTTGCTGGAGCTTCAGTGATTGATGGTTGATCTGTAGTGAAACTGTTTACCTTGGAAAGGTTTGCAGGAGTTTCAGACCACCTGTTGGTTATAAAAATCTTTTCTTAAGAGTTGCTGGAGCTGTATACCTTTTTCAAGGTTTGCTGGAGCTTCAGGTCTGGTGAGTGTCCACTTTAAGTCTTGTGGTGCTCGGTGTATAGCAATCACCGGTGACGGATTTTTTTTCGTGTTCAATCCTGGGTAGTCTCAGATGCAGACTTGAGTTGTTGGAGTGCACACTAGGGGCAAATCTACGCGTTGATAAAGGCTGAAGCCGAAACGCGTAGATTTGCCCCTAGTGTGCACTCCAACAACTCAAGTCTGCATCTGAGACTACCCAGGATTGAACACGAAAAAATCCGTCACCGGTGATTGCTATACACCGAGCACCACAAGACTTAAAGTGGACACTCACCAGACCTGAAGCTCCAGCAAACCTTGAAAAAGGTATACAGCTCCAGCAACTCTTAAGAAAAGATTTTTATAACCAACAGGTGGTCTGAAACTCCTGCAAACCTTTCCAAGGTAAACAGTTTCACTACAGATCAACCATCAATCACTGAAACTCCAGCAAACCCTGGGAGGGTATATAGTTTCAGCTACAAACAGACACCTACAAAGAGAAGCGTTCAAACACCTCACGCAACCAGAAAAATAGAAACTCCAGCAAATAAATACAAGGTAAACAGTTTCTATAATTAAGTCATACCAACAACTGAAACTCCTGCAAACCAAGTCTTAGATAACAGTTTAAATATACAGAACCAAGTTTTATCAACAACTGAAACTCCTGCAAACCCAGTTTAGGTAAACAGTTTCAGCATCTTTACCATCCAGTAGTTGTTATCTTCATCTACAATTTCGATCTACAAGTTTTAACTACAGCGGAAAAATTATTTTATTCACATAAAGGCTTGTCTGTTTCAACCAATCAGACACCTGGAAAAATTATTTCATGCAAACTGTGAGTAATTTCATTTCCAACTAAAAGTCACATTTAAAGTCACATCAAAAGATACTTGCAATTCATCAGATGAACATTTATTTCCACCTCCTACGTTAATTATTTTAACTTAATCTGTTTTTATCATATGCTTGAACACTATAGCATGAATTTATTGTGAATTTATTGTCAATTTTAACTTGTGATTAAGGAATTTTAATATATAATATACGCAAGGTAATAGAACTCTTTACCACTTATTATCCTATCAGAATATATTATCTAGTCCAATATTGTTTTGTATGGCAACAATTAAATATTTAGTTTTTTAACCTCTTGTAGTCATATTTTCACTATTTTTCACCCAATTTTCACCTATTTGTTTACCTTATCGCAGCGCAATATATATTATGATTGAATTTTGAAACCAATACGAGAAGCTCATTTAACCCCTTAATGACAAGACCATTTTTCAATTTTCTTACCCTTAAAGGGCCATTATACACTCATTTTTTCTTTGCATACATGTTTTGTAGATGATCTATTTATAAAGCCCATAAAGTTGTTTTTTTTTAAAAAAATGTATAATTTTGCTTATTTTTAAATTACATTGCTCTGATTTTGAGACTCCTAACCAAGCCCCAAAGTTTTATTTGAATACCGTCAGCTACCTACTCCAGCTTGCTCCTGTTTGTATAAAGGGTCTTTTCATATGCAAAAGGAGGGGGAGGGGGGGAGTGTCTTATTTCCCACTTGCAGTGGGCTGTCCAACTGCCTTTTCAACAGAGCTAAACTGAAAGCTTCTAAGTACGTTTTTAAACCATTTTATACTGGATTTTTATATCAGTATCTGTGCATCTTATTCTTTATAGTAGTGTCCATTACATGAAGTTATATGAAAATGAGTGTATACTGTCCCTTTAAGGACAAAGGCTATTTTTACATTTCTGCTGTGTCTGTGTTTAGCTATAATTTTCCTCTTACTCATTTACTGTACCCCACACATATTATATACAATTTTTCTCACCATTAAATGGACTTTCTAAAGATACTATTATTTTCATCATATTATATAATTTACTATAAAAAAATTATAAAATATGAGGGGAAAAATTGAAAAAAAACCACTTTTTCTAACTTTGACCCCCAAAATCTGTTACACATCTACAATCACCAAAAAACACCCATGCTAAATAGTTTCTAAATTTTGTCCTGAGTTTAGAAATACCCAATGTTTACATGTTCTTTGCTTTTTTTGCAAGTTATAGGGCAATAAGTACAAGTAGCACTTTGCTATTTCCAAACCACTTTTTTTCAAAATTAGCGCTAGTTACATTGGAATACCTGAATATCCCTTGACAAAGTATTGATCTAGGTCCATTTTGGTATATTTCATGCCACCATTTCACCGCCAAATACGATCAAATAAAAAAAAAAGTTCACTTTTTCACAAATTTTGTCACAAACTTTAGGTTTCCCACTGAAATTATTTACAAACAGCTTCTGCAATTATGACACAAATGGTTGTAAATGCTTCTCTGGGATCCCCTTTGTTCAGAAATAGCAGACTTATATGGCTTTGGGGTTGCTTTTTGGTAATTAGAAGGCCGCTAAATGCTGCTGCGCACCACACGTGTTTTATGCCCAGCAGTGAAGGTGTTAATTAGGGAGCTTGTAGGGTTAATTTTAGCTTTAGTGTAGTGGACAACCCCAAGTATTGATCTTGGCCCATTTTGGTATATTTCATGCCACCATTTCACCGCCAAATGCGAGCAAATAAAAAACAAAACTTTACATTTTTCACAATTTTAGGTTTCTCACTGAAATTATTTACAAACAGCTTGTGCTATTATGGCACAAATGGTTGTAAATGCTTCTCTGGGATCCCCTTTGTTCAGAACTAGCAGACTTATATGGCTTTGGCGTTGCTTTTTGGTAAATAGAAGGCCGCTAAATGCTGCTGTGCACCACACGTGAATTATGTCCAGCAGTGAAGGGGTTAATTAGGTAGCTTTTAGGGAGCTTGCAGAGTTAATTTTAGCATTAGGGTAGAGATCAGCCTCCCACCTGACACATCCCACCCCCTGATCCCTCCCAAACAGCTCTCTTCCCTCCCCCACCCCACAAATGTCCCCGCCATCTTAAGTACTGGCATAAAGTCTGCCAGTACTAAATAAAAGGAGTTTTTTGTTTTTTTTTAAATAAAAATAATAAAATATTTTAGCTGTGATGGACCCCTGCGTTAGCCCCCAATCTCCCTGACCCCCCCCCCCCAGCTCTCTAACCCTCTCCCCTACCTAATTGCCGCCATCTTGGGTACTGGCAGCTGCCTGCCAGTACCCAGTTTGCCCCCAAAAACAAAAGTATTTTTTTTTCTTTTGCACTTTTTATTTTTTTCTGTAGTGTAGCAGCCCCCCCACAATACCCCCATCCCCCTCCCAGATCCTTTTATATTTATTTTTTTTAATCTTTTTTCCCCCCTCTCCCTCCTCATTGGTATCAGTGGCTAATCTGCGCTCCCCTGCAGGCCCCCCCGCACGCTCCCGGCACCCGGCGTGCACATTGCACTTACAGGAACCGGGTGCCGGGTAGCGATGGGCCGCCCACCCGCCTCCCTGTTACGCTCCCACCCACCAACGAACGGCACCATCGCTACCGGTGCAGAGAGGGCCACAGAGTGGCTCTCTCTGCATCAGTGTCTTCTAAAAAGGTATTGCAGGATGCCTCCATATCGAGGCATCACTGCAATACCCTGAGAGCTGCTGGAAGCGATTGTGATCGCTTCCAGCACTCTGTTAGACAACTGACGTACCAGGTACATCTATTGTCATTAACTGTTCGTTTTTGCATGACGTACCTGGTACGTCAGTTGTCATTAAGGGGTTAAAGGTCACGGTAACACATATTATTTATGTATTGAAATACTCACAGCTCCCCTCACTTGTTTTTTACCTGGGAAAAGTTAGGACTTAACAGGGACGTCATTGTGCATAATAAACAGGCCAGGGTGTCATAAATATAAAACTGTGTAGAACTCAGGGACTTTAAGCATACACGAGTATCCACCTACCATACATAACACATTTTAGGGATAACAGAACAGTTCTCCAAAGCAGTCCATAAGTCCGCACAGAGCATAATGGATTTGATGAGCCATGGTATAGTCCCTTTAGCCAATACCTCTAGGAAGTCCTGCTTCCGTTTCTAGGGATAAGAGCTCTTTATCCCCTACATAACAAGTTTGCTGCCACCTCGATTTCCTATCACCTCTAAGGTAATCGAAGGTGGTGTAGGCCACCATTGTAAGCTGCAGTGATGCACATTTCTCACCAGGGTAATGCTGCTTCTCCGCCACGGTAAAATTGCACAGCATGTCCTGCGATGGTCTATCCCTGCTGAAGGCCAGGTGATCCACCTGTCCGAGGTGAATAGTATGGCCAGACATACTCTGTGTGGTAAGTGCAGCTGCGTAGCCGCCATTGTCTGCAATAGTGACAGTAGGTAGCACAGTTAGACACACTGCATCGCTCCTTATAATCCTGGCATCCTTTCCTTCAAGCAGGTTAGTGCTCACTCTGGGGTCTATAGCTTCAAATTTGGCATGTGGGATGGATGATGGGCATTGGGGTTCCTGAGCGATACCGCTATTGGAGATTTCAATAAAGATGGCTGTAGAAAAATCAAGTTCAGCAGAGTCTGCTGCATCACTCTGAAGAGCTTCCTTTAGCGCGTATTCGAAAGCAGCCTGAAAGTCGTTTAGGAGGTTATTCATCTCCCTGAGGATGTGAGCCCCCGATAACATACTGCCCCTATGTAGCTGCAATCAGTGGTAAAACCAATGAGGGGTTCTCAGCCCATCTGATATCTCTCCCTTGTCTCCTCGTGGGTAGGGAAATGGTTGTTCTCATGGATTCCGTCTTAAACAAGAAGCATCTGAGCTTTGATATTCTTGCCTTCAGAAATCGTTTCCTGTAGTTTTGTGCTCCTAGGTCTCCTGGGTCATTAAACTCAGTATTTATAATATATCAGAGGCTAAATGATCCCCCAATTTGATGTTTATATAAAATATAGCAGGAGCTACCACAATGTACGACTGCCCGCCCCCCAACCATATTATTTAACGTTGTATTTTGAGTTAATAAAAACAGGTTCAGATATGTACATGGATACAGAACAGGGCAGGTTGTAATGAGTGGCACATTGCATGTAGTTCACAGCTTGCCTTATTTGATGTACTCCTGTTTATCTGTATATTGATGGGGTTTTTTTATTATGGCATATATTGTATGTATTTGATACCTTAATCAAAATAAATATTATAAAAAAAAAAAATTGACAATCCTCCCAAAATACCTTTATCTATTTCAAGTACTCCCACTTGATCTACACTCTCACTATTTGACAACGCAACAGAAACAAATAGAAACATTTATTTAGTCATACCACCGACCAAGAGTAGCAAAACAGACCTTATACCTAAACAGGGAAGATGGCGGCCTAGGAATTCCCAACCTGACTACTTTAGGGCTACCCATCTAGCACGTATTGCTGCATGGAATCATAACAACCCTTTTAAGTCATTGGTCCAACTAGAAGCAGTGCTCCCCAATGTTCTTTCTTTGGGCGAGATGTGTTGGATCCCTAAAAGATACAGACCAACAACATGCACCACCGACTACTATGTAGCAAGCACACTCAAAACATGGGACAAAACAATCCAATTAAATCACAGAATCACAAGCCAAATATCCCCTTTCACCCCACTCTAGGGACTCCCATTGTTCCTCCAGCCCGAATTGACACAAACAAACAATCTCTATAACTGATTAATTACAACAACTACCAATATCTTCACTGTTTAAAGATGGACATTTCAGAATGCAAAATGACTTACAACATATAGGAACACCTTTTCACAAATGGTTTGTATATATTCAAATTCGTCACACAATTCAAATAAATCCACATAAGCTAAATTTTGTTAGACCTAACACACAATTTAAATCCTTATGTATTAATTTATACTATGCTTAGAGGCTGCTTTCCAACACATAAACCCCTATACATAAATAAGTGGGAAAATTAACTGCAAGAAACATTTACGGAAGAATAATGAAGCAAATTCTTTAAATTGAATAAGAAAGCATCCATCTCCCCAATCATTGTAGAACTTAACTACAAAATCCTATCAAGATGGTACCTCACACCCCACTGACTCCACAGTATCTTCACTGGTGCCTCCTCACTGGGTTGGCGACATTGTGGTGAAATAGGCACTCTCCCATATCTGGTGGCATTGCCCTCAGATAAAAACATTTTTGGAAAACATCACCTTACACATTAACTCAATATTAGGCACAACACTCAAACTTCGCCCTTCCATAATACTCCTCAATGACCTCCCCCAAATCCCCTGTCTGTATTATAGGAAATTGTTACAATGTATGATAAATTGCGCCAAGAGATTTAATACCTAGATTTTGGAAAAAAGCGACAACACCCACCTTACAAATGTGGCTAAAGGAAGTGATCATGTTCTCTCTTTGGAAAAACTCCACTACTGCTTTCAAGGTAAAGCTGATTTTATCTTAGACCTCATATTTATATGGGACCAGAAAACAACAATATAACCTAAAGTACCTGTGACACAAAACCTTCTTCTCACCCCCCCTCCCCCTATTTAATTAAAAAAATAACTGTTTGCTGTTTGTGATTTATTTTCATCATTAAATTGTACACAACCTTTTAAATGACCTGAGGCTCTGGCTCCTACTTAGCATATGCAGGAGTTCACATTATATAAAAAATATGTGTCTGTTATTTGCTTATAGCTGTCACATGGTACAGGTGCAGAACTACATTTATCGGAAAACAATTTACTATGACTTTAAAAAGAGAAGTAGGTTTTATTGCATTGTAGTTTTATTATGCATCTGTTGATTTTATAATTCTATATGTTATGGTCCTTTTAAATGGACTGAATTTGCCAAAAGAACATATCTCATTATATTATCACTCCTTGTAAACAAAACATCTTTCTTTTCTTAACTCTATCCAAGATAACAATTGAAATGAACATTTTAGTGCCTATCTTGCAGTGTGATTTAAGACAACTCAGTATTGACCAAGAGAAGTTAAAGGACTGGGGGTGGAGCACATGACAAAATGTCTGACAGTGAGAATTAGTAGGAAGTACAATACCAATACTGCAGTATCCAATTTAACTTATATTTATACAACTGATTTTAAACATTTCTTTCAGGAGAAAATATTGTTTCATATAAATGATATAAAACAAAGATTATAATATATTTGTAAAGTTGTGATATGGTCCCACTTAAATTGATTTTCTACCATTATGTTGTATAGATCTGGGAAGATTCATATTTAAGGGGCAATTATAACACCCACATAGTTAACTGTACTAAATACTTGTGCTGAATCAATAGCACATATGTAATAACCTAATCAGCTGATCTGTATCACATGAATTGTTATGTGTGCCTTTAATTATACCATGCATACAGTTAATCAGAACCATTATTTATTATAATCTGTCTAAACCATTTAATATACTTTTTACAGACACAGCCAGAATACTGAGAGATATCAGGTATTGATGTAACTGGAGTGAATAAGGGAACCTTCTTCCTGAGCACAGACATTGGAGCCTGTTATCAGCATGAACTCATATGTGTTAGGTGAGCAAAATAGATATTATGCTGACTTTAATTACTGGCAAAATAGATCACGCATTAAACAAATATAAACTATTATATTTATATCTGCATCTTTAAGAACATTTGTGTCAGTGACGTTATAAAGATGGAGCAACCTCCATTGGACTGAGGAGGAGGGTAAAAAATACTACTCCCCCCTCTGTCCTTTTAGACAGACCATGTCTAACAACTGCCTAACCTCACCCCCTGACCTGGTTCATTACTCAGAACACCTGCAACTCCACCTTACCCTGCCCTGACCTCGCTCATGGAACATCTATAACTGCACTTATGCCTACATTGTTCCCATGTGTGTAACACCCACAACTCAGTCATTTAGTTTACTATGCTGTAGTAATGTTTACATTCTATGTCATCCTTTTTTAATTTGTGATTTACAAGTAAATACATTTAATAATACAATTGGTTGGCATTTTGAGTATAAAAAAGTTTTTTTTAATTGAGATGGATTATATTATAATGAATAAACAGTCTTATTTTTCTTTATTACATTTCTTTTTATGTAGACAAACACGTGAATAGTTCATATCCATCCTTCACTACAGAAAGCATCAGAATGATTCCACAAACTCCAGTAGTCTTAGACACCAATGACTATTCACAAACATTGGGGATATCACAAAAGATATTAACAGACGATGGTGAATTGGCAGGAACTGTGCAGAAATCATTATGTACAGAGAGTAATTTAGTTATCAAACAAGAAGACAACATTTATGCCTTATCTAGTGAAATGATTATCCCAGAAGATAAACCACACACATTTACTGAGTTTTCAAAATATATTAAAGAAGGGAAAAGTCTACAGTCTAGCCAAATGATTCAAACAAAGGAGAAACCTTTCAAATCTACAGAATGTAAGAAAAGATTTAGATGGAAGTCTCATCTACTAGAACACCACAACATTTACACAGGTGAGAAACCACACACATGTACTGAGTGCGGCAAATGTTTTACACGAAAGAGTGAGCTGAAAAATCATGAAAGGATTCACACAGGAGAAAAGCCGTTTACATGTACAGAGTGTGGAAAAAGTTTTACACAAAAGGGTCATCTGAAAATTCATGAAAGGATTCACACAGGGGAAAAGCCTTTCACGTGTACAGAGTGTGGAAAATGTTTTACACAAATGGATCATCTGAAAACTCATGAAATGATTCACACAGGGGAAAAGCCTTTCACATGTACAGAGTGTGGAAAAAGTTTTACAGTAGAGAGTAATCTGAAAGAGCATGAAAGGATTCACACAGGAGAAAAGCCTTTCACATGTACAGAGTGTGGAAAAAGTTTTACAGTAGAGAGTAATCTGAAAAAGCATGAAAGGATTCACACAGGAGAAAAGCCTTTCACATGTACAGAGTGTGGTAAATGTTTTACACGAATTGATTGTCTGAAAACTCATGAAAGGAGTCACACAGGGGAAAAGCCTTTCACATGTACAGAGTGTGGAAAATGTTTTAAACAAATAAGTAGTCTAAAATATCATGAAAGAAGCCACACAGGTGAAAACTCTTTCACATGTACAGAGTGTGGGAAATGTTTTACAAAAAAGAGTCATCTAAATACTCATGGGAGGATTCACAAGGGAAGAAACCTTTCACATGTTTAGAAATTGAAACAAAAGGTTTTTATTGAAATCAGGTATCACAAAACACCAAATATTTACACACAAATAAACTTTATATACACAGTGTACAAACCTTTTTACAATTATCCTAAAGAGGACAAACTCTTGTAAATACAATCAGTTTAGCTTTGCTGGGCTGAGTCATTGGATTCTAATATTCAGAATTCCAACACTGCAGTACTATGTCTCAAACCATGTCTGCACAGAATGAAAATCCCTAGATAGATATATATATATATATAGATAGATAGATAGATAGATATAAAGCTAGGGGTTTTCGGATGTTAGCACCAGTCTATTTTGGGACACCTTGTAAGTG
Source organism: Bombina bombina (assembly GCF_027579735.1). Classification (NCBI taxonomy): domain Eukaryota; kingdom Metazoa; phylum Chordata; class Amphibia; order Anura; family Bombinatoridae; genus Bombina; species Bombina bombina. Next base: position 43,087,967 of record NC_069503.1, read on the forward strand.
GTGACTGGCTTAGCAGAATATGGCCATATTGTGTGACTAAGATCCCATTTTTATTTAAAAGCATATTTAATAGGCAAAACTTTTTGCAGCATAAATATGTTAATAATATTGTGAGACAATGATCCCAATTTTATTTTAACAATTTAAAGAATATTTAGCAAATATATTTTTTGAAGTATATATAAATATTTTATAAATATGTGGACTTAAGTGTTTGTATGTGCGCCAATACTTGTGTTGTAGATACCCCTCAAACCAAATGTTTTTTTGGGGGGGGGTTCTTACCTGAGTTGCATGACTTATTGAAATTAGTTTTGCCCTGCAAAAAAAACATTGATCTAGATAGAGACAGTATTCTTGATACTCAACCCAAATGTAGTAAATATAACCTCAGTGATGAAACCATGTTTATTACCCAATATAATATAAATCACAAAAAAATACATCACTCTATCAACAAACATTGGCCCTTTTTTCAAAGAGATCCCATCTTGAAGAGTATTGTAAACAATTGACCGATGACCATATATAAAAGAGCTCCTACCCTTCGGAATATATTGGCACCCAGTAAAAGGGTTAAACACACTAATTTCAATAAGTCATGCAACTCAGGTAACATCCCCCCAAAAAAACTTGCAAATACATTAAAGCAGGAGCAAAAAGCTTCAAGTCCAATAAGTCAGGGGAAACTTTCGAAATCACACAAATTTCTAATTGTGACTCCAGTAATGTAGCTTATCGTATAGATTGTTTATGTGGCCAGCAATATGTGGGGCGCACCTCAAGAGCTATGAGAACTAGATGGGGTGAACATTTCAGAAATTGTAAAAACAAAAAAATTAAACATAGCATTCCTAATCATTGCAATACCCATCATTCTAATAATCCTTATATATATATACAGTATATATATATATATATATATATATATATATATATATATATATATATATATATATATATATATATATATATATATATATATATATATATATATATATATATACAAAAATAAAAATTTATGCCCATAGATCATATATCTAAATCTTCTGATTATAATCGATTAGTCAGACTTCGTCAGAGAGAAACCTTTTGGATTCATAAATTGCAGACCTTGTTCCCTCTTGGTTTAAATTCTAATGTAGATTTAGCAGCGTTCAATTGAATACCATTTCTGATTCACTTTCTTCTAACATTAACATCAGTCTCACTTATTCCTTACTATTTCTTCTGCATTAACACTTTTTTCACTCATTCTCCCTACCACCTTCATATTCACATCAAACAGTCTGATCACCATGTACATCATTATCATCTACACACATTTAGGTTCATTAGTTCATATCTTCTGTTTAGATGAAAACACAGATGTTTTATATATATATTCACCTTTTTGACAAAGATTACCTCTTTTATATTTAATATAGTTTCAGCAATTTCATGTCATGTCACTTTTTTATTTCATTCCATGTTTTTTATACATTTATCAACATAGGTTAACTAAAAAAAATTGTTCAAACATTTACTTTTTAGGGCCACTCAGCTAGCTCCCACTAACATTTGAGCATAATTATATATTTTTATAAAAAAAACTATCCTTAATTTATTTTATACACCAAGCCATTCATTCACACTTAGGTTTATTAGTCTATATATGTATCTATTTTATTGCCCAGACGAGAACACAGTCATTTTGTTATATATATTTGATTTCATTAAAATAGATTTTTTTTATACAGTTATCTCTCATACAATTATCTGGTCTCTTCGCATTTTAGGTTATTATTAAAAAAAATTATTACTAAATATTAATATTTTGGGCCATGTTTCAGCTAGCTCCCACTAATTGTTTTAAAAAATATATATATTTTTTTTTTCATTTTTTTTACAAGATCATATATAGATTGTCCATATAGTCAGCTGTTGATTTATATACAGCTGGGCACATCCGTTTATTTAACTACTCATCTCATTGTTTAGATGGAAATTTTGTTCTTTACATACCAAAACATTTTAAAAAAAGATTTTTCATTCATATTTTTTGTCGATTGCATTTAGGTCACAATTATATGTCTTCTATGTCTTGTGACATTAGTCAAACAGAAATTTACTTTGAGTATAACACACTAATTTTTGGGCTAACTCAGCTAGCTCCCACTAACTCATGCAGAAAGTTTTTTTAAAGAATTAATTTTACAAAAAAATCTTGTTTAGAATATTTATTCATATATATGATGTTGATCAGGGATTTCTGCTGCTGTTGTCCTTTTCTTGTTCATCATGACACCACATATATTGTTCTACACACGTTATCTTAGACAGTTGTTACACTTATTTACTGTTATCCAAGTTACTGGGTTCATTACACAAACTGCTGTTTCATTATTTTTTTTATTGGAGACAATGATTTATCCCAAACATTGTCACAAAAAATGGTATATATTTTGTTATATATATTGACTCTCCCAGTTGTTTTTGAAATAACAACAAATGTATATATTTTTTATTGATGCAACAAAGTGTATACTATCCTATTTTACCTATTTCATTGTAACACATGTGTTTCATAGTATATCTTATGAATTTACAAATATCCTTAATTACATATTTATTACTCCTATTCCTTTCACAACAAAACCCTCCTTTTTTATCTTTTAAAACATTATATGCATTTTTCTAGATATTTTTTCCTAAAAAAAGTCTCATCACAGATTTCTTTGCTTGTTTGCAAATACACATATTAGTGAATAATTGATTCCACACTTGACACCTTAACCCTCCGTTGTCCATTGGATGATTTGAAAGTGCTGGATAACCAATGAAACACACTGTGGCAGCTTTAAAAAGTGCTTTTTTATTTGTTTTTTTATCTTATTTTTATGCCTGATGAAACGACTGTGTTGTGTGGTCGAGAAACGCGTTGCAGCAACATTAAACTTGTCTTTTAACATTTATATACGGAGGAGTCTTTCTGTCTGATTATTCAGATTGAATTTGCTCTATCTGCACAGAGAACTTTCAAACCATTACATCACAATTGGTTTGCCTGCACCACATCTTCAGCCTGTTGTTTGATACTTGGATTCAAACTTCCCTGGGATCTTACCTGTGGCCTCAGAACTGGTCTCAACCTTGATACATGGTCAGTATCCAGTTAGCTGACTACTGCAAGTGTAAGCCTGCCTGTTTGCACTATCTAGTGCCTTCATAAATTGTGAGTTTTACCATTTACCTTCTTTATTATATATAACATATGGATTTCACTATGAGGCGCCCATTTTCTTTCTAACCTTGATCATTGAGGTGAACGGAGATCATTCCCCCAAGTGGAGCTGCCTGATACACTCCTTTTTTTTACTTGGATTGGAAAAAAATTTCAGCGATTGAACTTTTGTTTCTTTAACATGAACACTATATCTGTCATGTATTAAGGTTAACCAATTTCACATTTGTCACAAGAATTTATTAATTTTTTACTTTATCATATTAAATAATATTTTACCATTTCACTAATTTTTACTCATTCCTTAGAGTCCACTTATCATTCATACACCTTTTAAAACCAATTTTTTTTTGTATCATTTTTTCACATTATAAACATTTCTACCAATTCTCTTTTTTTCCCCCATTAGTTATTTTTAGTGCCCCACCTCCTGGGTGTTTCATCACCTTCACTTTTCAATATCAAATTAACCCCCGACCTACACAAACCCAGATTAGTAATCACCAGCAAGACTTTTTATACACAGACATTTTATGTAACTTAAAGCGATAGAAAATTACACTTTCATGATTCAGATAGAATGTGTCATTTTAATTTCACTTCTGTTATCAAGTGTATTTACTACTGAGAGGTGACTGGTGGTTACACACATGTGCCTCTTGTCATTGGCTCATCATATATGCTCAGCTAGCTCCCAGTATTATATTGCTGCTCTATAGCTGACTTTGCAGGAGTTAAATACATAGTTATAAACCATCAGTGGTACAATAATAAACCAATCTAACATATTAAAATAATTTTGCCCCTTTATATCCCTTTAATTAACAGCAGAGACGATAACAATTATTTCTAGATAATCAATATCTTGGTAAATTTGTCACAATGTTATCTTCATTAAACAAGGATTTACACCAAGATAGCACAAAGCTAGATCTGACTAAAGGGACAGTAAACAGCTTGAGACTGTAATATAAACTGACTAATTATTCCTAGGAAAACAACTTTACCGTATACTTTCATTGTCTAATAGTATTGTTATATCAGCTGTGTGCCGGGATATTATCTGTGTGTCACAGACGTACAGTGACTAATAGTGCAATAAACACATAGAAATAACTTCACTGACTCACTATTTATTGTCTAATAGTATTGTTATATCAGCTGTGTGCTGGGATATTATCTGTGTGTCACAGACGTACAGTGACTAATAATGCAATAAACACATAGAGGTAACTTCACTGACTCACTATTTAATGTCTAATAGTATTGTTATATCAGCTGTGTGCCGGGACATTATCTGTGTGTCACAAACGTACAGTGACTAATAATGCAACACAAAGAAATAACTTCACTAACTCACTATTTAATGTCTAATAGTATTGTTATATCAGTTGTGTACCGGGATATTATCTATGTGTCACAAACATACAGTGACTAATAGTGCAATAAACACATAGAAATAACTTCACTCACTCACTATTTAATGTCTAATAGTATTGTTATATCAGCTGTGGGCCGGGATATTATCTGTGTGTCACAGACGTACAGTGACTAATAATGCAATAAACACATAGAAATAACTTCACTCACTCACTATTTAATCAGATTTTTCCTACCTTAATTCCGATTGGCTGATAGAATCCTATCAGCCAATCGGAATTCGAGGGACACCATCTTGGATGACGTCCCTTAAAGGAACCTTCATTCATCGTCTAGCTGTCGGTAGAAGAGGATGTTCCGCGCCGGAGGTCTTTAAGATGGAGCCGCTCCTCGTCGGATGGATGAAGATAGAAGATGCCGCTTGGATGAAGATGTTTGCCGGTCCGGTTGTCCTCTTCTTGCCGGATAGGAGGAAAACTTCGGAGCCTCTTCTGGACCTCTTCTTGCCGGATAGGAGGAAGACGTCGGAGCCTCTTCTGGACCTCTTCTTGCCGGATAGGAGGAAGACTTTCGGAGCCTCTTCTGGACGGATCGGTGATACCCGGCGTGGTGAAGATAAAGTAGGGAGATCTTCAGGGGCTTAGTGTTAGGTTTTTTAAGGGGGGTTTGGGTTAGATTAGGGGTATGTGGGTGGTGGGTTGTAATGTTGGGGGGGTATTGTATGTTTTTTTTACAGGCAAAAGAGCAGAATTCTTTGGGGCATACCCCGCAAAAGGCCCTTTTAAGGGCTGGCAAGGTTAAAAGAGCTGTAAACTATTTATTTTAGAATAGGGTAGGGCATTTTTTTATTTTGGGGGGCTTTGTTATTTTTTTAGGGGGCTTAGAGTAGGTGTAATAAGTTTAAAATTCTTGTAATCTTTTTTTATTTTTTGTAATTTAGTGGGGTTTTTTTTGTAATTTAGTGGGTTTTTTTTTGTAATTTAGTTTATTTGATTTAATTGTAGATAATTGTAGGTAGTTTATTTAATTAATTTATTGATAGTGTAGTGTTAGGTTTAATTGTAACTTAGGTTAGGATTTATTTTACAGGCAATTTTGTAATTATTTTAACTAGGTAGCTATTAAATAGTTATTAACTATTTAATAGCTATTGTACCTAGTTAAAATAAATACAAAGTTGCCTGGAAAATAAATATAAATCCTAAAATAGCTACAATATAATTATTCGTTATATTGTAGCTATATAAGGGTTTATTTTACAGGTAAGTATTTAGCTTTAAATAGGATTAATTTATTTAATAAGAGTTAATTTTTTTCGTTAGATAAAAATTATATTTAAAGGGACACTCAGGTTAAATTAAATTTTCATGATTCAGATACAGCATGTAATTTTAACTTTCCAATTTACTTCCATTAAAAAAAATGTACACAGTCTTTTATATTTACAATTTTTGAGTCACCAGATCCTACTGAGCATGTGCAAGAATTCACAGACTATACGTATATGCATTTGTGATTGGCTGATTGCCATCACATGGTACAAGGGGAGTGGAAATATACATAACTTTGAAATTTGTTATAAAAAAATCTATTACTTATTTGAAGTTCAGACTAAGTGCTATTGCATTGTCTTGTTATCTTGCATTTGTTGATTATGCAAAGCTAATGTGTTGACTGGTCCTTTAACTTAGGGGGGTGTTAGGGTTAGGGTTAGACTTAGCTTTAGGGGTTAATACATTTATTATAGTAGCGGCGCGGTCCGGTCGGCAGATTAGGGGTTAATAATTGTAGGTAGCGGCGACGTTGGGGGGGGGGGCAGATTAGGGGTTAATAAATATAGGGGTCGGCAGTGTTAGGGGCAGCAGATTAGGGGTACATAGGGATAATGTAGGTTGCGGCGGTGTGCGGTCGGCAGATTAGGGGTTAAATAATTTTATTAGAGTGGCGGCGATGTGGGGGGACCTCGGTTTAGGGGTACATAGGTACTTTAGAGCACAGTAGTTAAGAGCTTTATGAACCGGCGTTAGCCCAGAAAGCTCTTAACTCCTGGCTTTTTTCTGCGGCTGGAGTTTTGTCGCTAGAGTTCTAACGCTGACTTCAGCCAAGACTCTAAATACCGGTGTTAGAAAGATCCCATTGAAAGATAGGATACGCAATTGACGTAAGGGGATCTGCGGTATGGAAAAGTCACGGCTGGAAAGTGAGCGTTAGACCCTTTCCTGACTGACTCTAAATACCAGCGGGCTAACGCAGAACTCTAAATCTAGGCGATATATTTTGTGTAGCTGTTATGTGCTAGTGTTAATAATATATATTTTGTGTAGCTGTTATGTGCTAGTGTTAATAATATATATTGTGTAGCTGTTATGTGCTAGTGTTAATAATATGTATTGTGTAACTGGTATGTGCTAGTGTTAATAATAGATATTGTGTAACTGTTATGTGCTAGTGTTAATAATATATATTTTGTGTAGCTGTTATGTGCTAGCTTTAATAATATATATTGTGTAGCTATTATGTGCTAGTGTTAATAATATATATTGTGTAGCTGTTATGTGCTAGTGTTAATAATATATATTGTGTAACTGTTATGTGCTAGTGTTAATAATATATATTGTGTAACTGTTATGTGCTAGTGTTAATAATATATATTGTGTAGTGATGTCGCGAACCTAAAATTTTGCGTTCGTGAACGGTGAACGCGAACTTCCGCGAACTGGGCGAACTGCCATTGACTTCAATGGGCAGGCGAATTTTAAAACCCACAGGGACTCTTTCTGGCCACAATAGTGATGGAAAAGTGGTTTCAAGGGGACTAACACCTGGACTGTGGCATGCCGGAGGGGGATCCCTGGCAAAACTCCCATGGAAAATTAAATAGTTGATGCAGTGTCTGGTTTTAAGCCATAAAGGGCCTAAATCACCTAACATTCCTAAATTGTTTGGAATAACGTGCTTTAAAACATCAGGTATGATGTTGTATCGATCAGGTAGTGTAAGGGTTACGCCCGCTTCACAGTGACAGACCAAACTCCCCGTTTAACGCACTGCAAACAACCGCAAACAGTCCATTTGCACAACCACGAGATCGATAGATTTGATAGATAGATACATAGATTACATAGATCAATAGATGCAATATACATTTGATAGATACAAATTACATAGATCAAAAGATGCAATATACATTTTATAGATACGAATTACATAGATCAATAGATGCAATATACATTTGATAGATACGAATTACATAGATCAATAGATGCAATATACATTTGATAGATACGAATTGCATAGATCAATAGATGCAATATACATTTGATAGATACGAATTGCATAGATCAATAGATGCAATATACATTTGATAGATACGAATTGCATAGATCAATAGATGCAATATACATTTGATAGATATGAATTACATAGATCAACAGATGCAATATACATTTGATAGATACGAATTGCATAGATCAATAGATGCAATATACATTTGATAGATACGAATTGCATAGATCAATAGATGCAATATACATTTGATAGATACGAATTGCATAGATCAATAGATGCAATATACATTTGATAGATACTATTGATAGTTAGATAGATTTGATAGATAAATAGCTAATTTGAAAGATATATAATTTCCCAGACAGAGAATTACAAAGACGTGCAGCCTGGGACCCATGGTAACATTACTTCCTTTTGCACAATCGAGTATACCAGTTGCAGAGGTTCTGACCCTCCATTCTGGCTGCACCTCTCCCTGCAAGAGAGATCTGTTACAGAGTCTGTGGGCCTGTATGCAAAGAGCTGGCCTGCCTGAAAGGAGCAGCAAGGCAGATCAAAAGATGCAATATACATTTGATAGATACAAATAACATAGATCAATAGATGCAATATACATTTGATAGATACGAATTACATAGATCAGAAGATGCAATATACATTTGATAGATACGAATTACATGTATCAAAAGATGCAATATACATTTTATAGATACGAATAACAGATCAAAAGATGCAATATACATTTGATAGATACGAATTACATAGATCAAAAGATGCAATATACATTTGATAGATACGAATTACATGTATCAAAAGATGCAATATACATTTTATAGATACAAATAACATAGATCAAAAGATGCAATATACATTTGATAGATACGAATTACATAGATCAAAAGATGCAATATACATTTGATAGATACGAATTACATGTATCAAAAGATGCAATATACATTTTATAGATACGAATAACATAGATCAAAAGATGCAATATACATTTGATAGATACGAATAACATAGATCAAAAGATGCAATATATATTTGATTGATACGATTGATAGTTATATAATTTCCCTGACAGAGTATAATAATTAGACATGTGGTCTGAGACCCATGGTAAGGTTACTTCCTTTCACACAATCAAGTATACCAGTTGCAGAGGTTCTGACCCTGCATTCTGGCTGCACCTCTCCCTGCAAGAGAGATCTGTTACAGAGTCTGTGGGCCTGTATGCAAAGAGCTGGCCTGCCTGAAAGGAGCAGCAAGGCAGATCAAAAGATGCAATATACATTTGATAGGTACGAATTACATAGATCAAAAAATGCAATATACATTTGATAGATACGAATTACATAGATCAAAAGATGCAATATACATTTGATAGATACGAATTACATGTATCAAAAGATGCAATATACATTTGATAGATACGAATTACAGAGATCAATAGATGAAATATATATTTGATTGATACGATTGATAGTTATATAATTTCCCTGACAGAGTATAACAATTAGACATGTGGTCTGTGACCCATGGTAAGGTTACTTCCTTTCGCACAATCGAGTACAGGTTGGGGTCCGGGATTGCCTTTTTGTGCTGTCTGATTCTTTCAGGTATACCAGTTGCAGAGGTTCTGACCCTGCATTCTGGCTGCACCTCTCCCTGCTAGAGAGATCTGTTCCAGAGTCTGTGGGCCTGTATGCAAAGAGCTGGCCTGCCTGAAAGGTGCAGCAAGGCAGAGGGATCGATTCCTGCCTAGAAGCAGACAGGCAGAGGGGACGCTACCTGCCTGGGAGCCCACTGAGACCAGCACAGCTGGGGGAGATACAGTCGCTGGCTTGACCCCAGACTCAGCCACGATAGCCCTTGTCCCACTATTTGGAGGCAGAGGGATCTATTCCTGCCAAGAAGCAGAATGGCAGGGGGATTTATTCCTGCCTAGAAGCAGACAGGCAGAGGGGACGATACCAGCCAAGAAAGAGCTGCAGGGCAGAGAGGATGCTATCTGACTGGGAGTCCACTAAGACCAGCCCAGCTGGGGGAGATACAGCCGCTGGCTTGAACTCGGTCTCAGCAACTATATCTCTGGTCCACCTATCCAGTGGCCACCCCTGGGTTTTGACAGAGGAAGGGAGACCCCCTAGTGGAGTACCGCTACATCCTGGAGATGCAAAAAGATGTTTGGACACCCAGTACAGGTCGTTCTCCTTCAGCCTTTTTATACGAGTGTCCCCGACCCTTAACAGGCACAACAGCATGAAATACCACATATGCCATCCTTTTGCACAATAGAGTACAGGTATGGCATCGATTTTAGGAACCGGGAGATGGAAAAAGATGCTTGGACACCCAGTACAGATCGTTCTCCTTCAGCATTTTTATACGATTGTCCCCGACCCTCAACAGGCACAACAGCATGAAACACCACATATGCCATCCTTTTGCACAATAGAGTACAGGTATGGCATTGATTTTAGGAACCGGGAGATGGAAAAAGATGCTTTAACACCCAGTACAGGTCGTTCTCCTTCAGCCTTTTTATATGAGTGTCCCCGACCCTCAACAGAAACAACAGCATGAAACACCACATATGCCATCCTTTTGCACAATAGAGTACAGGTATGGCATCGATTTTAGGAACCCGGAGATCATTTTTAGGAACCGGGAGATGGAAAAAGATGCTTGGACACCCAGTACAGGTCGTTCTCCTTCAGCCTTTTTATACGAGGTTCCCTGACCCTCAACAGGCACAACAGCATGAAACACCACATATGCCATCTTTTTGCACTATCGAGTACAGGTATGGCATCGATTTTAGGAACCCGGAGATCATTTTTAGGAACCGGGAGATGGAAAAAGATGCTTGGACACCCAGTACAGGTCGTTCTCCTTCAGCCTTTTTATACGAGGGTCCCCGACCCTCAACAGAAACAACAGCATGAAACACCACATATGCCATCCTTTTGCACGAACGAGTACAGGTATGGCATCGATTTTAGGAACCCGGAGACGATTTTTAGGAAGGAACCGGGAGATGGAAAAAGATGCTTGGACACCCAGTACAGGTCGTTCTCCTTCAGCCTTTTTATACGAGGGTGCACGACCCTCAACAGGCACAACAGCATGAAATACCACATATGCCATCCTTTTGCACAATCGAGTACAGGTATGGCATCGATTTTAGGAAGGAACCGGGAGATGGAAAAAGATGCTTGGACACCCAGTACAGGTCGTTCTCTTTGAGCCTTTTTATACAAGGGTCCACGACCCTCAACAGGCACAACAGCATGAAACTCCACATGTGCCATCCTTTTGCACAATAGAGTACAGGTATGGCATTGATTTTAGGAACCCGGAGATAATTTTTAGGAACCAGGAGATGGAAAAACATGCTTGGACACCCAGTACAGGTTGTTCTCCTTCAGCCTTTTTATACGAGGGTCCCCGACCCTCAACAGGCACAACAGCATGAAACACCACATATGCCATCCTTTTGCACAATCGAGTACAGGTATGGCATCGATTTTAGGAACCCGGAGATAATTTTTAGGAACCGGGAGATGGAAAAAGATGCTTGGTCGGTCCTCCTACTTCAAATTTGGGGCACTGCGCATGCAATCTACTGTGCCACCAGATATGAGTGGTGTGTTAAGTAGTACTATTCTTAACAGTTTAATCACTGTTATGTGCCTTTTTTTTTTGGTTTGGGTTTTGTAGCCACAGTGCAGCACCAGAGGCCAGAAAAATTAGGCATGTAGAAATGACTGAAAAATAAGGTATTGTTGCAGCAACTGCTGTAGCAGCGGCCAGAAAATTTGATGTTTGTTTGACAGTTAGAAAGTGCCCTAAAACATTGCGGCTTGAACCCTAGTTGTTGGCGGATAAGTCACGCAAGTCATCCGGCATTCGAAGATAAAATACAGCAGCGTGTGTACCATTTGTAGCCCAAGGCAGCTCATCTCATCAGGCCTTTTTTACTCTAATGTATCGCACAATGTCAGTCCCTTCTGGATCCATCCCTCATTCATTTTAATAAAGGTGAGATAATCAAGACTTTTTTGACCTAGGCGACTTCTCTTCTCAGTGACAATACCTCCTACTGCACTGAAGGTCCTTTCTGACAGGACACTTGAAGCGGGGCAGGCCAGAAGTTCAATTGCAAATTGGGATAGCTCAGGTCACAGGTCAAGCCAGCACACCCAGTAGTCAAGGGGTCCATCGCTCCTCAGAGTGTCGAGATCCGCAGTTAATGCGAGGTAGTCTGCTACCTGTCGGTTGAGTCTCTGAGGCTGGATCCCGAAGGGCTGTGGCTTTGCATAGGAGTTAAAAAGGTCCGCATGTCCTCCATCAACAACACGTCTGGAAAGCGTCCTGTCCTTGCCGGCATGGTCGTGGGAGGAGGAGGATTACTTTCATCTCTTCCCCTGTTAGATTCCCGTTGTGCTGAGACATCACCCTTATACGCTGTGTAAAGCATACTTTTTAATTTATTTTTTAACTGCTCCATCCTTTCCGACTTGCGGGAATTCTGAAACATTTCAGTCACTTTATGCTTATACCGGGGGTCTAGTAGTGTGGACACCCAGTACAGGTCGTTCTCCTTCAGCTTTTTTATACGAGGGTCCCTCAACAGGCACGACCGCATGAAAGTCCCCATTTGCACAAGGTTGGATGCCGAGCTAATCATGTCCCGTTCCTTGTCCTCACTGATCTCACTGAAGGTATCTTCTTCTCCCCAGCCACATACAACACCACGGGTACCAGATAGGTGACAACAACGAGCATCCTGGGATGCCTGTTGTGCTTGGTCTTCCTCCTCAAAGCCACATTCCTCCTCTGACTCCTCTTCCTCACAATCCTCTTCCTGCGTTGCCGCTGGTCCAGCAAGCGATGCTGATAAGGCTGTTTCTGGTGGTGATGGAGACCACAACTCTTCCTCTTCACACTCATCTACAGCCTGATCCAGCACTCTTCGCAGGGCACGCTCCAGGAAGAAAAAAAATGGTATGATGTCACTGATGGTGCCTTCGGTGCGACTGACTAGGTTTGTCACCTCAAAAGGACGCATAAGCCTACAGGCATTGCACATGAGCGTCCAGTAATGTGGCAAAAAAATCCTCAGCTCCCCAGAGGCTGTCCTAGCACCCCGGTCATACAAATACTCATTAACAGCTTTTTCTTGTTGTAGCAGGTGGTCGGGCTGTCGCAAATCAAGCGCCTCACTGGCAGGATGTTTCGCCGCTGGATATCTGACAAGTGCGCCTTGGCCGTGTAGGAATGCCTGAAATGGCCACACACCTTCCTGACCTGCTTCAGGACGTCCTGTAAGCCTCGGTACTTATGCACAAAGCGTTGTACAATCAAATTACATACATGTGCCATGCACGGCACATGTGTCAACTTGCCCAATTTCAATGCCGCCACCAAATTACTTCCGTTGTCAGAAACAACTTTGCCAATCTCCAGTTGGTGCGGAGTCAGCCACTGATCCACCTGTGCGTTCAGGGCAGACAGGAGTGCTGGTGCGGTGTGACTCTCGGCTTTCAGGCAAGTCAACCCCAAGACGGCGTGACACTGCCGTATCCGGGATGTTGAATAGTACCTGGGGAGCTGGGGGGGTGTCGTTGATGTGAAGCAAGATGCAGCAGCAGAAGAGGACTCAGCCGAGGAAGAGGTTATGGAAGAGGATGGAGTAGGAGGAGTAGAGGAGGTAGCAGCAGGCCTGCCTGCAAGTCGTGGCGGTGTCACCAACTCCTCTGCAGAGCCACACATTCCATGCTTGTCAGCCGTCAGCAGATTTACCCAATGCGCAGTGTAGGTGATATACCTGCCCTGACCATGCTTTGCAGACCAGCTATCAGTGGTCAGATGGACCCTTGACCCAAAGCTGTGTGCCAGACATGCCATTACTTCCTTTCGCAAAATCGAGTACAGGTTGAGATTGCCTTTTGTGAAAAGAAATTTCGGCCGGGTACCTTCCACTGCGGTGTCCCAATAGCTACAAATTTTTTGAACGCCTCAGACTCCACCAGCTTGTATGGTAAAAGCTGGCGGGCTAAGAGTTCAGACAAGCCAGCTGTCAGATGCCGGGCAAGGGGGTGACTTTGGGAAATTGGCTTCTTACACTCAAACATGTCCTTGACAGACACCTGACTGTGGGCAGATGACCAGGAACTGCTACGTAAGAGAGACTGAGTGGCGGATGGTTGAGAGGGGGCAAGGAGGACAGTAGTGGTTGACGTGGCTGAAGATGCTGGACCAGGAGGAGGATGGCGGCTTTGAGTTTGTGTGCTGCTTCTACTCATGTGTTCATCCCATCGGCGTTTGTGATGTGAGACCATGTGCCTTCGCAAAGCAGTTGTACCTAGGTGGGTGTTGGACTTCCCACGACTCAGTTTCTTTTGGCACAGGTTGCAAATGGCATCGCTGTTGTCAGAGGCAGACACACAAAAAAAATGCCACACTGCTGAGCTCTGCGATGACGGCATTCTGGTGGTGGCAACAGCATGCGTTGATTGGCGTGCTGTCTGGCTGACCCCAGGTGCCGATGCATGCTGTCTGACTGTGCCACTAGCTCCTTGCGACGACCTACCCCTGCTTCCAACTCGTCTCCTCCTCTCTGTCTCCCCATCTGAACTTTCCCCCTCTTCTTCTTCTTTTCTAGCGGGCACCCACGTGACATCCACAGACGCATCATCATCAACTGCTTCACTTGTGTCTGACAAATCAACAAAGGAAGCAGCAGCGGGTACAACATCATCATCATCATCACACCGTATGTCCATGTCTGTAATGCTGCCTGTTTGAGACATATCACTGTTATCTACATCCTCTGTCAATGATGGTTGCGCATCACTCATTTCTTCCAAATGATGTGTCAATAACTCCTCTGACAGATCAAGTGAAGTGCTGTGGTGCTAGTTTTGGTGGTGGCGGAAGGCGGGCGAGTGGCACTGGTCACTTGAGAGGTGCCCCCAAGCTAAGCTGGAGGTGGATGGTGCGTCAAGGTTAGGAGCGGAAGCTGTAGAAGATTGGGTGTCCTGTGTTAGCCATTCAACTAGGTCCTCTTCAGAACTTTTCACGTTCATGGCACGTGGCCTCTGAACACTGTGCATAGTTGTAGGGTCAAAGGGAATCACAGCACCACGACGGCACTTGCAGGTTGCCCTTCCTCTGCCTGTCATTTTTTTTTAATGTCCACTTACACTACTATTAAACAAAATATGAGTGGTGCCACAGGGCAAGTGGGCACAGTATACGCTGTGAGCCTGACACAAAAAAGCAGACTGATGTTTCACAATCCAAAAAGTTTATTTTTTTTAAATGTACACTTACACTACTATTAAACAAGATATGAGTGGTGGCACTGGGCAAGTGGGCACAGTATACGCTGTGAGCCTGACACAAAAAAGCAGACTGATGTTTCACAGTCAAAAATGTTTATTTTTTAAATATTTAAACTACTGTTACAACAAATATGAGTGGTGCCACTAACTTGGCAAGTGGGCCTGGCACACATGCTGGCAGGCAGGCAGGCAACTTCAATTAGATTACAATAGCAGACTGATGTTTCACAGTCAAAAAAGTTTTTTTTTTAAATATTTACACTACTGTTACAACAAATATGAGTGGTGCCACTAACTTGGCAAGTGGGCCTGGTAAACACGCTGGCAGGCAGGCAACTTCAATTAGATTACACTAGCAGACTGATGTTTCACAGTCAAAAAATTTTTTTAAAAAAATATTTACACTACTGTTATAACAAATATGATTGGTGGCACTAGTTGGAAAGTGGGCTGGCACACACGCTGGCAGGCAGGCAACTGCAATTAAATAACACTAGCAGACTGATTGAAAAGTTTTTTTTAAAAAAAGATACACTAATGTTACACCAGATAGGAGTGGTGGCACTGAGGATGGAAGTAGGCACAGTATATGCTGGGAGCCTGACACACAGGCTGGCACTAGTGGCAGGCTGGCCTGGCAACGGCAATTAAATAACACTAGCAGACTGATGTAAAAGTTTTTTTTTTACAAAATTTAAACTAATGTTACACCAGATAGGAGTGGTGGCACTGAGGATGGAAGTAGGCACAGTATATGCTGGGAGCCTGACACACAGGCTGGTACTAGTGGCACGCTGGCCTGGCAACTAAAATTAAATAACAATAGCAGACTGATGTAAAAGTTTTTTTTTATAAAAATTTACACTAATGTTACACCAGATATAAGTGGTGGAAAACAGAGCAATTAGGCACAGTTGTGGGCTTGACACACAGGCCTGATGGAAAATGAAATTAGATTACACTAGCAAAATGATGTAAAAGTTTTTTTTTTTTTAAATTTACACTAATGTTACACCACATAAAAAGTGGTGGAAAACAGAGCAATTAGGCACAGTATATGCTGTGGGCCTGACACACAGGCCTGATGGAAAATTAAATTAGATTACACTAGCAAAATGATGTAAAAGTATTTTTTTTTTAAATTTACACTAATGTTCTCTTAGGCCCTTACACAGGCTGGCACTAGTGGCACGCTGGCCTGGCAACTAAAATTAAATAACAATAGCAAACTGATGTAAAAGTTTTTTTTTTTTAAATTTACACTAATGTTACACCAGATATAAGTGGTGGAAAACAGAGCTATTAATCACAGTATATGCTGTGGGCCTGACACACAGGCCTGATGGAAAATGAAATTAGATTATACTAGCAAACTGATGTAAAAGTTTTTTTTTTTTCAATTTACACTAATGTTAAGCAGATATCAGTGGTGGCACTAATCACAGTATATGCTGTAAGCCTCTCACACAGGCTGACAGGCAGGCAAATGCAAATAAAATTACAAAAAAAAAAAACCTGAAGTTCTAGCCCTAAAAAGGGCTTTTTGGGCTGAAGTTCTAGCCCTAAAAAGGACTTTTTGGGGTGCTGTCCTTACAGCAGAGATTGGATGAGTCCTTCAGGACTGTAGTGGACACTGAATACACTAGCCTAGCTATCTATTTCCCTATAAAATCAACAGCAGCAGCACTAAACCTCCTCTCACTAAGAATGCAGGATCGTAATTAATCTAAAATGGCTGCTGCCCAGGAGCTGGGAGGGAGTGTCTGCTGCTGATTGGCTGAAATGTGTCTGCAGACTGTGAGATACAGGGTCAAAGTTTCCTCAATGATGACAAATAGGGGGCGGATCGAACATCGCATATGTTCGCCCGCAGCGGCGAACGCGAACAAGCTAAGATCGCCGGGAACTGTTCTCCGGCGAAGAGTTTGCGACATCACTAATATTGTGTAGTAGTTATGTGCTAGTGTTAATAATATATATTGTGTAGCTGTTATGTGCTAGTGTTAATAATATATATTGTGTAACTGTTATGTGCTAGTGTTAATAATATATTATGTATAACTATTATGTGCTATTGTTAATAATATATAGCATGTAACTGTTATGTGCTAGTGTTAAAAATATATATTGTGTAGCTGTTATGTGGTAGTGTTAATAAGATATACTGTGTAGCTGTTATGTGCTAGTGTTAATAATATATATACTGTGTAGCTGTTATGTGCTAGTGTTAATAATATATATTGTGTAGCTGTTATGTGCTTAGGGTTGCCACCCGCCCCCGTTTCACCGGGACAATCCCGGTCTGAGGCTCTGTGTCCCGTGTCCCGGAACTAGCCTCAAATGCCCCGGGCTGAGCGCTCCCCTGGCGCAGCAATGACTCAAGCACAGACTTTGCAAACAATAAGCTGGCCAGAGGAGCGCTTACCCAGGGTTACTAACCAGCACCGGGTAGGAGGGGACCATACAGCTCTCAGTATTATCCCCTGACATTCACCCTCAGTATTAGCCTTACTGACAGGCAGCTCCATGTTGCCATGGTGATAAGGCTATGCCGGGTGACAGCCGCAAACCGCTTCTCATTGCGACCTTGAGGATGTGTGAGTGACACAGCGCCGTGCCATGCGGCTGAGGCAGAGAGTACAGCCAGTGGCTGGAAGTGGGACAGCAGAAAGAGCCAGTTTCCTGACTCAGCACACACATCACAGGCCCCCCCTGGCCCAGATCCCTGAGCTCAGCCCAGCCTCCTACATCGACAGAGAGATGATCCTGGCCGACTTCCAGGTACAGCTGAGGGAGCAGGCTAAACAAAGATCTGGGGGTGGATAGGCAGCCTGGGCTTTTGACAAACACTGAAGCAGGAGAAGAAGGGATCATATATATATTTACAGGGAGTGCAGAATTATTAGGCAAGTTGTATTTTTGAGGATTAATTTTATTATTGAACAACCATGTTCTCAATGAACCCAAAAAACTCATTAATATCAAAGCTGAATAGTTTTAGAAGTAGTTTTTAGTTTGTTTTTAGTTATAGCTATTTTAGGGTGATATCTGTGTGTGCAGGTGACTATTACTGTGCATAATTATTAGGCAACTTAACAAAAAACAAATATATACCCATTTCAATTATTTATTTTTACCAGTGAAACCAATATAAGATCTCAACATTCACAAATATACATTTCTGACATTCAAAAACAAAACAAAAACAAATCAGTGACCAATATAGCCACCTTTCTTTGCAAGGACACTCAAAAGCCTGCCATCCGGGGGGCGGAGCCAGCAACCAAACAAGAGAGACGTGTCTAAGAGAGCTCCTGCTGCAATTTATCTAATTTTGAGGTGGATTAGGGCTAATCCTCTGCAATTTACCCCAAAAACTATCTTAACCTCTGCAGGATATTTTATTCTCTATTTGAAGACCCCAGCGAATCACGGTGGACACAGTACTTTATCGCCCGTATCAGCTAGGAAAGGGCTAAGCTTTTGCGGCCCACACAGGTCATGGCGCCAAAAGTTAAGGAAACCTGGTCAGACATATACGCAGCTTTACAGGATTTGAGTGCACAGATGTCGCATAGATTTGCAGACATGTCTACCCACCTAAGATTGACTGTAACACAGTGTCTACAGACGGAGCGGGAAAAAGTGGAAAGCGTTTCTACACCGACTTACACAGATCGTCCCTGTATACAAAGGAAGTGGCTACCGGGCTCTATGCCAGACGTTTCTTGGTCTCCTAGTATCGCTATAGACCATCCCCAGCCCTGCATTAGCCCGGCTCAGAGAGATGCGGCAAGCACCTTGGAACAGAACTCCGTCCACTTGTTAGTGCAGAGGGAGCTCCGTGTAAATACTGGGCAGGTAAATATACCTTTTGAAGATCGGAGCCGACAATTCCCTTTATTGCCGCTCGACCACAGCCACCTAGATTGCGACTTCGCATGCAAGCATGAAAGAGGAGCCTTCTCTGAGCCTTTTACCACTGCAGAGACTTTAAAGAGGTACAGCCATATAATTTATAATAAAGATCTGTCGGATTACCTTTCTCTACCGGGTTACGACCGGACCGCTTCCCATACTGTATCAGGGACAGATGCACAGAGTGTGTTACTATCTGAGCCATACAGGAGAGACTTCCTACTTCATACTGCAGTACTTTTGAGCCCTTTCGATCCGGGTGGCTAAACTTGTAATGACTGCCCGATATCTCAAGCGCCCAACTCCCGCTGGTTTCTGGTTGAACTTGCTGCACCTAAGTCGCTCCTTGTGTGACTTGTACTTAATTCCTATGGGAGACTTTTCATTGTCACTGTGATGCCGTACTTTTAGAAATACCGACGTGTATTTTATTCTTTTTTTTTTTACCTATTTTTTTGGGACCTCTGTGGTGCCCCCTGCTCTTATTTAGTGGGTCATAATGTTATAATACTAAGTCATACTGTGATAACAGTTGAGTAGCTGGTTAACTTGACATATCCCCATGTCTCCCATTTTCTTTAATAGGTTAACTTCCTGAATATCTTGTACTTCTTTAAAGAATTCCTGCTGTATAGTAATTCCTGCTGTATCTTCCTATAGACTACACATGCAGGCATAAATTCAGAAATGGCACTCATATATCTCTTCCAAATAACAAGTGTTGAGGATAACTACTTGATTAGATGCGGGAAAATATGTATACACTAGCCAACAACTTAGATTCGATGCTAATTTTAAGTAAATATTTTTAAGTTTTTTTTCTTTTCTTTTCTTTTTATATAGACATTCTATCCCACACGTTCACTCTGGAAGATATGGCACTACAACATTAACCAGTTAAAATTACATACAAAGAAGCTATTATGTTTACAAAACCCTATTTTATAATACTTTTATCCATTGTATTTGCGCAGCTCTAAGATTAGCATTGGGTAATCTTATAAGTATGATATTAGCTAAACGTTAAGGTTATTGGCCTGATTACTGCTACTTTAGATACTATATAGTACTAATGTACTACCCTAACACATATTGTCATAATTTTACTGCCTACTCTCCACACCATCCCCCTTTAATCTTAAGCAACTATTCTTGACATAGTCCCCTCCCCATCTAAATTGAAAAGCTAACACAATTTATAAGATCTGATTTCCAACAGATGGTTTAATAAAGATAACAATATAGATGCTTAAGTTAATGTTAAAAATGTTTTCCCTTGCTCTCATTGCGCATGTGTATAATAGATCGTTATGTGTTACCTTAGCTAACTAATCTTACTCCGTAGAGCTCTGTTTAGATAACCTATATATACAAGAGGGGAAAAGTGCTTTGGCTGCTATACTGGAATATGCCCTATCTAGGTGGGATTAGGCAGGAATTAAGCCTTTTATGTCTATACTAATACTAGTGAGTCTTGGTTTTATAAATGTGCCCACTAGTCTCATGCACTATATTTTAACCAGAGGATTTAACCCTGGCTGCCTAGAGCGGTACTACCTTGGCGACTAGCTTTAAACGTGCGCATCTACATATTATATCCAAATGTTCTTCCTATGCAGCCACATAATATGTTTATGGTATATGCTGAGAGTCGCTAGTTTTGCAGCTGGGTGGTTCTTGTGTCTGTTACTTGTATAGTTGTTTTCTATGAGTAGTCGGCTATTGGGCCCTAGGTTGCCTTAAGAGACGGCCTTTTGAACAGAACACAATGCACTACCTAGCTTGTTTTATATATCTCTCATGACATTTGATTCCCATAGGCTTAAGGGCTACTCTCTTTCAGTCTCCTGGGCCCCCAGCTCCATACCAGGATACATAGTGATACTAGGCACATTAGATGCATAAGTAAGATACATCACCAGCACATGCTCCACAGTCATGGCATCCTCCTACCTAACAGCTGTATTCTGGGGCCTTTGACAACCTCCAGCTTTATACCTAAAACATTGCCTACCTGTTGTAATGATTGCATTTATATGTTAGTTTTGAGGATATATATGTTTGTGTTTATATGTTCTAGTTCTCACCTCTTCTCGTTATAGCTCATTTTATTAAAAAAGGGAGCTCTTGTCCATGATAAGCCTCTCTCCTCCCTTTCCCGCCGGAGCTTATTGCCAGCGGGTCATATCCCCACTCCTTTTTCCAGCTTTGTCTATAGATGACACTTCCCTAGGAGAGGGGCTCATCCGGAGATTCCCTATATCCCGAACATTCTACAGCCCCTCTCTCCACATAATGCCACAGAGTGATTAGTAGGTCCCTTACTTCCCATAATTGAGCTTTGGTTCTATCCTGGTCGCATATTCTACGCATTTGTCATTACTTTCTCATTATATAAGCATAACACTATATTTAGATAATTACTTCACTCTGATGGAGCCAAGCCCAGCCCAGCAGTCATGTAAATAACAGGTCCCCCCTGTGAAGTCCACCCTTTTATCCATCCAATAAGTCTTCCCATACTTGCTCTCATGTCTTATTTGGCTCCGCCCCCTCATTCCCCTCCCCACTCCACTTTGAGCGGCTCCTGCCCGCTGCATCCCCTTATCCCTCTCCCCGCAAAATTGGTCCATAAGTGGCCAAACACAAGCCAATCCATGTTTATCTTACTTTTACTAGATTATATAACGCTATAAATACTTTTCATATATCTGTATGTTTAACAGAAAATAAAAAATAATTGATATTATAGTGCTGTGGACAAAATTACTTGTATCATAAATACTTTTCATGATAATGTGGAGAATATACTCTATCTCCCCCCTCCCTCTACCCCCATAAAACCAACCCTTCCTGGCTTTTATATTTTTTAAATTAATATTTTATGGTGTATTTATCCATCACAAGGTAGGGTCATTTCTAGTCTACATGTCATATAAAAAATAAAAACTGAGGTCTCAATCTGGATAGTCCAAACTCTTTACTAATACCTTTAATAAACGGGATTTATATGCCCCCTCTATTTAGATTTATGGCCTAGTAGACCTCCATGCTTCTTCATAACACTAACCAGCTATAGCTTCTCCATTTTTTTTTTTTTTTTTTACCACTCACCATGGAGTACTACTCTTTAAATCTTTGAATGTATACAATGTTGGCATAATTTGTGTTGTTTATCTGGCAAGATCATGGTATTAGTACTGTACTATTCTCCTTTGTTACTATTGTTGGACGTTTCATTATTGTTATACTTGTTTATGACTTCAATAAAAAACTATTTAAAAAAAAAAAAAAAAGCCTGCCATCCATGGATTCTGTCAGTGTTTTGATCTGTTCACCATCAACATTGCGTGCAGCAGCAACCACAGCCTCCCAGACAGTGTTCAGAGAGGTGTACTGTTTTCCCTCCTTGTAAATCTCACATTTGATGATGGACCACAGGTTCTCAATGGGGTTTAGATCAGGTGAACAAGGAGGCCATGTCATTAGATTTTCTTCTTTTATACCCTTTCTTGCCAGCCACGCTGTGGAGTACTTGGACGCGTGTGATGGAGCATTGTCCTGCATGAAAATCATGTTTTTCTTGAAGGATGCAGACTTCTTCCTGTACCACTGCTTGAAGAAGGTGTCTTCCAGAAACTGGCAGTAGGACTGGGAGTTGAGCTTGACTCCATCCTCAACCCGAAAAGGCCCCACAAGCTCATCTTTGATGATACCAGCCCAAACCAGTACTCCACCTCCACCTTGCTGGCTTCTGAGTCGGACTGGAGCTCTCTGCCCTTTACCAATCCAGCCACGGGCCCATCCATCTGGCCCATCAAGACTCACTCTCATTTCATCAGTCCATAAAACCTTAGAAAAATCAGTCTTGAGATATTTCTTGGCCCAGTCTTGACGTTTCAGCTTGTGTGTCTTGTTCAGTGGTGGTCATCTTTCAGCCTTTCTTACCTTGGCCATGTCTCTGAGTATTGCACACCTTGTGCTTTTGGGCACTCCAGTGATGTTGCAGCTCTGAAATATGGCCAAACTGGTGGCAAGTGGCATCTTGGCAGCTGCACGCTTGACTTTTCTCAGTTCATGGGCAGTTATTTTGCGCCTTGGTTTTTCCACACGCTTCTTGCGACCCTGTTGACTATTTTGAATGAAACGCTTGATTGTTCGATGATCACGCTTCAGAAGCTTTGCAATTTTAAGAGTCCTGCATCCCTCTGCAAGATATCTCACTATTTTTGACTTTTCTGAGCCTGTCAAGTCCTTCTTTTGACCCATTTTGCCAAAGGAAAGGAAGTTGCCTAATAATTATTCACACCTGATATAGGGTGTTGATGTCATTAGACCACACCCCTTCTCATTACAGAGATGCACATCACCTAATATGCTTAATTGATAGTAGGCTTTTGAGCCTATACAGCTTGGAGTACGACAACATGCATAAAGAGGATGATGTGGTCAAAATACTCATTTGCCTAATAATTCTGCACTCCCTGTATATATATATATAATATATAAATAAATATATATATATATATATATATATATATATATAATATATATAATATGAAATTATTTTTTATATATATATATTATAATAAATTTAAGGTCGCGACAAGCCACGCCCCCAAGCCACGCCCCAAACCACGCCCTCTCCACGCCCACTTAAAAAGTGTCCAGGATTTTTTGGGGCAAAAGGTGGCAACCCTATATGTGCTAGTGTTAATAATATATATTGTGTAGCTGTTATGTGCTATTGTTAATAATATATATTGTGTAGCTGTTATGTGCTATTGTTAATAATATATATTGTGTAGCTGTTATGTGCAAGTGTTAATAATATATTCTGTGTATCTGTTATGTGCTAGTGTTAATAATATATATTGTGTAACTGTTATGTGCTAGTGTTAATAATATATATTGTATAACTGTTATGTGCTAGTGTTAATAATATATATTGTGTATCTGTTATGTGCTAGTGTTAATAATATATATTGTATAGCTGTTATGTGCTAGTGTTAATATATATTGTGTAGCTGTTATGTGCTAGTGTTAATAATATATATTGTGTAACTGTTATGTGCTAGTGTTAATAATATATATTGTGTAGCTGTTATGTGCTAGTGTTAATAATATATATTGTGTAGCTGTTATGTGCCAGTGTTAATAATATATATTGTGTAGCTGTTATGTGCTAGTGTTAATAATATATATTGTGTAGCTGTTATGTGCTAGTGTTAATAATATATATTGTGTAGCTGTTATGTGCTAGTGTTAATAATATATATTGTGTAGCTGTTATGTGCTAGTGTTAATAATATATATTGTGTAATTGTTATGTGCTAGTGTTAATAATATATATTGTGTAACAGTTATGTGCTAGTGTTAATAATATATAGTGTGTAGCTGTTATGTGCTAGTGTTAATAATATATATTGTGTAGCTGTTATGTACTAGTGTTAATAATATATATTGTGTAACTGTTATCTGCTAATGAAGAATATAACAGGGACAATGTGCTCAGTTTCTGTCATTCTTATGAATTTGCAGCTTTACATTTTAATAAACATCCAACCTGTCTTTGAAATAGTGGCACATTTTCTGTTTGCCTGATTGGTTGCTGATTGACATGTGACTTCTCAGGGTGTTTCTGGGAACTGTAGTTTTCTATCTCTCCTCCCCTTACTTCCTGCACAGACGGCTGCAGCTGGGTGAGTGAGTCAGGCTGTGTGTATTGTGTGATTATAAGTTTGTGTTTAGTTCTGAACTGCTGAAAAATTATCAGTTTTTTTTAGTGCATGTTATTTACCTGCTTGTGCCAGGCAATGAGATAGTAACTGCTGTTTAAATGTTAGTGCTAGTGAAAGGGTTATACACTCTCTGCGGCTCTCTTTCCTTGTAAAGGGGTTAATACAGTCTGTGCTGCTCTCTGTGCTAGTGAAGGGTTAATACACAGTGCTGCTCTCTACTAGTGAAGGGTTAATACACAATGTGCAGCTCTCAGTGCTAGTGAAGGGTTAATACATACTGTGCAGCTTTATGTGCTAGCTAAGGGTTAATACACACTGTGCTGCTCTCTGTGCTAGTGAAGGGTTAATACACACTGTGCTGCTCTCTGTGCTAGTGAAGGGTTAATACACACTGTGCTGCTCTCTGTGCTAGTGAAGGGTTAATACACACTGTGCTGCTCTCTGTGCTAGTGAAGGGTTAATACACACTGTGCTACACTCTGTGCTAGTGAAGGGTTAATACATACTGTGCTGCTCTCTGTGCTAGTGAAGGGTTAATACATACTGTGCTGCTCTCTGTGCTAGTGAAGGGTTAATACATACTGTGCTGCTCTCGGTGCTAGTGAAGGGTTAATACACACTGTGCTGCTCTCGGTGCTAGTGAAGGGTTAATACACACTGTGCTGCTCTCGGTGCTAGTGAAGGGTTAATACACACTGTGCTGCTCTCGGTGCTAGTGAGGGGTTAATACACACTGTGCTGCTCTCTGTGCTAGTGAAGGGTTAATACACACTGTGCTGCTCTCTGTGATAGTGAAGGGTTAATACACACTGTGCTGCTCTCTGCGCTAGTGAAGGGTTAATACACACTGTGCTGCTCTCGGTGCTAGTGAAGGGTTAATACACACTGTGCTGCTCTCGGTGCTAGTGAAGGGTTAATACACACTGTGCTGCTCTCGGTGCTAGTGAAGGGTTAATACACACTGTGCTGCTCTCTGTGCTAGTGAGGGGTTAATACACACTGTGCTGCTCTCTGTGCTAGTGAGGGGTTAATACACACTGTGCTGCTCTCTGTGCTAGTGAAGGGTTAATACACACTGTGCTGCTCTCTGTGCTAGTGAAGGGTTAATACACACTGTGCTGCTCTCTGTGCTAGTGAAGGGTTAATACATACTGTGCTGCTCTCTGTGCTAATGAAGGGTTAATATACACTGTGCTGCTCTCTGTGCCAGTGAAGGGTTAATATACACTACACCTCTCCCAGGTTGTTCACCAAAAATGGGCCGGCATCTAAACTTACATTCTTGCTTTGCAAATAAAGATACCAAGAGAATGAAGAAAATTTGATAGTAGGAGTAAATTAGAAAGTTGTTTAAAATTGCATGCTCTATCTGAATCACAAAAGAAAAACATTGGGTTCAGTGTTCCTTTAAAGTTACCAGAATTTTGTTGTTGAAGTCTATTGAAAGGCACACATGGGGGTGCAAGGCTAGGAAGTTGTGGGGGGCAGGATTGGGGGAGATGTCACCAGCAGCTAGAATAAGCAAAAGGGAGAGTGAGATGAGATGCTGATTTACAGTAATGTTTTTGGGATGAGGTGCAAGGGGGGGGGGGGGAGTATTTAGGAATGTGTAAAGTTTGTGAATACAAAAGTAAGGTGAGGTTAAGAGAGATGGGCTAATGAACAGAGCAGGTGGTGAGGGGGAGGAGTATTTGAATAAAGTAGTTTTGTTATAGAGACAAAAGGTAGCAAAAAGAAATATGAAGATATTGAGCATTTTTACAAAATAGACAAATAGTGGATAAAACTGAGTATTAAACAGAACTTGTCTAATCCTTGTTCAGATATTGTATAATTATTTTGTCCAATACTTAGTGCCTCACTTATAAATATTCACTTAATTCTTGTATAATTATTTGTGCCTCACTTATAAATGTTCACTTAATTCTTGTATAATTCTTTGTGCCTCACTTACAAATAAATGTTCACACCTAATTCACTTATAAGGTCTTAAAGCACAGTTATATTGAAATATAAATTCCAAGCACTGAACTTTAAATGTTATATCAGTGAAACAGGTCTCATTTCTTACAAATAAAGTTTTGAGTACAATAAAGAAATGGTACTTGAGAAGATAACATTGTTTAAAAATAAATTTTTATTATACAGAAAAATCAGCTTACAGAAGTAATATAAAATTAAATTAATTTAAATACAATATACACACAGAGTTAAAAGACTATTAGTTAAACTTGCTTTCAATAACAATCGTTACATACCACTCGAAATGACTTCTTTGCAACCAAATCTTATCCTTAGTGATGCTCTATAATATCCTGTCAGAGTCACCTGCCTCATGTTTACAACAAGGTGTTTTTATAGTTTTTTATTTGGATGACGTCATCATTTATTGTTTTCTTTTTATATGTATTTTTAGCATCATTTTAACATCAACAAAACTTGTCTAGCTTTTTCTATCTTCAACAATGTGGCCTTGATAATCTGTTATACAAGAGTTTAGACATACGCACTTTAAATTGCAAGGAACATCCATTTTAGAGCTATAAATTCAAGGTTGAATAAACCTCCATTTCAAATCACATAGCATCTTGTGTTAAGACTAGTTAGCTGGTTAGTATGTTAGCAGACAGATAATAAAAACCTTTTATATTGTAAAAGACTTTTGTTTAAACATATAAAAGTATTCAGTTATACATTGTACACATTGTACATCATTTAAACATATATTTGAATATAATCATACATATATTGCAAAATAAGCATATTAAAGATTATATTTCTCACAATTTATGTGAACAGGCTCTTATAACAAGGTACAGTCTTTATGTATAGAAGCTGTACATGATAGATTTAAAAGAAATCTATCATTTATAGTTAGTTATAAGTGTCTTGCAGAAAGAATGTATTTCTTACTGTTGGCATATTTATCAAGTGAATAGCAATATTAATTTGCAATCTAACATTACATAGCAGCTTTTATTGAGACAAGCATGCTATAAACAAAGTTTATTTGCAAAGTTATGCATTGTTAACTAAAAATTACATTTACAATCACAGGTATATCACAGGGTTAATGAAAGCCTGTTACAGCCCCTCCAATACATTCTTGAGGAAAAGATAAGAAAGTGTCCAGCCCTTCGTTCCCATAGAAAAAGAAATGCGTCATTAATGTCCGGGATTCAGCAGAGTAACGGACATGAAATCAAAGTGTCCTTAATAATGCAAACAAAATAAAGTCAGACATTAATGATCCAGGAATTTAAACTGAACTTTTTCATAATCTTCTTCAAGTAGGAGTATATCTGTAATTAATTCATGAAGCGTTGAGCCAGATAGAACATCTTGTTTGTATTCCATTATGGAAATTATTGCAGCAAACTTTCACTGAACAAGATAATCAACATTTCGTTTGTAATCCATTATGGGAAGTTTGAAGCAAACTGTTGGTTGAACAGAAACGTTTTACTCCTGCGCCAGTAAGAAAAACAGTTGGATCCCAGCCAATGTAAGTATGACGGATTCATACAAATAAGAAATCTCCATAAAGCTTTGTTGAAGCATATTAGTATTTCTTTTATAAGTTACAAGATTATAACGTTAAATAATTGTAAATCCTTAAGTAACAAAGGTTATATCCTCCTAATTGGAAGATGACTTGCCATTTAGGAACACGTCGTAAATAAATTCTCCAAAATATCCATTTGATAGAAATTGGTTAATTGGTGTATGATTCATTAGTGGATGAGTTATAGATGTCCAGTTAGCTTGGTAATTCTTGCTTGGAGAAATATCCTCATAAAAATGTGTCGTAGGAGTACTTTTATTACTTTCCTTTTAAATGAGAAAAAGAAACAAAAAAAGTGCACATTCCTCATTCTTGATTCTGCTTTATGCAAAGACACTGATAACAATTTGTAATTCAAGGTCTTTTAAGACAAGTAGATAATAAATTGTAATCCACAGGTTTTCTTCGTGAAAATAAAGGATTATTAATGTTTCTAACCAATAAGTTTATACTGGTTACATTTACAATAAAAATACATTTAAAAATAATAAATCTTTACTTCTACAGATGTTATTGGCATATAAATTATAGCTTAACAAGATTTATACATATAGCATATATGAATTATAGCATAACATGATAATAAGCTTGCCGTTTCTTTTCTGCTATTTCATTCAAAAGAAAACAGGTTGACAAATAATTGCTTATTATTATTTATTTTTTTACTTAGATTTTCTCCTAGGAAGAAAGGACAAAAATTCTAAATAAAATAATACACAATACTATGGGTATTAATACATAGTACATATTCCCAGTATGTCTCCAAAATACCATTCCCCACTGTAGCTAAACCTTCTCCAATTTTTTGAAATAACATTACCCAATGCTGGCATTATTGGAATCAATGATTTACCTAAAGTTCTAATCCAGGTAGGAAAGTCCCCTTTATGCAAGTCAATTCTTAAGAGGTCTGCATGTGCCCTTTTAATCAAATTCTCAATTGCTTTATGGGAGGAGCCCAATCTCACTTGCATGTTATGTAAATGAGCCCAGAATGCTGTCATGTATGGAATTTGCAATGTAATATGGGGTACCTGCATTGTTGAATGTGATCTAGCATGTATATTCTTAATCACTGGTGGTGTTAAAATTGTATTATAACACTCTACTGATTCATTAACAGTTACCATTATAGCTTGCAGCATTGGGATTTTACAATCATTTTGACTAGTAATCACAACATATGACCCATTATGAATTGGTTCTATGCGAGTGTATGGTGATTTTACAGGCGTAATTTTAACAGTACAGAGTCTTGTTTATCAACACCACATGGTTTTCGTTTGTAGACATTTTCACATACTAAATATCCTAGATCAACACAATTTTCTGTTTCAATATATTCCCAGCTATCACAATACTGTGAAATATATTGATATGGATGTTGAATTTGTAACAATGCCATACGATCCGGAGTACTAATTAAATGCCCAAAATTAACAATCTCCCAATTTGTTGTGTATACATTTCCAGGTATTATCATCTCATAATATATATATATATCCCATACACAATCTTCTGGGTTATTTGTTATTCTACGCTTCAATTCTCTTATATTATAAATCATTGATTTTGAAATATCCAGCATAATTTCTGTTTGTTTTACCGTTAAACTTAATTGTGTAGAAATTTCTGTAACATTTAATAGTGTAATATCAATGTGTCCTTCTTGTAAGGTTAACCTTATAGCTGTCAAATAATTTAGTATTGCTACTGCTTTCATTTCTTCATCTACCGTTGTAAAATCAGACATCACTGCAGTTAGCATAGTTATCATGTGATCTGTTAAGATCATCAATCCTCTCTTTACGTCTTCATCATTAATATCTGAAATTTCACTGACAATTAATACTGCATCACTTAATAAATGCACTGTCAATATCTGAACTTCAGCATTAGACATTAACTGCCTTTTATTTGTTTTTTCTTCTGTATTACAATCATCTGGAATTATATTCTCTATTGTAATATATGTTACATTATCAAATATATTATTTGTTCCCCAAACAGCTTCATCATAAGTCATATCTGTCACATTTTGCTTATAACATTTAGCATATTTACATGGTATGTCATCAACTGATATATTTACATCCATTTGTAGTTTCATACTTGCAATTACTACATTTACTGGATATTTTATCTATTAGACATTTCTGAAACAGGGAATATATTACATAATTTTTGTTAATAATGTGATGTTTTGTCATGCACCAAAACCCTGGCATGCCAGCATAATGTAGGAACCCCTTATCTATATCTTTAGGTTGAAAGCGAAAATACTTTCCTGACATCTTGAGGTAAAAACAGCAGGATGTACATCTATAGTCTGTTTCCAAGACACAAATGCCTTTTTCAATTAGATCTTCAACTGTTATATTACAAAGATTGTCCTTTTCTTTGCATGAGTGACTGTAATATGTTGTATTCAGGAAAGCTGCATATCTTGGCTTTGTACATGTATCCCATTCTTTTAGATTCAAAAACATTTCATCTTTTCCTTTCTCGTTCCATTCTGTAGGTAATGCTTGCTCTCGCAGTCTTCCTGTCTGTTGATCCACTACTTCAAGCTGAAGTTTCTCAAATAGTTGCAGGTATCCTTCATCTGTATGTAACTATGGTGTCCACCATTCTGAATAAAGTGTGTTAGTACAAAACACTGCTCCATTATATGATTTTACTCCTCCAGGAAACCTGTATTCCTCCTCCTCTGCGTTTTCCCAGAATGCAATGTGAGGATCTGTGTGATTTTCAGGAAAGAAGCCTTTTTGAGTTAATTGTCCTGTGTTTAGATAAAAAATAGGATATTCTTTATACTTGACTTTGTCAATTGTAATCCCAGGACGTGGACATTGATCTGCTTTTATTTCATTTGCAGGCCATCTCCTTGTCCCTTGAAAGTCCACATAATAGCAATGTGTAAATGTTGAAAAACACATTTTTTCTCTGTATGTCTTTTGTTTCCAGTATTCTTGCAAAGGCAAATCATATTCCAAAGTCTTTGCTTGTATCATTTCCATTTGCCCATTTATGTGATCTTTTACCAATTTTCTTCCCATTTGAGTTGTGATCTTTGCTTTCTTTGATATTACTGTTGAATCTATCAATACGACTTGAGATATTCCTAATACCTTTTGTTTTTGTATTATAGGTTTTGGAAATGGTTTCCAATAAATTCCTTGCAGTAGCTCATTCATCTTTATTTCTACAGGTTGCAGATTGTAATGTACAGCTCTTTTTAGTCTTGATATCGTTGTTACAGCATCATCTCGAGCTTTTGTTTGATTCCATGCCAGAACAGCTCCAGGTCTCTTTGCAAGATTATTCCACTGTAGACGAAAAAACTATCATGCAGGTTGATATCAAGATAAGGAGAAGTATAAAAAGTATCAGTACTGTATATCTCAATATTTTAAGGTTTTTATAATTGAACAAGTTCTTTAACATTTTCAGTCCTTGTTGTTGTATCAGTGTTCGTGCTGATAGCATAGTATTTATGATAGGTAAAACAGGATTAGATCTTGTAACTGGTGTTGGTGTATCAAATGAATCTACTTCAGTTATTTGATCACCTTCTTCAACATCATAATAAAAAAAGGTGTTATAGTCTCTGGATTTGAAGAAAATGGCATCATTTGAAATTGATTATTAATCCGGTTTGCTTCATTCAGAGTAACCCACTGAGAGTAAGTCAGAGGGTTTGTCATCTTCTAACTCAAATTTAGAAGCTGGTTTTAAGTTATCAATGCTGACAATTCTGTCTTTGCCTTGTTTGTCTTCTATAATCAAAGTCCTTAGGTTAATGACATTTTTTACCTTTGTAGGTTTCCACCTTGGCCATAAAGGTTTCACTGCTTGAACTCTTTCCTGGACAAACTGACCAACCTGTGGTGTCCAAGCTCATAAAAGGTTAGGTGTAAAAGCAGGTTGTGCAAAACAATCACGTATTTCTTGTAAAATAGATAATTGCTCTAATCTCCCTGGTGCAGAAAGGTACTCAGTATTAAACATTGTATTCATAGGTATACCATATAACAATTCATAAGGTGTTTTCCCAGAAATAACAGAAGGTATATTGTTTAAACCTACTTGTACATAAGTTAACAGGGGATACCACTGTTTTTGGGCGGTTAACAATCGTTTTACCTCAGCATTTTTCCTTTCAACAACCCCACTACTTTGGGGATGATAAGGTGCACTGATTTCCCATTTTATATCAAAAGACTTAGCCCACTCTTGTGCTTGAGTAGATGTTAAAGCTGGTCCAGCATCTGAGTGTAGGGCTTTAGGTTTACCAATACTTACTAAGGAATTGAGACTATCAAGCGTGGTACTAGCCGTGGCACTTTTAACAGGGTATAACCATATGAACCTTGTACAAGCATCAACATATACTAACACATATTTATACCCATGTGAAGTAGGTAAAGGCCCTATGTGATCTAAATAAATCAGATCAAATGGCTTATTATGAATTTCTTTAACAATGTATGGTTGTTTCTGGTGATTTGGATTATTAACAAGGAGACATGCTTTACAACTCCCTATAACTCTTATGACCGTTTCCTTCATATTAGGCCACCAATATTTTGACTTTAGGGTAAATAAGACTTTATCTCGCCCTAAATGAGGATGTCTAATACTAGAATAGGCCATCTCTGTTATGTTCCATCTGTCTATGACAGGGGGAATAATCAATTGTTAGTCTCCAATCTTAACCATACAATGTTTGTCTTTTAATTCATAAAGATATGTTTTAGGATAACCAGGTGGATTAGGTCTGGTTTTATCCAAGCAAGCATTTAACTCTGTGTCAAGATTACTGGTTGCTGTCATTCGAGTTTTAACTGCATTTACTGCATATTTTTGACTTACACTTTGTGCAAGCGTATCTGCAAATGTATTGCCTTCTGTATGCAAAGAAGAACCTAGCTTTCTATGAGCTGGTTCATGTACTACTTCAATATCAGGCTTTAGATCTAAATAAGCAGCAATTGCTTTCCATTTGACAATATGCTGTAATGGCTTTTTCTTTGCAGTTAAAAAACCATTAGATTTCCAGATTCGTAAATCCTGGAATACAGATCTTGCCAGGTATGCAGAATCAGTTACAGTCAACACCGGACTTTTATCTAACAATGCTTCCTTCATAGCAAATGCTAATGCAGAAATTTCTGCAAATTAAGCTGAATGATCCCTTAAAGGGATTTGCCATGAACGCATCAAAGTCAGAGTGGGAGAATATTTTGCAATTCCTGCCCCAGCAGATTTATTTACTTTTTCTTTACTAGAAATTACTGCAGAACCATCAGTATAAAAAATAGCAGAATAACGATTATTTGGATAAGTTTGTAAATCCCAACTTGAGGGTTGCTTTGGAGCTGGTAAATCATCTAGAGGTGTCAGATTCTTATCATGAATAAAATGTATCTATGGGTCTTCCAAAATAGAAAACCATTTTATCCATCTGCTCTTTAGTGCTTCCTTGTCTGGTATAGTTTGCTTTTGTAAGTTATCAAGTGAGGCTACTGATGTATGTACATATATATCTTTACCCTGTGCAATCTGTCTTTTTAACAGTGTTATATTAACAGCTACCAAAAGCTTCTCTATCATAGTAAACTTTATCTCTGTTTTTGAATATACATAAGATAGAAGTGCTATTGGAATTGTCTCATTTACGTTATATAACCTTATATAGCTTGCATTCGGCGATATATTTATGTAATCTAATAGATCCTTAGTACTATCTCTTTGAGCTAAATACTCTGTTCTATTTACTGCCTCTAATAATGCATTTAATAATGCATTTAGTGCCTCTTCCTGAGTCGTCCACTTAAAAAGTATCCTTGGTCTTTTTGTTTTAGATTTTTATCTCCCTTTAGACTGCAGCATGCAGAGGTGAAATTAACACATTAAAATCAGGTATGAAAAATATTGCATAATTAAGTAAACAAATTATACTACGTAATTGTTTTAGAGAATGTGGATGTGTTAAAGCTGCTATTATTTCTTTATAATTATCAGATAATCCTCTCCCCCTTTCAGAAATTTCAAATCCCAAGAAAGTAACAGTATGTCTTGCAATTTGAGATTTCTTAAGAGATACTACATGTTACGGTTGCCTCCAGGCTGGCTGGAAGTTGGACCGTAGAAAAGGATGCTCCTAGCGCTCCCCAAAGGAGCAGCAGCACCGTAGTCACTCTAACTGCTGCGTAGCCACCATAAGTAACGCAGACTCTATGAACCACCGCTGCTGGGCTGGTATCTCGCCGTCTGCTCTGCGCCCTGGACCTACGACCAGGCTCCAGTAGGTGAACCTCTTCCTTCTGTAGCAATCCCCGTAGCTAAAGGAGTATGAAAAGCATAGCAATCCCTGTAGTGATTATAGCTGAAGCTGTCCCCTACAAACATGAGTCAAAGCTGCAAGTTAGAGGGACAGAAATAGGTCTGATTAGACAATGGGAATGTTTTATCACTAAACTTAATTAGAGCTGATCCCAGCAAACTTGTATTTAGAATGCTTCTTGAAGCTGAACAAAGTTATCTCTGTAGTTCTGACCGAAGGGTCTGTCACATAGCACTTAATGGCACACAATGAAACTGAACCAAGTGGGAGAAAGCCAGGGACAAGTCATTTCACAGGTCTGGGGACATAGTCTTAAAGGGGCATTGTTCACCAAAGTCACAATATGTCCCCAGACGGTTCTTAAAGGGCCACACACACCCAACAAAAGTCAATATGTCTTCAGGGGCACAATCTTCCAGGGGCCATAGTCATGTGGAAGGAGGCTGGCAAATAGGCTTCTCCAAAATCCAGGGAAGCAGGGCAATTTTCCATTTAAAGGGCCAGTTACAAACAGCAGTTTGTAACACTACATAACCTGCAGCATATAATATAGTCAAAACCTGATCCAACACTGCTATGTGTTCTTCCTCACTATCATGTGAAAAATATCTCATCCACATACACCTCCACTTCTGGAAATTTAGATAATAAATGTACTACATCTGAAGTAAATAACGCACTCAAATTCAAAAATCCCTGAGGTAATCGGGTAAATACCAAAATTTTGCCTCTCCAAGTAAAACCTGTTATCCAGTAACTATCTGGAGTAATAGGATGACTCCAAAAACCATTTGCCAAGTCTGACTTTGTCTTAAAAGTTTTCCTTCACAAATTGTGTAAAATAGAAGGTGCATGTGTATTTTGTGTTGCCACCCGTGGTGTAACCCTGTTAGCTTCTCTATAGTCTAATACCATTAACCAAGAACCATCCGGTTTGGGAACAGGGTAGACTGCTGAGTTCATTTGACTGTACTGTTCTTTTAGTACTCCTTGTTTAAGTAAATCATCAATGACTTTCTGTATATAGGGAATGGCTACACCATTGATTTTATACTGTGCCTGTTTGTTAGGAACTACTGTGCCTGTGGCAATATGATGACTGATTCCTTTACGATGTCCAACCTGATTTTCCCACTTCTGAAATATTTTAACATTTTTCTTTAAGCAAAAATCTAAGTTTCTAACATCAGATACTGCAGGATTATCCAATGCATTTTCATAAATGCTGCTACATCAACTCTAGTAGTTAAAGGAAGTTCATCTTCCAGCTGCAATGAAATAAATGTGCTACATCCTTATAAGCTATAAGAAAATCAGAATCAAGCTTAGGATGCTGAACTAATTCTAAGTGCACTCTTTTACCATTTATTTTTACCTGTGTATTACATGAGGGATAAGTACCTTCAACTTTCAAAGTCTGTATAGTTATATTTGCTAATACATCTTCTTTTAACATATCTGATTGTACCAAAGATATTTATGCTTGTGTATCTAAATACCCCTCACAAGTCTCTCCCCCATATTCTACTGTTAATTTACTTCATTCACCTTCAGACTCTTCTGGGATGTCTGGTAGTGATTTCTCTATTTGCCCTACTTTTTTAGTATTAGCTGGGGCAACTGAAATTTCACCCCTTTCAGTAGAACGAATCACACGCTCCTGATATCTATCCTGACCCCTGTACCTTTCCTCTATATCTTACACTACCATCTCCAAATCCATACCGATCTGGAGTTTTTTTTATTTTTAAAAATGGTTTCAATGTCCTGCGAGGAAATTCCTCATAAGGCAAATCTGAAGATTTGCTCTAAATAGTAATAAACTGATTTTCATTGGTGTAAGATGGAGGTGCTTGGGAGTAAGGTAGTGGAGGGTTAAATTTAGTTTGTTTTTGTGGATATTGTTCTCTTGCATTCTTTTTTTTTTTACAAACTGAGCTCTGTTTTTCCTTTGCTGGAAAATCTTTTCTCCTTTCCTTTTCTCTGCTATTTGAAGTTACTAGTGCATCTCCAGTCAGGTCCTTACCTACAAGTGTATAAGTAAGTCTTAATATATATCAGGTATTTATTTAGGTCTCTCTGCTATAGGTACAGAGAGTATTTGTCTCTCTATATCCAAAATTAAGCCTTGTCCTTTAACATTTGGCTTTAAACAACCATGTCGTGATTATTTTAATTGTAAATCTCAGCTCTAATAAATATGCTGCTACAATGCCACTATTTATATTCATCATTCCTAAAATATCAGCAAGTGAAGCCAAAGTATCTTTACCTTGTGTCTTTATATGATATGCATAAATCACCGAATTCCACTTCCTTGCCTCAAATATAAAAACACACAAACCAGAGAATAAAATAGCATTAACTAATGTTCTATTTTGTGGAAGATAATAAGTTGGATAAACTCCAGGTAATGCATGAACTCTGTCATTTAACCACAAAGCTATGTCCTTCGGATTTTGCAGCTTCAGCAAAAAAAAAAAAAAACTTGCTATATGCCGGACACTCCAGACATTTTCACTATTTAAAACCTGAGCTTACATATAACCTAAAAATTGTATCACATTAAAAAGGTTTTCCCTCTCAGCTTGCTCATATTCTGCAGCTGGTATTATTTATTTTCCCTTTACTGGACTGTACTAACTAGATCTAGGAGCACCCCACATCTCAATTCAGGCTAAAGCTTTTAGGGCAATGTTTTTGTATTCCTGTAGCAATAACAGGAGGTCTGCCTAAAATCTCTACTATACCATCATAAAAAACATTTGTATTTCTATTTGTTGCAGGATCAAAATCTGCATCTATAGTGTGATATATAGGTTGTTGCAAAACTACTCCAGCAGCATTAGCAAAGTTTAAATGAATTAAACCATAACTGTATCTCCAAAGCAATAACCTCATAATTTCCAATGACTCTACCATTCTGCATTTTAAACACATAATTGAGTTTTAAAAGATTCTGCAAATCCTGATTGGCCATGATATTTCAGTACCTTCCCTCACGTGTGAGGGGACCCAGGTAAAATTATAATAATTATTATAAAACATATATTATCTCTCAAAACACCCAGGGACGCCAATTGTAGTGGTTCACACCTAATTCACTTATAAGGTCTTAAAGCACAGTTAAATTGAAATATAAATTCCAAGCACTGAACTTTAAATATTATATCAGTGAAACAGGTCTCATTTCTTACAAATAAAGTTTTGAGTACAATAAAGAAATGGTACTTGAGAAGATAACATTGTTTAAAAATAAAAAAATTTATTATACAGAAAAATCAGCTTACAGAAGTAATATAAAATTAAATTAATTTAAATCAAATATACACACAGAGTTAAAAGACTTAGTTAAACTTGCTTTCAATAACAATTGTTACATACCACTCGAAATGACTTCTTTGCAACCAAATCTTATCCTTAGAAATGCTCTATAATATCCTGTCAGAGTCACCTGCCTCATGTTTACAACAAGGTGTTTTTATAGTTTTTTATTTGGATGACGTCATCATTTATTGTTTTCTTTTTATATGTATTTTTAGCATCATTTTAACATCAACAAAACTTGTCTAGCTTTTTCTATCTTCAACTATGTGGCCCCGATAATCTGTTATACAAGAGTTTAGACATACGTACTTTAAATTGCAAGGAGCATCCATTTTAGAGCTATAAATTCAAGGTTGAATAAACCTCCATTTCAAATCACATAGCATCTTATGTTAAGACTAGTTAGCTGGTTAGTATGTTTGCATACAGATAATAAAAACCTTTTATATTGTAAAAGACTTTTGTTTAAACATATAAAAGTATTCAGTTATACATTGTACACATTGTACATCATTTAAACATATATTTGAATATAATCATACATATATTGCAAAATAAGCATATTAAAGATTATATTTCTCACAATTTATGTGAACAGGCTCTTATAACAAGGTACAGTCTTTATGTATAGAAGCTGTACATGATAGATTTAAAAGAAATCTATCATTTATAGTTAGTTATAAGTGTCTTGCTGAAAGAATGTATTTCTTACTGTTGGCATATTTATCAAGTGAATAGCAATATTAATTTGCAATCTAACATTACATAGCAGCTTTTATTGAGACAAGCATGCTATAAACAAAGTTTATTTGCAAAGTTATGCATTGTTAACTAAAAATTACATTTACAAGCACAGGTATATCACAGGGTTAATGAAAGCCTGTTACACTTAATTCTTGTATAATTCTTAGTGCCTCACTTATAGATGTTCACTTAATTCTTGTATAATTCTTAGTGCCTCACTTATAGATGTTCACTTAATTCTTGTATAATTCTTAGTGCCTCACTTATAGATGTTCACTTAATTCTTGTATAATTCTTTGTGCCTCACTTATAGATGTTCACTTAATTCTTGTATAATTCTTTGTGCCTCACTTATAGATGTTCACTTAATTCTTGTATAATTCTTTGTGCCTCACTTATAGATGTTCACTTAATTCTTGTATAATTCTTAGTGCCTCACTTATAGATGTTCACTTAATTCTTGTATAATTCTTTGTGCCTCACTTATAGATGT
This sequence comes from Bombina bombina, assembly GCF_027579735.1. NCBI lineage: Eukaryota > Metazoa > Chordata > Amphibia > Anura > Bombinatoridae > Bombina > Bombina bombina. The sequence goes on from NC_069503.1 coordinate 43,127,347, forward strand.
TCACTTAATTCTTGTATAATTCTTTGTGCCTCACTTATAGATGTTCACTTAATTCTTGTATAATGCTTTGTGCCTCACTTATAAATATTCTCTTAATTCTTGTATAATTCTTAGTGCCTCACTTATAGATGTTCACTTAATTCTTGTATAATTCTTAGTGCCTCACTTATAGATGTTCACTTAATTCTTGTATAATTCTTAGTGTCTCACTTATAGATGTTCACTTAATTCTTGTATAATTCTTAGTGCCTCACTTATAGATGTTCACTTAATTCTTGTATAATTCTTAGTGTCTCACTTATAGATGTTCACTTAATTCTTGTATAATTCTTAGTGCCTCACTTATAGATGTTCACTTAATTCTTGTATAATTCTTAGTGCCTCACTTATAGATGTTCACTTAATTCTTGTATAATTCTTAGTGCCTCACTTATAGATGTTAACTTAATTCTTGTATAATTCTTAGTGCCTCACTTATAGATGTTAACTTAATTCTTGTATAATTCTTAGTGCCTCACTTATAGATGTTCACTTAATTCTTGTATAATTCTTTGTGCCTCACTTATAGATGTTAACTTAATTCTTGTATATTTCTTAGTGCCTCACTTATAGATGTTCACTTAATTCTTGTATAATTCTTTGTGTCTTACTTATAAATGTTAACTTAAAGGGACACTGAACCCAAATGTTTTCTTTCATGATTCAGATAGAGCATGCAATTTTAAGCTACTTTCTAATTTACTCCTAATATCACATTTTCTTCATTCTCTTGATATCTTTATTTGAAAAGCAAGAATGTAAGTTTAGATGCCAGCCCATTTTTGGTGAACAACCTGGGTTGTTATTGCTGATTGGTGGATTAATTTAACCAACCAATAAAAAGTGCATAATGCTTTGTGTCTCACTTATAAATGTTCACTTAATTCTTGTATAATGCTTTGTGCCTCACTTATAAATAGTCACTTAATTCTTGTATAATTCTGTGTGCCTCACTTATAAATGTTCACTTAATTCTTGTATAATTCTTAGTGCCTCACTTATAGATGTTCACTTAATTCTTGTACAATTCTTAGTGCCTCACTTATAGATGTTCACTTAATTCTTGTACAATTCTTAGTGCCTCACTTATAGATGTTCACTTAATTCTTGTATAATTCTTTGTGCCTCATTTATAGATGTTCACTTAATTCTTGTATAATTCTTTGTGCCTCACTTATAGATGTTCAGTTAATTCTTGTATAATTCTTTGTGCCTCACTTATAGATGTTCACTTAATTTTTGTATAATTCTTAGTGCCACACTTATAAATATTCTCTTAATTCTTGTATAATTATTAGTGCCTCACTTATAGATGTTCACTTAATTTTTGTATAATTCTTAGTGCCTCACTTATAGATGTTCACTTAATTCTTGTATAATTCTTACAGGCCCATTTATCAAGCTCCGTATGGAGCTTGAAGGGCCGTGTTTCTGGCGAGTCTTCAGACTCGCCAGAAACACAACTTATGAAGCAGCGGTCTAAAGACCGCTGCTCCATAACCCTGTCCGCCTGCTCTGAACAGGCGGACAGGAATCGCCGGACATCAACCCGATCGAATACGATCGGGTTGATTGACAGCTCCCTGCTGGCGGCCGATTGGCCGCGAGTCAGCAGGGGGCGGCGTTGCACCAGCAGCTCTTGTGAGCTGCTGGTGCAATGTTAAATGCGGAGAGCGTATTGCTCTCCGCATTTAGCGAGGTCTTGCGGACCTGATCCGCAGTGTCGGATCAGGTCCGCAAGCCCTTTGATAAATGGGCCTGTTAGTGTCTCACTTATAGATGTTCACTTAATTCTTGTATAATTCTTAGTGCCTCACTTATAGATGTTCACTTAATTCTTGTATAATTCTTAGTGTCTCACTTATAGATGTTCACTTAATTCTTGTATAATTCTTAGTGCCTCACTTATAGATGTTCACTTAATTCTTGTATAATTCTTAGTGTCTCACTTATAGATGTTCACTTAATTCTTGTATAATTCTTAGTGCCTCACTTATAGATGTTAACTTAATTCCTGTATAATTCTTAGTGCCTCACTTATAGATGTTCACTTAATTCTTGTATAATTCTTAGTGCCTCACTTATAGATGTTCACTTAATTCTTGTATAATTCTTAGTGCCTCACTTATAGATGTTCACTTAATTCTTGTATAATTCTTTGTGCCTCACTTATAGATGTTCACTTAATTCTTGTATAATTCCTTGTGCCTCACTTATAGATGTTCACTTAATTCTTGTATATTTCTTAGTGCCTCACTTATAGATGTTCACTTAATTCTTGTATAATTCTTTGTGTCTTACTTATAAATGTTAACTTAAAGGGACACTGAACCCAAATGTTTTCTTTCATGATTCAGATAGAGCATGCAATTTTAAGCTACTTTCTAATTTACTCCTAATATCACATTTTTTTCATTCTCTTGGTATCTTTATTTGAAAAGCAAGAATGTAAGTTTAGATGCCAGCCCATTTTTGAAAATAAAGCTGGTTTGCACCTCATTTGGCCGAAATTTCGGTGATCCCATATATATATTTTCCAGTGATCTTATACAGCTCAGCGAGTCAGCTGAATACCTTTTAACAAATAACCATACTGTATTGTATACATAAGGTGACAACAACTGCCCATTTATTTATACGGAACTGTGCACATAGTTAACATCTTAATTATGAAGCTGTTAGGAAAAATACGAAGCTTCAGCACACTAGCACAGCAACGTCAATAAAATACTATTTAGTGCTCACCACCTCCTCCTGCACGATAATGGCAGGCAGAGTTTGCAGACTCTTCTTCAAAGTTCCCCCATCACCGTCACGATGACCATCACCACACTGACTGATGTCTGAGACTAATCTGATGGCTGTACCGCAGAGCACGTGACAGACGCTGATGCGCGCCTCTATTACTTCCCGCCCGGCACACAGCACAACATAGACTCAGAGCTGATGTCTCTGATTGGCTGAGAGGCGGCCACAGCTCCTGAGGCTTTCAGACTCAAGCCTCCGGTGGGAGCAGTATGGGCCGCAAGAGAGCACTGCAATGGCACTTATTCTCCTCCTGGTGGCAGTCTCTCAGCGGCCCATACACTTCAACAGTAAATACATTGCATTCATATTGCGCAATAGAAGGATAGCTGGCTGGACTCTAGTTGCGCAATATGAATCTCAATGTATTACTATTACGTTTCTTTTTATTACAAGTTAGTCAACACAATAACAAAATAATAAAGTACTGATTTTGTGGAGGGTAGGGAGGGTCACCTTTTTATTAAAAAAAAAAAAAAAATGAAAAAAAAAGATTTCTTTTTTTATTTTTATATAAAAAAAGGCTGTAATACCTGGATTGGCCAGGGGAGGCACTGCCTCACCTGCCTCCTATGAGTGCATGTCACTGCTTTAACCTCTACCTTACCTGCTTGCTTACTAATTGGGTTTTCAGCTGCATCAAGGATTTTCCTCGACACCTATGGGTGTGCAGTTTAATAATGATGGAATAACTGTGGGTTTACATAACCCGAATCCGGTGAATGGGTGCAGACAACTGATAGGGAGCTCCCTATATATATTTTTTTTTCTTAAAGGGTACCCTTTATTTTCTGCTGTGAACTTTGTTATTTCTTTGATACCGCTGAAGTGGCTTATATTACCATATTTTTAATGCAAATATTGGAATAATTATGATAAGCAATTATGTATTTGCTATACTATTAAATGGTGTTTAATGTATTTACTATGGTATTTTCACTAATTTTATTAAAGGGACAGTCTACACCAGAATTGTTATTGTTTTAAAAGATAGATAATCCCTTGTTTACCCATTCCCTAGTTTTGCATAACCAACACAGTTATATTTATATATTTTTTACCTCTGTGATTATCTTGTATCTAAGCCTCTGCAGACTGCCCCTTTATTTCAGTTCTTTTGACAGACTTGCAGTTTAGCCAATCAGTGATGGCTCCCAGGTAACTTCACGTGCACAAGCACAGTGTTATCTATATGAAAAACATGAACTAACACCCTCTAGTGGTGAAAAACCTTTTAAAATGCATTCTTAAGAGGCGGCCTTCAAGGTCTAAGAAATTAGCATATGAACCTCCTAGGTTAAGCTTTCAACTAAGAATACCAAGAGAACAAAGAAAAATTGGTGATAAAAGTAAATTGGAAAATTGTTTAAAATCACATGCCCTATCTGAATCATGAAAGTTTTTTTTGGACTAGACTGTCCCTTTTTATATGACCATCAATAGTTTGCTCATATAAATCAGAGCAAACCCTGGAAGTTGTCAGTCCGTACGATACAGACTAAGGGTAAATAAACTGATACTTGTCGTGCCGGAGTGTAGTGCACAAAGGTCGAATAATCATATACCCAGACTTTCCATAGAAAAGCGTACAAATATCCCCACTAGCTCAACAGCCTTGCTTACCGGACTTTTTCTGCGGGCATCGGTACATTAATTTACCTCCACAGAATGCTCTTAGCATCCTTGTTGGAACCACGGAAGTGGCAACAGCAAGCAAAATTTCATTCAGCACAGTGGTGTGGCATCAATAGTTTGTGCCAGGCAAGGGTATACTTTTAAACCTCCAGTGGAGGGAATATTATCTTTATTGCCTCTTACTGTTGGTTTAACCGTTCTTCTTTATTGGTAAATATTAATATTTTTACCTCTGTTGCACTGCACACTTGCGTATTAACTGGCTCTAATTAATTCTGGTGCCAATCATTCATGTAAACTATATATAAATATATACACACAAATAAAGGTTTTAACTATGTTTTTTCTGTAAATATTTCACATTCCAATGTTCTGTACATATCAGAATATATTCTATGTATTTGTAAATAGATATTCCTATATACATCTTTAACTTACTCATCTATATATATTGGTATAAATATATATGTGTTTAATAAACCATCAGATATATGTATAAATATTTATGTATAAATAGAACATATTCCTTTATGTAAAGTACATTGGAATATAAAATATGCCTATATTCTTGTCTGGTTATCGCTAATGAGAATATGCTATGTTCTTTTCAAGATAGGTGTTTTTTCAGCTTTTTTTTCTCTCCATTGGCGTCTATAGGGAATGCGAATATGTGATTGTGTCTGCGTGATACTGGGGTGTTAGGTTTGTTTTTCATATTTTTTTCATTGTTTTCTCCATTGACTTCTATAGGGCAATACATGAACGTGCACGTGATATTCTAACTTCAGATTTTCCACTCTAGTCGGGTTACTGCTAGAGAAAAAACAATTCTAGCAGTGTTTTTACTGTAGCTAAAATGCAAAATAGCTCCACTTGTAATCTATCCCTTAAAGGGACAGTCTAGGCCAAAATAAACTTTCATGATTCAGATAGAGCATGTAATTTTAAACAATTTTCAAATTTACTTTTATCACCAATTTTGCTTTGTTCTCTTGGTATTCTTAGTTGTAAACTTAATCTAGGAGGTTCATATGCTAATTTCTTAGACCTTGAAGGCCACCTCTTTTCAGAAAGCATTTGAACAGTTTTTTTCACCACTAGAGGGTGTTAGTTCACGTATTTCATATAGATAACACTGTGCTCGTGCACGTGAAGTTATCTGGGAGCAGGCAGTGATTGGCTAAACTGCAAGTCTGTCAAATGAACTGAAGTAAAGGGGCAGTTTGCAGAGGCTTAGATACAAGATAATCACAGAGGTTAAAAGTATATTATTATAACTGTGTTGGTTATGCAAAACTGGGGAATGGGTAATAAAGGAATTATCTATCTTTTAAAACAATAAAAATTCTGGTGTAGACTGTCCCTTTAACATTTTATATGAAACTTAAGTTTTAGATTTTAGGCTAATACAAAGTATGGATTTAGATTTAATTTTTTAAGAGCAATATGGTTTGTGTACATGTATATATTATATGCATGTGTATGGAAATAAATGTTACATATAAAATATAGCACAATGAAAACAAAATCTCACAGTTAGTTGCAGGGTACAGCAATTTATATGTGTAGAATAAAATATAGTCAGAAAAATATAATTCATGCTAGAAAGATTAAAAAAAGAAAGATTAGATAAATAGTTAGTGAACAAATAATACGAGTCAAAATATTAGTATTGAAATACTCAGCATTGTATCTCATATGTATCTAATAAAATGTTAATATTATACATCTGTTTGCAACTAAGTTCTGTTAAAATAACAATGTCCATCAATAAAAACATAATATAATGCTTTATCCTGAGATATTTTGGGACACAACAGAAAAATTTCTCACATTTAAATAAACAGTTTGTTTCCTCCTTACTTATCCATATGATAATCACACCCTGAGGGGGAGACAGGGGACTCTGTATTCATGTGACACCAGAGGGGACAATAGACATCTATATGAGAACAAAAGTCCAGGTGTGACCCTCTCATTGTCTCCCAACTGACAAGTTGTACTCATGTGAGTCACACAGAGAAAGGTGACCCTCCCACATTAGTATAAATATCTGTGTAACACTCAGTGATATCACAGGATGAACCAGAGAGACTTCATACTTACAGAGCTTCTGCTAAACGGTAATATGCAAAACCTGACATAAATCTTTATTAACAGCCTCACACTGTTGTGTTTTATATAATGAGGAGAAAATATTGTTCTGTGTTTTGTTATGATAAAGATAAAATATTTAACTTATTTAATTTGTTTAGTATATATTTCATGGTATGTTAATGAATTTAATGTTTAGTTATTTTATTAAAAAGGCTAATTTAATAGATAATGATTTACTGCAGTTTGTAAAATGAATGTTTGTAGCAGAACCAAACCATATGTTCAAGCTTGAGGAGGTCTGTCCAATAATACATTTGTGTGGGTTGTTCCTGTTATTCAATGAGCAATAGGTTCTTAAGTATCAGTCAATTAGAATCCTGTATTTCCCTATAGGTTTATAAATAACTGTAGAGCCCAGATAAACCATTTTCATTTAATATTAGTCTGAAGCTGCTATTTGCTCCAGTAATAAATATCACTCAGCTTATGGCCCTGTTGTATCAGTCTCATCACATATACTGATCTAATGATAAATATCTTGTGATCTGCATATTATTTTATTTCTAATGAGGCTATTTTATAATACATTTCTTATTGCTATTAGCTGCACCTGTTTATCATCAGAACGTTTATCCCACTGATCTGTGACTGATTCTTGTTGTTAGTAAAGACCTTAGTAAGTGTATTCTGCACCTTCAGCTGCTGCTGTTTATGTCACATGATCACAGACTTAAAGGGACAGTGTCCTGTAAATTTGGTTTTCCCTTAAAATAACAAGAAACCCAAATGTTTTTCATCATTTAAATAGAACATATAATTTTCAACAATTTCCAACTGACTTCTATTGTGATATTTGCTTCATTCTCTAGATATCCTTTATTGAAGCAGCAGCAATGCACTACTGGGAGCTAGCTGAGCACATAAGGTGAGCCAATGACAAGAGGCTTTTATGTGCCACTAATCAGCAGCTAGCGCACCATAGTGCATTATTTGCTTTGTCACAAAGGTCCCCAAAGGAATAAAGCAGTTTTGATAATAGAAGGAAATTGGAAAGTTGTTTGAATTTGAATAATAAAAGTGTAATTGTGACTTTGCTGTCCCTTTAATGTGTTTTTCTAATGACTTGTTTTACCGGTGTATAAAATAGAATAAAGTGTATGGGAAATTTTACCTTTAGCTTTATTTTTATATAAAATAACTGTTTTCAAACATTACATAGCCATAGAGTCTATACAAAGAAACAGTTATCAGATTTATGACAGGTATAATCAAAAGATAATTAACAAAGTACATTAATACGGCCATATTCAGTATTGATAATAAACCTAGTGCTTGCCACGCAAACCATAGGCCCTCTAATTAGCCGCTGAGACCACTCTTGGACCTCCTAGTTCTATTAGAAACGTACTGGAGCAGGGGGCAGCCATGCACAATATGAGACCACTCTTGGACCTCCTAGTTCTATTAGAAACGTACTGGAGCAGGGGGCAGCCATGCACAATATGAGACCACTCTTGGACCTCCTAGTTCTATTAGAAACGTACTGGAGCAGGGGGCAGCCATGCACAATATGAGACCACTCTTGGACCTCCTAGTTCTATTAGAAACGTACTGGAGCAGGGGGCAGCCATGCACAATATGAGACCACTCTTGGACCTCCTAGTTCTATTAGAAACGTACTGGAGCAGGGGGCAGCCATGCACAATATGAGACCACTCTTGGACCTCCTAGTTCTATTAGAAACATACTGGAGCAGGGGGCAGCCATGCACAATATGAGACCACTCTTGGACCTCCTAGTTCTATTAGAAATGTACTGGAGCAGGGGGCAGCCATGCACAATATGAGACCACTTTTGGATCTCAAATGGTTAATCTAATTTTTTTCCCCTTTTCTCTATTTTTTGTGTTCACTTATGTTATATATGACAAACATAATATATGTGTATCAAGCTAGATAGAAATGGAACAAAACAATATAAACCAGTAGTAGTGGAACTACATATGGGATTGCAAAAGGTCAGGGAGCTTATTAGAATAGACAATGAGGTAATGAGCTTAATACCCGAGGGTTAATTATTGTGACTTCAAGTGGTTGAGTTTTAAAATATAGCGCTCAGCACATACAATTAAACAACTAAAACAACTCTGTACACTGAAAATAATGCATAAAGATTCATAGCGGCTTAGCTAAAAAAAAAAAAAAATGACCCCAATAATTATACTGAGGATAATAAGTCAGGCATAACGATGTAGCACAACCAGCAAGTATTACAAAGTATAAGAGCAGTATTATGTTATTGATTTTAAATCAAAATATCTTCATGTGGGATCATGTGACTACTACATGTTTAAAGAGTATATATATATATATCTATAGTTATACAGGAGGAAAGGAGAAAAAGGATAACAACATGGGAGCTAATAGGCAGAAAATAATATACAGGCACAGTGTATAGGTAACCGTAGGTGAATTTGCAGTCTCACTGATCTCTTAGAGCAGGTACATGTGATATATGAAATATGGCTGATGCAATAGACTGTAATGTATACCCTCAATCCACAAAGCAAGGAGAGTCAAAGTACAAAGTGAAAGTCTCAGGCATTATTATAAAGCTTAACAATTTGACTGTCTAAATAAACTATCTATGACCTAAAAGCTGACTATGGGTAGATATCAAGTACCTAGACTCCCTAGGGCGCACAGACAAATCCTCTTTTAGTATATTTAGAGGACAATATATCTGAATATAAAACTACCTTAGCCTATATGAAATCTACATTAAAAGACTCTTAGATATAGAGCATAATAGTCTCCTTAGGAAACTTTTCTCAAGGTGCCTGTGTAAACCTCATTGGTTTCTGGACCTGTTAGGTGCTTAGCAATAGCATGTCGGTTAATATAAAGCCATAAATCAGTAACATAATAATAGAGCTATAGACTATATTAAATATAAATTGTCATTGAGGAAAAGAGTGTCAGGTAAGGCTAAGGGAGTACAGTAACAAATTCAGCATATGGATAAGGATGATGTAACAGACTATTAGCTGGCATTTACAATAATTAATTGTTATCAGACTACCTCCTCCTATCCCACGCTGATGCCGCAAAATCTGTACCTTTGAGAGATGAGCTCAAACCAGGGGGCCAGTAACTAAATAAAATTATGCATGTAATTGCATGAACTTATTATGAAAAAGGTGGAAATGGGGGCAACCATCATAGGAAGTACAGTGTATTGAGCAAGAAGGTCGCTGTTTAAAGGTTTACGTAGTAGGAGAACCATTTCTATGGGGACAGCTGTCTATGATCATTGTAAGTAGTGTGAACAGATGTCCTTATACAGTGTGTCTCAGCAAATAAACATATAGATTGTTAGTACATATATTTAGTTATAGACGTCACAAAAGAAAAAATAAATGATAAGCGATCATTGTATGTAATACCCCTGAACAATAATCATCAGCTGACCCCAGCGTTCATGTCCTTGCAGTAGTCATATTCTATTACCAGTCTGGTGACTATACTGCCGCAGGAGAACCGTTATCGCAGTCTACTCATAGACTTTTGCAAGCCCCAATCTTATCGCATAGTCCCCATGAAAAGCCACCTGGGTCAAAAGGCTGGTAGGCAATGTGGAAAATTTTCTCCTCAAGGCGCAATATTTCCTTCGCTCTTGACTGTGCAGAGTTGACTACCTTACCTCCAGCAGTGAGAGGCGCTGCATCAATCTGGCCCTGCAGCTTCCACGAGGTACGCATGTAACAAGGCGTTTTCAGCGAGTAAGCATCTCCATTGTTTATCAAGGTATACATCAGGTTATTAGTCACCTCGTGGGTTATCCGGTCTTGGATCTGTATGAACCGATTGACGGAGTTGCCCTCTTTACTAATTGGGGGTGGTGCGTTATCAATATCTGCAGGTGAATCTGCGGCTTCTTCTGATGTAATGTGTTTTGTCCCGACTTGAGACTCTGTAAAATAATTTTCCGTTTCTGGAGTAAAGACGCTTGTGTTCGCTGTGGTTTGTTGTGCACCTCCTTGTTCCATATCAGCATGAGATAGCGTGCTCATACCCTTAGGTACCTTTTTAAAGGCTTCATGTAGACTTAGCTCAAGCTCTCTAAAATGTTCCTGTAAAACATGTAAAATCTCAGATTCCCAATTCTCTAGGGTTGCCATGGTTTAGAGGTTTTTTCTGGTGTCTATGTACTTTTACCCGGCCTGTAGGTTTACCGGGCGGGGGGTGTTGAAAACCACTCGGTGAAGAGCCTGCCTTAGGCCTCAACGCTCCGGATCGGTTGCAGAGGTGGAATTCTCAGCGAGAGTATGTCTTTCGCATCAGCTAGCTCTGTAGATTCCAAATATCAGGATGAAATTGCTGGGTGATCACTCAGTTTACTGATAATAGGCAGATTATCTGTAATCCACTCAGAGCAACCAATATTGCAACCATTCAAGGTGCTGCCCAGAGACACGCCCCTATTTGTAATTTATTTTCATTATTAAATTGTACACAGCCTTTAAATGACCTGAGGCTCCGGCTCCTACTTAGGATATGCAGGAGATCACATTATATAAACATATGAGTCTGTTATTGGCTGATACTGTCACATGGTACAGGAGTCTGTTATTGGCTGATAGCTGTCACATGGTACATTTATTAGAAAACAATCTACTGCTCTTTTAAATTCATAGTAAGTTTTATTGCATTGTATTTTTATTATGCATCTGTTGATTTTGTAATTCTATATGTTATGGTCCTTTTAAATGGACTGAATTTTCCAAAAGAACATGTCTCATTATATTATCATTATGTATTTATAACACTAAATTACCCCCAAAAAGACAGAAAATATATATAATGAGGCCAGGGGATAAGACAGTCGTAATAAGGGCACTTAAAGTGGCGAGCAGACTTATACCGGTACTTGTATGCGCATTGAAACACTTGTCAACCAGAAGCATGGAGTTTGGAAAGTTCATATATCCCTAGTACCTTTTTCTACAGCCCCTTTTTCAGGGCAGTGTTAATACAGTCTTTGTATACTTATGGGCAAACAAAATACAGCCCCACTCTGGGAGAGCGGGGGACTCACCCAGCGAAACGGTCGCTCTTCTCCTTCACACTGTATGGTTCCTCCTATCTGGTCTGTCCAGTTCTCTAAGGGATATGTTGTCCATGGCGTCCTTGCGTTGCTCCACTTGCGTCGCGCTCCCAGCCTTCAGCCCCAGACTGATGATGTCGCCGCTGTAGCGTTGATCCGCATCTCCTATTCACTTTCCCCTGTTATGACAGCAGCCAGGTACAATCAATGATGAAACTGGTGTCTGGGATTTTCTGGTGAATATCAATAATCCAGGAACAAAGGCACAAAAGGATCCCAGAATCAGTTAAAAAGTTCATCTTTAATAATTCTTTAAAAGCAGCATTACCACTCTATGTAAACACAAATTCTTTATTTTCTTAACTCTATCCAAGAAAACAATTGAAATGAACATTTTAGTGCCTATCTCTCCCACACCCCATTGCAGTGTGATTTAAGTAAACTTGACCAAGAGAAGTTAAAGGATTGGGGGGTGGATCACATCACAAAATGTCTGACTGTGAGAATTAGTAGGAAATACAATACCAATACTGCAGTATACAATGTAACTTATATTTAAACAAATTGTATTTACAATTTCTTTCAGGAAAAAACATTGTTTCATATAAATGACAGAAAACAAAGATTATAATATATTTGTAAAGTTGTGCTATGGCCCCACTTAAATAGATTTTCTACCATTATGTTGTATAGATCTGGGAAGATTCATATTTAAGGGGCAATTATAACACCCACAGAGCTAACTGTACTAAATGCTTGTGGTGAATCAATAGCACATATGTAATAACCTAATCAGCTGATCTGTATCACATGAATTGTTATGTGTGCCTTTAATTATACCATACGTACAGTTAATCAGGACCATTATTTATTATTATCTGTCTAAACCATTTAATATACTTTTTACAGACACAGCCAGAGCACTGAGAGATATCAGGTATTGATGTAACTGGAGTGAATAAGGGAACCTTCTTCCTGAGCACAGACATTGGAGCCTGTTATCAGCATGAACTCATATGTGTTAGGTGAGTAAAATAGATATTATGCTGACTTTAATTACTGGGAAAATAGAATAGATCAATCATTAAACAAATATAAACTATTATATTTATATCTGCATCTTTAAGAACATTTGTGTCAGTGACCGTTATAAAGAAGGAGCAACCCCCAAACCCCCACTGGGCCGAGGAGTAGGGTAAAAAATACTACTCCCCCCTCTGTGTCCTTTTAGACAGATCATGTCCAACAACTGCCTAACCTCACGCCCTGACCTGGTTCATTACTCAGAACACTTGCAAATCCATCTTCCCCTGCCTTGACCTCGCTCATGGAACACCCACAACTCCAACAGTGTTCCCTACCCCAGAACCACAACTGATTTGTGGGCTTAAAGGGACAGTCAACACCAGAATTTTTGTTGTTTAAAAAGCTATATAATCCCTTTATTACCCATTCCCCAGTTTTGCATAACCAACACTTTTATATTAATACACTTTTTACTGCTGTGACTAACTTGTATCTACGCATCTTCTGACCGCCCCTAATCACATGACCTTTAGTTATTATCTATTGACTTGCAGTTTAGCCAATTAGTGCAGTGTCTGCCACAACCCACGGGCGTGATCACAATGCTATCTATATGGTTTACCTGAACTACTCTCCCCTGTTGTGAAAAGCAAATACAAAAGCATGTGATTAGAGACGGCCTTCAAGGGCTTAGAAATTGTCATATGAGCCTTCCTAGGTTTGCTCTCAACTAGAATACCAAGAGAACAAAGCCAAATTGTTGTTAAAAGTAAATTGGAAAGTTGTTTTAAATTACATGCCCTATTTGAAAAATAAAAGTTTTTTTTGGTCTTGACTGTCCTTTTTAATTTTACAGTGAGTATTATGAAACTAATAACGTTTTTGGCTGTTTATATAAATAGAACAACCACAGCCAAAAGCTAAAGATTATCATAAGGTTACTGCATCTTACCCTCTCAAAACAGCTCACACTGATGATTGGTCTGTTATGATTAAGACATCATGTTCTCACCCAACTTCTTTGAGCATGGGCCGGGCAGTGATGTATGTGCATTTGCTTGTGCAATGTTAAATGAGGATGGTGGATGCCGCCTCTCTTGCCCAGAATAGAGATGTACATGTTCCCTGGCTGAGAACATTATCCACACGGACCTTGTTTAATGTGTCCCTATAACTTGTTTTCATCAGTAATTTAGGTTACTATGATGTAGTAATGGTTACATTCTATGTCATTCTTTTTAATTTGTGATTTACAGGTAAAAAAATTAAAAATACAAAACGGAACACATTTCCATCTTAATCGGAGGAGAGCCCACTGCTTCATTCATTACTTATGGGAATTAAGAACCTAGCCACCAGGAGGAGGCAAAGACACCCCAGCCAAAGGCTTAAATCACTCCCCTCATCCCCCAGTCATTCTTTGCCTTTCGTCACAGGAGGTTGGCAGAGAAATGTCGGAAGATTTGGAGTATTCTCTTATGGAGGGTAGTAGTCTTCGAAATGGGACTAGAGTTTTAAGTAGCCTTGTCAGCCTCTCAGTGAGAGCATGGGTGAATGTTAGAGTCTTTCTGCAAACCCATCCCGACTCAGCTTAACAGCTCCATTAGCAATCAGCGTTGACAAGTTTCGCTGCCTGCTTTTCTTCTCTCAAGTCCATGCCTGGAGCGCTGCTACTACCCTGTCACACTTGAAAGGCCGTGTTTCTGTTCCACGGCATTGATTCTTGTAAGATCAATTCAATTTATATATTTGATAACGTAAGAATACAGGGTCACAGTGTGGCTCCTTTATCTTTATAGAATCTAGGGTAATACCCTCGGAAGGGGGTTATTGTACATAATATGGTTTATTGTGTTTCTACTGCATTTGTGTGAGATGAGGCTCTGTCAGTGTGGAACCGTCTGTTCACTTAGCAAGATTGAGGCAGGCTTTTTGGCATGTTTCTCTTTCGAGTGCAGGGGCGGTCCTGCATGGCGCTCCATGTCACCGGGTGTGGCCTCTGTAACTTCCTCTTTTCGACCTGCGTTCGGAGATGAAAGCTGTTTCTTGTAGTCGGGGTCATAGGAGGTGGTGAGTGCCCTGGCCATTGGAATATAATGGTGCCATTTAAGTTTTTTATCAAGTCCGCAATAAAGGTGCAAGCTTTGACTCTGATATGTTAGAGGATACTCCCCTCTTTATCTAAATCTACTTTCAGACGGCGGTTTCTGCGGCCATTAAAGCGATGCCTCACCCTACTAAGCGCAAGTGGAAGGTACGGCAATGCTATCTGTCTCAGGGGTCTTTGACTCCGCTGCATGTCTCAGACAGACTATCCACTGAGGAGAAAAAAAAAAGAGAAGAAAACACAGAGGCGCCCAATGGCCTAGTACCATCAACACAATCAGGATATGTATGAGAATAAGGGCTACTCACAAATGAATAGCACCAGATCGGTGCAAGCAGGCAGACTGGAACCTCAGTTATCCAGCTAACTGTATTGGAACAACAAGGTATCAGCAGTGGAGTCCCAGCAAAAGATATCAGTGTGTTCCTATATGAATACAAAATGAAACCAACATGGCCCAGCACAGTATGCTTCAAAGGGGCAAGTAATGTGAAAAAAACTCACTCACTTATTCCAAAGCAGCTCCAGGTGCAATACAAGCAGACTGGAGCTTCTCAGTCGCCCAGCTGACTGGTCCCAGGTGGTAAGCAGGTTACACAGCAATAACAGGATGTAAATTATAAAGTGCAATCCAAACAGCAGCAAGTGCATAGTATAAAATAAACATAAATAAAAGCAACGCGTTTCTTAGCCACATGTGGGCTGTTTCTTCAGGGTATTATACAAAAAATAAAAATACACCTGCTATTTAAAACACATTGTGAGCTATGATTGGAGGTGTGGTGATTTGATACCAGGTGTGTGGAATCCTTATTAGCTTGGTTCCCATAGAGACCATAGCATATACAAAAAATAAAAGCTGTTGATGTTTAACATAGCACAATGTGACAGACATACACATCTACATGTGTATTGTATGATACATAATACATAATATACAAACAAATTAATTAATGACACAGTCCCTATATGGGAACACACATTCATCCAAACACATCCTAGTCCCAATAATTAATATATATATATATATATATATTTTAGGGATTCCTATTGAGATAATGTAATTAATCAATACCTCCCTAAGCATGGAAAAAGAGCATAGTTACTAATGTTACCTGTTGGCCGCCTATGTATAGAAACAAAATCGTTAACTACACAATAGATATTTAGGAAATCTCTTATTTGTTATTGCTGTTCTAATTCACACAATTGTTATTTTACCTATTGGCCGTCTATATGAGAAAAACAAATCTTTAGATAGATGAATGTGAGATGCAAAAATTAATGAATAAACCTATGTTGAATTTGTAATATCAGTTCCGGTCCAAAACACTGCCATAACCCACAAACTCAGACGTTGTCGGACCGCCCATGAAGCATGTCATCTAGGTCAATCAATCACGGCGCAAGATAGCGCTAGTGTCATATGACTCACAGGCTATTCTGTGGATACGGAGCCTACAAACCACAAAGCAAGTATGTCCTATTACCAGCGTAATGATATGGTATTATCAAAAGGGTCCTTCAGATTGAACAATATGGATCGCGTACATGCCCGCTATAACAATACGCATATTAAGATTGGCCATATTATTTATACCCACACGATCATAAAATAATAAAGTGTGGTCCAAAAATTGTGGGAAATAGACTACAAAGTTAAAATTGATTGAATAAATAACATTAATATAGCAATAACTAATGAGATGGTTAAAAAATATGAATGTATGTGGTATTTTATAGGAGAATCATGTGACCCAGTGAAAGACAACAACAGGAAAAAATAAAGGTGATGTGTGCTGGATCTATACTCAGCATAATTAATATGTGTGTATATACAGTGTGTATATATATATATATATATATATATATATATATATATATATATATATATATATATATATATATTAAAATCTATACATTGTGCTGTGTTAAACATCAACAGCTTTTATTATTTGTATATGCTATGGTCTCTATGGGAACCAAGCTAATAAGGATTCCATACACCTGGTATCAAATCACCACACCTCCAATCATAGCTCACAATGTGTTTTAAATAGCAAGTGTATTTTTATTTTTTGTACAATAGCCTGAAGAAACAGCCCTCATGTGGCTGAGAAATGCGTTGCTTTTATTTGTGTTTATTTTATACTATACACTTGCTGCTGTTTGGATTGCACTTTATAATTTACATCCTGTTATTGCTGTGTAACCTGCTTACCACCTGGGACCAGTCAGCTGGGCGACTGAGAAGCTGCAGTCTACTTGTATTGCACCTGGGGGTGCTTTGGAATAAGTGAGTGAGTTTTTTTCACATTACTTGCCCCTTTGCACCATACTGTGCTGGACCATGTTGGTTTTGTTTTGTATTCATCTAGAAACACACTGATGTCTTTTGCTGGGACTCCACTGCTGATACCTTGTTGTTCCAATACAGTTAGCTGGATAACTGAGGTTCCAGTCTGCCTGCTTGCACCGATCTGGTGCTATTCTTTGTGAGTAGCCCTTATTCTCATACATATCCTGATTGTGTTGATGGTACTAGGCCATTGGGCGCCTCTGTGTTTTCTTCTCTTTTTAGATCGCTTGCATAACCAGGACCTTGACCTTCCTATGACAGAGAGCTGCCCTGACTCCCCTTGGAGCACTTTTTGGACTTTGTTATAAATACTTGTTTTTTAATGGTTTGGTGAATTTTTTTTTCAAAAGAGCTTTATTGAAACATTTAGTGAACAGCTAGTTGGTACTAATGCGAGACAATCTATTCCGTGGGGTGTTACGACAGGGAAATATCATGATATAGGTAAATGGGTGCTGTAAATTACTGAAACAAAGTTTCAGTTAGTGCGTAATCAGTAAAGAGGGTGAAAATTTGCTGGATTTGTAGGTGGCTTGTTTGCATAGGTATTACTGTTACGTGGGCCTCTAGCATAGAAGGTGGAAAGGGGTGTTCGTCAGTGGCCTCGTTGAAAATTAATGTAAGATGTGGGGCTAAGATAGAAGAAAATGCTTGGTAATATTTGGAGGAGAAGCCATCTGGGCCTGGACTTTTTCCATGTTTAAGGGTAGTTATGGCAGATATGGTTTCTTGGATGGTTATTGGCCTATTTAAATGTGATTTTTGTTCATCAGTGATTGAAGGTAGTGGACAATTCGCTATGTATGTTGAGAGGTCGCGGAGATGTTCAGGTGTGGGGGGGTCTTCATGTATATTGTAGAGTTTTGTATAATATTCTTGAAAGGCCAGTAAGATTTCCGGCGTAGTCTTAAGTGACTTTTTTTGTGGAATAGTGATTTCATAGATATAGGATTTAAATCTTTTTTTTTTTTTTTTTTTTTTTTTTTTTTAAGGCACGAGCTAGCAGTTTACCAGCTCTATTACTTTCGTAATAGAACATGCTATTAGTTTTGGTTCGTAGAGTTTGGTACTCAATGTCTAGAAAATTGTCTAGGGCTGTTCTAGTGGCCTGTAGATCTTTCTCTATATTAGAATTAGTGGGATCTTTTTTTTTTAGCGCTAAGTCTAGTTTAAAAAAGGTATCTGTTAGTTCTTTTTATTGTGTATGATTTGCTCGTGGATTTTGAGCCTTCATTTTAATTAATTCTCCCTTTAACACACATTTGTGTGCTTCCCAAATTTTTAAATTGTCAGTGATAGAGTTGGAGTTGTTTGTAAAGTATTCAGAGATGGTTTTGGATAACGTGGTTAGTTTGTCAGGATTATTTAGGAGAGACTCGTCTAGTTTCCAGGAATATGGTTCTGAAGGTGTTTCGGGCCAGGAAAATTTTATTTTAACAGCTGAGTGGTCTGACCACGATGTGGGTGAGATATCACTGCAATGTAAGTGTGTTAGGCCTTTTTGGTTTGTAAGTACATAATCCAGTCTACTATAAGATTTATTTGGATTCGAGAAAAAGCTGTAGTCTCTTTTATCATGGTGAATGAATCTCCATGTGTCATATAGGTTAAGGTCCTTCAGACTGTTCCACAAAGTGGTGGTGACTTTTTTGGATATTTGTATGTTAGGGTTGGAACTATCTTTTAGGGGTTGCAGTAGGGTGTTTAAGTCTCCAGCTAGATACAATGGGCCTTTAGTGATATCCAGTGTTCTCTTGAATATGTTTTTAAAGAAAGTGGTTTGATTTGTGTGCGGAGCATTAAAATTAATTAAGGTGATGGGTCTGCCGTACAGAAGGCCCATCAAACCTAAAAAACGCCCCTTTCCATCTCTGGAAAGTTGTATCAAGGTAAAAAGGAGAGATTTTTTAAACAGTATGCTCACCCCGTTTTTCTTTTCTAGGCCTGAACTGTGGTAGTGTGCGGTGTAAGTTTTCCCTAAGTATTTTGGTTCTTTATTTCATTTAAAGTGTGTTTCTTGTAAGAAAATTATATCTATTTGTCTCTTTGCTAGGTCTGCAAGTGCTTTGGACCTTTTATGGGGGGAGTTCAAGCCTTTCGCATTCTGTGTGAGCAAGATCAATTGCTTGGGGGAAGTCACTTTATGGGGGTGCATGACAGTGTGGATGGTGTTGGTATGAGATTAGGCATAGTATATACCTTCTGGTACTGCTTAGAATATGGAAGCACAAAATGGGTACATATCTGCAAAAAGACAAACACATAGCAACAAAACAGTAGTTGAATCTTAACTAACATTATAACATTATAAACAGTAACAAACGTGAATACATTAAAATAAAACAAAAAGTGTCTCTTCTTATTATAGGGCATATATTTCAGGGGAGTAACCACAATACGACCTATGAATACTAGAAATGTATTAATTTTACGTAATTGTGAATCCTGATCTGGCTCCTGGGAGGGAGGGGGGAATTGGGGGGGGGGTAGGGAGGGAGAGGATGAGGAAGGGAGGGGAATGGTGAGTATATGTTAAGGGAGGGAAAGGTGGTGTGAAATGTAGGGAGGTATAATATGGTATGCGGGCCTCCATACCTGGGGGTAACATGGGTTTGTGAGATATACTATGACAAGGTTTATATAAACGCTAAAGTTACTTGCCCATCTCAAAGAGAAGACATCGCTCAGTAATCAAGTCCTATTGTTACAGCACAGAAAGTGAGGAATATGAAGTTCATTATGGTGAGGCGTTAGAGGAAGCAGAGCTGGTGGTAGTGTGTCTTCTATTGGTAGCATATTTTGGCTAGTTTGGTGAATTTTTGTTGTTTTTATATATATATTTTTTCCTTTTATTTTTGACATTGTATATTTGCGAAGAGCGCCCCCTAGAGGAAATTTATGTTATTCGCTGAGAAGGACAACTACGATTTATCGGAGGATGTCACTTCTGGGTCGGTATCGGTTACTTCTAGGCCTCCATCTGCGGAGAAACCAGACTTTAAATTTAAAATGGAGCATTTGCGCTTTCTGCTGAATGAAGGGCTGGCTACATTGGAGGTTCCGGAACCGAAACTACCGGAGGAACCTTCAAAACCTTAATTTGAAAGGGTTTATGAGGACAGGGTAGTGCCCCAGGCCTTCCCATTTCCCATCAAGATTGCTAACATTATTAAGAATGAATGGAAGAAACTTGGCTCGTCCTTTTCTCCCTCTACTTCTTTTAAAAAGCTATTCCCCATGCCGGACACGCAGCTTGAACTGTTGGGAAACGTCCCTAAGGTGGATGGTGCTATCTCCACGCTCGCTAAGAGAACAACTATTCCGCTACTGGATAGCTCCTCTTTCAAGGAACCCATGGATAGAAAGATGGAAACCATGTTGCGGAAGATGTTTCAACTTACAGGGTTCATTTTTCAAGTGGCGGTGGCTGGTTTGGCTGGTGTGACGCTCAATCAACAATGGTCGAGGTTGAGGCTCCCTATGAAGATATTAAAGCAGGGCTCGACAAACCCAGAAGCCAGGGAGTCACTGGCTCCTAGAATTCTACCTCTGGCTCCAAACTTTTTGGATTATTTTCAATATATATCTATATACAAATACTACTGTTTACCTCCTAAAAGTATGTCTGGCTCCTAAATATTCTCACTGGCTCCTAATTTTTAAACAGATTTGTCAAGCACTGGATTAAAGAATGATTTAAAGACTTAAGGGTAGTGCATTCGTTCATTTGTGATGCTAACATGCAGATTATTTTCCTGAATGCTAAGACATCAGGTTTTTCTGTTTGAGCCCACAGGGCTCTGTGGTTAAAGTCGTGGTCTGCAGATATGACTTCAAAGTCTTGCTTGCTTTCCTTTTTAAGGGAAAAGTTTTGTTTGGCCCGGGTCTGAATTCCTTCATATTTACGGTCACGGGTGGCAAGGGTGCTTTCTTGCCTCCGGATACGAAGGCTAAACCTAAGGGGTCTACTTTTCGTCCCTTTCGTGTGGACAAGTCTCAGTGCCAGCAGCCAGCTGCAAATTCTGAGCAGTCTGGAGGTCATAGCTCAGGGTTACAGGATAGATTTCAAGTCATATCAGCCCAGAGGCAGGTTCCTCCTGTCAAACATATCTTCAAGCCCAGAGAAGAGAGACCCCTATCTGGGGTGTGTGAGGGATTTCTCATCTCTCTTAGTAATCGGCCCAGTCCCTGCAGCAGAAAGAGGTCTGGGGTATTATTAAAAACTTTTTGTGTTTCCAAAAAAGGAGGGCATGTTTAGTCCAATTCTGGACCTAAAGGCCCTAAACATGTTTTTGTCAGTCCCATTGTTCAAGATAGAGACGATTAGGTCAATTTTGCCTCTGGTTCAAGAGGGGCAATTCATAACGACTGACCTGAAGGATGCTTACCTTCACATTCCAATCCACAGGGACCACTTCAAGTATCTAAGATTCGCTTTCCTGGACCAGCACTTTGTTTGTTGCCCTTCCATTTGGTGACTGCCCCAAGAGTCTTCACAAAGGTTTTGGGAGCTCTACTTGCGGTAGTGAGAGCCAGAGGGATTGCAGTGGCTCCTTATCTGGACAATATCCTGGTCCAGACTCCATCCTACAGTCTTGCGGAGGAGCACTCAAGAGCTCTTTTCCTTCGGTCCCACAGGTGGAAGATAAACAAAGGAAAGAGTTACTTGGTCCCCAGCAACAGGGTGGAATTCCTAGGTATGATAATAGATTCTTCAGTCATGAAGATATTCTTGACAGGCCAGAGGCATTGCAAACTTGCGACCAACTGTCTAGCTCTTCAGTAATCCTCCAGGACATCTGTGCCCAGGTGGATGGAGGGGATTGGGCTTATGGTATCCAGCATAGATGTCATTCCATTCGCCAGGTTCCATCTCAGACCTCTTCAGCTGTGCATGTTGAGACAATGGAACGGCGATCATTTAGATCTGTCCCAACAGATATCTCTTTGACAGACAGGTGAGGGAGTCCCTATCTTGGTGGGCCCAACCGGGTCAGCTGTCACAGGGGAAATCCTTCTTGAGACCATCCTGGGAGATTGTAATTATGGATGCAAGTCTATCAGGATGGGGAGCTGTTTGGGGTGCTAGAAAGGCACAGGGCAGATGGACTTGAGAGGAATCAAGTCTACCTATAAATATTCTGGAACTTCGAGCAATATTCAACACTCTGAGGGCTTGGCCTCTTGTGCATTCATCCCGATTCATCAGATTCCAGTCAGACAACATTGCCTCGGTGGCTTACATAAACCATTGAGGGGGGGGGGACGAGAAGTTCCCTAGCTGTGAGGGAATTTTCTCAGATTCTGGAGTGGGCAGAGACTCACAGTTGTTTGCTCTCAGCGATCCACATTCCGGGTGTGGACAACTGAGAAGCGGATTTTCTGAGTAGACAAACGTTTCATCCAGGAAAATAGTTCCTCCACCCCAAAGTGTTTGAGGAGATCTGCAACTGCTGGGGGACGCTGAAGATAGATCTCATGGCATCCAGACTCAATTACAAGCTACCCATATATGGGTCACAATCCAGGGATCCCCAGGTGGCACTGATAGATGCCTTGGCGGTGCCCTGGAATTTC
Organism: Bombina bombina; assembly: GCF_027579735.1. Lineage (NCBI taxonomy): Eukaryota > Metazoa > Chordata > Amphibia > Anura > Bombinatoridae > Bombina > Bombina bombina. The sequence continues at coordinate 43,150,098 of NC_069503.1, forward strand.
AACCTAATTTACATATTTCCACTGTTGCCTCTTCTACCTCATGTAGTGGCCCACCTCAAGCAGGAGCAAGCTTCCGCAATTCTGATTGCTCCGTTGTGGCCGCGGAGGATGTGGTTTGCGGATCTGGTGGGGATGTCGTCATCTCCGCCATGGAGGTTACCTTGCTGCAGGGATCTGCTAGTTCAAGGTCCTTTTTCTACATCAAAATCTCGATTCTCTGAGGCTGACTACGTGGAGATTGAATGTCTAGTCTTAGCCAAGAGAGGATTTTCAGAAAGAGTGATTGACACTCTTGTTCAGGCCAGGTAGTCAGTTACTCGACGCATCTACCACAAGGTGTGGAAGACCTACTTGTCCTGCTGTGAGGAATGAGGCTACCCAGGATTTTGACTTTTCTCCAGGATGGCCTGGATAAGGGTCTTGCCGCTAGTTTCCTTAGGGGACAGATCTCGGCTTTATCTGTACTGTTGCATAAGAAGCTTGCGGAGCTTCCTGACATTCAGTCCTTTTGTTCAGGCTCTGGTTAGGATCAGGCCTGTCTTTAGGAATTCGGCTCCTCCTTGGAGCTTAAACTTGGTTCTTAAGGTTTTGCAGAGGGCTCCGTTTGAGCCTATGCATGCACTTGACATTAAGATTCTTTCAAGGAAGGTTCTATTCCTACTGACTATTGCATCGGCATGCAGAGTCTCTGAGTTGGCGGCCTTGCAATGTGAGCCTCCCTACTTAGTTTTTCATGCTGATAAGGCTGTTTTTCACACTGGTTTGGGATTCCTTCCCAAGGTGGTGTCGAGTCATAACATCAATCAGGAAATAGTAGTTTCTTCTTTGTGTCATAGCCCTTCCTCCTCAAAGAAGAGGTTACTTCATAATTTGGACGTGGTTCAGGCTTTGAAGTTTTATATTCAGGCCCCCAAAAGAGTTCAGACAGACTTAGTCTCTATTGGATGTGTATTCAGGGAAATGCAGGGGGCAAAGGGCCTCTGCTACTTCTCTATCCTTTTGGTTGAGGAGTGTGATCCGTCTGGCATATGAGACAGTGGGATACAAGCCTCCTTAGAGGATTACGGCCCACTCAACTAGAGCTGTGGCCTCTTCTTGGGCCTTAAAAATTAGGCCTCTATGGAGCAGATTTGTAAGGCAGCTCCTGTAAGCAGTTTTTTGGAGAAAGGTTCTGCAGGCTGTGGTGCCCTCAGTTTAGGGTCTGCCTCCTTTTGCCGTCCCATTTTTTTCATTCAGTGTCCTCTAGATCTTGGGTATTTGTTCCCACAAGTAATGCATGAAGCAGTGGACTCTCCTCCCATTAAGATTGAAAACATAAATTATGCTTACCTGAAAATTTAATTTCCATTTGTGGGAGGAGAGTCCACTGCCCCCGCCCATTTCTCTGGTGGGCGGAGCTAAATTTACTTTTATTCTTCTGGCACCATTTATACCCTGATATTTCTCCTACTGTTCCTTGTTCCCTCGGCAGAATGACTGGGGGATGAGTGGAGTGGGGGAGGTATTTAAGTTTTTGGCTGGGGTGTCTTTGCATCCTCCTGGTGGCCAGGTTCTTAATTCCCACAAGTAATGGATGAAGCAGTGGACTCTCCTCCCACAGATGGAAATGAAATTATCAGGTAAGCATAATTTGCTTTTTGAGTATAAAAAATGTTTTTTGATTGAGATGGATTATATTATAAATGAATAAACATTATTATTTTTCTTTATTCCATTTCTTTTTATGTAGACAAACACGTGAATAGTTCAGATCCATCCTTCACTACAGAAAGCATCAGAATGATACCGCAAACTCCAAAAGTCTTAGACACCAATGACTATTCACAAACATTGGGGATATCACAGCAGATATTTAAAAAATATGGTGAATTGGCAGGAACTGGGCAGCAATCATTAAGTACAGAGAGTAATTTAGTCATCAAACAAGAGGAAAACATTTATGCCTTATCTAGTGAAATTATTATCCCAGAGGATAAACCACACACATTTACTGAGTTTTCAAAACATATTAAAGAAGGGAAATGTCTTAAGTCTAGCCAAATGATTCAAACAAAGGAGAAACCTTTCCAGTGTACAGAATGTGAGAAAAGCTTTAGATGGAAGTCTCGTCTACTAGAACACCACAAAATTCACACAGGTGAGAAACCACACACATGTACTGAGTGCGGCAAAAGTTTTACACAAATGGATCGTCTGAAAACTCATAAAAAGATTCACTCAGGAGAAAAGCCGTTCACATGTACAGAGTGTGGAAAAAGTTTTACACAAAAGATTGAGCTGAAAAATCATGAAAGGATTCACACAGGAGAAAAGCCGTTCACATGTACAGCGTGTGGAAAACGTTTTACACAAAAGAATAATCTGAAAAGTCATGAAAGGATTCACACAGGAGAAAAGCCTTTCACGTGTACAGAGTGTGGAAAAGGTTTTACACGTATGGAATGTCTGAAAAATCATGAAAGGATTCACTCTGGAAAAAAGCCTTTCTCATGTACAGAGTGTGAAAAAGGTTTTACACATAAGAGTAATCTGAAAAGTCATGAAAGGATTCACACAGGAAGAAAGCCTTTCACATGTACAGAGTGTGGAAAACTTTTTGCACGAATGGATCATCTGAAAACTCATGAAAGGACTCACTCAGGAAAAAAGCCATTCACATGTACAGAGTGTGGAAAAGGTTTTACACATAAGAGTAATCTGAAAATTCATGAACGGATTCACACAGGGGAAAAGCCTTTCACATGTACAGAGTGTGGAAAAAGTTTTACAGAAAAGAGTCATCTGGAAACTCATGAAAGGATTCACACAGGAGAAAAGCCTTTCACATGTACAGAGTGTGGAAAACGTTTTACGCATATCAGTAATCTGAAAACTCATGAAAAGAGTCACAAAGGAAAAAACCTTTCACATGTTTAGAAAGTAGATACAAAGGTTTTTATTGAAATTGGGTATAACAAAACACCAAATATTTACACACAAACTTTATATACACAGTGTACAAACCTTTTTACAATTATCCTAAATAGGATAAACTCTCTAAATAGAAGCATAAAAAGAGATGTTATTGTAAATAATACTTTTTAAATCCCAGTTATAAAAGACCCAGATTGGAAGTGCTCTCCTGCTGTCCTTTGTTCTTCTATATATGTGCACCTCAGTTTCTCTCATATCAAAGTGATAGAATACAAACACCACACAGGAATATACAGATCTGTCCTTATACTGACCAGTTTACACAACCATTCACCACCAAAGCACCCCGGTGTTGTTTATTAATATGCCAGTGTTAGGAGTTGTACGTTTGTTTTACATAGGGGAGTAAATAATTATATTTACAGAATAAAGAGTCTTTATATGAATAGAGTGTTAGAGAATTATATAAACAAGAACATTAGTCTCAAATGATTGACATCTGGGAGATATATTTATTGTGCACATCATGTGGATAAACCTTTTCTTATAGCAATAGAAGCTTAGCATTGTACATGTTATATACCAGAGGAATTACTGAGGGGAAACTGATTTTATTTCATGAGACACAATATCAGTAACCGGTACATACGTGATCATAATCAGTTTAATTTAAATGGCTACTATAACCTACATGTATACTGGGTAGGTAATATGTGTGTCATGTGATCATAATCAGTATAATTTAAATGGCTACTATAACCTACATGTATACTGGGTAGGTAATATGTGTGTCACGTGATCATAATCAGTTTAATTTAAATGGCTACTATAACCTACATGTATACTGGGTATGTAATATGTGTGTCATGTTCTGTAACTTGATATTATGTCTGTTTTCATGTTAGTTAGAAGCCACAAGAACTGATAATAGCACATACTGTATATATAAAGGGAACATTATATGTCTGATAAATCCCTTTGTATCAAGAGCACAAGTGTTAGGTATATTTATACCATTGTGTGCATGATGCATATATCATGTAATGCTGCTTTTTACTATATAATGATATACAATGTTTTTTCATGCAAATAAAAAGTGATTGTAATCCAGACCAGTATTTTGTGTTTTTTGTATAATTAAAAACACAATATCACAGAATAATTAGGAAAACATCATTAAAAGTTAAACGCTGATTTTAGATATAGCAGCAATTTGCTTTATTCTTTTTTTTTTTTTTTTAGAGTAAACCTAGGAGGCTGCTATTATATGAGCTTAGTGGCGTGCACGTGTATTTACCACTCTGTGCAGCAGTGTTTGTAACTATGTATAACATTGCTATAAATGTTCTTGCAACCTCTGCTGTCTGAAGATACGTGCACGCTCCTGAGATCACCTAGGATTACTCTTTAACAAAGAATACTCAGAGAACTAAGCACAATGGATAATATAAGAAAATTGGAAAGTTGTTTGAAATGTCATGTTCTGTCCAATCCTTTAAGTGTATTTTTGCCTTTTCTGTCCCTTTAACAGTACATAAAACAATATCAAATTAACCCCCTGACCTACACCAACCCAGATTATTAATCACCAGCAAGACTTTAGACACAGACATTTTCTGTTACTTAAATCATACTTAAAGGGATAGGAAACTACACTTTCATGATTCAGATAGAATGTGTCATTTTATGACACTTAATTTCACTTCTGTTATCAAACTTATATACAACTGAGAGCTGACTGGTGACTACACACGTGTCTTTTGTCATTGGTTCACCAGATATGCTCAGCTAGCTCCCAGTAGTACATTGCTGCTCCATAGCTGACTTTGCAGGAGTTAAAGGGACAGTCTACACCTTAGTCATCTTAAAGTCTTACCTTAGATTAAGCTGCAAACAGCCTCCTGCACCTTTTCTATATCATGCAGCAGGAACAGTAAAACGGTTATTTTAAAATTAATATTGTCTCTGGCCACTTTGAAATGGCTGCCAAGCTCCACCCACTGATGACATCGTGATCTGGGCTGCATCTAGGCACTCTGCTGAATAGCAATGACAATATAAAAATGGGACATACAGATAGCACTAATCCCATAGGGGGCACTTCCTGAAACCCAAATCTTAAAAATAACTAGAACCCATATATTAGCTATAATACATATAACACATTAATGCAAGCTACAGCAGGAACTCAAAATAGATAAGACAAACAAAATAAAATAAGATAAGAAATCCTTATTAACCATCATCCAATGGAAGGCAGCACTCTGTCAAAAGGATGGTCAGTCCCTGGTGATGATGAATCTAGGAAGAAGGAGACACAGAGGCACCAAAATGGCCTAGTAACGTCTGCACAATAAAAAAACAATGTGAAGTAAAATAATACTCACAAAAATAGAGCACCCAAAGGTGCAAATGACGCAGGCTGAATCAATTAGCAGTGGTCCAGCTCACTGTATGCCGAAAGGGGAAACACTCAGATAGAAATCAGCAAGCAGCAACCAGAATTCCTATTCCTGTGAGTGACATAAGACAATATCCATAGCCCAGTACAGTTTTGATATACAGAATTCACGATTACTGGTCAGACTTAGAAAAAACAGCGCCCCTCCAGGTGCAATCAAGGCAAGCTGGAACCTCTCAGTCGCCCAGTAGACAGTACTCAGGTAAAGAAAGCGTCCGTTCACCAGCCACATGGTATAGGTCCAACAGATGATATAAAGAAAACTCCAAAATAGAAGCAGCAAGTGTATCAAAAAGCATATATTTATTAAAAACAAAGCAACGCGTTTCTCAGTGCTCAAAGGGCTGTTTCCACAGGCTATACAAAAATTAAATGAAATACACTTGCTATATAAAGGGATAAAAAAAACTCTACTAAATGATACATTGATAACAAACACCTGTGTGTGCCATTAGTAGGTAATTAGTTGGGATGGTAACCAATGTAAACAAACCTTCCTACATAATGATCTCATAGCAAAAAGATTTTACATAGATTATACATAAGATTTGTCTACAACCCACATGAGTATTTAACAATCAATACACATATACATAATTCATTTGGGTGCTCTATTTTTGTAAATATTATTTTACTTCACATTTTTTTATTATTGTGCAGACGTTACTAGGCCATATTGGCGCCTCTGTGTCTCCTTCTTCCTAGAATAGCAATGACAGTCTGTTGAATCCAACTAGTGAGCCTTTTGTGATTGGATGCCATATGCAGCCCAGATCATGATGTCATCAGTGGGCTGAGCTTGGCAGACATTTCAAAGTGACCAGAAACAATAATGTTTTTACTGTTCCTGCTGCATGATATAGAAAAGGTGCAGGAGTCTATTTGCAGCTTAATCTAAGGTAAATACATAGTTACAAAACAAAACAAAACAGAGTAGCTGCACTCAAATACTTATTATAAAAGAAACAGGTGCTGCCTAGAAAATAATATTTTTCACAAACATAGCAAGAGAGTGGATTCCCCAAATTGAGGGGTTTCCAAAAGTCTAGGCTTAATCAGCACAACCGTTAGTAATAACAACTCAAGAGACATAAGTGTCAAAAATATAAAAATATCCTTTAATAAATCACACAATTCACAGACATACCACATTCATGCATGGGATCCCAGTAATAAAAAGTCAAAAGACTGAGAGCAAACTTCTGGTGCACCAGGGTGAACTGGATACGTATATATATTTTAACCAGTGGTATTAGATATTTGTAATCCCCAAAAGAGATAGTTCCATATCTTTAGAGTCCCCAAAGTGCCGCTCTGCTGAACTAGCCAGACCAAACCCTTGACCCAAAAACAGTGATCGAATCACCTTTCAAAGCATACTTTTTCAAGCCGTGTGTGTTATTCACAGGTGCATCAATTGGTATTTCCTTCTTGACCACATTTGGTAAATAGTACTACCTGTGTTTGTAGTGCCAACGGCAGGATCTTCAATGCTTACATGGAGCGCGGTCTTACAGGGCAGGTCGGGGCTAGTCGGGATCCAATGCTGTGGAAACAAAAAAGAGAGGCTGCAAAGCACCGACGAGTCTGGACGCTCGTTTCACTCCTTCACATAGTGCAGCGTGGAGCTTCTTCCGGGTGCTGACGTCACCTAAATTAGAGTGTCCTTTTATTGGTGCATGGTATTTACCGGTCGTTGATTGATTCGTTGCTCTTCTTGTCAATCATGCTTTAGTTATTTACAAAGTAGCAAGACTCATCCGATAAATGTAGCACTTCAAAACGTAATGTTTGTTGCAAATATTTTTTGTCCAATTTCTTACGTGAAGTATAGCCAGCTTAATACCATAAAGGAAAAGCAAAAAAGCCAAACATTCATACAGCCATTCACAATACACACAAACAACCATAATTAAAAACAAAACATTAATCTTTATTTATTTCATAAGTGTTTCTCTTAATTCTTTCAAATCTTGCTTTATTTCTTACATATAGTATAACTTTGTGCGTGTATATATACGATTTTTTAATCATGAAAAAAGAGCTATCCTCGATTTACTTTAGCGCTTGTGCTGCTTTTTTAAAAAGGATATATATAAAAGCTACATTCAAATAGATTCCAAATTATTTAACTGGTCGATGTACAAACAGAGGGGGTTTCAGACCAAAAAGGAAGCAAATTCCAGCTTCTCATTAAGTCCATTTGGTGATAATGTATTCAATCTATACATCCATCTTGTCTCTTTTTGTAATAAAATTGTGTCAATATCACCTCCACGGTTACTTAACTTAACAGACTCTATGCCAATAAATTGGAGACCATCAGTTTTAGATCCATGAAATTGTGCAAAATGCCTTGCAACTGGGCTGTCTATATCACAATGCTTAATGTCGTCTCTATGTTCAGTAATGCGAGATCGTAGCTCTCTAAAAGTTTTTCCTACATAAAACTTTTTACATGAACAAAAGAGAAGATTTATTACTCCTTTAGTAGAGCAATTGATAAAGGAATTGATCTTATACGTAATCCCTGTATTAGTACAGAATGTCTTGGTTCTACACATAAATTGGCAACATACACAGTGGCTACAAGGTGAACTTCCAACCATTTTATGGGCAGCTTGTTCTAGCCAATTGCCTGTAGGGACTTTATTAAATTCACTCTTAACAAGAATGTCTTTTAAGTTATTAGGCCTTCTCGCAGTCATAAGTTGGTAATCACCCACATATTCATGGAGTGTGTTATCATTAGTCAAAAGGTGCCAGTTTTTCCCTAGGATAGATCTTACCTTACCCCAGTGTGTGTTATACTTAGTGATAAATCTGATCTTATTCTCTTCTTTTTTATTTTGTTTGTTTTGGTAAAGAAGATCTTTTCTATTCTGCTGTGATGCTCTGAATAGTGCTCTTTTTACACACCTCTTTGAGTATCCTCTTTCGAGGAAACGAGTCATCATCTCTTTCGCCTGTTTTCTGAAAACATGATCCTCAGAGCAAATTCGGCGCAAGCGCAGAAATTGCCCATAGGGTATACCTCGCTTCAAATTTTCAGGATGATGGCTCGTTCCTAAAAGTAAATTGTTAGTTGCAGTTGGCTTACGAAAAACTTCAGTTACCAATATCCCTTCCTTTTTACTTATTTTCAAATCTAAAAAATCAATTGAATTGTAATTATAATTACATGTAAGAAAAATATTTTTGTCGTTTGAGTTAAGCAGAGTGACAAACTGAAGCAAGTCAGATTCACTACCATCCCATAATAGGAGGATATCGTCCACATATCTTATCCACAGGGCTACATGTGCACCAACTATCTCAGCATGTTCACTAAAGACAGTCTGATCTTCCCATCCACCAAGATGTAGGCATGCGTAAGTTGGTGCACATGTAGCCCCCATGGCTGTTCCTCGTTTTTGTCTGTAACATTTTCCATCAAACAAAAATCTATTGTTTTCCAGAATAAATTTCAATAATTGTATTACAAAATCAGTGTGTTTTTTGTACCCCATTCCTCTTGTACTCAGGAAATGTTCACATGTCTCAAGTCCAATAGAGTGGGGAATAGAGGATTCGACGTCCAAAGACACCAGCAAGGTCTCATCAGTAACATTAATCCCATCCAATTTTTTTATTACATCAGTTGAGTCTTGCACAAATGTGCGCAAATCTTTCACAAATGGTTGCAAAAATGTATCAACATAATTACTAATACCCTCTGTGGGGCCCCCAATCCCAGAGATGATTGGGCGGCCTGGAGGTTTTTGGATCGACTTATGTAACTTTGGAATCCAGTAATATACTGGTACTTTTAGTTTATGGTTGAAAAGAAAAGTGAATTCCTGACCTGTAATCAGGTTATTCCTTCGAGCATCATTCAACATAAATAGTAATTCATTATGTGATTTATGAAAATCTTCAATTGAAGATTTTTCATACTGAGTTGTGTCTAATAATTGTCGTCTTGCTTCCTTAATATAATACTCTTGGCTTAGGATAACGACGTTGCCGCCCTTATCCGCAGGCTTTATGACCAGTTCCTGATGATTGGTCAGTTCTTTTAAAGCCTTGCGTTCAGCCCTAGTAAGGTTGTCATTCACAACCTTTGTGTTCTTAATTTGTGCTAGCTCTCGAGATACATTTTGTACAAAGATTGAAATATTGGGAATGGAGGAAAAAGAGGGCATGTAGGTTGATTTTTTCTTTAAGTCAGTTTTTGGAAGGATATCGATATTTTGTGTACTCTGCTCATAAAGCAGAGTTTCTAAACTATCAAGAGCATCTCTTTCTTTATTACATGTTAGATTAATTTGAACTTTCGGTGTCATGATCTTTTTCAAGGCTAATTTTCTCGCAAACAAGTGAAGATCTTTGGTTACTTCAAACAAATCTAAATTATTAGATGGACAGAAACTTAGGCCTTTTTCCAATACCTTAACATGTGCATTATTCAAAGGGAACGAGGAAAGGTTGACAATACCCATTTTTTGTGGGGAAGGGGGGGGGGGGCGAGGAGTGAACTAGTCATTCCATTTAGTTGAATCTCATCCTGTTTCTGGTCATCATATATTGACCTTGATTGCGTCTGTTCTCCCTCCCTCTCCCTCCTCTCCTGTTTTGAGTTTGTCCACCCGTGTCTCCTCCTCCCACCTCGTCTGGTCCTACGCCTAAAGGGTGCATCTGTGAATTATCATTACCGTTCTTATTTTCACCATCTGAATCTATGTCAGAATTGTCAGTACCTGAATCGTAAAAATTCCTAGTATTGATCCTATTCCTATATATGTATACTTTCTTTTTCCTGTAATCTTCCTGATCCCTTATCAGTTTTCTCCTTTTTCGTGATTTTAACTCGCTCTGTAACTTTTCTATAAGTTTTTGTGTCTCTTTATTGAGTTTTTCAAAAGAAGAGTCACTTTCAAATTTCTGTAGACATATATATCATCAACATCTTTTTTACAGTTCTCCAACTTTTTCCCATCTTCCTCAATGATTAATGCAATTAAGTCAAGCGAACATTTTGATAATATTTCGTTCCATTTAACCACAAAATCATTGTCTGCGTCAACACCTCGGAGATTAATGCCAGGGTCCAAACGGATTCTTAGGCCTCTTGGAATTATCTCCATTTTAAGATAATTGGTGAGACTCTGATGTTCCCATTTAATTTTTACATATTTAGTAAGTCTTTTTTTGTACAATTTAAAAGCAGAGACAACATCATGTATAAAATCATCTTCCCCCTCTATTTGTACATCCCCCGTCAATGTAAACGCTTCATTAATATCAGTAGACCAGCGTTCATCTGATAATTTAAATGCCATTTTTATGAACAACAAACAAAATGGAATCTAATAGACACAAATGTATTCGAAAAATGAGTAACAATTTTTAATTAAATACATAAACAATCAGAGTATTTAAATATATTTTTTATTTCAGTAAGGTGCTAGCTTAGAAACTCCAAGGTAGTAAAAACTCTTATTCGGAGCTGGCTAAAAATAGTATACAAAACAAAACAAAACAGAGTAGCTGCACTCAAATACTTATTATAAAAGAAACAGGTGCTGCCTAGAAAATAATATTTTTCACAAACATAGCAAGAGAGTGGATTCCCCAAATTGAGGGGTTTCCAAATTTGCTCTGAGGATCATGTTTTCAGAAAACAGGCGAAAGAGATGACTCGTTTCCTCGAAAGAGGATACTCAAAGAGGTGTGTAAAAAGAGCACTATTCAGAGCATCACAGCAGAATAGAAAAGATCGTCTTTACCAAAACAAACAAAATAAAAAAGAAGAGAATAAGATCAGATTTATCACTAAGTATAACACACACTGGGGTAAGGTAAGATCTATCCTAGGGAAAAACTGGCACCTTTTGACTAATGATAACACACTCCATGAATATGTGGGTGATTACCCACTTATGACTGCGAGAAGGCCTAATAACTTAAAAGACATTCTTGTTAAGAGTCAATTTAATAAAGTCCCTACAGGCAATTGGCTAGAACAAGCTGCCCATAAAATGGTTGGAAGTTCACCTTGTAGCCACTGTGTATGTTGCCAATTTATGTGTAGAACCAAGACATTCTGTACTAATACAGGGATTACGTATAAGATCAATTCCTTTATCAATTGCTCTACTAAAGGAGTAATATATCTTCTCTTTTGTTCGTGTAAAAAGTTTTATGTAGGAAAAACTTTTAGAGAGCTACGATCTCGCATTACTGAACATAGAGACGACATTAAGCATTGTGATATAGACAGCCCAGTTGCAAGGCATTTTGCACAATTTCATGGATCTAAAACTGATGGTCTCCAATTTATTGGCATAGAGTCTGTTAAGTTAAGTAACCGTGGAGGTGATATTGACACAATTTTATTACAAAAAGAGACAAGATGGATGTATAGATTGAATACATTATCACCAAATGGACTTAATGAGAAGCTGGAATTTGCTTCCTTTTTGGTCTGAAACCCCCTCTGTTTGTACATCGACCAGTTAAATAATTTGGAATCTATTTGAATGTAGCTTTTATATATATCCTTTTTGAAAAAGCAGCACAAGCGCTAAAGTAAATCGAGGATAGCTCTTTTTTCATGATTAAAAAATCGTATATATACACGCACAAAGTTATACTATATGTAAGAAATAAAGCAAGATTTGAAAGAATTAAGAGAAACACTTATGAAATAAATAAAGATTAATGTTTTGTTTTTAATTATGGTTGTTCGTGTGTATTGTGAATGGCTGTATGAATGTTTGGCTTTTTTGCTTTTCCTTTATGGTATTAAGCTGGCTATACTTCACGTAAGAAATTGGACAAAAAATATTTGCAACAAACATTACGTTTTGAAGTGCTACATTTATCGGATGAGTCTTGCTACTTTGTAAATAACTAAAGCATGATTGACAAGAAGAGCAACGAATCAATCAATGACCGGTAAATACCATGCACCAATAAAAGGACACTCTAATTTAGGTGACGTCAGCACCCGGAAGAAGCTCCACGCTGCACTATGTGAAGGAGTGAAACGAGCGTCCAGACTCGTCGGTGCTTTGCAGCCTCTCTTTTTTGTTTCCACAGCATTGGATCCCGACTAGCCCCGACCTGCCCTGTAAGACCGCGCTCCATGTAAGCATTGAAGATCCTGCCGTTGGCACTACAAACACAGGTAGTACTATTTACCAAATGTGGTCAAGAAGGAAATACCAATTGATGCACCTGTGAATAACACACACGGCTTGAAAAAGTATGCTTTGAAAGGTGATTCGATCACTATTTTTGGGTCAAGGGTTTGGTCTGGCTAGTTCAGAAGAGCGGCACTTTGGGGACTCTAAAGATATGGAACTCTCTCTTTTGGGGATTACAAATATCTAATACCACTGGTTAAAATATATATACGTATCCAGTTCACCCTGGTGCACCAGAAGTTTGCTCTCAGTCTTTTGACTTTTTATTACTGGGATCCCATGCATGAATGTGGTATGTCTGTGAATTGTGTGATTTATTAAAGGATATTTTTATATTTTTGACACTTATGTCTCTTGAGTTGTTATTACTAACGGTTGTGCTGATTAAGCCTAGACTTTTGGAAACCCCTCAATTTGGGGAATCCACTCTCTTGCTATGTTTGTGATAAATACATAGTTATATACAATCAGTGGTACAATAATAAACTGATCTAACATAGCAAACATTATTGCACCTTTATATCCCTTTAATTACACAGAAATAATTTATACAAATTATATCTTGAAAAAGACTTGCAAGAGCCGATATGCGTGGATACTGTCTTATAGTCCAACCCAAAAGAAGATTACTATATCTAAAGAAAGTCTAAGTCAGCTCCCAGGACTGTTATCACCATAACACCTGCCGTAATATACAGCATTTACGGAGGGACTTTGGTGTATGAAAGAGAGGAGTGATAAATAAACTGTCAGAGTCTTATTCAAGAAGTAGGCGCACCTACAGAGATTTTGGATGTCGCTAATTGGTCACTTGGACCCATGTGATCTAACGTCCAGTTTGGAAACAAAGTAATGGCTGCAAAACTAACTCTATTGCCGAAAGAAACATTCTAAGGTGAAGTGAACATAATTGCCTTAACAACGGATAAATTATAACATTAAAGCCCACCAACTTAATTGTTTCAACCACTGAGAAGGCAACTATTGTCCCTATAATTGAGCTCATTGGGGCAATAGACTCAGAAATAGTCTCACACATCGAAGTCTGTGCTTTTTTAAAAAATGTCAGCATCCTTCCAGATTGTTGAACTTTTGGTCAGAGACTGATCTAATAGACACAACACAGATGATATCCATTGCCAAGCTTTTAGAGTGCTTATTTTTATATAGTTTCTTTTTGTATGAGTGGTACATTGAATGAATTGTTTTAGAATTGATTGTTAATAACTAATGTGTAGTATCTCTTAATTGTAGACACCGGTGTCATTATTCTTTTTAAAAGATGTGTTCTTTATCATCCTATTGAATTCAATATAATTAAATTTCTTGACCTGCATTTTGAAGTAGTCTTAATTCTAAATATACATTTATTGGATAATATACTGAGTATCTGCTTAGGATTTAAAAGATATTTTAGCCGATAGGATTACGTTTTTTACTTATAGGACCATACACCGTACTGACCTAGATTGGCCTTTTTATATACTAACGATTGTTTTATTTATTTTTTACACTCACGACTATTTGTATTTTTTTTTTTCTTCACTTACATACACATATATGTTTTAATAATTTGAATCACTTATTTTTCATTTCACTAGTTATTTGCAATCACTTATATTAATTAATTTTTATAATAATTTTTTTTGACAAATATCTTAATTTTCAAGTATAGGAGATATATATGAGAGTTTTGGGAAGTATTTACACTGATCAGTGCACATCTGATTTTTTCATTTTTCCATTTTCACATTAATTGAGTAGTTGATCAAGTATTTCTTATTAAAGTAATTATTGCACTATTATATTTATACATATTTAAGTTAATCATTTATTTTTATTCATCAATTCAATTAATTTTCCACTACCTGATTGCCTTAGGCGCCCCCTACGAACCCACACCTACAAATTATATTCTTGATAATCAATATCTTTGTAAATTTGTCGCAATCTTATCTTCATTAAACAAGGATTCACAAGATAGCACAAAGCTAGATCTGACTAAAGGAACAGTAAACAGCTTGAGACTGTAATATAAACGGACTAATTATTCCTAGGAAAACAACTTTACCGTATACTTTCATTGTCTAATAGTATTGTTATATCAGCTGTGTGCCGGGATATTATCTGTGTGTCACAGACGTACAGTGACTAATAATGCAATAAACACATAGAAATAACTTCACTCACTCACTATTTAATGTCTAATAGTATTGTTATATCAGCTGTGTGCCGGGATATTATCTGTGTGTCACAGACATACAGTGACTAATAATGCAATAAACACATAGAGGTAACGTCACTGACTCACTATTTAATGTCTAATAGTATTGTTATATCAGCTGTGTGCCGGGATATTATCTGTGTGTCACAAACGTACAGTGACTAATAATGCAATAAACACATAGAGGTAACTTCACTGACTCACTATTTAATGTCTAATAGTATTGTTATATCAGCTGTGTGCCAGGATATTATCTGTGTGTCACAGACGTACAGTGACTAATAATGCAATAAACACATAGAGGTAACTTCACTGACTCACTATTTAATGTCTAATAGTATTGTTATATCATCTGTGTGCCAGGATATTATTTGTGTGTCACAAACGTACAGTGACTAATAATGCAATAAACACATAGAAATAACTTCACTGACTCACTATTTAATGTCTAATAGTATTGTTATATCAGCTGTGTGCCGGGATATTATCTGTGTGTCACAGACGTACAGTGACTAATAATGCAATAAACACATAGAGGTAACTTCACTGACTCACTATTTAATGTCTAATAGTATTGTTATATCAGCTGTGTGCCGGGATATTATCTGTGTGTCACAGACGTACAGTGACTAATAATGCAATAAACACATAGAAATAACTTCACTCACTCATTATTTAATGTCTAATAGTATTGTTATATCAGCTGTGTGCCGGGATATTATCTGTGTGTCACAGACGTACAGTGACTAATAATGCAATAAACACATAGAAATAACTTCACTCACTCACTATTTAACCCTTTAAGGACACAGCTTTCAATTTGCTCAATTGTTTTATGACGGAAAAATTCCGTCATATGTCCTTAAGAGGTTAATGTCTCATAGTATTGTTATATCAGCTGTGTGCCAGATATTATCTGTGTGTCACAAACGAACAGTGACTAATAATGCAATAAACACATAGAGATAACTTCACTCACTGAATTATTGGCCCATATGGAGAAAGAGCGTCCCACTCGCTTGTGCTACTGGTCACTTCCGGTCATGGCGAGTTTCCTGTGTAGCTTAAGGTTTCCTCCGGCAGCTGCACGCCAACGCTTCAGTGGTACAGCCACTAGCAGCCATTTTACTCACCTCTCTTGCTGACTTTGGTGCATTCTGGGAGATGCTGCTCACTTCTTGCACTTCCTTTTATGGCCAGACTGGTTTACATCATCCATGTGAGACAGGATGCAGTCTCAGAATTGTGATATCATCACTTATTATTTAAAGGGCCTTTGTTCAGTATGCTTTGTTTGTGAGAGCTCCTGTGTATTACCTGGCTGTCTGACGTCTCTCCTGGTTCCTGATCCCTTGCTTGTTCCTGACTACTGTTCTCCTTGTTCCTGATTCCGGCTCGTCTGACTATTCGCTTTGGCTCCTGACTCGGCTTGTCTGACTACCAGCTCTAGTTTTGACTCCTGGCTTGTTATTTGACTTATGGACTTTTTATTATTTTTTGCTATTAATAAAGGTGTGATTATTTTTGCACTTCTCGTCTCAGTCTGATTCCTGGCACCCTGACATTACGCAAGGGCCATGAATCCTGATGGTGCTAATAATCCACCTTTACCTGCCATAATTTCCAGGATGGATGAACAGGATCACCGCTTGGATCAATTTGCACTAGCCCTGCAAACCCTGCTGACTCGCACTGCACATTTGGACCAAAGTGTCCCGCAAGTTATGGCTGCTCCAGTTTCCACTGATGCACCTAGTCCTACCAGGAGCTTGTCCGGTTCTGCACCTCTACCTCAGTGATATGGAGGCGATCCTAATCAGTGCAGAGGGTTTTTGAACCAGGTGGTCATTTACTTTGAGATGTTACCTCAGGTGTTTCTCTCTGACAGAGCTAAGGTGAGATTTCTCATCTCGTTACTCTCTGACACAGCTCTTGCCTGGGCTAAACCCTTGTGGGAGACTAATGAACTTGTGATTTCAAATTACCCTGAATTTGTGGCCTCCTTTCGAAGGGTATTTGATGTTCCAGCTCGCTCCTCCTCTGCTGCTAAACGACTCATGTCCATTCAGCAAGGTACAAGATCTGTTGCTCAGTATGCCATTGAGTTCCGTACGCTTGCAGCAGAGGTAGGCTGGAACAATGAAGCCCTTGTTGCCGCCTTCTTTCATAGGCTCTCTGATGCGATTAAAGACGAAGTTGCTGCCAGAGATTTACCAGAAGATCTCGAGGCATTGGTGTCTTTTTTGATCCTAATTGACATCAGACTAAGTGAGAGTCCTTCTTTCAAGGAGCGCTTGCGGAAGCCTCCTGTACCGTTGTCTCCTACGTGTTTGTTTCTATCCATGCCTCCCTCTCCTCCCATGCCTCCTGGTCCCGAGTCACCAGGTACTGCTGAGCCGATGCAGTTGGGAGTCACACATCTCTCTGCGTCGGAGAGGGCCTTTAGGAGGAGGGAGGGGCTCTGCCTCTATTGTGGGTTACAGGGCCACCTTTTGAAGTCTTGTCCTACACGGCCGGGAAACGCTCACACCTAAGGTCCTGTCGGGGGCAGACCTTAGGTGGTTTATCCTTGTCACCGGAACCGCTAAAGGAGAAACCTTTGGTCACGGCTGTCCTTTCCTCGGTGGACTCCTCCATAGTCACTCAGGCTCTTGTTGACTCCGGTCTGCGGGCTATTTCATTGACAGTGCTTTTGTATTGAAGCACTCCATTCCTGTTTTGCCTCGGTCCGTTCCGCTTGCTATTGAGGCCATTGATGGCAGGCCCCTTCAGCCCGCACTCATTACTCACGAAACCGCTTCATTGTCCATGGCTGTTGGGGCTCTCCATT
This sequence comes from Bombina bombina, assembly GCF_027579735.1. Lineage (NCBI taxonomy): Eukaryota > Metazoa > Chordata > Amphibia > Anura > Bombinatoridae > Bombina > Bombina bombina. Next base: position 43,167,716 of record NC_069503.1, read on the forward strand.
TTGAAACCCTCCAGTTCCAGGTGATAAACTCTCCGCATTTTCCGGTTGTTCTGGGTTATTCCTGGCTCCAAAAGCACAATCCCAGTCTGAACTGGTGCAGGTCCTAAATTTTGTTGTGGTCTCCGCAATGTATTTCCACTTGTCTTCAGAAAGTAGTTAAAGTCTTGTGCACTTCTTCAATATCTCAATTGCCAGAGGAGTACCGAGAGTTCCTAGACGTTTTTGACAAAGTGCGTGCCGGTACGTTGCCTCCTCACCGGTCTTATGATTGTGCCATAGACCTGCAACCCGGAGCCATTCCTCCTCGGGGCCGGGTTTACCCTCTGTCTTTTGCAGAGAATTGTGCTATGGAGGAGTATGTTTCCGATGCTCTGTCGCGGGGGATCATCTGCAAATCCTGCTCTCCTGCAGGGGCTGTCTTCTTCTTTGTGAAGAAAAAGGGTGACGAGTTAAGACCATGCATCGATTATAGGGGTCTTAATCGTCTTACCATTAAGAATACTTACCCTATTCCGCTCATTATGGAACTCTTTGACCGCCTCAAGGGAGCTACGGTCTTTACTAAGCTTGATTTGAGAGGAGCGTACAATCTCGTTAGGAACAAGGAGGGCCATGAATGGAAAACAGCATTTAACACCAGGAGCGGGTATTATGAGTATCTTGTAATGCCCTTTAGCCTATGTAATGCTCCTGCTGTTGTCCAGGAATTTATTAATGATGTCCTACGAGATATGTTGCAACAGTGTGTTGTGGTGTACTTAGACGACATCCTCATACACTCACCCACACTTGAGGCTCATCGTTCTGATGTTACACGGGTTCTTCAGAGACTACGTGAGAACGGCCTGTATTGTAAACTTGAGAAATGTGAGTTCCATCAGACTCAAGTAACCTTCCTAGGTTATGTTATCTCCGTTGCAGGGTTCTCCATGGATCCTGACAAGTTATCTGCAGTTCTGCAGTGGCCTCGCCAAGTTGGTCTTCGGTCTATTCAATGTTTTTTGGGGTTCGCCAATTACTATAGAAAATTCATTAAAAACTTTTCTTCCTTGGTCAAACCTATCACAGACATGACCCGTAAAGAGAATGATCCACTCCATTGGTTACCTACTGCCATTAAGGCCTTTGATAGTCGTAAGACTGCCTTTGCTGCTGCTCCAGTTCTGGCTCATCCTAACCCTGTCCTGCCTTTCATTCTTGAGGTCGATGCGTCTGAGACTGGAGTAGGTGCTCTCTTGTCTCAACGTCCTACACCTGACGGTTCCTTGCATCCGTGTGGTTTCTTCTCTAAGAAATTGTCTCCAGCGGAGTGCAATTATGAAATTGGCGACAGGGAATTACTGGCCATAATTTTGGCACTCAAGGAATGGAGGCATCTTCTCGAGGGTACTAGTGTGCCAGTGCTCATTCTTACTGACCACAATTTAGCTTATCTATCTGAAGCAAAACGTTTGTCGCCCCGACAGGCCAGATGGGCGCTATTTTTGTCTCGGTTTAATTATGTGGTCTCCTACCTGCCTGGTAGTAAGAATGTTAGGGCTGATGCCCTCTCTCGACAATTTTCACCTCTGTCCAAGGAGGAGTCTGTACCTACTCCAGTTATACCTCCTGATCATATTTTGGCTACCATACATACTAATTTGACTTCTCCCTTGGGGGAGGAGATCCTGGCTGCATAAACCGATGCACCTCCTGAGAAACCTAGTGGTAAGTGTTTTGTTCCTGAGAATCTTCAAACTAAACTTTTGCACACTTACCACTATCCTAAAGCCGCAGGTCACCCAGGCAAGAACCAAATGATTTGGTCTGTCACTCGACAATTCTGGTGGCCAGGTCTTTGTTCTGATGTTGCTGCGTATGTTGCCTCCTGCTCAGTTTGTGCACAGAATAAGACTCCTCGACGTCTTCCTGTGGGTCTTCTTCAACCTATTGCTAATGGTGAGTGTCCTTGGACAAATCTTTCCAAGGACTTCATTGTCGAGCTCCCTGTTTCCAATGGCAATACTGTTATCCTTATGGTGGTTGACCGTTTTTCTAAAATGTCACATTGCATTCCCTTGAAGAAGTTGCCTACCGCTCAGGAGCTTGCTTCAATTTTTGCCTGTGAGGTCTTCCGTTTACATGGGTTACCCAAGGAGATAGTGTTGGACCGGTGTAGCCAGTTTGTCTCCAGATTTTGGCATTCCTTTTGTGCTCAAATGGGGATCCAGCTCTCCTTCTCCTCGGCATATCACCCTCAATCCAATGGGGCTGCGGAACGGTCTAATTAAGCTCTGGAACAGTTCCTCCATTGCTATGTCTCAGATCACCACAATAATTGGTCTGAACTGTTACCTTGGGCAGAGTTTGCTCGTAATAGTGCTATTAATGCTTCCTCCAAGTTATCCCCGTTCATGGCGAATTATGGGTTTCAACCATCCTTGTTGCCCGATTCATTCATGTCTCAGGGTATTCCGGCTTTGGAGGAGCATTTCCGGCAACTCCGTTCCACGTGGGTGCAGATTCAGGATTGCCTTCATCGTTCTATGCAGCGCTAAAAGTTCCAGGCTGATCGTAGGTGTCTGCCTGCACCTTCCTACCAGGTTGGTGAGAGAGTTTGGCTGTCCTCCCGCAACTTGAACCTTCTTGTGCCTTCCAATAAACTGGCTCCCCGTTATGTTGGACCTTTTCGAATACTCAGACGGGTCAATCCTGTGGCCTACGCTCTTGACCTTCCTCCTGCAATGCGCATCTCCAATTTTTTTCATGTCTCCCTCTTGAAACCATTGGTTTGTAATCGGTTTACCACTGTGTTGCCTCGTCCCCGTCCTATTTTGGTTGACAACCATGAGGAGTATGAGGTCAGCAGCATTATTGACTCTCGTATGTCCAGGGGCCGCGTACAGTATTTGGTTAATTGGAGGGGCTACGGTCCAGAGGAGCGTTCATGGGTTCCCTCCTCTGATGTTCATGCTCCCGCCCTCCTCCATGCCTTCCATGCCCGTTTCCCCAATAAGCCTTTTGTCCTTCCGCGGCGGAGGGGTCGTTGAGGGGAGGGTACTGTCAGGGTTTTTTCCTGACTTGTTTGCCATGTGCTGCTGGCAGCCATTTTACTCACCTCTCTTGCTGACTTTGGTGCATTCTGGGAGATGCTGCTAACTTCCTGCACTTCCTTTTATGGCCAGACTGGTTTACATCATCCATGTGAGACAGGATGCAGTCTCAGAATTGTGATGTCATCACTTACTATTTAAGGGCCTTTGTTCAGTATGCTTTGCCCTTGCGTTGTCTCAGACCTGTTTGTGAGAGTTCATGTGTATTACCTGGCTGTCTGACGTCCCTCCTGGTTCCTGATCCCTGGCTTGTTCCTGACTCTGCTGTTCTCCTTGTTCCTGATTCCGGCTTGTCTGACTACTCGCTTTGGCTCCTGACTCGGATTGTCTGACTACCAGCTCTAGTTTTGACTCCTGGCTTGTTATTTGACTTATGGACTTTTTATTATTTTTTGCTATTAATAAAGGTGTAATTATTTTTGCACTTCTCGTCTCAGTCTGATTCCTGGCACCCTGACAAAAACAAAGTCATTGTAAAATAAACAAACACTCTGAGGATGGACATTATGGTGCCGAATATCTAAAGGTCTCTGGGATGGCAAGATTATTTAAAGAGATTGTAAAAAACAAATTAAACTTTCATGATTCAGATAGGGCAGGTAGTTTTAAACAACTTTCTAATTTACTTTTATCAACAAATGTGCTTTGTTCTCTTGGTATTCTTGGTTGAAAGGTAAACCTGGGGAGGCTCATATGCTAATTTATAAGTCCTTAAAGGCTGCCTCTTATCTGAATGTGTTTGACAGTTTTTCACAGCTAGAGGGTGTTAATTCATGTGTTTCATATAAATAACATTGTGCTCATGCATGTGGAGTTTTTTTTAAGGGTCAGCACTAATTGCCTTAAATGCAAGTTTGTCAAAAGACCTGAGGGGTCTGCCAAAAAAAACGCATCAAAATTTGTACTTATAGGGGGGACTTCCGGGCGGCGGCCATCTTTGGACGCAAAACTGTCGGCTGCTCACACCTTCCTGCTGTGATAACTAAATATCGCCAGAAAAAGTCATCTCTGTGGCTTCAAACTGCTGGATTCCGGATTATCATAGGTTCAGCTCCCATTTGATGCCCCCCTCTCTAGGATTGTGTGGCGCTTAAGGTTACCGGAGCTTTTCAAAGGCTGAGGCCTTCTCAAAACCCCCCCAGTGACTTTCCTAAGGGCAATCGCTGTCGCGCAGCCCCCATTGTCGGCTGCTCAATACCTCAACCCCTAACCCTCTCAACATGGCACCGTCTGTTAATAGGGGCTTCCTTGAGGAACTACGCTGCCTACTCTCTGACTATCTTGTGACATTTGAGGACATCATATCTGACACGCTGGGCACAAATGTCGGCCCTGTTGCTCTGGCATCCAGCCTACCTCAGTCTGGTGCCGCGGTGAATAAGAGAAAAGCCGATACAGATCCTCAGCGTACACTCCTCATACCTTCCAACGGACCAGCTAGTCTGGTTTCTGCAGCATGGGAGGAGCAATCTCTGATCAAGCCAGTCCGGCGGAGTGTTTGCGATGGTTCTGAAGATACAAGCAGATTATCCCCTATATCACTCCAAACCAGTCCCAGCATTGTAAGCCATAAAAGTGAGGATCCACCCAATAACCCGATACCTGCTATAAGGGGAAAATCCGGAGTCGCTTACACCCAACTGGCCTCCACATACTCCCCAGGCCCAGAAGTAGTGAAGCTCCGGTCTGTAGTACAAGCTTGGGGGAATTATGACAGCTCTCCACTAGCGTCTACGGATATTGTTATCTCTGCAGCTCTTTACCTCTACACCCTTAAGAAGAGCTCCATCTGCTACGCTCCTGAGTGTCTTGAGGCAACAACCGGCTACTCGTTGGGCCATGCGACCGGACTGGCGATCACAGCAACCACCGGGGACCCGGTACAGTCAACATTCAAGTGTATTGCTCCTCTTGTTCTGAGGACAGGAGTGGGGTAGCGTGTGCCAGACTAACGAACGCTCTGGGTCTTGATTATTGACTCTTACTATGTTCTCCTTATGATGATTGCTTCTGAATTGGAGAGACACTTATGTCCCACACTGAGATAATTGCCCAAGTTTATATGTCCATCCCGTTGTACATTTTATTTTTCAATTCTGCTATAACTTCCCTTTCTATCAGAACCTATAATATGGTCAGTGACTCCTATATGTTAGTAATGTGAATTGTGGAGATAATTATGTTTGTTCAGTTGTGAGTTCACTCTCTACTATTATGTAAATATCCCGAATATACTGGGGGACCTCGTCCATGGTGTTATATAATACTGCCTGTGCATGATACTATGAGGGGTCCACAAATATGCTAACTGTAGTATAGAGAGTTACCTCCCTGCCTCTAGTCTTTCTTATACTGCCTACTCACAATGGGGCTGCCCTCTATCACATAGATTGCTATATAACTGATCCTAGCTCCGCGACATAGCAATGTAAGTAAATGCACCCCCATTACTCAATAAGTTTTTACCAAAGATGTAATGGTGCTATACAATATTTGGGTAACCCTAGAGGATTGTTCAATACCATAGGTTAATGGGCTGGAATTGAGGCTGTTTTCATATCCCCCATTTTCTAGCTTGCCATATGTACTACTTCAAATTACTAGCTGGGGCTAAATGCATTTTAAAGTCATTTTACACCATAGCTTGCTGTTGATTATCTCGGGCCCAAGAGTGGCCCATTTTATTATTTTTCTACCCTCCCCCCCAAAGACCCCCACCGTGTTATGAAGCTATTTCAGGGGGTCCAAGAGAGGCCCTATATATGTCCGGGGGTGATCACTTTATGTTTTATTTTATCATATTTTAAGGGGACACACCTTCATAGAAAACATGAGGTTAATTTTTCCTTTTTTCTTTGCTTTTTTCTTCTGCATGCATTCTTTGACAATGTTTGTATTCCTATTTTGACATGTCTTCAGCCGGAGATTTTTGTTTTTCTCTTGAATTTGCATTCTGTATTATCACTTGATTGTCTTACTATGTATTAAACCTCAATAAAAATTATTTATAAAAAAAAAAAAAATTGTACTTATAAATACAAAATACAACACGTAATTGATGTGGTGTTTTCTTGTAAAATAACCTGAACATGGGCGTTCCATGAGCGTGTATGACATTGTCTCTCAAATCCCAACGTATTTATCTAAACATTTCCGACCCCTTCAGCTCTCACTGTTTTTCTCACAAATAAAAAGGTGGCTAGGCTGTGACAAAATACTGAAAATACTTAAAAAACTAATAGAAAGACACCTGAATATGAAACTATAGGTGACTTTAAGATGCGCATCTTCTTTTAAAAATTGTTTATTTTCAATATCATACATGAGCGCCAAAATAATGTTATAAAACACCAACAGGCAAATTGATCTTTTAAATGGCTTTTAAGGTATATTATTAGATTGTTTCATTTGTAATCACGTATTCTACAAACACATGGTCCAAGGGTATAATAATATGAGCAAATACAAAGAATGTGAAATTCTGATATATGCTTTTTATTAATTCAACAAAATAAGTTTAAAATAAATCTAAATCATACACATAGATAGGAATATATATATTATTTTAGTATATACTAATTGGTACCAATATTAAAAACCTATCAATTGTAAAGGAAGGAATAAGTGACGTATTCTTTAAAAAGTAAAAAAGGAGAGAAAAAGATGAATAAAGGTAAAACTACTATTCACATATATAGCTGTATTTATCAAAAGCGGATATATATAATAATCCTATCTCGATTTATTTTAAAAAACACACTATAAAAATCTCATAAGCAATGTGATTTACACAATTCTTTAGGTGCATTATTGCAGAGTGTACCGCACAAATTTGCCACAGATATTTGAAAAAACTGTTTGCTGTCTTTAGTCTCCTTGTCCAGTTAAACAGTATAATTAGATGCCAAATGTGTGTCTTTCAATTATCCGCTTTGCATGCAAAGTTAGAGAAAGATTACCTTTAAGATCCGGTAGGACTAAATATTTCAATAGTAAAATTCTTCCTCTGCTCCGTAATTCACTCTTTAGCTGAGGCCCTTTATGCTGCTTTTCCGGCTATTAGAAGTGAAAGATTTGAAAGATTTGTTTATTTTAAAAGTGCCACAAAAGCAAGTGTACAGCACCGTCCTGTGCATTGTTGGACGCCAAACACTCCCGTGTCTGTTTCCAAGACACGCCCACGTATGCGGGGGGTGACGTCAAAGGTTAAACTTCCCGGTCTGTTCAGACATCCAGGTATCTCCGTGTATCGGCAACGCGTTTCAGCTCTCCAGAGCCTTTGTGAAGCCATACCGGATGATACAATTAAGGTCCCTTATATACTTTTAATTGCCGCATATTATTGTGAATATATTTTTTTTGTAAAAACGGCATATTCATGCATACTTAATGTTGACACAGAGGTAGTTTTTTCAAAATAGAAACTTCCTTGTTGCAATCGAAGTGTATAGTTTGTATTTTTTAAAAGAAACAATTATACATATTTGAGGCTTTCTATTTTACCCATAATTCAGTGTGACTAGTAAATAGAGAATAAACGATATGGATAAGTTAATACATAGAGGAAAGGTGAAAATGACAATGTATAGATAAATAATATATGACTATATAGACACTTCTTTTTTATTTATTTTGTTGAGCCAATAATAATAAGTATGCTCTGTTATACTTTAAAACCTGCATTAAATGGAATAATTATTATTATACATGTATATGTATATCATCATGGTACTAAACTGAGTCAGATCTAAAAAATATATTATAAATTTAGTAAAATATTTTGGCAGTACACTATTGTTAAAAAGGGATGATTTTAAAGTATAACAGAGCATACTGTACCAACATATAAAGTGCACCGTAGATATCTTAGTATTTTATTAGGTCCACTATATAATTTCTAAAACATTGTCCTAGAAAATACATAACTAATACCCCCCCTTTTTTAAAAAAAACCCCACAACTAATTTGCGGTCAGTGTATTAGACAAATGAAAAATAGGTATATTGGGTCCATAGGATTGATATACAAATATGTGCATCTAAAAGAATGGTTTCAGAAATATTTATATCTTTATTTTCTAACTTATTGGCTCAACAAAATAAATAAAAAAAGAAGTGTCTATATAGTCATATATTATTTATCTATACATTATGGTCATTTTGCCCCTTTCCTCTATGTATTAAATTATCCTTATCGTTTATTCTCTATTTACTAGTCACACTGAATTATGGGTAAAATAGAAAGCCTCAAATATGTATAATTGTTTCTTTTAAAAAATACAAACTATACACTTCGATTGCAACAAGGAAGTTTCTATTTTGAAAAAACTACCTCTGTGTCAACATTATAAGTATGCACGAATATGCCGTTTTTACAAAAAAATGTATTCACAATAATATGCGCCAATTAAAAGTATATAAGGGGCCTTAATTGTATCATCCGGTATGGCTTGACAAAGGCTCTGGAGAGCTGAAATGCGTTGCCGATACACGGAGATACCTGGATGTCTGTTTGAACAGACCGGGAAGTTTAACCTCTGACGTCACCCCCCGCATACGTGGGCGTGTCTTGGACATGGGAGTGTTTGGCGTCCAACAAAGCACAGGACGGTGCTGTACACTTGCTTTTGTGGCACTTTTAAAATAAACAAATCTTTCAAATCTTTCACTTCTAAAAGCCGGAAAAGCAGCATAAAGGGCCTCAGGCTAAAGAGTGAATTACGGAGCAGAGGAAGAATTTTACTATTGAAATATTTAGTCCTACCGGATCTTAAAGGTAATCTTTCTCTAACTTTGCATGCAAAGCGGATAATTGAAAGACACACATTTGGTATCTAATTATACTGTTTAACTGGACAAGGAGACTAAAGACAGCAAACAGTTTTTTCAAATATCTGTGGCAAATTTGTGCGGTACACTTTGCAATAGTGCACCTAAAGAATTGTGTAAATCACATTGCTTATGAGATTTTTATAGTGTGTTTTTTAAAATAAATCGAGATAGGATTATTATATATATCCGCTTTTGATAAATACAGCTATATATGTGAATAGTAGTTTTACCTTTATTCATCTTTTTCTCTCCTTTTTTACTTTTTAAAGAATACGTCACTTCTTCCTTTACAATTATGATAGGTTTTTAATATTGGTACCAATTAGGAATATATATATTATTTTAGTATATACTATCTATGCGTATGTTTTAGATTTATTTTAAACTTATTTTGTTGAATTAATAAAAAGCATATGTCAGAATTTCACATTCTTTGTATTTGCTCATATTATTATACCCTTGGACCATGTGTTTGTAGAATACGTGATTACAAATGAAACAATCTAATAATATACCTTAAAAGCCATTTAAAAGATCAATTTGCCTGTTGGTGTTTTATAACATTATTTTGGCGCTCACATATACCCTCTATTTTTTGTACTGTATTATTTTAACCTACAGGCCTTGGGATTGCCTGTTTTTATGTGCAGCTTTTGATCTGATGCAGGCGCTTGGTTTTTCTTTTTACTCTTTTCTTATTTTCAATATCAACAAAAAGATAGATAATATACAGATATAAGTAAGATAATCACATTAAATAAATTAATTTGCCACACAGGGCGGATAAATCAAATTAACTTCATATTAACGTGGTCTTCACCTGAGCAATGCAAGTTTCATTATGAACTTAGCTGTATAAAGAAAACGATTTAAATTAAATAACTTAATTTGCTACCCAGGCGATAAAGCAAATTAGCATCAGGTTAACATGGTCTACACATGAACAGTACAAGTTGTGGAGTTATAAAATCATGATTAGACTAAAATATACTATTTCGAAGAAGAATTACACATTAAATATGTCCTTCATAGATAAAACATCTATACTATAATTACGTTTGTAATATCCGTCGCCGTCGGCAGTTGCGCACGCATCCTCAATGGAATGTTGGCAGCGCGAGGACAAAAGGTGAATTCTGAAAATGGCAGGGTGGTGAAAGAATCCACCACCCTACCATTTTCAGAATCCACTGGGATGCAGGGAAGGCAAGCGGAGCATTACGAAAGCAACACCTAATCACCCATATTAAAGTATTTAAAAAAAAAAAAAACCTGCACCAAGTATTTAAAAAAACAAACAAAAACTAACTGCCCGCATCAAGTATTAAAAAAAAAAAAAAAATGAACCGCCCGCATCAAGAATTAAAAAAAAAAACACTGCCCGCACGAAATATAACAAAAAAAATCCTACACGAGTATTTAGTATTAACTCCTAAACCGCAAAATGGCTAAAGAGCTCGGAGCTGAAGACCGGTGACCCTGGAACTGAAGACCGGCGACCGCGGAGCCATGGAACGTGGAGGATCCTCTTCGTTCGATCTCCGCCGTACACTGAATAGTGAATTCAAGGTACGCGATTAAAGATGGCGTCCCTTGAATTCCTATTGGCTGATTTGATTCTTCCAATTTAAATCAGCCAATAGCATGAAAGCTACTCTACGCCCCTAAGCTCATATAATATCAGCCTCCTATGTTTACTCTTTAACAAAGGATACCAAAAGAACAAAACAAATCAGATAATAGAAGGGAATTGCAAAGTTAGGTGAAATTGCTGCTCTATCTGAATTATCGGCGTTTAATTTTCAATGTCAGATTTTTCTTCTGTATTTGATGATGTTTTTCAAATTATTATGTGATAATGTGTTTTTAATTATACAAAAAACACAAAATACTGGTCTGGATTCCAATCACTTTTTATTTTCATGAAAAAACATTGTATATCATTATATAGTAAACAGCAGCATTACATGATATATGCACACAATGGTATAAATATACCTAACACTTGTGCTCTTGATACAAAGGGATTTATCAGACATATAATGTTCCCTTTATATATACAGTATGTGCTATTATCAGTTCTTGTGGCTTCTAACTAACATGAAAACATCTAACAGACATAATATCAAGTTACAGAACATGACACACATATTACATACCCAGTATATATGTAGGTTATAGTAGCCATTTAAATTAAACTGATTATGTTCACATATGTACCGGTTACTGATATTGTGTCTCATGAAATAAAATAATTTTCCCCTCAGTAATTCCTCTGGTATATAACATGTACAATGCTAAGCATCTATTGCTATAAGAAAAGGTTTATCCACATGATGTGCACATTAAATATATCTCCCAGATGTCAATCATATGAGACTGATGTTATTGTTTATATAATTATCTAACACTCTATTCATATAAAGACTCTTTATTCTGTAAATCTAATCATTTTCTCCCCTATGTAAAACAAACTTACAACTCCTAACACTAGCATATTATTAAACAAAACTGGGGGTGCTTTGGTGTTGAATGGTTGTGTAAACTGGTCAGTATGAGGACAGATCTGTATATTCCTGTGTGGTGTTTGGATTCTATCTCATTGATATGAGAGAAACTGAGGTGCACATATATAGAGGAACAAAGGACAGCAGGAAAGCTCTTCCAATCTGGGGCTTTTATAACTGGGATTAGAAGGTATTATTTACAATAGGATCCTTTTTGATGCTTCTATTTAGAGAGTTTGTCCTCTTTAGGATAATTGTAAAAAAGGTTTGTACACACTGTATATAAAGTTTATTTGTGTGTAAATATTTGGCGTTTTGTGATACCTGATTTCAATAAAATCCTTTTTTCCAATTTCTAAACATGAGAATGGTTTCTTCCCTTGTAAATCCTTTCATGTTTTCTCAGATTACTCTTATGTGTAAAACATTTTCCACACTCTTTACATGTGAAAGGCTTTTCCCCTGTGTGAATCATTTCATGCCTTTTCAGATGACCCTTTACTGTAAAACATTTCCCACACTCTGTACATGTGAATGGCTTTTCTCCTGTGTGAATCCTTTCATGAGTTTTCAGACTACTTATTTGTGTAAAACATTTCCCACACTCTGTACATGTGAAAAGATTTTCTCCTGTGTGACTCCTTTCATGAGTTTTCAGCTCACTCTTTTGTGTAAAACATTTCCCACACTCTGTACATGTGAAAGGCTTTTCTCCTGTGTGACTCCTTTCATGAGTATTCAGACTACTCTTTACTGTAAAACATTTCCCACACTCTGTACATGTGAATGGCTTTTCTCCTGTGTGAATCCTTTCATGAGTTTTCAGACTACTTATTTGTGTAAAACATTTCCCACACTCTGTACATGTGAAAGGATTTTCTCCTGTGTGAATCCATTCATGCTTTTTCAGATTATTTATTTTTGTAAAACATTTTCCACACTCTGTACATGTGAACAGCTTTTCTCCTGTGTGAATCCATTCATGCTTTTTCAGATTATCCATTTGTGTAAAACATTTCCCACACTCTGTACATGTGAACGGCTTTTCTCCTGTGTGAATCCTTTCATGAGTTTTCAGCTCACTCTTTTGTTTAAAACATTTCCCACACTCTGTACATGTGAAAGGCTTTTCCCCTGTGTGACTCCTTTCATGAGTTTTCAGACTACTTATTTGTGTAAAACATTTCCCACACTCTGTACATGTGAAAGGATTTTCTCCTGTGTGAATCCATTCATGCTTTTTCAGCTCACTCTTATGTGTAAAACATTTCCCACACTCTGTACATGTGAAAGGCTTTTCCCCTGTGTGACTCCTTTCATGAGTTTTCAGCTCACTCTTTTGTGTAAAACATTTCCCACACTCTGTACATGTGAACGGCTTTTCTCCTGTGTGAATCCTTTCATGAGTTTTCAGATGACTCTTTACTGTAAAACATTTCCCACACTCTGTACATGTGAACGGCTTTTCTCCTGTGTGAATCCTTTCATGAGTTTTCAGACTACTTATTTGTGTAAAACATTTCCCACACTCTGTACATGTGAAAGGATTTTCTCCTATGTGAATCCTTTCATGCTTTTTCAGATGACTCTGTGCTGTAAAACATTTTCCACACTCTGTACATGTGAAAGGCTTTTCCCCTGTATGAATCCTTTCATGAGTTTTCAGCTCACTCTTTCGTGTAAAACATTTGCCGCACTCAGTAGATGTGAGTGGTTTCTCACCTGTGTGTATTTTGTGGTGTTCTAGTAGAGGAAACTTCCATCTAAAGCTTTTCTCACATTCTGTAGATTTGAAAGGTTTCTCCTTTGTATGAATCATTTGGTTAGACTTAAGACTTTTCCCTTCTTTAATATGTTTTAAAAACTCAGTAAATGTTTGTGGTTTATCCTCTGGGATAATAATTTCACTAGATAAGGCATAAATGTTGTCCTCTTGTTTGATGACTAAATTACTCTCTGTACATAATGATTGCTGCCAAGTTCCTGCCAATTCACCATTGTCTGTTAATATCTGCGGTAATATCCCCAATGTTTGTGTATAGTCATTGGTGTCTAAGATTTTTGGAGTTTGTTGTATCATTCTGATGCTTTCTGTAGTGAAGGATGCATATGAACTATTCACGTGTTTGTCTACATAAAAAGAAATGGAATAAAGAAAAATAAGACTGTTTATTCATTATAATATAATCCATCTCAATAAAAAAAAAACATTTTTTATACTCAAAAATGCCAACCATTTGTATTATTAATTAAAAAGGATGACATAGAATGTAAACATTACTACATCATAGTAACCTAAATGACTGAGTTGTGGGTGTTACACACATGGGAATAAGGTAGGCATAAGTGCAGTTATGGATGTTCCATGAGCGAGGTCAGGGCAGGGGAAGGTGGAGTTGTCGGTGTATTGAGTAATGAACCAGGTCAGGGGGTGAGGTTAGGCAGTTGTTGGACATGGTCTGTCTAAAAGGACAGAGGGGGGAGTAGTATTTTTTACCCTCCTCCTCAGCCCATCTTTATAGCGTCACTGACACAAATGTACTTAAAGATGCAGATATAAATATAATAGTTTATATTTGTTTAATGCGTGATCTAATTTCCAAGTAATTAAAGTCAGCATAATATCTATTTTACTCACCTAACACATATGAGTTCATGCTGATAACAGGCTCCAATGTCTGTGATCAGGAAGAAGGTTCCCTTATTCACTCCAGTTACAGCTATCAGCCAATAACAGACTCATATTTTTATATAATGTGATCTCCTGCATATGCTAAGTAGGAGCCGGTACCTCAGGTCATTTAAAAGGCTGTGTACAATTTAATAATGGAAATAAATTAAACAGCAAACGGTTTTTTTATTAAAATTGTTTTTTATTTAATTTTACAAAAAATGAACACAACATGAATAACATTGCCACATAACATTTGTGGAATGTAGTCAAAGTAAAATATAAATACAAATTACAGTCACTGTTGATAACATAAATTAGAGGCACTATAATCAGCGTAGCCGTGTGACCGTAAAGAAATGAAGGATATTTCTAAAGAGGGGGAAAAGTAGCAGAGGAAATAAGTTAATGAAAGGGAGGAGGGGGAGGTGGGGGAGATGAGAAGAAGGTTTTGTGTCACAGGTACTTTAGGTTATATTGTTGTTTTCTGGTCCCATATAAATATGAGGTCTAAGATAAAATCAGCTTTACCTTGAAAGCAGTAGTGGAGTTTTTCCAAAGAGAGAACATGATCACTTCCTTTAGCCACATTTGTAAGGTGGGTGTTGTCGCTTTTTTCCAAAATCTAGATATTAAATCTCTTGCCGCAATTTATCATACATTGTAACAATTTCCTATGATACAGGCAGGGGATTTGGGGGAGGTCATTGAGGAGTATTATGGATGGGCGAAGTTCGAGTGTTGTGCCTAATATTGAGTTAATGTGTACGGGGATGTTTTCCCAAAATGTTTTTATCTGAGGGTAATGCAACCAGATATGGGAGAGTGACTATTTCACTGCAATGTCTCCAACACAGTGAGGAGGCACCAGTGAAGATACTGTGGAGTCGGTGGGGTGTGAGGTACCATCTTGATAGAATTTTGCAGTTAAGTTCAACAATGATTGGGGAGATGGATGTTTTCTTAGTCAATTTAAAGACTTTGCTTCATTGCTCTTCCGTAAATGTTTCTTGCAGTTCATTTTCCCACTTAGTTATATATAGGGGTTTATGTGTTGGGAAGCAGCCTCTAAGCATACTAAAAATTAATACATAAGGATTCAAATGGTGTGTTAGGTCTCACGAAATTTAGCTTATGTGGATTTATTTGGATTGCGTGACAAATTTGAAGATATACAAACCATTTGTGAAAAGGTGTTCCTATATGTTGTAAGTCATTTTGCATTCTGAAATGTCCGTCTTTGAACTGTGAAGATATTGGTAGTTGTTGTAATTAATCAGTTATAAAGATTGTTTGTGTCAATTCAAGCTGGAGGAACAATGGGTGTTCCTAGAGTGGGGTGAGAGGGGATATTTGGCTTGAGATTGCGTGATTTAATTGGATGGTTTTGTCCCATGTTTTGAGTGTGCTTGCTACATAGTAGTCGGTGGTGCATGTTGTTGGTCTGTATCTTTTAGGGATAAAACACATCTCGCCCCAAAGAAGGAACATTGGGGAGCACTACTTCTAGTTGGACCCATGACTTAAAAGGGTTGTTATGATTCCATGCAGCAATACGTGCTAGATGGGTAGCCCTAAAGTAGTCATGTTGGGAATTCCTAGGCCGCCATCTTCCCTGTTTAGGTATAAGGTCTGTTTTGCTACTCTTGGTTGGTGGTATGACCATATAAATGTTTCTATTTTTTTCTGTTGTGTTGTCAAATAGTGAGACTGTAGATCAAGTGGGAGTACTTGAAATAGATAAAGGTATATTGGGAGGATTGTCATTTTTACAGCATTTACATGACTTCTGGGTATCAGTTTGTAATGGAAGATAATTTAAATTGAATAGCTCCGGTGTAATATTGATGCCTAGATAGCGTATAGGAGTTGGAGATTGAGAATAGGGTGTTTGAAGTTATATATGTGGTTTTGTCTGTCGTCAGGTTAATGGGTAGGAGGGATGATTTGTCCATGTTGATGGAAAAGTTAGAGATCACTTTATATGTATCAAGTTCTTTTAGGAGAGTGGGGATGGATGTGCTTGGGGAGCCTATGGTGAAGTTTTCATCTCCATACAGTAGGCATTTTTGTTCTATGGGGACAAATTTCAGTCCTTTGATGTTTTGATTACATCAGATATGTGTAGCAAAAGTCTCAACTGTAAGGGCAAATAGGAGGGGTGATAGGGGGCAATGCTGTCGGGTACCGTTTTTAATGGAAAATTCATCCGAAGTTTAGTCATTAGAGCAGATTACAGGAGTAGGGTTAGTGTATAGGGCCTTTATTCTTGTAATTAATTTGGTAGAGAACCCGAATTTCAACAAGATGGACCACATGAACTCCCAGTCCACCCTGTCAAACGCCTTCTCAGCATCCGTAGAGAGCAAAATAATTAAGTTTTCCTATTATTGGAGTAATGTAGAGTTTGAAGTACACAAATGGAATTGTCTTTGACTTCTCTGCTCTGGATAAAGCCCACCTGGTCAGTATGGATGAGGCATGGTAGGACTTTATTTATACGAGTGGCTAGAATCTTAGCAAATAGTTTTATATCTATGTTCAATAGGGATATTGGTCTATAGTTACCTACTTGAGCGGGCATTTGCCTGGTTTTTGGATCACCGATATGGTGGCCTCCAAGAGGTGTTGGGAGAGAATACCAGTCTGGTCTATCAATTGGAATAGAGTAAAGTGTTGTGGGCTTAATTCTGTTTTAAGTAGATAGTAGAATTTGGGGGTGAAGCCATCTGGGCCTGGGGCTTTCCCGGGTGGGAGGGATTTTATAGCCATTCGAATTTCTTGTATATGGAATGGTTGGTCCAAGGTGGAGAAGTCTTCTGCTGTAAGGGATGGGAGGTTAATATGGGCTAGATAATCTGTAATCAGATTTGTTTTAGAATTGGGATCGCACGATTCTAAATTGTATATTGATGTGTTGTATTTAGTAAAGTTCTGTAGTATGGCCCGCTGTGGAGGGGAAGTCAGATTAAGTTTATGTGCCAGTTTGGATTGCATAAGTTTAGAGGTAAGAGTATTATATTGTGCAGTTCTTTGTTGACGTTGTCTCTTCGCGTGTTTGATGAGTTCCCCCCATATATAGCATTTGTATGCTTCCCATTTGGAGTTAGAAAAGTCTAGGGGATTATAAAAAAAAAAAATGTAACTGTTCTCTCCTTGATGTCAGTAAGGATGAGTGAGTATGAAAATATAAGATCATTGAGCCTCCAGCTTGGACGGCTAAGTGGTATAGAGGACCAAGGGAAAGTGTTAATCACTGTGCTGTGGGCTGTCCATACCGTATGTGTTATCTTAGAATCTTTTAAGTTAGATAGTGTGGTTTGGTCGCAAAGTATGTAGTCAAGGCAGGAGTATGAGTTTTGTGGATGTGTAGTCCCAAGAAGTGGGATGCGTAATCTGCCAGGTGTCATATAGTGGAAGGGTTTGGAGAGCATGCCATTTAGTCTTTGTTCGTATATTTCCCATATAAGATTTCCCTGTGGATGTATCTATTGCTGGGTTGAGTGGAAAGTTAAATTCTCCTCCTATAATAGTCGGGCCTTTAGCATTATCTATTAGTTGGTTAAGTGCCGTACGAAAAAAGGTGGGTGTGGGTTGGTTGGGGGCGTATATATTAGCTATATAGTAAGCCCACGATTATTAGAACTCTACCGTCAGTGTCAGAATATTTATTTAGTAGTTCAAAGGAGGTGCCTTTTCTGATGAAGATACCCACACCATTATTTTTTATTTGGGCCTGAGCTAAGAAAGTGCTGGTCATAATAATATGTAGACAGTTTGGGTTCATTGGTTTTTCTAAAGTGTGTTTCTTGGGTTAAAAGGAGGTCAATTAGCTTTTATAGAAGTCATGGAAGGCAATTGACCTCTTTTCTGGGAATAAGAACCCTTTGACATTTTGCGTTGCTATTGTAAAAGTTTTAAGTGTTACGTGTTTACTCATTTATTTGCGTGTGTGGGAGGTATTACTATGGGGATCAGATATGACCAGAGAGCAAAACCTTAATATGTGTGGTTCTATCAAGACAGAAGTGTAGTATGTACCAGATAAAGATTGAAGTTGGCTAAAGGGAAGGGAGGGGTAAGGGGAAGAAGTGTTAAAATAAAGTTAAAGGAGAGACTTCCGGTGGGCGGGCCAAGGAGTAAGCAGCTCTGAGTGTGAGCTCCGGAGCTGTTCAGCAAAAATACCAATTCTAACTAACCTGCCCGTGGCATTTCTATCTGCCCTAGCAGAATAATACCCTCCTAGGAGCCCAGGTGCACTTTGGCCTTGATACGTGGGGTATCCGGCACCTTCAGCACTGGTCTAACACCACAGACCCCCGCCGCAAGTCAAACAGCACATAAAGTGCATTTGTAAATAGATACGCAGCAATACCGCACTTTGGCACAAAGGTAGTATCTGGATAAGGAGCCTGCTATAACCCGAAGAGAGCTAGAGAGCTGGGCAGCGCCTTTTCCCCCTGAGCAACAACCCGGTATCACAGCGGTGACGGGACCGGCCCCCTACCCCACGCATACCTATGCTCCATACAGGGGTTAACTGAAAGGCGGAGGAGAGACGGAACCCGGGTGAGAAAACGTCTGCACCCACCTGCCGGTGGGGACCTGAGAGGGGCAGAGAAGTGGAGGGAGAGGCTATCGCATTACAGGAGCAGGCTCACTCTTTCTGCAGCAGCGACCCTCATTTGGCGCGAAAAGCCCCAGGCGCCATCTTAACCCCACGCATAGCCGACTGCTTCAGTTCTCACACTGCGGACAGGAACAGACATCCATTCACTGCTGCACAACTGGCTGATCCCCTACTTGCCTCCGGACAGCATTTGGAATAAAGAGAAGCAGCTCACCACCTGAGACGGAACGACGACAGGGTAAAGTACTTTACATGCACCCCAGCATAGGCCCGCTACATATCTCCCTAAGGCACGTCTCTGTCAAGGGCTAGAACACCCCATCACTAGAAGCATTACATCCCCTTAGCTGGAGGACTCACCATTTTGTTTAAACTGCCCCTGCCTGTACAACACCGGGCCAGATACACTGTTCTTTCTCATATCTGATAGAGGGGAATATCATTCAGATAGCGAGTGGTGTGGGGGCTAGACTCTTGGATTGCCTCTGATAGACAGGGCCACAGTCTGGATGTGAGGGAAAAGCTTACCCTCTACAACTTTAAGTGAAACCCATACACCGGGACTGAAAAATAGCCACCTTCTTCACAACCTTGGGTAACCACTTTGCTAGCCTTAATTAATCAGGCTGTGACTTTGGACTTAACACATAGGAGAATAACTTCTGATTTTGGGCTCTCCTGGAAGATCAGAACGCACTGAAACCTATACTTTTCAGGACGCTGAGAGGGGTTTATATGTTTTGTTTCTTTATGGTTTTGTCTATCTACACAGTGTTTTTCTCTTTTTATTTTTTTTTTCATGTGTATGCTTTGTTTTTGCTATTTGCTCACTGAAAAGCCATTAGATCACACTGCATTGGTACATGGATAGATTCCTGTCTGGGGGAAAAATGTCAGGCAAAAATAAAGGTGGAAACAAGAACAGGGGAGCTGCTGACCACCTGCAGGAAACAACCCCTGGAGGGCAGGAAATTGCTGCAAATTCCATAGACACCCATGCAGTGGTTCAGCAGCTCTCCTCTATCTTTCTCCCAAAAATGGAAAACCTCCAGAGGGGTCTGGACCATCTGACTGGAGAGATGAAGCAGTTCTCTGTCAGATTCACCGAAATAGAGGACAGGGTGTCAGGGCTAGAGGATACCTCAGTAACACACGACACACAGCTAGATGCCCTACTGAAGCAAAACATTAATCTGCACCAAAGGTTAGAAGACCTGGAAAACAGGTCTCGCCGCAATAACTTGCGCATACTAGGTATCCCTGAGAGTGTGAAACCCAAAGATCTTATCTGCTTCATAGAGGAGACCCTACCTAGGCTCTTAAAAATAACACCAGCTGTGTTCAAAGGCAGCGTAGAAAGGGCGCACAGAATAGGCCCAGAGAGACAAACTGATAGGGGTAATACTCAACCCAGACAGGTTATGATCAGGTTGCTACACTTTCAGCTTAAAGTGGAGATGCTGCGAGCCTTTAGGAAAGCTTCCCCTGTTTTGTTTGACGGCTCTAAGCTATTAATCTTTCAAGACTTTTCTTCTGAGTTAATGAGAAAGCGTAAAGAGTTCTCCCCAATATGTTCTGAATTAAATAGAAAAGGGAGAAAAGTGTACCTCCTTTACCCCGCTAGACTGAAGCTTCTGACCCCCGCCGGCCCTAAATTTTTTGATACCCCACAAGAAGCCAATGTGTATCTAAATAGTGTGGGAGACAGGGAAGGTACAGACTCACCCAGATCATCCCGCTCTGACCCAGGGTGAGAGGTGGGGGGGAGGGAGGATGGTAAATGTGTATTTTATACCAGGGGTAAAGGTTAACTTTATCCCTAACCGCTATATTTTATTGTTATATCAATGTGTTTAATATCTATGTTTAATAGGGAAAACAGTTTGACTCGTTATGTTATACTTTCCTATGTTGCACTGGCTATATGCAACATGATACTTAGTTTAAGTAAGCACTCTCACACACCTTGTATGCTCACTGTTGTTTGTAGGACCTATTTGTATATGCTGCTCTTTTTAAATGCTGCAGCCAAAATATTAATACTTTCTCTCAGGAATGGATCACTGGCTCTATATCTGGATGTGGCGTATCCAGTATGCATTAGTTTAAATGTTCGTTACAAAGAAGATGTAGAAAGCAAACTCCATTCTAGAATGCTTTGTAATCTGTCAGGTTTCCTTTCAGAGCTGCAGATGACAGGCGTGCTTAGGTCTAGGATACTACACAATGTGTGTGAACCAATTGTGGATACAAGTAGGAAGGTGAGAAGTTTTTTTTTTTTTTTGTTTTTTTTTTTTGTTTTTTTTTTCTCTCTCCTCCTCCCTCACAGGGCACTGGTGCGATTCGAACTCACATGACATCACATAGATGGCGGTAAGATTTATATCATGGAATGTAGGGGGGATTAATTCTCCCGCTAAGAGAAGTACTATACTGACACATTTAAGACGCTTAGGAACTGACATTGCACTACTACAGGAGACACACCTATCTGAGGCAGAACATGAGAAACTGAAGAGGGATTGGGTGGGGGAAGTGAAACATATCTCTTACACTAATTCGAGTAGGGGCATCGCTATACTGTTTGGGAAGAGAGGGAACTTTGAAATCTTGCACACACTTAAGGACAAGGAGGGCAGAATTCTAGTAGTTAAGGTTAGAATAAATCAGAAGGTGCTAGTAATATGCAACATATACGCCCCAAACTGTAAATCTACAGCCTTCTGGACACAACTTATACAAACACTTATGCCTTTCACGGGCTCCGAGATTATCCTCGGAGGCGACTTTAATTTAGCTCCAAACCCCGTCTGCGATAGAATGAGAGATCCGGAACGTATAGCGGAGGGGCGTCGGTCGGGGTGCAATGGCACTTTTGAACGCAAAATCTTCTCTAGAATCTCTAACTCCTTACAGCTAGTGGATGTTTGGAGGTTAAGGAATGCGGAAAGTAGAGATTTCACATGTATCTCTAGAGCTACCCCAACACTGTCGCGCATAGATTTATTTATGACATCCTCTAGCATGATTCCAAGGATTACTAAAACCAAAATCCACAACGTGGTGGTCTCTGACCATGCCCCAGTTGAACTTATCCTCGCGGTCGGTACCATGATTGCAAATAAGCAGACGCTTAGATTCCCAAGCTTCCTTTACACCTCTGACGCTTTTTCCAAGCATCTAACACATGCATGGAACGACTTCTATACAGACAACCAAGCTCACCGAGACAATCCAGAATTGTTTTGGAATACGGCGAAAGCGGTGTTAACGGGTGACATTATCTCTTATGTAGCCGCCCTACGGAGAAAAACCCAAACCAAGTTGCAAAAACTACAAGAGGCCTTAACGGAAGCTTACCAGGCCTACTGTGGCAACCCATGTCAAGTCCTGAGGGACAAGTACCTTGAGAGCAAGGGAGAGCTAGATGTGTTTTTGGGTCACCAAGCGGTTACACAACTCCTCAGAACCCAGGCGAAGTATTATAGAGAGGGAGACAGATCGGGTAGGCTATTGGCCTCACTGATTAAAAAGCGGACTGCTCGTAGGCCTATTGCGGCGATCATCCACCACAACAAGACACATAAGACCCCAGAGTCTATAGTGGCGGCCTTGGCGGACTACTATACCACCCTATATGCTAGCCAAACGAAGCCTCCCCAGGAGGTTTGTAACATCCTTTTGGAGAGATCTTGATCTCCCACAACTCAAGGAAGAACAGGTGACGACCCTCAACTCACCTATCTCTCCTGAGGAAATTTTAAAATCTATAGCCTCCATGTCCAACGGGAAGGCAGCAGGCCCCGACGGCCTCCCTGCTGAGTTCTTCAAAATGCTGAAGACCCAGATTACACCTACCTTGACTACTTTGTACAATCTATACTATACAGAGCTGACGCCTCCTTCTCAGACATTTACAATGGCGCATGTGTCATTGATTCCGAAGCCTGGAAGGACCCGGGGCTCCCTGAGTCCTATCGTCCCATCTCCCTACTCAATTCGGATTACAAGATACTGATGAAGATCCTGGCTGACAGGCTGAAAGTAATCTTGACCGACATTATTCACTCGGACCAGACCGGATTTATGTGCCGCAGAACGTCCGTGACTAATGTGCGAAGGGTGTTGCATGCCATAGCGCATTATGAAAGGGACTCGGAACTTCCCACAGCACTAGATAAGCCGGAGGCCTTCCTGCTATCCCTGGATGCGGAGAAGGCCTTCGATAGGGTGGAGTGGAGCCACTTGCTGGATGTAATGCGACGCTTTGGCTTCTCGGGACCCTTTCTCCAATATGTCAACAACATTTACAGGGCCCCATGGATCTCCATCATGGCTAATGGCTTGTTTTCACCGCGTATTACCTTACAAAGGGGCACCCGTCAAGGGTGTCCCTTATCCCCCCCTCCTTTTTAACCTGGCCTTAGAACCGTTGGCTGTTAAACTACGCAAGGTATATCCAGGTATGAGGCTGGGAAATGAGAAAATGCATCTAGCATTATATGCGGATGACATGCTCCTCTTTGTGGAGCACCCAGCAAAGCACATCCCAAAAATCCTGGCGACAATTGAGACCTTTGGGTCCTTTTCAGGATACAGGATAAATAAAACAAAATCGGAAATCCTGTGGCTTCGGAAGCGTAAGGCACAGACAGGCTCCTATCCGTTTCAGGAAGCTAAAGACACTTTGACTTACTTGGGCATTCAATTGTCCACCAACAGACAAGTCTTATACCATAATAATGTTACACAGGTGTGTCATGAACTGGCCCAAACCTTGGAAGGGTGGAGAAAACCTACCGATCTCCCTCACAGGACGAATCAACTTGGTAAAAATGGTTATCTTACCACGGATCCTGTATCCCCTCTTGATGCTACCTTTTTTGATTACAAAAAAGATTCTGGCGACATACACAAAGGCTCTATCTAAGTTTCTATGGAAGGGAGGCAGACCTAGGATAGCTCTAATGAAATTATATGCACGACCCTCCTCTGGTGGACTGGGTCTTCCCGACCTGAAGCTATACAACTGGGCAGCACTAAGCCGTCTCATGCTGGACTGGCAACTAAAAACAGAACACTTTTATACGTATGAACTAGAGAGAAATGCTTTGGGGGGATTTGATCCCTCATTCCTGCCATAGGCCCCACTTAATGACATCCCTATGGAGGTCAGAGATAGCCTTCTCTATGGGGATGTATTGAGAGCATGGCGTCTAGCCCTGGGTCACACTGGCCGATGGCACGTGTCCCCCAGACTAACCCCGTTGAAAAATAACACTTGTTTCCCCCCGGAATGGATACCTCCCCGTTTACCATTTGGGAAGCTAAGGGTTTATGTTCGGTGGGGGATGCTTTAGACATCCCTAGAAAATGTGTCAGGTCTTTTGAGGAGCTGCAGACTCAATATGGGCTACCTCGGACCCACTTTTATGCCTATCTCCAGTTGAGGCATTATATCGGTCAACTAATTAGGGAAGAACCACAATTCTGGGAACCGCACGTATTTAGCGCGTCGGTCTCCTCTTTCAAGCTTGGAAACTTTTCTATTTCGGGGATATATAAAACACTGCTGAACCAGGTTGAATCTAAGCATTTAACACTATTAGAAAACAAATGGAGGGGACAATTAGATAGGGAAAATATGTTAGAACTAATCCAACACAGTATAGAGAACGTTTAAAAGGGCCAACACTATCCTTGACACTGAGAGAATCCCAGATCAGAATGCTGCATAAAGACTACATTATCCCACGAAGGCTAGCTAAATGGAAGCTTGGGGTGGTAAATAAGTGCAGTAAGTGCGGGATTAACGACCCAGATTTTCTTCATTACTTCTATGCCTGCCCACGAGTTAGACAGTTCTGGGGTAGGATAGCTTACTGGATCACAAACGTCATCAAAATCAGGGTTAAGTTAGAAGTGGAGCAAATTTGCTTCTTGGATTGGGAGGAACAAGACGCTAGGCACATCTCAATACTAACTACCATAATTTTAATAGCCAGAAAGACTATTCTTGGGGTCTGGACCGAGAATGCTGCTCCTACCTTTAGTGCATTTAAACACAGCATACCACAAACAACTGATTACCGAACAGCTAGACACTAAGATGGACACCGACAGACGACTTAGACACTTTATAACTAAATGGCGGAAATATATTGAAACCCTAACTATGGACTCACAAAAACAGTTATTGCTCCCCTTTGCCCATACTGAATACATGCTGACAGCCTCTCTGAGAGGAGAATGGAGATTCCTGCAACAAATAAGAGGGGGTGGGGGGGGAGGAGAGAGAGAACATCTCTATCTAGGGAGTTGGAGAGATTTTTTTTTTTATTTTTTTTTTTTCTTCTCCTCCTTTCTCTATATACCAAAAAGTATGATCTAGAGCAGTTTTAATATTATAAGATGATGGATTTGGCATCATATGGTTATTGAGTTTAAATGTAGTTAGGTGATGTTTGAATTCTGGGAGGGGGGAGTGGGGGGGGATAGGAGAGGGAAAGTTAAAGCAAGTTATTACAATTAAAGGATAAGAAAGAATAACTGTAAATCAAGAAATTGGACATGAGAGATTGCTATATGGTATTATCTGCTACTGTACCTACCTATACTTAACTGTACAATTGTTCACTTACTCAGGATAATGCTGTTTTGATGTAAAAACTGTAAACACATCTGTTCCTTTTCCTTTGTAACTGAAAACCAAAAAAATGGGACATGAGAGAATGCTCCATGGCATTATCTGATACTGTACCCACCTTTACTTAACTGTACAAATGTTCATCTACTCATGATTATGCCGTCTTTGATGTAAAACTGTAACCATATTTGTCCTTTTTCTTGTGTCCTCAATAAAAAAGAATTTAAAAAAAAAAAAAAAATAAAGTTAAAGAAGGTGAGGAGAAAGACTGGAGAGAAGGGGGCTAGATACGGTATGTTGAAACCCACCACCGGTGGATATGAATTATTGCATGGTAACAAAGTTGGGTGGGGAAACAGGTTATAGTACACCAAGGAAGTTTAGTGACCTGGTTCAAGTATATTGAAAAAAGGGGGACAAGGGTATTTATACTCGAATGAATGGCATAGCATGAGACAAAAGATAAATAAAATACAAAAACCTCAGAATCCTGACATTTAAACATTGTGAGGACTACAAACGTGTTTGAGAGCACAATTGGAAACTGTATTACTATGTCAAATCAACATTAATAACAACATGAACAATGTTAAGCAACGCTGAATAGTACTTCATTATCATAGTAGGTAATAGTTATCAACATTAAGAATGAAAGAACTCGACACGCCGGTTGGGGGAGGAGCAGCTACGCGCAGCTCCAGAGCGGGTCTGCCTCGTGTGGAGAGACGCCAGTTCCAGCCCTCCTAACGTGACCCTAGGACTCAGTCAGGAGACCGGGTCAAGGATCCAGAGATCACCGTGCCTCTACGGACAAGGAGAGGGGAATGCCTCACAGGTTCAAAGCGAGTGAGCTAAGCGGGTAATACCGCAAACGGTTAAAGACCGGCAAGCAGGAAGGAGGTAACGTTGCAGGCCTGAGTGAGAGGTCGGCTGCAGGGATCACACGTACCAGCACTGCTTGGCGTGGAAAGTGGAGGTAATCAACCTATAATCCTTCATCAAGCCGGGAACGTTATGCATAAATAGAGGTGCTGTTAAGGAGGAGTGCTGCTCTCCAGAATATTGCAGTTTATAAGGAGACCAAAGCCTTTGCAATTAGAGAGCGGCTGCCTTCAGCACTACATCAGGGAAGG
This sequence comes from Bombina bombina, assembly GCF_027579735.1. Classification (NCBI taxonomy): domain Eukaryota; kingdom Metazoa; phylum Chordata; class Amphibia; order Anura; family Bombinatoridae; genus Bombina; species Bombina bombina. The sequence continues at coordinate 43,194,226 of NC_069503.1, forward strand.
ATTTCCTCACCAGACAGCATAGAACACCCCAAGGGCCCAGACGCAAGACAGCGAAATTGAGGCTGGGGAAAAGGCTACACTTCATTTTACAAAGAAGCACAGTTGGTAAGGAACCTGAGAATACCACCCAGGTAACATTTATCTTTATACTTTTAAAACTGCTGAATTGAAGCCTTATTTGGTTAACATTAATACCCCTTACTAATGGTGGCATAAAACACTAAAAAACTGCTAGAAAGAAAAAAAAGGGGGGTCTTTTTGCCTTGAATATACTACTTCTGGACAGAAGGACATGACAATTAGCTCAGTAAACTTTCCCCTGAGGTTTCTACTGGTCCCCATGAAGGCAGTAAATAACAGATAAAGTGGTCACAGAGGAAAAAGGGGAAAAAGGAAAAAAGAAAAAAAAGCAGTTTATTATTGTTGACATTGTCTGGCTGATACTGTGATAAAAAGTGGAAAAAGGTTGTATGTTAAATGCTGAAAAGTGTTATTAGTATTTACTGTGATAAGTATTGTGACATGCATACTGCAGACAGATTAAGAGGCATAGGTTGTAAGAATTTTTGAGAATACCATCCAGGTAACATGTATCTGTGTTCTCTAAATCTGTTAAATTGAAGCCTTACTAGGTTAGTATTGTTACCCCTGATTAATAGTGGCATAAAATACTAAAAAACTGCCAGAAAGGGGCCTCTTTCTGAACATATTACTTCTGGAAAGATAAGCTGTATGTTAAAGGCTGAAAAGTGTTACTATTATTTACTGTGATAGGTATTGTACTATGCACATTTCAGATAGATCATATACTTATTTTTTTGTATTTTACTTGGAAAACATGTAAGACTAGCCTATAATAAATCCCTATTTCAGTCTCTAGGGCAGTGCTTTCCAAACTGTGTGTCGTGACACATTAGTGTGTCGGCAGCAGTTTGTAGGTGTGTCCCTGCTTCAGCTCAAATTTTTTTTACATTTTAATTTTTTTTTTAGGTTTTCCAACTTTCCATCTGCTTGCTACAAGTCACATGGTTGACTCGTGATTGATACCTAGTGGGTCACAGATCATCTTAACCTATTGGCACAGCTCAGTGGGAACTAAAGCTATTCTTATTGGATGCTTTGGTGGCACATTGGCTCCTGACTGCACGTGTAGTCTACTTAATCGGCTTGTGACTGCATGTGTAGTCAGTGAGTGGGATAGCAGTGTGTTTGCAGCATGGGCAGTAGTCAGTGCAACTCGCAGAGCTCTGAGGGCAGCAGCTTAAACACTGAGCTGAAGTCAGAAGTCAAAGTGTTTTTTTTGCAGCTAGCTCCCAGTAGTGCATTGCTGCTCCTGCTATACGATTAGGAAGTGGAAGCTTAAAAATGCTTGATGATGTAATGAGGAGTGTCTTTATCTATTTTTCCACCAAATATTCAGAAATTGTGTTCATCCCATCAACCTCATACATCCCATTAAAATAGTAAGTAGCTACTGGTGATATTAAACTTTTTTTTTTAATTCTTGCACATACATACTGTTACTTGTAAATACATTTTGTTATTATATAATTTATGTATGTGTCCATATCTCTTAAAAACAAGTTAGTTTAACCTCCTGTTTGCTAGTACAACTGAATTACTGTGTCGCAAAATTATGTAGGTTTAAAAGTGTGTCACCAACATGAAAAGTTTGGAAAGCTCCGCTCTAGGGGATGGTCATATTGAAGCATAGCCAATGTAGGAGATGCAAAACATCCAAGTATGCAAAAGCAAAAGGTTTTTTCTTTCTGGAATATTAAAATACACTGATATCTTCCTCTGAGGGTCTGTAAAGAGTTAGTTATCTATACATGTTGGGTAAAGAATTAGCTAAACGGAAAATGTAACCACTGGTATAATTTTTGGGGATATAATTTTCTATTTAAAGGAAAAAAAAAAAATGGTTTTAAGTCTAATCCCTAATTCAGGTACAGGGTGTAATAGGCCTCTGGTAGATGAGTTACACATAAGCATACAGGGGGTGCATTTTGCTCTTTTCTCTTGAATGTTAAAAGAATGAATAACATTAAATAAGTCGTCCTTATAAGTAAAATTAAATAAGGTCAATATAAAGAATTTGACTGAGTAAAAGAAAACTTATACACTGCTCTTATAAGGGATCCATATAAAACAGAGTGTCTGCTTCACACAAATTTGCACACACAAAAAAAAGAGAAAAAAGAAAAAAAAATTTTTTTGTTTTTTTTGTTTCACATAAGGGTTTTAAGGATAGTACAACAGGCATATTGCCTGCTTAATGTAAGTTTAATATATATAGATTAAGAAGTCACTGAACACAGAGTGTTAAAGAAGGAAGGTAGAAGAATTTGTATTTTTGAGTTAAGAGAACACATGGATAAATATATATCACAGCACAAGAATAAGTCTCCAGCTATGGCTGCTAGAAGTAAGGGAAAAAATAAATAAAGGAAGCAGTGAATCTGTGTCAGAATCCATTAATGAGAGTGTTAATCAGTTTGACACACAGGCTTTAATCAAGATGATGTCAGACATCTTTTTGCCTCAGTTTGACTTAATTAAGTCTGAGATATCAGGCTTGACAAACGAGGTGAGACAGTTTTCAAAAGATTAACAGAGGTTGAACAACGTGTGTCAGACCTAGAGGATAGGGTTGAAGGTCAAGAGGCAAATATTGTTGATATAAGAAAGAATTATGATAAGTTACAACAGAAAGTAGATGATCTAGAAAATCGAGCATGCAGAAATAATATCAAAATAATAGGACTACCAGAAGACACACAATATAAGGACCTGAACGTATTTATGGCTGAAATTTTGCCCAAATTACTGGACATACCCCCCGCAGACATACCCCTCATAGTAGAAAGAGCACACAGAATAGGAAATAGAAGGGAAGATAGCAACATAGACAGACCGAGACCGGTAATTACTAGATATCTCAATTTCCAAGATAAGGTGAAGTTGTTACATTATTATAGGAAAAAGAGGGATTTTAGCCATAGAAGGAAAAAGAATCCTTATCTTCCAAGATTTCTCAGTAGAAGTATCTAATAAAAGGAGATTAATGTCGCCTCTGTGCACTCAACTGATAAATAAGGGTTACAATGCCACACTAATATATCCAGCAAGAATACGTATTCAGGGTACCAAGGGGACAACATTTTTAGAAAATTCTAAAGACGCTGAAACATTCATGAGAGAGGAGGTGATATAAAAAGAGGTGTATACAATGAGAAATTGATTTTTTTGAACCTGTATGATAAGATGTATAGAAAAGGTAGAGTTCAAAGGGTGGATGTGGGGGAGGGGGATTTTTCCTCTTTTATATATTTTTTTTTTTCTTCTTCTGTTTGCTTTTTGTTTTGTTTGTTCATATTCTGCCATTCCCACTTGGCCAGGTGGTCTGAATAAAAATGACTAGTCAGATTAGATGTACCTCTTGGAATGTAGGAGGTTTCACCTCTCCGATAAAAAGGAAAGCTATTTTGAGACAACTAAAGGGTTGGATGACCGACATTGCTCTTATCCAGGAGACACATCTAAAAGAAAAGGAATTAGCCAAATTGAAAACTAGCTGGGTGGGAGAAGTAATAGGCACCCCATGCAATAAAAGAAAGAAAGGGGTTGTAATGTTATTAAATAAAAAGCTACAATACACAGTTATATCCTCAGAGTTAGATATAGAAGCAAGATATATGATAGTAAAAATTGAGGTGGAGAAGAGAAGATTCACCATTTCTAATGTATATGGCCCCAATGATTATACCCCAACATTCTGGTTAAACCTCCAATCACAGTTACTGGAAAAAACAGAAGGGATTCTTATAATAGGGGGGGACTTTAATATGGCCCCCCAAACTCCTATAGACAGAATAAGAGAGGGATCAGCTAGAAAAAAACCCAGAAGAGATAAGTTAGAGGCTAAATTATTTAGGAAATTTATGGTAAATCTTACTATAAAGGATATCTGGAGAGAGAGGAACCGACAGATAAGGAATATACATGTGCCTCTAAGGCTCATAGGACGCTCTCAAGGATCGATATGTTCTTAATTTCAGAGAAATTATCAGGTTTGGATGTAGAAGCAGAGATAAAAGAAATAACAATATCAGACCATGCCCCCACTAATCCTTAAAATTAGTTTAAATAGTGGCAACTCCCCCTTAAAAGATTTCGATTCCCGAATTATCTGATTAATAATACAGACTTTAAAAATATGTTGGTAACAAAGTGGCAGGATTTTCGTTATGAATAACTCAGAATATTTGAATAAGCCGGAGATATTCTGGGAAGCGTCAAAAGCGGTAATTAGAGGCGAAGTTATTGCTTATATATGTAAAAAAAAGATTAAACAAAAAAACAGAGAAAAAGAAATGGTAAAGAGACTAAGCTCAGCATACAATAGATATCTTGATGAGCCAAATAGGAACAATTGGCAACAGTATGTAGAGGCTAAGGAGGCTAGAGACATATGGCTACTTGATAAAACTACACAACAAGAATTCAGAATGAGTGCAACATTTTTTAGATTTGGAAATAAAGCAGGGAAGCTATTAGCAAGCCTAGTCAAGAGATCGAAAGAACATAATTATATTAGCTCTATATCTATGAATGGTAAGATGGTTACAAGACAGAAGATATCCTAAAGTTATTCACGGAATATTACCGGAAGATATATAGCCCCAGGAGAACTAAACTTTGAAAAAAAGCTGAATTCTGGACTAAATTAAAAATGTAAAGCTTAAGGAATCAGATGGTAAAAGAATCATCAGACCGATTTCAGATGAGGAGATTAGCAACGCTATTAAGAATCTAAAAAATAGTAAAGCACCTGGGCCAGATCTATTACCAAACGAATATTATAAAATGCTATCAGAACATATAACTTCTAGCTTATCTTCCCTGTTTAATTCATACCTTATTAAGGGGGAGGAAATGTCATCCCACTTCACGGCATCCTGGACCACTTTAATTTTAAAACCAAACAAAAATCCAACAACAATGGAATCATATAGACCCATATCTCTGTTAAACTCAGATTATAAAATTTTGACAAGTATTATCGCAAACAGACTTCAGGTAGTTCTGAATCAGTAATTCATAATGATCAGACGGGTTTTATGAAAGGAAGAAATTCCTCTTCTAACCTGAGAAAAGTATTTTTGGTGTTAGATTATCTGAAATATGCAAAACAAGAACAGAAAAGGGAAAAAAAAAGAAAAAAAAAAAAAAAAGGTGAAGGAGGTGGAAATTATCTAGTCTAGCAATAATCTCTCTAGACGCACAAAAAGCTTTCGACTCAGTGGAATGGGATCATCTTTTTACTTCACTGTTAGAATTCGGTTTCCCTGAGACAATAATTAATCTAGTTAAAAATATTTACAAAAAACCTTGTACTGCACTTTTAATAAATGGTCAGATATCAGAAAGTTAACACTAGGTAGAGGTACCCGTCAGGGATGCCCCCTCTCACCCCTATTGTTTAACATCGTAATAGAATCACTTGCTATTATCTTAAGAGAGAAAATACAAGGGATTAAGGTGGGCAACTATGAATGTAAAGTATCCTTATATGCAGACGATCTGTTATTGTATGTACGTAATCTTAAGGAAAATATTCCATTAATACTTGAAATAATTAAAGACTTTAGTTCTTTCTCAGGGCTATAAGATCAATCTTTGTAAATCTGAAGTGATGGTAATAAGGGAGATAAAGATATAAGATTGGAAAATTACTTCAAAATTGCCAAAGAGGGTATAAGATATCTAGGAATCTTGATCTCAACTAGTGAGGACACATGGTATAGTAAGAATTATACACCACTACTAAAGAAAATAAAAGAAGATCTAAAAGCATGGACCAAGCTACCTATTTCAATCACTGGTAGAGTCAATCTTTTTAAATGATTATCTTTCCGAAAAATCTTATATTTAATCCAAAACATCCCGGTGATGATGTTGAAAAAAGATATAAGAGGAATGTCGACAGCAGTAAGGCAATTTATTTGGAATAATAAGAGACCTAGAATTTCATTAAACAAACTGTACCTGCAGAGAGGTATGGGCGGATTAGCTCTACCCAAATCTGGAATATTAAATTGGGTAATGCCTAAGCAGAATAGTGGTGGAATGGATAACAGGGGCTACGTACTATACGATACCAGAGGCTGAGAGAAAACTTTTTCCAAACCATAAGACTTACTGAACATTATACATAATCAGTGGCAGAAACTTCCGGTTAATATTAAGAATACAAAAACCATAGCTAATCCGATAATAGCCTGGCAAAAACTTTGCAAGAAAATGGGTGTTGAATTTGGTATGTCCAATATTTGTCTATACAGAATAACTTGGTATTTCCAGCAGGCATTAACTCGCCCTCTATTTCAAAAACTGGAAGGAAAGGGGTTGAAATTTATCCATCAAATACTAGACACAGAAAGAAAGGTTGTTAAAACATTTGATGTATTAAAAAGGGACTTCCTAATAGATAATAGAGATCTCTATGCTTATCTACAGGTCAGGCACTATGCGAACCAACTTATTAAGGAAAATGGATGGGACTGGAGGTGGGATAAGGTTGAACCCTGGTTAAAAATGGTTTAAACAGGGATTTTATTCAATTTCACCATGGTATAAAATTATCTTTGTCCAGGAAGGCCAAAACAACCTAGATAACTTAACTGATAAATGGAGACCCTAATCACAGAAATTAATGAGCCCATTGAAAGGTTAAGTGAGTCAATTTCACAAGTAGCAAAAATAACAATATCAGAAACTTGGAGAGAGGCACACTTGAAACTATTATACAGAACGTATTACACCCCTAAGAAAGGAGCAGAATGGGGCAATACACAGTTTAACAAATGTCCAAAATGTAGTAAATACGCAGCTGACTTGATACATATGATATGGGAATGTCCCTTAATTAGACAATTCTGGCTTAAAATCAAGTATTGGCTGGATAAGATCATAAAGAGACCCTGCAACATTGAGTTAGAACAAGTGCTGTTTCTTCCAAGATCTAAAGAATTAGGGAGAGACTGGAAAGTTATATATATCTCGGTACTAGCGGCGAGGAGTATAATTTTTAAAAACTGGAAAGATAGTAAAAAACCTAGTTTTGTAGAATGGAAGAACTTCTTGATAAAACAGGCAGTTATTGAACAATATGATGTACAGAATATCGATGAGAATGCAAATGTAGAATACATGAATAAATGGGGGAAATTGATACATTCATTGTCTGTTACTCTGCAGAAACAGTTCCTGTATCCCTATAGGAACTTAACTGAAGTTGAAGCTTAGATAGAGGGCAGGTGGGAATGGCAAACAAATATAAAAAAATGTTTTTATTTTTTTTTGTTCGTTGTGGTTTTTGTTTTTGTTTATTTTTGTGTTTTGTTTTGTTTAGATGTGGTTTTTTAGGTTTAGCATTGACATAGCTTGTCAACGGCAGGGGGATCAGGTGGAACTGAAAATCCAAAAATTATAAGATCAGAATACAGGACGATTTTTTATTTGTTATAGTATTGATGGAAGGGCGGTAAAAAGAACATAATGAAAATATGCTTAGTTTATGAAGGGCCTTATGTTATTTATGTTTGAAAGGTTTAAAACACCCTGCGAGGTGGAATTATGACCCAAATGAGAGGTCAGTAATTGTTTATTTGTCTTTTCCTTACTGTATATAAAAGGTAAAACATCCTGCGAGATGAAAGAGAAGCCCGATGAGCGGCATTGTATTTATATTTTTTGGATCATAAATAAAATATAAAAAAAAAAAAAAAAAAAAAAGAATGAAAGAACTCACTAACTCCTAGAGTCATAGATGGTGATTAATGTTAATGACATTCTGTTTAGTAGCAGAATTTCAGGTAACCTCTCATGCGGTGTGGGTTTCGGATGTAAGTTTCTTCTTGCTGATTTTACTAGCTACTTCTGACCAGGTGCTTCTTTGAGGTTTGGGTCGAACTGCAACAACCGCTTTAGAAGCTTGAGATGACATTGTAGGAACATGTGGAGCTGGTATTCCCAGTGCAGTGAAGAAGGAAGCTGTGTCAGATGTGTCTGTACATTCAATTTGTTTTCAACTTTTGATAGTTTGGATGGATACAGGGAAGCCCCATCTATAGGAAACCTTCAAGGATCTTAGATGCGTAGTTAGGATGTTAAAGTCTCTTCTTCTCTGCAATGTTTTGATGGAGAGGTCTTGGAAGAATTGGATCTTTGCACCTAAATATGTAAAGTTGTGCTGTTGTCTAGAAAAGCTCAGTATCTTTTCTCTATCCCCTGAAGCTCTGAAAGCACACCACAATATCTTTGGGAGGATGGTTTTCTGTAAGTTTAGGGCGAAGTGCGAGGTGAGCTCTTTCCAGAGGGATATCTTGAATAACAACAGAGTTCGCTATTGCAGGGATTGAAATATCTCTTGGAGGTAGTCATGATTTGCGTCTCCGGGCACCTTCTCAGGTATCCCTCTGATTAAAAGGTTGTTGCGTCGAGTTCTGTTCTTTATGTTGTCTAACTTTTGTTCTAAATCTGTGATCTGTTCTTTCTGTAGAAGTATCTTTTGTGAATATCTGTCATGTCTTTAGCTATTTCTTCTTGTTCATCCTCCAGGGCTTCAACCCTATATCCATGCTCATTAATGTCTCTCTTTAAGTCAGTACATTCTTCTTTTATGCATGATTTTGACCTGTGAAATAAGAGCTTCCATCGCTTTCAGAGTACAGGGCCATCAGCATTTACTGGTGTAGGCTCTAGAAGGCTGGTTTGTGCAACGTTATCAGTGTTCTCTGTTAGAATGTCTTCTTCACAGTCTGTGGAAGGAGAGTCTGTAATTTTATTTCTATCCATTTGGATTGGGGCTGTGTGTGGGTGCGGATCTGTTTAGTTTATCCGCTTTAGAAGTATCTGTGATTGTACCATGATAAGTCTTAGTTGAGGCAGATTATTATCTGAATGTTGGTTGTTGCCTATGGGGTTAGGGTTGTTCCCTGGGAGTGGGTATTAAACCTACTTGTCTATTTAGATGTGTTTTCTTATTCAGTTTGTTCTGAGTTATATATATCACCATGACATTCAGATATTTAGTACACATGGATGAGATATGTAGGTAGTCCGCACAAGATGTATCTGCTAATTGCATAAGTCTATGATCTGGATTGTGTCATGCAGCAAATCTTTTTAGAGTTTAGCAGTTGAGATGTAAACCTATTATGCAGGACTCTACTGTTTGAAGCCGATATCTGAAGCTTCTCAGGCTACGTGTGCCGAGTCTCATGAGAGGATTGCTGCATCACAGCGGTAAATCTTGAGGATCACGTCTAGTGTTACCCTTAACTCTCCTTAGGTAGAGTACATTAGAAACAGGAGGTTGAAGGAGCCGGAGAGGGCTCTGCCGTTGTCTCAGGGCATTTGGTGGTGTTCGGCCAGATTGCCACGGTTTGTATGCGACCTAGTATTGAAGCCAAACAGCGGCTTGTATGAGTAGACCACAGCTGTGATCAGGTATGTCTTGGAGGGTCGCTAGGATTACGGCTGAGCTATTCCTGTACTTTCCCCAGTAACTGGTGCAATTTTTTGGGGGATGTGATGCTGGCCAGTGGCGGGTTTCAAGCAGACCGCACTCGGAGCTTCAGAAAGGTGCAGCCATCACGACGCCTGCACGCTACGCCCCCCAGCAAACAGTTATTTTATATAAAAAAATAAAGCTAAAGGTGAAATTTCCCATACACTTTATACTATTTTATTACACTGGTAAAACAAGTCATTAGAAACACAATTAAAGGACAGAAAAGTCACAATTAAACTTTTATGATTAGATTTTAAACTAGTTTCCAATTTTCTTCTTTTATCAAATCTGCTTTATTCCCTTGGGGAACTTTGTGGCAAAGCATATAATGTAATATGGTGCGCTAGCTGCTGATTAGTGGTCACACATTCAAGCCTCTTGCCATTGGCTCACCTTATATGCTCAGTTAGCTCCCAGTAGTGCAATGCTGCTTCAATAAAGGTTATCTAGAGAATGAAGCAAATATAATTAAAGTCAGTTGGGAAGTTGTTGAAAAATTATATGTTCTATTTAATTGATGAAAAAAATTTGAGGTTTCTTGTTATTTTAAGGGAAAACCAAATTTACAGGACACTGTCCCTTTAAGTCTGTGATCATGTGCCATAAACAGCAGCGCTGAAGGTGCAGAATACACTTATAAGGTCTTTACTAACAAACAAGAATCAGTCACAGATCAGTGGGATAAACGTTCTGATGATAAACAGGTGCAGCTAATAGAAATAAGAAATGTATTATAAAATAACCTCATTAGAAATAAAATTAATATGCAGATCACAAGATATTTATGATTAGTTCAGTAAATGTGATGAGACTGATATCAAACAGGGCCATAAGCTGAGTGATATTTATTACCTGGAGCAAATAGCAGCTTCACACTAATATTAAATGAAAATGGTTTATCTGGGCTCTAACAGTTAATTATAAACCTATAGGGAAATACAGGATTCTAATTGGCTGATACTTAAAAATCTAATTGCTCATTGGATAACAGAACAAACCCCACAAATGTATTATTGGACAGACTTCCTCAAGCTTGAAAATATGGTTTGGTTCTGCCTACAAACATTTATTTATACAAAAGCCTATAAATCATTATGTATTAAATTGGGCTTTTTAAATTAAAGAACTTAATGTTACATTCATTAACACAGCATGAAACATATAGAAAACAAAATTGAAATAAGTACAGTTGAGTTTTTTTTTTAATATAAAACTCAGTTTCTTATATGAAGTGAAATATTTTATCTTTATCATAACAAAATACAGAACAATATTTTCTCATCATATATAAAACACAACAGTGTGAGGCTGTTAATAAAGATTTATGCCAGGGTTTGCACATTACCGTTTAGCAGAAGCTCTGTAAGTATGAAGTCTCTCTGGTTCCTCCTGTGATATCACTGGAGTGTTTCAACAGATATTTATACTAATGTGGGAGTGTCACCTTTCTCTGTGTGACTCACATGAGTACAAACTTGTCAGATGGGAGACAATGAGAGGGTCACACCTGGGGCACGATCCGATATACGGTGTAGGTTTTGGCGCAAGTGTGGAAAACCTGCGCCGCCCGTAGTTTCAGCTCGCACAGCGCCTGCTGAATCACATATACGGCGCGGCAGTTGCTAAAGTGCCGTAAGTCTGACAAACTAGCGATGTCCAGAAATCTGCGTAAGTACACATTTCTGGAGTCGCCAGTGACTGACTAAAATATTAAATCTCCCATTACTGTCTAACAACACCTCCCAAACATAGAACGGACAGTATACATCCCTCTATCCGCAATCCCCCCCTCTCACCTCCTAACAATAAATGTATTAACCCCTAAACCGCCGCACCCGGACCCCGCCGCCACCTATATTAACTGTATTACCCCCCTAATCTGATCCCCCTACACTGCGCAGCTACATAAAATGATTTCCCCCTAATGTGAGCCCCTACCCCGCCGCCACATACATTAAAATGATTACCCCCTAATGTGAGCCCCTACACCGCCACCAGCTATATTAAACTTATTAACCCCTTATCTAATCCCCTCTACACTGCCGCCACCTATATTAAAATTATTACCCCTAATCTAATCCCTTTACACGCCGCCACCTATATTAAAATTATTAACCACTAACCCTAACGTAATTATTATTAAAATAACTCTAAATAATATTAATAATATTAACTAAATTATTCCCTATTTAAATCTAAATACTTACCTATAAAATAACCCTAAGATAGACTACAAAATAATTAATAATTACATTGTAGCTATTTTAGGGTTTACATTTATTTTACAGGTAACTTGGTATTTATTTTAACTAGGTACAATAGCTATTAAATAGTTAATAACTATTTTAATAGCTACCTAGTTAAAATAATTACCAAATTACCTGTAAAATAAATCCTAACCTAAGTTACAAATACACCTACACTATCAATAAATTAATTAAATAAACTACAATTATCTAAACTAAAATATAATTAAATACAGTAAATATATTACAAAAAAAAACACTACATTACAAAAAATAAAAAAAGATTACAAGAATTTTAAGCTAATTACACCTAATCTAAGCCCCTAATAAAATAACAAAGCACCTCAAAATAAAAAAAAATTCCCTACCTAAACTAAATTACAAAAGTAATCAGCTCTATTACCATATAAAAGGGCCTTTTGAGGGGCATTGCCCCAAAGTAATCAGCTCTTTTACCTGTGAAAAAAAAAGAACAACCCCCCCATTACAACCCACCACCCACACACCCCTACTCTAAAACCCACCCGATCCGCCCTTAAAAAAACCTAAGTCTAACCCCCAAGTGGTCCTTACCTGTCTTGAAGACCGGCTGAGAAGGTCCTGTTCCAGGCGGAGAAGTCTTCTTTCAAGGTGGCGACCTCTTCTTCTTCCAGGAACCAGCCGGCGCGGAGCGGAGGAATTGAAGACCGATGACCGCAGAGCTGAAGACCGTCCTCTCTGGAACTGAAGACCGGCGATGCAGGAACTGAAGATCGGCGACGCTGGAACTGAAGACGGAGCCATGGAGCGTGGAGGATCCTCTTCATATGATCGCCGCCGTACACTGAATAGGAATTCAAGGTACGCAATTAAAAATGGCGTCCCTTGAATTCCTATTGGCTGATTTGAGCTACTGTAATTCTATTGGCTATTCTAATCAGCCGATAGAATTACAGTAGCTCTTATTCTATTGGCTATTCAAATCAGCCAATAGAATTAAAGTAGCTCTCATCCGATTGGCTGATTTGAATTTGAAAGCTCAAATCAGCCACTAGGAATTCAAGGGATGCCATTTTTAATCGCGTACCTTGAATTCCTATTCAGTGTACGGCGGGCGATCGTATGAAGAGAGATCCTTCACGCTCCATGGCTCCGGTCTTCAGATCCTGCATCGCGATCTTCAGTTCCAGAGAGGACGGTCTTCAGCTCTGCGGTCATCGGACTTCAACTCCTCCGCTCCGCTCCGGCTGGTTCCTGGAAGAAGAAGAGGTCGTGCCTGGAAGAAGACTTCTCCGCCTGGAACAGGACAGGTAAGGAGCATTGGGGTTAGACTTAGGTTTTTTTAAGGGGGGATCGGGTGGGTTTTAGAGTAGGGGTGTGTGGGTGGTGGGTTGTAATGGGGGGGGTTGTTTTTTTTTACAGGTAAAAGAGCTAATTACTTTGGGGCAATGCCCCACAAAAGGCCCTTTTAAGGGCTGGTAATAGAGCTGATTAATTTTGTAATTTAGTTATAGGGTAGGGGCATTTCTTTATTTTGGGGGGCTTTGTTATTTTATTAGGGGGCTTAGATAGGTGTAATTAGCTTAAAATTCTTGTAATCTTTTTACTTTTTGTAATTTAGTGTTTGGTTTTTTTTGTAATATAGTTTAGTGTATTTAATAATATTTTAGTTTAGATAATTGTAGTTTATTTAATTAATTTATTGAATAGTGTAGGTGGTATTTGTAACTTAGGTTAGGATTTATTTTACAGGTAATTTGGTAATTATTTTAACTAGGTAGCTATTAAATAGTTATTAACTATTTTATATTATTGTACCTAGTTAAATTAAATACCAAGTTACCTGTAAAATAAATATTAAACCCTAAAAATAGTACAATGTAATTATTTAATTATATTGTAGCTATCTTAGGTTTATCTTTATAGGTAAGTATTTAGATTTAAATAGGAATAATTTAGTTAATATTATTAATATCTAATTAGATTTAATTTTATAATAATTACGTCTAGGGGGATGTTAGGGTTAGACTTAGGTTTAGTGGTTAATAATTTTAATATAGGTGGCGGCGGTGTTGTAGGGGGATTAGATTAGGGGTTAATCATTTTTAATATAGGTGGCAGCGGTGTGAGGGGGAGTAGATAAGGGGTTAATAATTTTAATATAGGTGGCGGCGGTGTAGCGGGGATTAGATTAGGAGTTAATAATTTTAATATAGGTGGCGGCGGTGTAGGGGGATCACATTAAGGGGTAATCATTTTAATGTAGGTGGCGGCTGTGTAGGGGCTCACATTAGGGGGTAATTATTAATATTGTAGGTGGCAGCGGGGTCACATTAGGGGTTAATATTTTTAATATAGGTGGCGGCGGTGTAGGGGGATCACATTAGGGGGTTAGACATTTAATGTAGCTGGCGGCGGGGTCCAGGAGTGGCGGTTTAGGGGTTAGGCACTTTATTAAAGATTGCAGTGGGGGATTGCGGTTGACAGGTAGATAGACATTGCGCATGCGTTAGGTATTACAGGGCTCCAATACTCAGCGTAAGGCTTACTACACCTGCAATTTGTGGCAAGATGAAAATGGAGTAAGATTTCTCCATTTTCGCCACGTAAGTCCTTTACGCTGTATATTGGATACCAAACTGCGCGGGTTTGGTATACCAGTCTATGGGCCAAAAAACTACGGCCGAAGACAGAAATATACGAGCGTAACTTCTAGGTTACGCCGTATATGTGATACCAAACCCGCGCAATATTTGGCGTCGCCGGCTTCTGCGGGTGACGCTGCATATCGGATCGAGCCCCTGAACTTTTGTTCTCATATAGATGTCTATTGTCCCCTCTGGTGTCACATGAATACAGAGTCCCTGCCTCCCCTCAGGGTGTGATAATCATATGGATAACTAAGGAGGAAACAAACTGTTTATTTAAAGGTGAGAGATTTTTCTGTTGTGTCCTAAAATATCTCAGGATACAGCATTATATTATGTTTTAATTGATGGAAATTGTTATTTTCACAGAACTCTGTTGCAAACAGATGTATAATATTAACATATTATTAGATATACACACTCTACAATGCTGAGAATTTCAATACTAATAATTTGATACTTTTATTATTTGTTTACTAACTGTTGGCTAGATTACGAGTTTTGCGGTATGGGTGAAAAAGCAGTGTTAAGGCTCATAACGCTGCTTTTTCACTACCGCTGGTATTACGAGTCTTGCAGGTTTAGGGGCACCGCACACTTTTTTGGCCGTAACGCAAATTAACTTACGCAATTTGCGTAAAGTCTTTTTTCAATGGGACTTCAAAACCTAAGCTCCCCATTGCCATGAAAAGGGCATTTGGGTGGGCATTGCCCTTAAAAGGGCATTTAGCTCTTTTTCAGTGACCAAACCCTAACCTAAAAATAAAACCCACCCAATAAACCCTTCAAAAAACCTAATACTAACTCCCGAAGATCCACTTACAGTTTTGATTTGGGGGGTTGGTTGTGTTGGTAGTGGGTTTTACTGTTGGGGGGTTGTTTGTATTATTTTTTTTTACAGGTAAAAGAGCTGATTTCTTTGGGGCAATGCCCCGCAAAAGGCCATTTTAAGGTCTATTGGTAGTTAAGTTTAGGCTAGGGTTTTTTTTATTTTGGGGAGGCTTTTTTATTTTGATAAGGCTATTAGATTAGGTGTAATTAGTTTAAATATCTGAATTTCTTTTTTTTTGTGTAATTTAGTGTTTGTTTTTTTGTAATTTAGGTAATTGTATTTAATTTATGTAATTTATTTAATTGTAGTGTAATGTTAGGTGTTAGTGTAAAACAGGTTAGGTTTTATTTTACAGGTAACTTTGTATTTATTTTAGCTAGGTAGTTAGTAAATAGTTAATAACTATTTACTAACTAATCTACCTAGTTAAAATAAATACAAACTTACCTGTGAAATAAAAATAAAATCTAAGATAGATACAATGTAACTATTAGTTATATTGTAGCTATCTTAGGGTTTATTTTACAGGTAAGTGTTAAGTTTTAAATAGGAATTATTTAGGTAATGATAGTAAGTATTATTTAGATTTATTTTAATTATATTTAAGTTATGGGTGTTAGGGTTAGATTTAGGTTTAGGGGTTAATAAATATAGTATAGTGGAGGCCACATTGGGGCGGCAGATTAGGGGTTAATAAATGTAGGTAAGTGGCGGCGATGTTAGGGGTGGCAGATTAGGGGATAATAAGTGTAGGTAGGTTGCGGCGACATTGGGGGCGGGAGATTAGGGGTTAATAAATATAATGTAGGTGTCGGCAATGTTGTGGTAGCAGGTGTTAGGCTTTTTTTCAGCCGACTCTCCCCATTGATGTCTATGGGGAAATCGTGCACGAGCATGTAAAACCTGCTTACCACAGCTCTCAGCAGTACTGGTATTGGAGTGCGGTATGGAGCTCAATTTTGCTCTACGCTCACTTCTTGCCTGCTAACGCCGGGTTTTGGTAAACCTGTAATACCAGCGCTGTAGGTAAGTGAGCGGTGACAATAACTTGCAAGTTATCTGTGTGTAAATGTACCCAGGCTTTATAGTGTGATTTAATAAGTACATCTGTGTGTAAATGTACCCAGACTTTATAGTGTGATTTAATAAGTACATCTGTGTGTAAATGTACCCAGGCTTTATAGTGTGATTTAATAAGTACATATCTGTGTGTAAATGTACCCAGGCTTTATAGTGTGATTTAATAAGTACATATTGTGTGTAAATGTACCCAGGCTTTATAGTGTGATTTAATAAGTACATATCTGTGTGTAAATGTATCCAGGCTTTATAGTGTGATTTAATAAGTACATCTGTGTGTAAATGTATCCAGGCTTTATAGTGTGATTTAATAAGTACATCTGTGTGTAAATGTACCCAGGCTTTATAGTGTGATTTAATAAGTACATCTGTGTGTAACTGTACCCAGGCTTTATACTGTGATTTAATAAGTGCACATCTGTGTGTAAATGTACCCAGGCTTTATAGTGTGATTTAATAAGTACATCTGTGTGTAAATGTATCCAGGCTTTATAGTGTGATTTAATAAGTACATCTGTGTGTAAATGTACCCAGGCTTTATAGTGTGATTTAATAAGTACACATCTGTGTGTAAATGTACCCAGGCTTTATAGTGTGATTTAATAAGTACACATCTGTGTGTAAATGTACCCAGGCTATATAGTGTGATTTAATAAGTACACATCTGTGTGTAAATGTACCCAGACTTTATAGTGTCATTTAATAAGTACATATCTGTGTGTAAATGTACCCAGGCTTTATAGTGTGATTTAATAAGTACATCTGTGTGTAACTGTACCCAGGCTTTATAGTGTGATTTAATAAGTACATTTGTGTGTAACTGTACCCAGGTTTTATAGTGTGATTTAATAAGTACATTTGTGTGTAAATGTACCCAGGCTTTATAGTGTGATTTAATAAGTACAACTGTGTGTAATTTTAACCAGGCTTTATAGTGTGATTTAATAAGTACATCTGTGTGTAATTTTAACCAGGCATTATAGTGTCATTTAATAAGTACATCTGTGTGTAAATGTACCCAGGCTTTATAGTGTGATTTAATAAGTACATCTGTGTGTAAAATGTACCCAGGCTTTATAGTGTCATTTAATAAGTACATATCTGTGTATAAATGTACCCAGGCTTTATAGTGTGATTTAATAAGTACATCTGTGTGTAAATGTACCCAGGCTTTATAGTGTGATTTAATAAGTACATATCTGTGTGTAAATGTACCCAGGCTTTATAGTGTGATTTAATAAGTACATATCTGTGTGTAAATGTACCCAGGCTTTATAGTGTGATTTAATAAGTATATATCTGTGTGTAAATGTACCCAGGCTTTATAGTGTGATTAATAAGTACATATGTGTGTAAATGTACCCAGGCTTTATAGTGTGATTTAATAAGTACATTTGTGTGTAGGCTTTATAGTGTGATTTAATAAGTACACATCTGTGTGTAAATGTACCCAGGCTTTATAGTGTGATTTAATAAGTAAACATCTGTGTGTAAATGTACCCAGGCTTTATAGTGTGATTTAATAAGTACATCTGTGTGTAAATGTACCCAGTCTTTATAGTGTGATTTAATAAGTGCACATCTGTGTGTAAATGTACCCAGGCTTTATAGTGTGATTTAATAAGTACATCTGTGTGTAAATGTATCCAGGCTTTATAGTGTGATTTAATAAGTACATCTGTGTGTTAATGTACCCAGGCTTTAAAGTGTGATTTAATAAGTACACATCTGTGTGTAAATGTACCCAGGCTTTATAGTGTGATTTAATAAGTACACATCTGTGTGTAAATGTACCCAGGCTTTATAGTGTGATTTAATAAGTACACATCTGTGTGTAAATGTACCCAGACTTTATAGTGTCATTTAATAAGTACATATCTGTGTGTAAATGTACCCAGGCTTTATAGTGTCATTTAATAAGTACATATCTGTGTGTAAATGTACCCAGGCTTTATAGTGTGATTTAATAAGTACATCTGTGTATAAATGTACCCAGGCTTTATAGTGTGATTTAATAAGTACATATCTGTGTGTAAATGTACCCAGGCTTTATAGTGTGATTTAATAAGTAAATATCTGTGTGTAAATGTACCCAGGCTTTATAGTGTGATTTAATAAGTACATATGTGTGTAAATGTACCCAGGCTTTTAGTGTGATTTAATAAGTACATTTGTGTGTAAATGTATCCAGGCTTTATAGTGTGATTTAATAAGTACATCTGTGTGTAAATGTACCCAGGCTTTATAGTGTGATTTAATAAGTACATCTGTGTGTAAATGTATCCAGGCTTTATAGTGTGATTTAATAAGTACATCTGTGTGTAAATGTATCCAGGCTTTATAGTGTGATTTAATAAGTACATCTGTGTGTAACTGTACCCAGGCTTTATAGTGTGATTTAATAAGTACATCTGTGTGTAACTGTACCCAGGCTTTATAGTGTGATTTAATAAGTACATTTGTGTGTAACTGTACCCAGGTTTTATAGTGTGATTTAATAAGTACATTTGTGTGTAACTGTACCCAGGCTTTATAGTGTGATTTAATAAGTACATCTGTGTGTAATTTTAACCAGGCATTATAGTGTCATTTAATAAGTACATCTGTGTGTAAATGTACCCAGGCTTTATAGTGTCATTTAATAAGTACATCTGTGTGTAAAATGTACCCAGGCTTTATAGTGTGATTTAATAAGTACATATCTGTGTATAAATGTACCCAGGCTTTATAGTGTGATTTAATAAGTACATCTGTGTGTAAATGTACCCAGGCTTTATAGTGTGATTTAATAAGTACATATCTGTGTGTAAATGTACCCAGGCTTTATAGTGTGATTTAATAAGTACATATCTGTGTGTAAATGTACCCAGGCTTTATAGTGTGATTTAATAAGTATATATCTGTGTGTAAATGTACCCAGGCTTTATAGTGTGATTAATAAGTACATATGTGTGTAACTGTACCCAGGCTTTATAGTGTGATTTAATAAGCACATATCTGTGTGTAAATGTACCCAGGCTTTATAGTGTGATTAATAAGCACATATCTGTGTGTAAATGTACCCAGGCTTTATAGTGTGATTTAATAAGTATATTTGTGTGTAAATGTATCCAGGCTTTATAGTGTGATTTAATAAGTACATCTGTGTGTAAATGTACCCAGGCTTTATAGTGTGATTTAATAAGTACATCTGTGTGTAAATGTATCCAGGCTTTATAGTGTGATTTAATAAGTACATCTGTGTGTAAATGTATCCAGGCTTTATAGTGTGATTTAATAAGTACATCTGTGTGTAATTTTAACCAGGCTTTATAGTGTGATTTAATAAGTACATCTGTGTGTAATTTTAACCAGGCTTTATAGTGTGATTTAATAAGTACATCTGTGTGTAAATGTACCCAGGCTTTAAAGTGTGATTTAATAAGTACACATCTGTGTGTAAATGTACCCAGGCTTTATAGTGTGATTTAATAAGTACACATCTGTGTGTAAATGTACCCAGGCTTTATAGTGTGATTTAATAAGTACACATCTGTGTGTAAATGTACCCAGACTTTATAGTGTCATTTAATAAGTACATATCTGTGTGTAAATGTACCCAGGCTTTATAGTGTCATTTAATAAGTACATATCTGTGTGTAAATGTACCCAGGCTTTATAGTGTGATTTAATAAGTTCATATCTGTGTATAAATGTACCCAGGCTTTATAGTGTGATTTAATAAGTACATATCTGTGTGTAAATGTACCCAGGCTTTATAGTGTGATTTAATAAGTACATATCTGTGTGTAAATGTACCCAGGCTTTATAGTGTGATTTAATAAGTACATATCTGTGTGTAAATGTACCCAGGCTTTATAGTGTGATTTAATAAGTACATATGTGTGTAAATGTACCCAGGCTTTATAGTGTGATTTAATAAGTACATTTGTGTGTAAATGTATCCAGGCTTTATAGTGTGATTTAATAAGTACATCTGTGTGTAAATGTACCCAGGCTTTATAGTGTGATTTAATAAGTACATCTGTGTGTAAATGTATCCAGGCTTTATAGTGTGATTTAATAAGTACATCTGTGTGTAAATGTATCCAGGCTTTATAGTGTGATTTAATAAGTACATCTGTGTGTAATTTTAACCAGGCTTTATAGTGTGATTTAATAAGTACATCTGTGTGTAATTTTAACCAGGCATTATAGTGTCATTTAATAAGTACATCTGTGTATAAATGTACCCAGGCTTTATAGTGTGATTTAATAAGTACATCTGTGTGCAAATGTACCCAGGCTTTATAGTGTGATTTAATAAGTACATATCTGTGTGTAAATGTACCCAGGCTTTATAGTGTGATTTAATAAGTACATATCTGTGTGTAAATGTACCCAGGCTTTATAGTGTGATTTAATAAGTATATATCTGTGTGTAAATGTACCCATGCTTTATAGTGTGATTAATAAGTACATATGTGTGTAACTGTACCCAGGCTTTATAGTGTGATTTAATAAGCACATATCTGTGTGTAAATGTACCCAGGCTTTATAGTGTGATTAATAAGCACATATCTGTGTGTAAATGTACCCAGGCTTTATAGTGTGATTTAATAAGTATATTTGTGTGTAAATGTATCCAGGCTTTATAGTGTGATTTAATAAGTACATCTGTGTGTAAATGTACCCAGGCTTTATAGTGTGATTTAATAAGTACATCTGTGTGTAAATGTATCCAGGCTTTATAGTGTGATTTAATAAGTACATCTGTGTGCAATTTTAACCAGGCTTTATAGTGTGATTTAATAAGTACATCTGTGTGTAATTTTAACCAGGCATTATAGTGTGATTTAATAAGTACATCTGTGTGTAAATGTACCCAGGCTTTATAGTGTGATTTAATAAGTACATCTGTGTCTTACTGTACCCAGGCTTTATAGTGTGATTTAATAAGTACATCTGTGTTTAAATGTAACCAGGCTTTATAGTGTGATTTAATAAGTACACATCTGTGTGTAAATGTACCCAGGCTTTATAGTGTGATTTAATAAGTACATCTGTGTGTAAATGTATCCAGGCATTATAGTGTGATTTAATAAGTACATCTGTGTGTAATTACAAAACATAATCAATAAATGTGGCCACTCTCTGGTAAAACAAAAAGGGTTAATTTAAACAAAAATGGTTTCCAGTGAGGACCCTTTGTGCCAGCTAAAGCTAGAATGTTTCACGTGTCCCTTATATACATCATCTGCTGCTCTGTATATAAGTGGGTGGTAGTGATGCACCAAAATAGGAATTCTGGACCGAACCCAAACCCAAAAATCTAGGATGCACTTTGTTGAAAACCGAAAATTTATTTTTTTTAAATTATAAGTTTTTTTTGCATAATTAGACTATTTAATGAATGAATCTGAATTGAAAAACTGCAAGCAAATAAATAACCACATTTTATTGAAAGTAACACACTACATTTGTACAAAACATAAATTATGCTTAACAGATCATTCCCTTTCCTTCTGTATAGGGAGAGTCCACAGCTGCATACCTTACTTGTGGACAATAATGAACCTGGCCACCAGGAGGCAAAGACACCCAGCCAAAGGCTTAAATACCTCCCCCACTTCCCTCATCCCCCAGTCATTCTGCAAAGGGAACAAGGAACGGTAGGAGAAATATCAGGGTGAAAAAGGTGTCTGAAGAATGAATCAAAATTTAGGCCCCCCCATTGAAGAACATGGGCGGGAGCTGTGGACTCTCCCTATACAGAAGGAAAGGAAATCTGGTAAGCATAATTTATGTTTTCCTTCTTAATATAGGAAGATTCCACAGCTGCATTCCTTACTTGTGGGAAATAATACCCAAGCTCCAGAGGACACTGAATGCTAACGGGAGGGTAAAAGGAGAGGCAGACCCTAATCTGAGGGTACAACAGTCTGAAAGCTTTCTCCCGAAGGTTGCTTCAGTAGAAGCAAAAACCTCAAACTTGTAAAATTTTGAAAAAGTATGTACGGAAGACCAGGGTAGCCGCCTTACAAATCTGATCCATAGAGGCCTCATCTTTGAAGGCCCAAGAGGAAGCCATTGCTCTTGTAGAATGATCCGTAATCCTCTGAGGAGGGCTATGTCCTGCTGTGTCACATGCTAAGCAGATACAACTCCCAAACAAAGAACAAGGTAGACAAAGAGGCCCTCTGACCCTACGTTTCCAGAAACAATGACAAACAGATAAAAGTTTGTTTAAATTCCATCGTAGCCTGAAGAACTTCAAGACATGACTACATCCATATTATGTAGAAAACGTTCCTTCGATGAAGAAGGATTAGAACATAAGGAAGAAACCATCTCTTCCTGATGATGGTGCGATCACAACCTTAGGAAGAAATCCTAACTAGGACATTGAATGGCCTTATCAGCAAGAAACACCAGATATGGAAGGATGCATTGCAAGGCAGCAATCACAGAGACTCTGTGCGCAGAGCAATAATCAAAAGAAATTAACCTTCCAAAATACAACGTGATGTTAAAAACATTAAGGACAAGATTTAAGCTCCCAGAAGGAGCATCAGGTTTAAAACCAGCCTAATACTAGTCAGAGCCTTAACCAAAGACTATGTATCCGGAAGCTCAGCAAGCCTCTTGTGCAGTAAAACAGACAGGGCCAATACTGTCCCATCAAGGAACTAGCTAAGAGGCCCTTCTGAAGACTGACCTGGAGAAAGGAAAAATGCCTGGCAACATTGAATCCTGTGCCAGGACAAACCACTCTCTTCCAGATATAAGTAGGTCTTCCACACCTTATGATAGGTGTGACGAGTAACCGACATACATGAATGAGAGTATCATAACACTCTCAGGGAACCCTCTCTGAATAAGACTAAATGTCAAACTCCCGCAGTCTTCAGTGAATCAGGTATGATGAAGAAAAGGCCATGTACCTGCAGGTCCCTGCAACAAGGAACCCTCCTGGAGGATAAGATAAAATCCCACTAAATCCAGGAAACACCTTCTTCGCAGCAGCGATGGAGCAAGCAGTGTCATTGACACCTGCTCCCGCTAGATGAGCCACCACTCGAGGACGGAGTGGCCATTTGCGGACAGGGAAAAATAAATTGAACCTCCAAGACACTGCTAATGCCTCCATTAGCTCCGCCTGAGGATACCTGCACCTCAACCAAACAGAGTACTTGTATCGAGACGAGACACCATGAGATCTCTATCCGGCATCCCCCTTAAACTTCAACATCTGAAATCCCTATCTGAAGAAACCATATCCCCAAAAAGTGAATATCTGCAGATAACATCCATCCTGGATGATCACACCATGAGTGGGATTGTTAACAACGAGCAATAGTGGGCCTCCACCCATCCCAGACTTGGGACACCACCCTCATCGCTAGGCAGTCCCACCCCTCAGATGGATATCTGAACCACTGGGAAATTATATATATATTATATATTTATATATATATATTATATATATATATATTATATATATATATATATATATATATATATATATATATATATAATATATATATATAACACACCACACACATACATACTGGGACTAACCCAGTAGGATAAGACTTCAGAGCAAAAAAAAAAAATTGCCCAAAGATCCATAGGTAATTGCGAAGGAGCATTCCTCCTGAGCCCACAGGCACACCTTCTCCATCCTGATGGACTAGTGACCGTAGTCAACATCACCTGGGATGCTCCTAAGAAGGATTTACCTTGGAACAGTAGATCTGGAACAAGCCTAAAAGAGAAAGAACTCTTGACCGGAGGTCCAAGGAAAACTGTTGAAACAGATTCAAAACCATGCCACTCTGCTGCCTCAGCATTCACAGAGCATCGGTCGGAGATGAGATCTAGCAAAAGAAAGAAGGAGGTCTGGGGGAATGACATGGCAAAGCTATGATTGCCACCATCTAGTCAGAAAAATAGTTCTCATGTCTATGAAGGTTCATATAGTACCCAGGGATCCACCCTGGTTTCCTTCCATCCCTGAGGATCGAGGAAGACAGGTGAAACACCCAAATGGTCTTCTTACAGACAAGACGATGGTGGTTGAACCAGAATTGTCCAGAAAGGAAAATTGCCGCATTATCTAGATACTTCCATTGCCAAGAATCCCTAGATCGTGAAAATACTGGATGCGTAGCTAGACCGAACAAAGGAGCAATGAACTGGAAGTGCATTGTCCAGAATGTCAACCTCAGAACCAAAATGTTCCCTGCGAAAGTAAGCAAAGGAATGATATCCTTCATCAATAGTGGTCATACCCCGAGCTAGAACACAGGGGGGGGGGATTTTTAGCCTCTCTGGAATGAGGAGATGCTAGAACTAGCTTTAAGTAGTAAAGATCCCAATTAGGATGAAGTTCCACCTTCTATGGGACCATGAAGAAAAGGATTTGTTTCCCAAACCCCCTTCTGCAATATACATCAGGACAATTACTCTAAAAGAGTAAAACCCACACGCACTCCAGAAAGGCTTCCTTCTCTCTGTCTGTGAAAACAAAAAAGACAAGGAATCTGCCCCAGGGTGGCTGAGACTTGAAGTCTCTAGGACCCGAGAATCCTAAACGTCCCTGAGTCAAGCGTCTGAAGGAGCTATAGTCAGTCCTCACACGATCCATATAAGACTAGGAACTAGCCCTCATGCCAACCTAGGTTCAGCAAGATGCTTGCTCTGCTGGACGAGTCAGGACTGAGCCGGTCTCCAAACACACTTGGATTAAACTGATGTAGCAGAGGCCTCTGATGCTGAGCTTTATCAGTAGAATAAGACAATTAAAAAAAAAATCTAAACGGTAAAAAACATGGAAAACAGAAACCAGATCAAGTTGTTCCCTTAAAGCAGAAGAAAAAGATTAGGTTCAAAAAGTCATATCTGTCAGAGCGAAACAAGACCTGAACAGAACAAAAAACCTGAAGCCCCAGTTTTGGGCTAGTAATCTGCAAAGTGTTACAGATAAACAAATTATCAGCTCCAAGGTCTTAATTCTTTCTCAAAGATATAGAGTAACCACCTCGAGTCGAGCAAAAGACGCCTCATTAGAAAAGCGCTCCAGCAAGTGAAACAACAAACGTCAATAAATATCCCATGAAACATACTTATAACTAAAGTGTTTCCTTTGTGTATTAAAGGGCTCTAGGCACAAACTATCCTTAAATAGAATAGAAAAACCATTGGCAAGCGCACAAATAGTGCTAGCCAAGAAAAGGTGAGAATAACAACCCCCTATAGAGCCTGGAACCGGGAATCTTAAAAGGAATTAGACAATGGGGAAGAGGATCTTCATCCTGCCCCACCCGTCTTAATCAACTTCACTATCTTATTTAGGACTCTGAGACTCGACCAAGAGATCAGCCCTAGAAGTCTCCAAAACCTCCCTTAGAAGAAGGCGCAGGCGAGCCACTTTAAATCTAAAAGCGAGATTTTCCTCTGCCGAAGGAAGAGAATCAGCAGGTTCCAACCAAGAAGGTCTGTACTCTGAAGCCTCAGAGGGACCCGCATCCCCAGATGACTGATCGGGTGCAACCAACATTTTACATGATGATCCCTGGGCAGGAGTGCATGGATTAACCCTTTGTTTGCGCGTAGCAGTACTAGGTAAAGGGCAGAAGGCTTCAGATAGCACCATACAGAACTGCGCAGTAACGTCTGGTGGAATAAGGCCCCCTCCAGATGGAGGATTAGTGGTGCAAGGGGGAGCTGCATGTGTAGGATCAGATGAATGTAGGGACACACCTCACTGGACGAAGATAGAAAAGGCCGTCTGGTTGAAGACTTCTGCCCGCCTGAAGGACCACTTCTTGCAACCTGGATGAAGACTTCTCCGGGCTTCGTTGAGAACTTCTGCCTGCTTGAATGAAAACTTCTCCCGGCTTGATGAGGATGGATGTCCGGTCTTCAAAAACTGTAAGTGGATCTTCGGGGGTTAGTGTTAAGTTTTTTAAGGGTTTATTGGGTGGGTTTTATTTTTAGATTAGGGACTTTGGGCAATGTAAAAGAGCTAAATGCCCTTTAAGGGCAATACCCATCCAAATGCCCTTTTCAGGTCAATGGGGTGCTTAGGTTTTTTAGATAGGATTTTATTTGGGGGGTTGTTTGTATTTTTTTTTTTACAGGTAAAAGAGCTGATTTCTTTGGGGCAATGCCCCGCAAAAGGCCCTTTTAAGGGCTATTGGCAGTTTAATTTAGGCTAGGGTTTTTTTTTGGGGGGGGGGATTTTTTATTTTGATAGGGCTATTAGATTAGGTGTAATTAGTTTAAATATTTGATAATTTCTTTTTTATTTTGTGGAATTTAGTGTTTATTTTTTTTGTAATTTAGTTAATTGTATTTAATTAATGTAATTTATTTAATTGTAGTGTAATGATAGGTTTTATTTTACAGGTACATTTTTATTTATTTTAACTAGGTAGTTAACTATATACTAACTAGTCTACCTAGTTAAAATAAATACAAACTTACCTGTAAAATAAAAATAACACCTAAAATAGCTACAATGTAACTATTAGTTATATTGTAGCTAGCTTAGGGTTTATTTTAAAGGTAAGTATTTAGTTTTAAATAGGTATTATTTAGGTATTAATTGTATTTTTTACTTAGATTTATTTTAATTATGTTAAAGTTAGTGGGTGTTAGGGTTAGACTTAGGGTTAGGTTTAGAGGTTAATAACTTTAGTATAGTGGCGGCGACATTGGGGGTGGAAGATTAGGGGTTAATAAGTGTAATGTAGGTGGCGGCGATGCCAGGGGCAGCAGATTAGGGGTGTTTAGACTCAGGGTTTATGTTCGGGTGTTAGGTTTAAACATAACTTTTTCTTTTCCCATAGGAATCAATGGGGGTTTTTTTTTAGCTGGCTCTCCTCATTGATGTCTATGGGGAAATTGTGCACCAGCACGTAAAAGCAGCGCTGGTATTTGGGTACGGTATAGAGATCAAAGGAGCTCAGCTGTGCCATATTGCCTGCTAACGCCGGGTTTTTGAAAACCTGAAATACCAGCGCTGTTAAAGGTGAGCGGTGGAAATAACTTGCAAGTTAGCAGCAAGGCAGCCATAATGCAAAACTCGTAATCTGGACGTATATGGGCGGGTGGGTTTGGCCATTGGACTACTTAGGGCTAGATTTATTAAGCCCTTACGGCAGCAAGTTCTCACAAGAACTTGCTCGCCGCGATTTAACAAGCAGCGGTCACCAGACAGCTGTTTCCCTAAACTCTTCGCCACCTCTAAACTGGTGAAATTCAATCTCCTCGGTCGAGTCCCACCAAGGAGATTGAAAGCTCCTGTCCGCGCGTGATTGGTTGTGCGCGGGCAGGAGGCGGGATTGCACGCGAGCGCAAAATTGCGCTTGTGTGCAATGTTAATTACCTACGGGTAATTTCGCCCTGCCACAGGCGAGCTGAGGCATACAGGGGCGCGTATACGTGCCCCTGTACGCCTCAGCTATGATAAATCTAGCCCTAAGTGTTAATCTGTTGGGAAAGTGTATTCACTAGTCCTGTGTGTTAGATTAAAGCAACACCACACACGTCTCATGAAAATAAATTGTTCTATATCCTTTTAAGCCAGGGCTGTCCTCTGCGCTAGTTACCGTGCGCCCCTCTGCGCTAGTTACCGTGCGCCCCTAGATAAAGCAGAACTGATAATATGCACTTTGGGGGCTTCTGGTAGGTTGGCAAATAAGAGCCCTAGAACTTGCCCTGTGCAACTGGACATTTGTTGTAAATATATTAGTAGTAAGAGTATGGAGGTTATGTCAAACACCTTTTTGACAGGTACCACGCCCCTTTTTCACACCTTTGACAGGTTGACACGCCCCTTTCTCCTCCCTTAATCCCGCCCCTTTTTAATATCAATTTGATATAAAATTTATATAAAAAGGTGATTTTGATATAAAATTGATATAAAATTGATATAAAAAAGGTGATTTTATATTAAATTGATATAAAATTGATATAAAAAAAGGTGATTTTGATATAAAATTGATATAAAATTGATATAAAATTGATATAAAAAAAAGTGATTTTATATTAAATTGATATAAAATTGATATAAAAAAGGTGATTTTGATATAAAATTGATATAAAATTGATATAAAAAAAAGTGATTTTATATTAAATTGATATAAAATTGATATAAAATTGATATAAAAAAGGTGATTTTATATTAAATTGATATAAAATTGATATAAAAAAGGTGATTTTGATATAAAATTGATATAAAATTGATATAAAATTGATATAAAAAAAAGTGATTTTATATTAAATTGATATAAAATTGATATAAAAAGGTGATTTTGATATAAAATTGATATAAAATTGATATAAAAAAAAAGTGATTTTATATTAAATTGATATAAAATTGATATAAAATTTATATAAAAAAAGGTGATTTTGATATAAAATTGATATAAAATTGATATTAAAAAAGTGTTTTTTAATATCAACTGGATATCCAATTGATATGCATATTTATTAGGATTAAAAGGTTGTAAGAAGTGTATTATTGATATTTTGATTTATAAAAGATACATGTTATTTAATTCTAAAAGTTGTAAATTACACTTTGATATTGTATTCTATTAAGCTTAAGTTTCTCTATAATGTTCAACAGATTTAATAAGACATGTCAGGACTTGTTTTATTGTTGATATTTTGATTTATAAAAACATAATTTATGCTTACCTGATAAATTCCTTTCTTCTGTAGTGTGATCAGTCCACGGGTCATCATTACTTCTGGGATATTACTCCTCCCCAACAGGAAGTGCAAGAGGATTCACCCAGCAGAGCTGCATATAGCTCCTCCCCTCTACGTCACTCCCAGTCATTCGACCAAGGACCAACGAGAAAGGAAAAGCCAAGGATGAAGTGGTGACTGGAGTATAAATTAAAAAATATTTACCTGCCTTAAAAACAGGGCGGGCCGTGGACTGATCACACTACAGAAGAAAGGAATTTATCAGGTAAGCATAAATTATGTTTTCTTCTGTTAAGTGTGATCAGTCCACGGGTCATCATTACTTCTGGGATACCAATACCAAAGCAAAAGTACACGGATGACGGGAGGGATAGGCAGGCTCTTTATACAGAAGGAACCACTGCCTGAAGAACCTTTCTCCCAAAAATAGCCTCCGATGAAGCAAAAGTGTCAAATTTGGAAAATTTGGAAAAAGTATGAAGCGAAGACCAAGTTGCAGCCTTGCAAATCTGTTCAACAGAGGCCTCATTCTTGAAGGCCCAAGTGGAAGCCACAGCTCTAGTAAAATGAGCTGTAATTCTTTCAGGAGGCTGCTGTCCAGCAGTCTCATAAGCTAAACGAATTATGCTCCGAAGCCAAAAAGAAAGAGAGGTAGCGGAAGCTTTTTGACCTCTCCTCTGCCCAGAGTAAATGACAAACAGAGAAGACGTTTGTCGAAATTCCTTAGTTGCCTGTAAGTAAAATTTTAGAGCACGGACTACATCCAGGTTGTGCAGTAGACGTTCCTTCTTTGAAGAAGGATTTGGGCATAAAGAAGGAACAACAATCTCTTGATTGATATTCCTGTTAGTAACTACCTTAGGTAAGAACCCAGGTTTAGTACGCAGGACTACCTTATCCGAATGAAAAATCAAATAAGGAGAATCACAATGTAAGGCTGATAATTCAGAGACTCTTCGAGCCGAGGAAATAGCCATTAAAAATAGAACTTTCCAAGATAAAAACTTTATATCAATGGAATGAAGGGGTTCAAACGGAACGCCCTGTAAAACATTAAGAACAATGTTTAAACTCCATGGTGGAGCAACAGTTTTAAACACAGGCTTAATCCTGGCCAAAGCCTGACAAAAAGCCTGGACGTCAGGAACTTCTGACAGACGTTTGTGTAACAGAATGGACAGAGCTGAGATCTGTCCCTTTAATGAACTAGCAGATAAACCCTTTTCTAAACCTTCTTGTAGAAAAGACAATATCCTAGGAATCCTAACCTTACTCCAAGAGTAACCTTTGGATTCACACCAATATAGGTATTTACGCCATATCTTATGGTAAATATTTCTGGTAACAGGTTTCCTAGCCTGTATTAAGGTATCAATAACTGACTCAGAAAACCCACGTCTTGATAAAATCAAGCGTTCAATTTCCAAGCAGTCAGCTTCAGAGAAGTTAGATTTTGATGTTTGAAGGGACCCTGTATCAGAAGGTCCTGTTTCAGAGGTAGAGACCAAGGTGGACAGGATGACATGTCCACCAGGTCTGCATACCAAGTCCTGCGTGGCCACGCAGGTGCTATTAGAATCACTGATGCTCTCTCTTGTTTGATTCTGGCAATCAATCGAGGAAGCAACGGGAAGGGTGGAAACACGTAAGCCATCCTGAAGTCCCAAGGTGCTGTCAGAGCATCTATCAGGACTGCTCCTGGATCCCTGGATCTGGACCCGTAACGAGGAAGCTTGGCGTTCTGTCGAGATGCCATGAGATCTATCTCTGGTTTGCCCCAACGTCGAAGTATTTGGGCAAAGACCTCCGGATGAAGTTCCCACTCCCCCGGATGAAAAGTCTGACGACTTAAGAAATCCGCCTCCCAGTTCTCCACTCCCGGGATGTGGATTGCTGACAGGTGGCAAGAGTGAGACTCTGCCCAGCGAATTATCTTTGATACTTCCATCATAGCTAGGGAGCTTCTTGTCCCTCCCTGATGGTTGATGTAAGCTACAGTCGTGATGTTGTCCGACTGAAACCTGATGAACCCCCGAGTTGTCAACTGGGGCCAAGCCAGGAGGGCATTGAGAACTGCTCTCAATTCCAGAATGTTTATTGGCAGGAGACTCTCCTCCTGACTCCATTGTCCCTGAGCCTTCAGAGAATTCCAGACGGCACCCCAACCTAGAAGGCTGGCGTCTGTTGTTACAATTGTCCAGTCTGGTCTGCTGAATGGCATCCCCCTGGACAGATGTGGCCGAGAAAGCCACCATAGAAGAGAATTTCTGGTCTCTTGATCCAGATTCAGAGAAGGGGATAAGTCTGAGTAATCCCCATTCCACTGACTTAGCATGCACAGTTGCAGTGGTCTGAGGTGTAAGCGTGCAAAGGGTACTATGTCCATTGCCGCTACCATTAAGCCGATTACCTCCATGCATTGAGACACTGACGGGTGTTGAATGGAATGAAGGGTGCGGCAAGCACTTTGAAGTCTTGTTAGCCTGTCCTCTGTCAGGTAAATTTTCATTTCTACAGAATCTATAAGAGTCCCCAGGAAGGGAACTCTTGTGAGTGGAACGAGTGAACTTTTCTTTTCGTTCACCTTCCATCCATGTGACCTTAGAAATGCCAGCACTAACTCTGTATGAGACTTGGCAGTTTGAAAGCTTGAAGCTTGTATCAGAATGTCGTCTAGGTATGGAGCTACCGAGATTCCCCGCGGTCTTAGTACCGCCAGAAGAGCACCCAGAACCTTTGTGAAGATTCTTGGAGCTGTAGCCAATCCGAATGGAAGAGCCACAAACTGGTAATGCCTGTCTAGGAAGGCAAACCTTAGGTACCGATAATGATCTTTGTGAATCGGTATGTGAAGGTAAGCATCTTTTAAATCTACAGTGGTCATGTACTGACCCTCTTGGATCATAGGTAAAATTGTCCGAATAGTCTCCATCTTGAACGATGGAACTCTTAGGAATTTGTTTAGGATCTTTAAGTCCAGGATTGGTCTGAAAGTTCCCTCTTTTTTGGGAACCACAAACAGATTTGAGTAAAACCCCTGTCCCTGTTCCGATCGTGGAACTGGATGGATTACTCCCATTAACAAGAGCTCTTGTATGCAGCGTAGAAACGCCTCTTTCTTTGTCTGGATTGTTGACAATCTTGACAGATGAAATCTCTCTCTTGGAGGAGAGTATTTGAAGTCCAGAAGGTATCCCTGAGATATTATCTCTAGCGCCCAGGGATCCTGAACATCTCTTGCCCAAGCCTGGGCGAAGAGAGAAAGTCTGCCCCCCACTAGATCTGATCCCGGATCGGGGGCCCTCAATTCATGCTGTTTTAGGGGCAGCAGCAGGTTTCCTAGTCTGCTTGCCCTTGTTCCAGGACTGGTTAGGTTTCCAGCCTTGTCTGTAGCGAGCAACAGCTCCTTCCTGTTTTGGTGCAGAGGAAGTTGATGCTGCTCCTGCTTTGAAATTACGAAAGGAACGAAAATTATACTGTCTAGTCTTGGCTTTGGCTTTGTCCTGAGGCAGGGCATGGCCTTTACCTCCTGTAATGTCAGCGATAATCTCTTTCAACCCGGGCCCGAATAAGGTCTGCCCTTTGAAAGGTATATTAAGCAATTTAGACTTAGAAGTAACATCAGCTGACCAGGATTTTAGCCACAGCGCCCTGCGTGCCTGAATGGCGAATCCTGAATTCTTCGCCGTAAGTTTAGTAAGATGTACTACGGCCTCCGAAATGAATGAATTAGCTAGTTTAAGGACTCTAAGCCTGTCCGTAATGTCGTCCAGAGTAGCTGAACCAATGTTCTCTTCCAGAGACTCAATCCAGAATGCCGCTGCAGCCGTGATCGGCGCAATGCATGCAAGGGGTTGCAATATAAAACCTTGTTGAACAAACATTTTCTTAAGGTAACCCTCTAATTTTTATCCATTGGATCTGAAAAAGCACAGCTATCCTCCACCGGGATAGTGGTACGCTTAGCTAAGGTAGAAAATGCTACCTCCACCTTAGGGACCGTTTGCCATAAGTCCCTTGTGGTGGCGTCTATTGGAAACATTTTTCTAAATATCGGAGGGGGTGAGAACGGCACACCGGGTCTATCCCACTCCTTAGTAACAATTTCAGTAAGTCTCTTAGGTATAGGAAAAACCTCAGTACTCGTCGGTACCGCAAAATATTTATCCAACCTACACATTTTCTCTGGTATTGCAACTGTGTTACAATCATTCAGAGCCGCTAACACCTCCCCTAGTAATACACGGAGGTTTTCCAGTTTAAATTTAAAATTTGAAATATCTGAATCCAGTCTGTTTGGATCAGAACCGTCACCCACAGAATGAAGCTCTCCGTCCTCATGTTCTGCCACCTGTGACGCAGTGTCTGACATGGCCCTAATATTATCAGCGCACTCTGTTCTCACCCCAGAGTGATCACGCTTACCTCTTAGCTCTGGTAATTTAGCCAAAACCTCAGTCATAACAGTAGCCATATCCTGTAATGTGATTTGTAATGGCCGCCCAGATGTACTCGGCGCTACAATATCACGCACCTCCCTCTGAGCGGGAGATGTAGGTACTGACACGTGAGGCGAGTTAGTCGGCATAACTCTCCCCTAGTTGTTTGGTGAAATTTGTTCAATTTGTACAGATTGACTTTTATTTAAAGTAGCATCAATACAGTTAGTACATAAATTTCTATTGGGCTCCACTTTGGCATTGCAACAAATGACACAGGTATCATCCTCTGAATCAGACATGTTTAACAAACTAGCAAATAAACTTGTAACTTGGAAATACAATTCAATTAGAATAATATTAAAATGTACTGTGCCTTTAAGAAGCACAGAAGATCTATGACAGTTGAAAATTAATAAATTGAAACAGTTATAGCCTCAATCCTTGTAAATAACACAACTTTAGCAAAGGTTTAATCCCATTAGCAAAGATAACAAATTCTGAAAGCAGGAAACAAATTACAGAATAAACGTTTTTTATCTCAGTCAAACTATAATTCTCACAGCTCTGCTGAGAGAAATTACCTCCCTCAAAATAAGTTTTGAAGACCCCTGAGCTCTGTAGAGATGAACCGGATCATGCAGGGAATACAATGAGTTGCTGACTGAAATATTTGATGTGTAGTAAAAGCGCCAAAAAACGGCCCCTCCCCCTCACACACAGCAGTGAGGGAGAACAGAAACTGTCAGAAAACAGATTAAGCAACTGCCAAGTGGAAAAATAGTGCCCAAACATTTATTCACTCAGTACCTCAGTAAATGAAAACGATTTTACATTCCAGCAAAAACGTTAAACATAATCTCTAGTTATTAAACAGCTTTATGTATTTCTTACAGTGTAATTCTAGTGAAGTACCATTCCCCAGAATACTGAAGTGTAAAGTATACATACATGACATTATATCGGTATGGCAGGATTTTCTCATCAATTCCATTGTCAGAAAATAAAAACTGCTACATACCTCTATGCAGATTCATCTGCCCGCTGTCCCCTGATCTGAAGTTTACCTCTCCTCAGATGGTCGAGAAACAGCAATATGATCTTAACTACTCCGGCTAAAATCATAACAAAAACTCTGGTAGATTCTTCTTCAAACTCTGCCAGAGAGATAATAACACACTCCGGTGCTATTTTAAAATAACAAACTTTTGATTGAAGATATAAAACTAAGTATAATCACCATAGTCCTCTCACACATCCTATCTAGTCATTGGGTGCAAGAGAATGACTGGGAGTGACGTAGAGGGGAGGAGCTATATGCAGCTCTGCTGGGTGAATCCTCTTGCACTTCCTGTTGGGGAGGAGTAATATCCCAGAAGTAATGATGACCCGTGGACTGATCACACTTAACAGAAGAAAGATAAATGTTATTTAATTCTAAAACTTGTAAATTACACTTTGATATTGTATTCTATTAAAATATTAGGTGTTTTTAAAAAGGGGGATAAAAGTATAATTTTGATAATGTTTGTTAACATTTGTTATAGGATTTCTGTGAAACAAATCATTTAATTCAGCATTGCACATATCTTCTCTGTCTTCATGCCAGCATATTGTATGAACTGAATGCACAGTGCTCTGACACTTTTATGTTATTAAAATGCTGACTTATCTAATACGTTATTTGTTAAATGATGACTAAGTATTTTGTTAAAAAATCATCATATTACTTTCAGATGTCATTTGAATTAACAAGCTATTTTAAAATACTGATACACATAATTTCTGTACGACTAAGCATATCACATGTATCTAAACTAAAGCAAACTGTCAAGGTTAGCCCAATGCAAATGACAAATCTCATACCTTTACCCTAAATATCTATAGCAAGAGAATTTCATTAAAAATGTTATAAAATCTAGATGAGTAAAATACTATCAACAGATTGTTTATATGTACAGAGTTCATACAAGTTTAAACCATTGATCACAAAATAAACATTCAGAAACATAAGTTTGCATAACCTTAAAGCGACCTTCAACTACACAAGATTAGCGTGTTATCTGTTTTTAAAAAAAACTTAAACTCTTACCTAATTTTATGTAACATGGTAAATAAAATCTTATAAATGTACATTTACTGATATTGTGTTTAATATCAAATTCATATCAGAATCCTTATACAACCTATACTTGGTTACACGTTAACTTTGTGGGTGTGAAACTTAAAATTTGGCCTTCTGGCTCATACAGTTTCAAAGTACAAGTGACTCAAAGTATAATGGAGCAGTTTCACCACGATGTTGCTTATCAACAACAGTATCCAACGGTAAGCTATGTTATTTTTTTATTTATATGTATAAAAATGTTTGAAAAACAGCTTTTTTTATTGAAATGTGTATATTAATTATGATTTAACAGTGAAATATTTCCTAACTTTATTAGGCTAACAACATGCAACAGAAGCAAATTCTCAATTATCTTTTTAAATTAACTTTATACCCACAAAACAAAAATAAACATTTATACATCACAAATACAAATAAGCATAATGCAAACATCTTAATAAAATGATTAACTCACAATATTATTTTATTTTGAACTCACATATCTGTACACAGCTGATGAAGCAATTTAAAACAAATACAGATACACAAATACAATATTTTTTAAAACATTGCATGTGCTCGTGAACGTGAAGTTATCTGGGAGCAGGCACTGATTGGCTAGACTGCAAGTCTGTCAAAATAACTGAAAAAAGGGGCAGTTTGCAGAGGCTTAGATACAAGATAATCACAGAGGTTAAAAGTATATTATTATAACTGTGTTGGTTATGCAAAACTGGGAAATGGGTAATAAAGGGATTATCTATCTTTTAAAACAATAAAAATTCTGGTGTAGACTGTCCCTTTAATAAAAAAATAAATACATCTCTTATAGAAATATTTTTTTTCTATCTTATTTTAAAAACCTCTATTTTTACCACCCCTGCTTGGATGACAATATGTGTACCAACAAACTCTTTTATACTTTTTATTGTAAAGTGTTACACTAAGTAATTAAGCTTAACTTATATTAATGAAACTAATGTTACCATCAGTTTACACTGTTTACAACAGCAGTGTGTTCTCATTGTGACCACTTAATATAGCTAGTGATTTTTAACCTCTCATACTAATAATATATCACTTAATGCACTTGTTGGCTATATCACATGAGTAATTTCATCTTGTTTACTAAGGACAAACTGCATTTGTATATTAGGTATGGTGTATATGAGCATATGTATATTAGGTATGGTGTATATGAGCATATTTATATTAGGTATGGTGTATATGAGCATATTTATATTAGGTATGGTGTATATGAGCATATTTATATTAGGTATGGTGTATATGAGCATATTTATATTAGGTATGGTGTATATGAGCATATTTATATTAGGTATTGTGTATATGAGCATATTTATATTAGGTATGGTGTATATGAGCATATTTATATTAGGTATGGTGTATATGAGCATATTTATATTTTCCACAGGGATGCCAGTTTTATAGCAATTCAATGCAATCTCTAGGATTTTATTTGTATCTTGTACTATTAACAAAGAACATTTAGTATCTGAAGATGCTGGTGTGACTGTTATTTGCTATAACAATGAGTGAATTTATTGTGCAAGGGTAGTGCAGGGCAAGATCCACTTATTTCTTTTCTCTCTCTCTCTTTTTGTGTGTATATATTTTGCTTTTTACCTCCATGCACTTTCCCTGGATATTGTTTTGGGACCTTGTGCCTTAGTAACTGTCTAACTCACACACATTCATTTGTGAAGTGGAGTGCTATCCTAGTTGCATAATATTTCCTAACATCAGCTCCCAGGGGTTGCGAGAAGCCATATTTAAAGTAGTGAAGCTTTTGGTATAGTGAAGACTCACCTATCAGCCCTAAAGCTCTCTAATTAAGGAGATGATTACCAATTTATTTCCAGACAACACATTTTGGCTATCTTCTCTCACAAAACACGTCCACTCCCTTACTTTTTCCCATTCCCCATTCATCAACCACATAAATAGTAGATTTAAACAGTATGGGCTGTTTTATGAAGCTGTGGATGCAGCTTTGGACCTTTGTGACCCTGCAACATCTAGTTAAGAAGCAAAAGTCTTAAGAAGCTGCACATGAACAAAGTTACCAGGCAACGAAAGCTGACCACCCATGCTAGCCACGAGTAAACTCTCTTAATTATAACTAGACTTATCCCCAGCTCTACAGAATTGTGCAATACTATACAAACTATAATAATAATCGTTCTCAGGAGCCACCATTCATGGTTAAAACAATAGATTAGGACACTGTATGTTAAAAGTGTAGGACATTTTACTTAACGTATAAAGGAAAATATAAACAACTTACTTAGGCCTAGATTTGGAGTTTGGCGGTAGCCGTGAAAACCAGCGTTAGAGGCTCCTAACGCTGGTTTTAGGCTACCTCCGGTATTTGGAGTCAGTCAAAAAAGGGTCTAACGCTCACTTTTCAGCCGCGACTTTTCCATACCGCAGATCCCCTTACGTCAATTGCGTATCCTATCTTTTCAATGGGATTTTTCTAACTCCGGTATTTAGAGTTGTGTCTGAAGTGAGCGTTAGAAATCTAACGACAAAACTCCAGCCGCAGAAAAAAGTCAGTAGTTAAGAGCTTTCTGGGCTAACGCCGGTTCATAAAGCTCTTAACTACTGTGCCCTAAAGTACACTAACACCCATAAACTACCTATGTACCCCTAAACCGAGGTCCCCCCTCATCGCCGCAACTCGATTACATTTTTTTAACCCCTAATCTGCCGACCGCCACCTACGTTATCCTTATGTACCCCTAATCTGCTGCCCCTAACACCGCCGACCCCTATATTATATTTATTAACCCCTAATCTGCCCCCCACAATGTCGCCGCCAGCTACCTACACTTATTAACCCCTAATCTGCCGTCCGCACGCCGCCAGCTACATTATAGCTATGTACCCCTAATCTGCTGCCCTAACATCGCCGACCCCTATATTGTATTTATTAACCCCTAACCTGCCCCCCACAACGTCGCCGCCACCTACCTACAATAATTAACCCCTAATCTGCCGACCGCAAAGAGCCGCCACCTACATTATAGCTATGTACCCCTAATCTGCTGCCCCTAACACCGCCGACCCCTATATTATATTTATTAACCCCTAACCTGCCCTCCCTAACATCGCCGACACCTAACTTCAATTATTAACCCATAATCTGCCGACCGAATCTCGCCGCTATTCTAATAAATGTATTAACCCCTAAAGCTAAGTCTAACCCTAACACTAACACACCCTAAGTTAAATATAATTTAAATCTAACAAAATTAATTAACTCTTATTAAATAAATTATTCCTATTTAAAGCTAAATACTTACCTGTAAAATAAATCCTAATATAGCTACAATATAAATTATAATTATATTATAGCTATTTTAGGATTAATATTTATTTACAGGTAACTTTGTATTTATTTTAACCAGGTACAATAGCTATTAAATAGTTAAGAACTATTTAATAGCTAAAATAGTTAAAATAATTACAAAATTACCTGTAAAATAAATCCTAACCTAAGTTACAATTAAACCTAACACTACACTATCAATAAATTAATTAAATAAAATACCTACAATTACCTACAATTAAACCTAACACTACACTATCAATAAATTAATTAAATACAATACCTACAAATAACTACAATGAAATAAACTAACTAAAGTACAAAAAATAAAAAAGAACTAAGTTACAAAAAATAAAAAAATATTTACAAACATAAGAAAAATATTACAACAATTTTAAACTAATTACACCTACTCTAAGCCCCCTAATAAAATAACAAAGCCCCCCAAAATAAAAAAAAGTGCCCTACCCTATTCTAGATTACTAAAGTTCAAAGCTCTTTTACCTTACCAGCCCTGAACAGGGCCTTTGCGAGGCATGCCCCAAGAAGTTCAGCTCTTTTGCCTGTAAAAAAAAAAACATACAATAACCCCCCCCCCCAACATTACAACCCACCACCCACATACCCCTAATCTAACCCAAACCCCCCTTAAATAAACCTAACACTAAGCCCCTGAAGATCTCCCTACCTTGAGTCGTCTTCACCCAGCCGAGCCAAATTCTTCATCCAAGCGGATCAAGAAGAGGTCTTCCATCCGATTGAAGTCTTCATCCAAGAGGCATCTTCTATCGTCATCCATCCGGAGCGGAGCGGCAGCATCTTGAAGACCTCCGACGCGGAACATCCATCCTGGCCGACAACTGAACGACGAATGACGGTTCCTTTAAATGACGTCATCCAAGATAGCGTCCCTCGAATTCTGATTGGCTGATAGGATTCTATCAGCCAATCGGAATTAAGGTAGAAATATTCTGATTGGCTGATGGAATCAGCCAATCAGAATCAAGTTCAATCCGATTGGCTGATCCAATCAGCCAATCGGATTGAACTTGATTCTGATTGGCTGATGGAATCAGCCAATCAGAATATTCCTACCTTAATTCCGATTGGCTGATAGAATCCTATCAGCCAATCGGAATTCGAGGGACGCCATCTTGGATGACGTCATTTAAAGGAACCGTCATTCGGCTAGTAGGCGTCGGGAGAAGAGGATGTTCCGCGTCGGATGGAAGATGATGGCTCCCGAAGAAAGAAGATTGAAGATGCCGTTGATAGAAGACTTCATCCGGATCATGGACCTCTTCAGCTCCCGCTTGGATGAAGACTTCAGCCGGATCATGGACCTCTTCAGCTCCCGCTTGGATGATGACTTCAGCCGGATCATGGACCTCTTCAGCCCCCCACTTGGGCTTGGATCAGGACATCAGAGGAGCTCTTCTGGATCGATCGGTGAACCTGGTATGGTGAAGAT
Source organism: Bombina bombina (assembly GCF_027579735.1). Taxonomy (NCBI): domain Eukaryota; kingdom Metazoa; phylum Chordata; class Amphibia; order Anura; family Bombinatoridae; genus Bombina; species Bombina bombina. The sequence continues at coordinate 43,234,665 of NC_069503.1, forward strand.
AAGGTAGGAAGATCTTCAGGGGCTTAGTGTTAGGTTTATTTAAGGGGGGTTTGGGTTAGATTAGGGGTATGTGGGTGGTGGGTTGTAATGTTGGGGGGGGGTATTGTATGGTTTTTTTTTACAGGCAAAAGAGCTGAACTTCTTGGGGCATGCCCCGCAAAGGGCCCTGTTCAGGGCTGGTAAGGTAAAAGAGCTTTGAACTTTAGTAATCTAGAATAGGGTAGGGCATTTTTTTATTTTGGGGGGCTTTGTTATTTTATTAGGGGGCTTAGAGTAGGTGTAATTAGTTTAAAATTGTTGTAATATTTTTCTTATGTTTGTAAATATTTTTTTATTTTTTGTAACTTAGTTCTTTTTTATTTTTTGTACTTTAGTTAGTTTATTTCATTGTAGTTATTTGTAGGTATTGTATTTAATTAATTTATTGATAGTGTAGTGTTAGGTTTAATTGTAGGTAATTGTAGGTATTTTATTTAATTAATTTATTGATAGTGTAGTGTTAGGTTTAATTGTAACTTAGGTTAGGATTTATTTTACAGGTAATTTTGTAATTATTTTAACTATTTTAGCTATTAAATAGTTCTTAACTATTTAATAGCTATTGTACCTGGTTAAAATAAATACAAAGTTACCTGTAAAATAAATATTAATCCTAAAATAGCTGTAATATAAATATAATTTATATTGTAGCTATATTAGGGTTTATTTTACAGGTAAGTATTTAGCTTTAAATAGGAATAATTTATTTAATAAGAGTTAATTAATTTTGTTAGATTAAAATTATATTTAATTTAGGGGGGTGTTAGTGTTAGGGTTAGACTTAGCTTTAAGGGTTAATACATTTATTAGAATAGCGGTGAGCTCCAGTCGGCAGATTAGGGGTTAATAATTGAAGTTAGGTGTCGGCGATGTTAGGGAGGGCAGATTAGGGGTTAATACTATTTATTATAGGGTTAGTGAGGCGGATTAGGGGTTAATAACTTTATAATAATAGCGGTGCGGTCCGGTTGGCAGATTAGGGGTTAATAAGTGTAGGCAGGTGGAGGCGACGTTGTGGGGGGCAGATTAGGGGTTAATAAATATAATATAGGGGTCGGCGGTGTTAGGGGCAGCAGATTAGGGGTACATAGGGATAATGTAAGTAGCGGCGGTTTACGGAGCGGCAGATTAGGGGTTAATAATAATATGCAGGGGTCATCGATAGCGGGGGCGGCAGAATAGGGGTTAATAAGTGTAAGGTTAGGGGTGTTTAGACTCGGGGTACATGTTAGAGTGTTAGGTGCAGACGTAGGAAGTGTTTCCCCATAGCAAACAATGGGGCTGCGTTAGGAGCTGAACACGGCTTTTTTGCAGGTGTTAGGTTTTTTTCCAGCTCAAACAGCCCCATTGTTTCCTATGGGGGAATCGTGCACGAGCACGTTTTTGAGGCTGGCCGCGTCCGTAAGCAACTCTGGTATCGAGAGTTGCAGTTGCGTTAAATATGCTCTACGCTCCTTTTTTGGAGCCTAACGCTGACATTCTGTGGACTCTCAATACCAGAGTTATTTTAAAGGTGCGGCCAGAAAAAAAGCCAGCGTTAGCTACGCGGGTCGTTACCGACAAAACTCTAAATCTAGCTGTTATTTAGTTAAAATCTGCATAGACGTTTACCCCAAATTATTTGAGTTATTTAGGATTTGTTATGTTTGTTAAGTTTTCAAAAATACAGACTTGTTTAAACTTCAGAGTTGCAAACACATTTATTAACAAATTATAAGATTGAGTGCAAATCATACGATTCACATAAGTAGATGTACGTATAGTATTGGTAATGAATATATATATATACATATAGCTATACACTGAGCAACATACGTTAGATTTCCTTCCAATTTTTATTTACATACAGTTACACACAAATTTACAACTGCTACAAATAAAACTAGGGATTTTAAGTATATTAAGTATGTCACTGAAATAAATGTATGGACATAAATATGTATATAATATACTAAAAATACATAGAGACTTGTATCAACATAAGTACTTACAAATACAGTTAAAACTGTCATAAACTTGCACAATTGGGTCATACATTAACTTAAGTACCATCCCATATAAATAATTATATATAAATTATATCTGAACAATACACTTACATACCTACATCATTTTAAATTTACATATCAATCACAAATATAAAAGCACACGAAAACACAGTTCACTCTTTACCTTGTGTATTTTAAACAAGATTCATATTTTGTTTATTTTGTAATATATCAAATGGGTGCAGAAGATTTTTAATTTAAATTTTTAGATATTTGTATGCTTGATATATTTCTGTAACATTTTAGTATGTGCCCCGCCCCCACTATATATAGTAACGTCACTCTTTATAAGGCTGCTATGTTCAACTGAGTCTATAAAATAGGATAATGTTAGATCAATAATATCAGTTCTAGTTTATATGTGACTTTGTCTCTGTTACTGAAATAATTATAGTAACAAAGTTAACATAAATATATTTCTTACAGAAGATTCCATTTCAAGCTTCAGATAACACAAATAACATATTTATTACATATTTACTTCTAAACATAATACATTATTTATATTTCTGTTCTAGAAAATAACATTGGTAATTAACCCTTTCGTGACAGTGTAAAAGTGTCTTCATCGGAACACCTGTTCCGATGTAGACAAATTGAAACTATGCGATCGTGCATACGATCGCGAGATTTCAATTATTGGATCGCATCTGGGGGCGTCCCTACAACCCTAGGAACGCCCTCCAGACCGCGATCAAGTCCTTGAAGCGCAGAAGGCTTCAGGACAGCCGTTTGATATGACGTTCTATTCCGTCATAACGGCTTTAAAGCCCAGTGTAAATATGACGAAATAGAACGGCATAACGGCGTTAAAAGGTTAAGATCAACAGCATTAAATATCTTTACTGGTAACAATCTAAGTTTAATACCTGGCTTAATCATTTTAGTTTGAAATGAATACTTTTTAGCAGTTTTCTTGCATTGGTTTGTATTTATTCTAAGCACATGTTTATTGTTTGTCTTTGTACTAGATGCATAATATTGTGTCATCGCTTTATGTATTGAATCTGTTTTCTTGCATTGGTTTGTATTTATTCTAAGCACACGTTTATTGTTTGTCTTTGTACTAGATGCATAATATTGTGTCATTGCTTTATGTATTTAATCTGTTTTCTTGCATAGAGAGTGTTACATACAGAAAGGTTTATAGGTTATCATCAGCCTCAATTCTTCTTGCATTGAGAGTGTTAAATACAGTAAGGTGTATAGGTTATGATCAGCATCAATTCTTCTTGCATTGAGAGTGCTAAATACAGTAAGGTGTTTATCAGCCTTTATTATTTCTTGCAGTGAGAGTGTTAAATACAGTAAGGTTTATAGGTTATCATCAGCATCAATTCTTCTTGCAGTGAGAGTGCTAAATACAGTAAGGTGTATAGGTTATGGTCAGCCTCTATACTTCTTGCATTGAGAGTGTTAAATACAGTAAGGTTTATAGGTTATGGTCAGCCTCTATACTTCTTGCATAGAGAGTGTTAAATACAGTAAGGTGTTTATCAGCCTTTATTATTTCTTGCATTGAGAGTGTTAAATACAGAAAGGTTTATAGGTTATGATCAGCCTCAATACTTCTTGCATAGAGAGTGTTAAATACAGTAAGGTTTATAGGTTATGATCAGCATCAATTCTTCTTGCATTGAGAGTGTTAAATACAGTAAGGTGTTTATCAGCCTTTATTATTTCTTGCAGTGAGAGTGTTAAATACAGTAAGGTATATAGGTTATGATCAGCATCAATTCTTCTTGCAGTGAGAGTGTTAAATACAGTAAGGTGTTTATCAGCCTTTATTATTTCTTGCAGTGAAGGGGCTAAAAAATAAATTAAAAAATAATCTTTTTATGTCACAACAGTACAAAGACTTGTATTTTAAAATCTAAAGAGTGCTCCACTAGCATAAACCCCACCCAAACTCTAATCTAAGAAAAAAATGTTGCTGGGCTGCCCATTAGTCTGTTGTGGACACTTGATAGCCAACACCCTGCATTAGCCACAAGAAAAAAACAACAACTAGATGTACATGAAGTAGCAGTCTAAATCAATACTTTGTCAATATATGTAGCTGTCATTTCATCAATCTTCATCATCAAGGTAATGCTACACGTCACTTTTATGTTGTTTAAGAAAGTTTGTTAAGAATTATTAGATAATTAAAAGTAAATCTTTATGTTTATTTAAAATATTTTCTTAATGAAAAATAATGTTTTAATATAAAAACTATGGAACTTGGTACAGATAACTACACCAAAAAACAAAAATGTTTTAGTTATTCAAGTAATGATATCAATTTAAAAAGGATACGACTTGATTTTTGGATACATTGCGACCGCCAAATACATTAACATGTTTTGCTGTTCATACTAGTAGCCATACTACTCTTTTAAACTTGCAATCTCCCTTTATAATATTTACATAGATTAACTTAAATTCAAAATAGTAATATTTTATTGTATAAAACTATACATGGAAACATTTAAAACTCAAGAGATGGCACGCTAACTTGGGACAAGGTAAAGAACTTTCCAGAATATGTCTGGCTCTTCTATAGTGGTGAGTAAATAGCTGATCCCAAAACCCAGAGATTTGACAAGAGATTGAAGAAATGTTAAGTTTCTCTGGCAATGGCAAGTGGTATTTATTTATCCCATTCATTTTAAAATAAAATAAATGGTAACACTTCATGAAATAATCTAAATAAAATGTTGCTGGTATTGTAGGTGCGCAAGCAGAAGTTTTCAATATACCTTGTTTCTCTGTAATAATTCATTCTTATGATCAAGACCCTGGAAAGAAAAGGGATAGCACAATCTGCCCTAGATACTCTATAGCTTTTTGCTAATTACTAGATGGTCCTTTGTAAATTATGAAGTTAAAATACCAAATGCTCCAGTTGAAATTATTTGCGTTTCTCACATTTTGAAGGCTCTAGAATTACTCATTCTTTAATATTAGATCTATTAATACTTGCACAACCCTGAAGAAATAATGTAATATATAGTTGAAAATGAGACTCTAGTTTTTTCCTCTAAGACATTAAAGTTAATCCATCTTTAATATTGTCTTAAATGAATAGATTAACATTTAATTTGAAATATTTTTCCTTTTACCATAAAATAGGTTGCCTTAAGTGTGATACGTGGAAACTTGTAATTTTCTATACTTCTATTTTAAGAAAAGAAAAAAACTATACAATTGATACAACAATTCATAGAACTTACACCAAGTCCAAAATTGATTGTTTTGTACTGATTATACGAGCCAAATGTATTTGACAAGTATTTGGATTCCTGATAAATAGTACTTTATATTTGTAGCTCGTTTTCTACTAAAGTAATGCTGATGTATTAAGGAACACTAATGTGTTAAGTTTCCCCAACACTAAACTAATTATACATGTCTGTTCAGTTAAGAAGTAAAAGACAAACTTAATCACCATTTTGTTTATGTATAGAATTATACATCTATAGTAAAATCTGTCCCTCAGTCTAACAATATTTTTTATTTTCTCTATAATTGAATCCTACTTGATTATGAAACTGTTAAGAGGTCCACAAAATTAAGAAAACACATTTTATCAGTTTTTTATCTTCTTAATATATGATGCTTAGTTTCATCTTTCAAACATTAAATTGTTATTTCTCTGTAAACCTACCAATTTGCAAACAAAAATTTTTTTGTTTTAACTCTGAAAATATTTTAAAAATGAATAACTCAATTAAATCACTCAAAACTTTAAATATTTTAATTATTAATATTTACACAATTATTTAAGTTAATTACTCTTCTATAAACACAATCAATTTTGGACTTGTATAGTTTTTTTCTTTTCTTAAAATAGAAGTATAGAAAATTACAAGTTTCCACGTATCAGACTTAAGGCAACTGGATATACCTATTTTATGGTAAAAGTAAAAATATTTCAAATTAAATGTTAATCTATTCATTTAAGACAATATTAAAGATGGATTAACTTTAATGTCTTAGAGGAAAAAACTAGAGTCTCATTTTCAACTATATATTACATTATTTCTTCAGGGTTGTGCAAGTTTTAATAGATATAATATTAAAGAATGAGTAATTCTAGAGCCTTCAAAATGTGAGAAACGCAAATAATTTCAACTGGAGCATTTGGTATTTTAACTTCATAATTTACAAAGGACCATCTAGTAATTAGCAAAAAGCTATAGAGTATCTAGGGCAGATTGTGCTATCCCTTTTCTTTCCAGGGTCTTGATCGTAAGAATGAATTATTACAGAGAAACAAGGTATATTGAAAACTTCTGCTTGCGCACTTACAATACCAGCAACATTTTATTTAGATTATTTCATGAAGTGTTACCATTTATTTTATTTTAAAATGAATGGGATAAATAAATACCACTTGCCATTGCCAGAGAAACTTAACATTTCTTCAATCTCTTGTCAAATCTCTGGGTTTTGGGATCAGCTATTTACTCACCACTATAGAAGAGCCAGACATATTCTGGAAAGTTTTTTACCTTGTCCCAAGTTAGCGTGCCATCTCTTGAGTTTTAAATGTTTCCATGTATACTTTTATACAATAAAATATTACTATTTTGAATTTAAGTTAATCTATGTAAATATTATAAAGGGAGATTGCAAGTTTAAAAGAGTAGTATGGCTACTAGTATGAACAGCAAAACATGTTAATGTATTTGGCGGTCGCAATGTATCCGAAAATCAAGTCGTATCCTTTTTAAATTGATATCATTACTTGAATAACTAAAACATTTTTGTTTTTTTGGTGTAGTTATCTGTACCAAGTTCCATAGTTTTTATATTAAAACATTTTTCATTAAGAAAATATTTTAAAAACATAAAGATCTACTTTTAATTATGTAATAATTCTTAACAAACTTTCTTAAACAACATAAAAGTGACGTGTAGCATTACCTTGATGATGAAGGTTGATGAAATGACAGCTACATATATTGACAAAGTATTGATTTAGGCTGCTACTTCATGTACATCTAGTTGTTTTTTTCTTGTGGCTAATGCAGGGTGTAGGCTATCAAGTGTCCACAACAGACTAATGGGCAGCCCAGCAACATTTTTTTCTTAGATTATAGTTTGGTGGGGTTTATGCTAGTGGAGCACTCTTTACATTTTAAAATACGTCTTTGTACTGTTGTGACATAAAAAGATTATTTTTTTATTTATTTTTTAGCCCCTTCACTGCAAGAAATAATAAAGGCTGATAAACACCTTACTGTATTTAACACTCTCAATGCAAGAAGAATTAAGGCTGATCATAACCTATATACCTTTCTGTATTTAACACTCTCAATGCAAGAAGTATTAAGGCTGATCATAACCTATATACCTTACTGTATTTAGCACTCTCTATGCAAGAAGTATTGAGGCTGATCATAGCCTATATACCTTACTGTATTTAACACTCTCTATGCAAGAAGTATTGTGGCTGACCATAACCTATATACCTTACTGTATTTAACACTCTCAATACAAGAAGAATTGAGGCTGATCATAACCTATATACCTTTTTGTATTTAACACTCTCAATGAAAGAAGAATTGATGCTGATCATAACCTATATACCTTACTGTATTTAACACTCTCTATGCAAGAAGAATTAAGGCTGATCATAACCTATATACCTTACTGTATTTAGCACTCTCTATGCAAGAAGTATTGAGGCTGATCATAACCTATATACCTTACTGTATTTAGCACTTTCTATGCAAGAAGAATTAAGGCTGATCATAACCTATATACCTTACTGTATTTAGCACTCTCTATGCAAGAAGAATTGAGGCTGACCATAACCTATATACCTTACTGTATTTAACACTCTCAATACAAGAAGAATTGAGGCTGATCATAACCTATATACCTTTCTGTGTTTAACACTCTCAATGCAAGAAGAATTGAGGCTGATCATAACCTATATACCTTTCTGTATTTAACACTCTCTATGCAAGAAGTATTGAGGCTGACCATAACCTATATACCTTTCTGCATTTAACACTCTCTATGCAAGAAGTATTAAGGCTGATCATAACCTATATACCTTACTGTATTTAACACTCTCTATGCAAGACGTATTAAGGCTGATCATAACCTATATACCTTACTGTATTTAACACTCTCTATACAAGAAGTATTAAGGCTGATCATAACCTATATACCTTACTGTATTTAACACTCTCTATGCAAGAAGTATTAAGGCTGATCATAACCTATATACCTTACTGTATTTAACACTCTCTATACAAGAAGTATTAAGGCTGATCATAACCTATATACCTTACTGTATTTAACACTCTCTATACAAGAAGTATTAAGGCTGATCATAACCTATATACCTTACTGTATTTAACACTCTCTATGCAAGAAGTATTAAGGCTGATCATAACCTATATACCTTACTGTATTTAACACTCTCTATGCAAGAAGTATTAAGGCTGATCATAACCTATATACCTTTCTGTGTTTAGCACTCTCTATGCAGGAAACCAGATTCAATACATAAAGCACTGACACACTATTATGCATCCAGTACAAAGACAAACAATAAACATGTGCTTAGAATAAATACAAACCAATGCAAGAAAACTGCTAAAAAGTAGTCATTTCAAACTAAAATGATTAAGCCAGGTATTAAACTTAGATTGTTACCAGTAAAGATATTTAATGCCGTTGATCTTAATTACCAATGTTATTTTCTAGAACAGAAATATAAATAATGTATTATGTTTAGAAGTAAATATGTAATAAATATGTTATTTGTGTTATCTGAAGCTTGACATGGAATCTTCTGTAAGAAATATATTTAGGTTTGTTAGCTTTGTTACTATAATTATTTCAGTAACAGAGACACATATGAACTAGAACTGATATTATTAATCTAACATTATCCTATTTTATAGACTCAGTTGAACATAGCAGCCTTATAAAGAGTGACGTTACTATATATAGTGGGGCACATACTAAAATGTTACAGAAATATATCAAGCATACAAATATCTAAAAATTTAAATTAAAAATCTTCTGCACTAATTTGATATATTACAAAATAAACAAAATATGAATCTTGTTTAAAATACACAAGGTAAAGAGTGAACTGTGTTTTCGTGTGCTTTTATATTGGTGATTGATATGTACATTTAAAATGATGTAGGTATGTAAGTGTATTGTTCAGATATAATTTATATATAATTATTTATATGGGATGGTACTTAAGTTAATGTATGACCCAATTGTGCAAGTTTATGACAGTTTTAACTGTATTTGTAAGTACTTATGTTGATACAAGTCTCTATGTATTTTTAGTATATTATATACATATTTATGTCCATACATTTATTTCAGTGACATACTTAATATACTTAAAATCCCAAGTTTTATTTGTAGCCGTTGTAAACTTGTGTGTAACTGTATGTAAATAAAAATTGGAAGGAAATCTAACGTATGTTGCTCTGTGTATAGCTATATGTATATATATATATTCATTACCAATACTATACGTACATCTACTTATGTGAATCGTATGATTTGCACTCAATCTTATAATTTGTTACTAAATGTGTTTGCAACTCTGAAGTTTAAACAAGTCTGTCTTTTTGAAAACTTAAACATAACAAATCCTAAATAACTCAAATCATTTGGGGTAAACGTCTATGCAGATTTTAACTAAATAAGTAAGTTGTTTATATTTTCCTTTATACGTTAGGTAAAATGTCCTACACTTTTAACATACAGTGTCCTAATCTATTGTTTTAACCATGAATGGTGACTCCTGAGAACGATTATTATTATAGTTTGTATAGTATTGCACAATTCTGTAGAGCTGGGGTTAAGTCTAGTTATAATTAAGAGAGTTTACTGGTGGCTAGCATGGGTGGTCAGCTTTCGTTGCCTGGTAACTTTGTTCATGTGCAGCTTCTTAAGACTTTTGCTTCTTAACTAGATGTTGCAGGGTCACAAAGGTCCAAAGCTTCATCCACAGCTTCATAAAACAGCCCATACTGTTTAAATCTACTATTTATGTGGTTGATGAATGGGGAATGGGAAAAAGTAAGGGAGTGGACGTGTTTTGTGAGAGAAGATAGCCAAAATGTGTTGTCTGGAAATAAATTGGTAATCCTCTCCTTAATTAGAGAGCTTTAGGGCTGATAGGTGAGCCTTCACTATACCAAAAGCTTCACTACTTTAAATATGGCTTCTCGCAATCCCTGGGAGCTGATGTTAGGAAATATTATGCAACTAGGATAGCACTCCCCCTCACAAATGAATGTGTGTGAGTTAGACAGTTACTAAGGCACATGGTCCCAAAACAATATCCAGGAAAAGTGCATGGAGGTAAAAAGCAAAATATATACCCACAAAAAGAGAGAGAGAGAAAAGAAAAAAAGTGGATCTTGCCCTACAGTACCCTTGCACAATAAATTCACTCATTGTTATAGCAAATAACAGTCACACCAGCATCTTCAGATACTAAATGTTCTTTGTTAATAGTACAAGATACAAATAAAATCCTAGAGATTGCATTGAATTGCTATAAAACTGGCATCCCTGTGGAAAATATAAATATGCTCATATACACCATACCTAATATAAATATGCTCATATGCACCATACCTAATATAAATATGCTCATATACACCATACCTAATATAAATATGCTCATATACACCATACCTAATATAAATATGCTCATATACACCATACCTAATATAAATATGCTTATATACACCATACCTAATATAAATATGCTCATATACACCATACCTAATATAAATATGCTCATATACACCATACCTAATATAAATATGCTCATATACACCATACCTAATATAAATATGCTCATATACACCATACCTAATATAAATATGCTCATATACACCATACCTAATATAAATATGCTCATATACACCATACCTAATATAAATATGCTCATATACACCATACCTAATATAAATATGCTCATATACACCATACCTAATATAAATATGCTCATATACACCATAACTAATATAAATATGCTCATATACACCATACCTAATATAAATATGCTCATATACACCATACCTAATATAAATATGCTCATATACATCATACCTAATATACATATGCTCATATACACCATACCTAATATACATATGCTCATATACACCATACCTAATATAAATATGCTCATATACACCATACCTAATATAAATATGCTCATATACACCATACCCAATATAAATATGCTCATATACACCATACCTAATATAAATATGCTCATATACACCATACCTAATATAAATATGCACATATACACCATACCTAATATAAATATGCACATATACACCATACCTAATATAAATATGCTCATATACACCATACCTAATATAAATATGCTCATATACACCATACCTAATATAAATATGCTCATATACACCATACCTAATATAAATATGCTCATATACACCATACCTAATATAAATATGCTCATATACACCATACCTAATATAAATATGCTCATATACACCATACCTAATATAAATATGCTCATATACACCATACCTAATATAAATATGCTCATATACACCATACCTAATATACATATGCTCATATACACCATACCTAATATAAATATGCTCATATACACCATACCTAATATAAATATGCTCATATACACCAAACCTAATATAAATATGCTCATATGCACCATACCTAATATAAATATGCTCATATACACCATACCTAATATAAATATGCTCATATACACCATACCTAATATACATATGCTCATATACACCATACCTAATATAAATATGCTCATATACACCATGCCTAATATAAATATGCTCATATACACCATACCTAATATACATATGCTCATATACACCATACCTAATATAAATATGCTCATATACACCATACCTAATATAAATATGCTCATATACACCATACCTAATATAAATATGCTCATATACACCATACCTAATATACATATGCTCATATACACCATACCTAATATACATATGCTCATATACACCATACCTAATATAAATATGCTCATATACACCATACCTAATATAAATATGCTCATATACACCATACCTAATATAAATATGCTCATATACACCATACCTAATATAAATATGCTCATATACACCATTCCTAATATAAATATGCTCATATACACCATACCTAATATAAATATGCTTATATACACCATTCCTAATATAAATATGCTCATATACACCATACCTAATATAAATATGCTCATATACACCATACCTAATATAAATATGCTCATATACACCATACCTAATATAAATATGCTCATATACACCATACCTAATATAAATATGCTCATATACACCATACCTAATATACATATGCTCATATACACCATACCTAATATACATATGCTCATATACACCATACCTAATATAAATATGCTCATATACACCATACCTAATATAAATATGCTCATATACACCATACCTAATATAAATATGCTCATATATACCATACTTAATATAAATATGCTCATATACACCATACCTAATATAAATATGCTCATATACACCATACCTAATATAAATATGCTCATATACACCATACCTAATATACAAATGCAGTTTGTCCTTAGTAAACAAGATGAAAATACTCATGTGATATAGCCAACAAGTGCATTAAGTGATATATTATTAGTATGAGAGGTTAAAAATCACTAGCTATATTAAGTGGTCACAATGAGAACACACTGCTGTTGTAAACAGTGTAAACTGATGGTAACATTAGTTTCATTAATATAAGTTAAGCTTAATTACTTAGTGTAACACTTTACAATAAAAAGTATAAAAGAGTTTGTTGGTACACATATTGTCATCCAAGCAGGGGTGGTAAAAATAGAGGTTTTTAAAATAAGATAGAAAAAAAATATTTCTATAAGAGATGTATTTATTTTTTTATTAAAGGGACAGTCTACACCAGAATTTTTATTGTTTTAAAAGATAGATAATCCCTTTATTACCCATTTCCCAGTTTTGCATAACCAACACAGTTATAATAATATACTTTTAACCTCTGTGATTATCTTGTATCTAAGCCTCTGCAAACTGCCCCTTTTTTCAGTTATTTTGACAGACTTGCAGTCTAGCCAATCAGTGCCTGCTCCCAGATAACTTCACGTTCACGAGCACATGCAATGTTTTAAAAAATATTGTATTTGTGTATCTGTATTTGTTTTAAATTGCTTCATCAGCTGTGTACAGATATGTGAGTTCAAAATAAAATAATATTGTGAGTTAATCATTTTATTAAGATGTTTGCATTATGCTTATTTGTATTTGTGATGTATAAATGTTTATTTTTGTTTTGTGGGTATAAAGTTAATTTAAAAAGATAATTGAGAATTTGCTTCTGTTGCATGTTGTTAGCCTAATAAAGTTAGGAAATATTTCACTGTTAAATCATAATTAATATACACATTTCAATAAAAAAAGCTGTTTTTTAAACATTTTTATAAATATAAATAAAAAAATAACATAGCTTACCGTTGGATACTGTTGTTGATAAGCAACATCGTGGTGAAACTGCCCCATTATACTTTGAGTCACTTGTACTTTAAAACTGTATGAGCCAGAAGGCCAAATTTTAAGTTTCACACCCACAAAGTTAACGTGTAACCAAGTATAGGTTGTATAAGGATTCTGATATGAATTTGATATTAAACACAATATCAGTAAATGTACATTTATAAGATTTTATTTACCATGTTACATAAAATTAGGTAAGAGTTTAAGTTTTTTTAAAAACAGATAACGCGCTAATCTTGTGTAGTTGAAGGTCGCTTTACGGTTATGCAAACTTATGTTTCTGAATGTTTATTTTGTGATCAATGGTTTAAACTTGTATGAACTCTGTACATATAAACAATCTGTTGATAGTATTTTACTCATCTAGATTTTATAACATTTTTAATGAAATTATCTTGCTATAGATATTTAGGGTAAAGGTATGAGATTTGTCATTTGCATTGGGCTAACCTTGACAGTTTGCTTTAGTTTAGATACATGTGATATGCTTAGTCGTACAGAAATTATGTGTATCAGTATTTTAAAATAGCTTGTTAATTCAAATGACATCTGAAAGTAATATGATGATTTTTTAACAAAATACTTAGTCATCATTTAACAAATAACGTATTAGATAAGTCAGCATTTTAATAACATAAAAGTGTCAGAGCACTGTGCATTCAGTTCATACAATATGCTGGCATGAAGACAGAGAAGATATGTGCAGTGCTGAATTAAATGATTTGTTTCACAGAAATCCTATAACAAATGTTAACAAACATTATCAAAATTATACTTTTATCCCCCTTTTTAAAAACTCCTAATATTTTAATAGAATACAATATCAAAGTGTAATTTACAACTTTTAGAATTAAATACCATTTATCTTTTTAAATCAAAATATCAACAATAAAACAAGTCCTGACATGTCTTATTAAATCTGTTGAACATTATAGAGAAACTTAAGCTTAATAGAATACAATATCAAAGTGTAATTTACAACTTTTAGAATTAAATAACATGTATCTTTTATAAATCAAAATATCAATAATACACTTCTTACAACCTTTTAATCCTAATAAATATGCATATCAATTGGATATCCAGTTGATATTAAAAAACACTTTTTTAATATCAATTTTATATCAAAATCACCTTTTTTTATATCAATTTTATATCAATTTAATATAAAATCACTTTTTTTATATCAATTTTATATCAAAATCACCTTTTTTATATCAATTTAATATAAAATCACTTTTTTTTATATCAATTTTATATAAAATCACTTTTTTTTATATCAATTTTATATCAAAATCACCTTTTTTATATCAATTTTATATCCATTTTATATCAATTTAATATAAAATCACTTTTTTTATATCAATTTTATATCCATTTTATATCAATTTTATATCGAAATCACCTTTTTATATCAATTTTATATCAAATTGATATTAAAAAGGGGCGGGATTAAGGGAGGAGAAAGGGGCGTGTCAACCTGTCAAAGGTGTGAAAAAGGGGCGTGGTACCTGCCAAAAAGGTGTTTGACATAACCTCCATACTCTTACTACTTATATTATTATTTGTCTTTATATGTAGCCCATAAAGATCCTAAATACTGACCTGCGGCCCCTGTGAGTTAGGGCCCATCACTGGCAAATCTGACCATAATGCAGCTAATCATTCCCATACATTCATATCTACACATATATTTATTTATAATATAACACTTTAGCTGTTGTCTGCTTTACAAATGAATAAACTACACCTGTGTGATGACGCGTGAGCTGCACATTATACACATTACATGATACTCAGTGTCTAATACTGATTTATATAACGTTTTATCTTATTCCCCTGCCCTGTGTGTAGCTGCTGTAAATGACTAACTCATAAACATAACTTGTGCTACAGTTGTGCTTCTGTGTGTATTAACCCTTCACTGGCACAGAGAGCTGCACAGTGTGTATTAACCCTTCACTGGCACAGAGAGCAGCACAGTCTGTATTAACCCTTCACTGGCACAGAGAGCAGCACAGTGTGTATTAACCCTTCACTGGCACAGAGAGCAGCACAGTGTGTATTAACCCTTCACTGGCACAGAGAGCAGCACAGTGTGTATTAACCCTTCACTGGCACAGAGAGCAGCACAGTGTGTATTAACCCTTCACTGGCACAGAGAGCAGCACAGTGTGTATTAACCCTTCACTGGCACAGAGAGCAGCACAGTGTGTATTAACCCTTCACTGGCACAGAGAGCAGCACAGTGTGTATTAACCCTTCACTGGCACAGAGAGCAGCACAGTGTGTATTAACCCTTCACTGGCACAGTGTGTATTAACCCTTCACTGGCACAGTGTGTATTAACCCTTCACTGGCACAGTGTGTATTAACCCTTCACTGGCACAGAGAGCGGCACAGTGTGTATTAACCCTTCACTGGCACAGAGAACAGCACAGTGTGTATTAACCCTTCACTAGCACAGAGAGCAGTACAGTTTGTATTAACCCTTCACTGGCACAGAGAGCAGCACAGTGTGTATTAACCCTTCACTGGCACAGAGAGCAGCACAGTGTGTATTAACCCTTCACTAGCACAGAGAGCAGTACAGTTTGTATTAACCCTTCACTGGCACAGAGAGCAGCACAGTGTGTATTAACCCTTCACTGGCACAGTGTGTATTAACCCTTCACTGGCACAGAGAGCGGCACAGTGTGTATTAACCCTTCACTGGCACAGAGAGCGGCACAGTGTGTATTAACCCTTCACTGGCACAGAAAGCGGCACAGTGTGTATTAACCCTTAACTGGCACAGAAAGCAGCACAGTGTGTATTAACCCTTCACTGGCACAGAGAGCAGCACAGTGTGTATTAACCCTTCACTGGCACAGTGTGTATTAACCCTTCACTAGCACAGAGAGGGGCACTGTGTGTATTAACCCTTCACTGGCACAGTGTGTATTAACCCTTCACTGGCACAGAGAGCAGCACAGTGTGTATTAACCCTTCACTGGCACAGAGAGCAGCACAGTGTGTATTAACCCTTCACTGGCGCAGAGAGCAGCACAGTGTGTATTAACCCTTCACTGGCACAGAGAGCAGCACAGTGTGTATTAACCCTTCACTGGCACAGTGTGTATTAACCCTTCACTGGCACAGAGAGCGGCAGTGTGTGTATTAACCCTTCACTGGCACAGAGAGCAGCACAGTGTGTATTAACCCTTCACTGGCACAGAGAGCAGCACAGTGTGTATTAACCCTTCACTGGCACAGAAAGCAGCACACAGTGTGTATTAACCCTTCATTGGCACAGAGAGCAGCAGAGTGTGTATTAACCCTTCACTGGCACAGAGAGCAGCACAGTGTGTATTAACCCTTCACTGGCACAGAGAGCGGCACAGTGTGTATTAACCCTTCACTGGCACAGTGTGTATTAACCCTTCACTGGCACAGAGAGCAGCACAGTGTGTATTAACCCTTCACTAGCACAGAGAGCAGCACAGTGTGTATTAACCCTTCACTAGCACAGAGAGCTGCACAGTGTGTATTAACTCTTCACTAGCACAGAGAGCAGCACAGTGTGTATTAACCCTTCACTAGCACAGAGAGCTGCACAGTGTGTATTAACCCTTCACTAGCACAGAGAGCTGCACAGTGTGTATTAACCCTTCACTAGCACAGAGAGCTGCACAGTGTGTATTAAACCTTCACTAGCACAGAGAGCTACAAACTGTAAGTTAAACAGCACTTACTTCCCATTGCCTGGCACAAGCAAGTGAATAACAAGCATTAACATAACAACAACATTTATAACAATTATAAACTATTTAAGAAGAAAGTAACTAAAACGTTTTATCACACAATACACACAGCTTGACTCACTCACCCAGCAGCAGCTGCACAGGAAGTAAATGGGAGGGGAACAAAGCTCAGTTCAATACTGAACTACATCTCCCAGAATACATGCAGAGAAGTCACATGTTAATCAGCAGCCAATCAGACAAAATAAAAAATGCAATCATTTCAAATACAAATTGGTTGCTTTTTAACATTGTTTAAATGCTGCAAATTCATTAAATTAGTAACTGAGCCCATTGTCACTGTCATATCCTCTACTAGTGCATTACAGCTACACTATATACATAAAGCTACACAATATATATTAGCACTTTCACTAGCACTGAGCACATTGTCACTGTCATATCCTCTACTAGTGCATTACAGCTACACTATATACATAAAGCTACACAATATATATTAGCACTTTCACTAGCACTGAGCACATTGTCACTGTCATATCCTCTACTAGTACATTACAGATGCACTATATACATAAAGCTACACAATATATATTAGCACTTTCACTAGCACTGAGCACATTGTCACTGTCATATCCTCTACTAGTGCATTACAGCTACACTATATACATAAAGCTACACAATATATATTAGCACTTTCACTAGCACTGAGCACATTGTCACTGTCATATCCTCTACTAGTGCATTACAGCTACACTATATACATAAAGCTACACAATATATATTAGCACTTTCACTAGCACTGAGAAGAGCTGCACTTTGTTTTAACCCTTCACTAGCACTGTAGCAGAGAGCTGTGCTTTTTTTTAATTTTAAATTCCCTACCGTTTTGGTACCTAACTCCTCCCAAGCCCTTCTTCCGTGTTAAAGTTGTGAACGAGCATATGAGAGAAGTGGAGAGCGGGTAGGACCGCTCTCCACATCTCTCATATGCGCATTCACGATTAAGAAATTAGGTTGCGCATGCGTTACTCTAGTGGGTTATGCGCTCCTCGAGTTTGTTCTTTCCACTGCGCATGCGATAATCTGCGAGCCTAGGGTTGCCACCTCAGCCATGTTTTCCTGGAGACTTATGAGTTACACATGCTGCAGGGTGTGCAGGAAGGAACATGTATTGTGTTTCTGGACAGCACTATTAATATTCCTCCCTGCACACCCTGCAGCATGTGTAACTTATAAGTGTTCTGTATTTTAAGAGACGGGTGGCAACCCTAGGCGAGCCTGCTTCAAGTGTGAAACGGGAGCGTGCATTGTTCTCAATGTGCGGATGACGTCGGCTGACGGCCGCCTAACGGCCAGAATATCAATTTGCCAAAAAAAAACGTGACCTACTGTGATGGTTTTTTTTTTTTTTCTGGCTGAATTTAGGGAACGCGTGTAACGAAGTTTAGAAAGGTAATAACTGTATTTTTAATCAAAAATATAAAAAATGATGAATGAAACTTATATTTAATTTGCACACATAATGCTATAGTTTATAGAGATTAGGCTAACTTTACCTTCACTTTAATGATTCAGACAGAGCAGAAATGTTAATGGAAGTGGAGGGCCCTCTAGTGGGGCTGTAACAAAATTAAGGGATAACTGTGTTAAAGTCTGGAGGGTACTAGGCAGTTACATTGTTGCAAGTGTAGGGGCGGGTGTTTCTGCTTACCTTTATAGGTCCTGGCTGCAGTGGATCTGGCCCTCTTTGTTCCTGGCTCCAGACTTCAAAGGAGGTTTCCTGTGTGTTCATGATCCAGTGATCCGGAGATCTAGGAGAAAGTCTGTGCCACCTAGGTGGTATTGTGAGGTCATGCAGGAGGTGCCAGGCATGCAGGGATCTGCAAGAGGAAGCAGAGCATCAGGAACTGAAGATGTGGTAGCCCCTACTCCCCCAGCCAGGCCCCGGGTAGCCGCCCTGCTTGTGACTAGGAGTGCAATGAGGAGGGGATTGGGCCTCCAGGACCTGCAAGCAAGCCCTGGACCCCAGTCACCTCTGATGGACTTTGCTATAGGCCATGCCCAAGGTGATCTAGGGGTCCTCCAGGTCTCCCCTGCTACGCTCACTAACCATGTGGCTGGGGACCATGCTGCCCTGGTGCCCACTACCGGTTCTCAGCATGCCCCCAGCCTTTCTAGGGCACCCCAGCCCTCCTTACAAAATTTAGCCCCCCATGCTCCACATGCCGGGCCGCCATCTACTGCAGCTGCTGCAGAGGACACATCAGGGCAGCAGCTGCAGGCCTTACCCCCGCCAGCCATCCGGCCGGTGCTTGTTCTGGCTCAGGCATTCATGGGGACCTTGTCCCTGGTGTGCCTGGCCAGTTCGGGTGCATCTGGAGCCGTTGGCAGTGAGGGTGTGGGCCTGTTGTCCTCCAGCAGCTCAGGCCTACACCAACGTTAAGCCCTACCCCTTCCAGTCTCTGTGCACGCACTTCCTCCCCTGATGACTCATCCGGGGGGAGGAGTGTGGCGGAGTCACTCGCAGCAGGTCACAGAGCAGGAGCCGGTCCCCACAGAGAGTCATCCCTGGTAAGTCGGGGAGACTCTACACAGGTGACCGGGCTCCTGATGGGAGGGGTGTGAGAGGGAGAGGGCAAGGAAGGAAGGAATCATGTAAGACTCCAGGGGGTAGGAGGAGGGCTTCATACAGGGATAATGTGACGCATGTGGGCAATAATGGGAGGGGCAACCGCATGAACGTAAATGTGCAGGAACAAGAGGGCATATCTGTTATGGAAACATCTGTGGGGGCATGCAGTTCTGGTAATAGGATGGCTGATTCAGTGTATGTTTGGGCACAAGGGCCTGCTGTTGGTGTGCCTGAGAACGTGATTATGCAGGGCCAGGGCCAGTTTTGTGAGTGAAGATGTGATCCGCAGGGCAGTGGCTGTGGCTCTGGGCATGTGTGTGGTGGGAGAGCAGGGGAGGTCGACTGGAGCCCCATCAGGGGTCCGTTCAGCTGAGCAGAGTTCTCCCCATTCTCATTTATTTTCACAGGGAGTCACAAGAGAGCCAGCTGCCAGCAAAATGGCCTCAACATCCAGGCAGGATACGACAACATCGGCACCAGCACCGCCCACCTTGACGGTCTTCACAGTACAGCAGCCGACAGCAGGAGCTGCTCCGCCATTGGCCCCCAGCGGTGAGTACGTACTACGCACAGCACCACACATAGAGCAGGATGCATCTACTAGCGAGTCAGGCTCAGAGAGTGAGGGTGATTTGGGCTTGGTAGGGAAAGGCCAGAAGGAGATGTTTAAAATGATTAAAAAGCTAGTTGCAGCACAGGTCAATGGTAAGGTTGCTGCGTCAGCAGGTACAGAGGTAGTACCGTTAGGGCAGGACTTTAGTGTAGCTTGCACGGGAGTGGGGACCGTGGCGGTGTCAAGGAAGGTAGCTTTGCATGGGAACACTTACCCATGTTTAGTGCACTCCCTGTACGGACACCTGAAAGCTAAAGTTGTGAAGAAGATTCAGGATAGACGCTATGTCAACATCTTCGAACTCTCACCGGAACCATGTAGGGCCAGGGAAAGGGCAGCGGATGGTACCGGTCCTAAGAAAGTGCAGAGACCTGAAACATATGAGGAGTGGCAGTGCTGCTTTCATGTGCTGGCAACTTGTTATGTGGACAAGTGGCAGTCACAAGATCACAATCTTTTTAAGTATGAGGATACCATTTATGATATTCACTCAAGATTCAAGGAAGACACATGGTGTGAGTATGACATGGCCTTTCGTAGGAAGATGGTGGGGAACCCTCTCCTATATTTTGGGACTCAGGATCTCTACCTGTGGTCCAAATTGGGGCTGGAGGGCGCAGCAAGCAGCCCATCCTCCGTATGCCAAGGAACCAGCCGTCCACCCCGCGGCAAAAAAAAACGGAGTAGGGAGTGCTGGAAATTCCAGGACAAGCAATGTGACGGGGGGGTAGCTGCTCCTTTCGTTATATCTGCAAGTTCTGTAGCGGCCCACACCCCGGGGTGGAATGTAGATGGAGAAGGGAGCCTGGCACGGACAAGCCAGTCTCAAAAGGGGGCCCTGGTAACAAGGGCTCCAATGCCCCTTAATTCGGTAGCCATGGGACCATGGCTGCAAACTACCCCGACGCTGAGGCGGCTCAACTGCTCAGAGTGGGGTTGACGGAGGGGTTTAGAATTCCCGTGGGTGGGTGCGTGGTGGGTTCCATGGTTCACCGTAACCTTAAATCCGCATATGAATATCCGGGGGTAGTGCGGGAAAAACTGGCCAAGGAAGTGGCTTTGGGCAGGGTAGCTGGCCCATTTTGGGAGCATCCTCTGCTCGATCTGGTGGTATCCCCATTGGGGGTTGTACCTAAGAAGGATATGGCAAGTTTAGACTTATACACCACCTGTCCTTTCTGAAGGGGGCCTTAGTGAATGACGCCATTGATCTGGTGATGAGCTCAGTACATTACCAGTCCTTTGATGATGCGTTGGTGATCGTCAGAGGCAAAGGGAGGGGGCGCTGATGGCGAAACTGGACATATAGTCTGCATTTCAGCTATTGCCCCTGCACCCATCCACATTCAGGCTCATGGGCATGAAGATGGAGTGGGCATTCTATGTGGACAAATGTCTTCCCATGGGATGCTCGCTGTCATGCGCGCTCTTTAAAAGTTTCAGTTCCTTTTTACACTGGGTTGTGCAAAGGGCGTCTGGTGGTGGGGCCATGGCCCACTATCTGGGCGACTTTCTACTGGTGGGAAAGGCTGATTCTGATGAATGTGCTCGCTTGATGGTGACCATGCAGGATATGATGGGTAGATTTGGGGTTCCTTTGGCGCATGACAAGACGCAGGGCCCCTGTACCTGCCTGACTTTCCTGGGGATTGAGATAGATACTCGGGCAGCAGAGTGCAGGCTTCCTAAGGACAAGGTCGACCGTCTGTTGCAGGTGGTTTTGTCTGTGGCTGGAGCTGACTTTATTTCCATCATGGAACTACAGTCCCTGCTGGGGTTGCTGAACTTTGCGGGCCGGGCGATACCGATGGGTAGAATCTTTAATAGACGGCTGGAGAGTCAGTTGCAGGGTCCTAGGGGGCATAGAGCTAGGATCAGGGTGTTTGAGATGAAGGAAGATCTCAAGGTTTGGGAACAATTTTTGAGGAACTTCAATGGTGTCTGCATATGGAGGAATGGTCCTATTTCTAACCAAATGCTGCACCTATTTACAGATGCAGCAGGGGTTTTTGGGTATAGTGCTTATTTGAACGGTGAATGGAGCGCCACTCCTTGGCCGGATGATTGGGTTAGGGAAGGTCTGACTAAGAACCTGACCTTATTAGATCTTTTCCCAATCATAGTGGCATTAGAGCTATGGGGCAGAAATTGGCTAATAGGTCGGTTATTTTCTGGTCGGACAACATGAGCGTGGTTTATGCTATAAACCGCTTGTCGGCTTCGTCCCCGATGGTGGTCACGTACTTGAGGCACCTAGTGTTGCGCTGCTTACAGTTGAACGTTAGTTTTGCAGCTCGACATGTGCCTGGGGTGAAAAATGTGGTGGCGGATGCGCTATCTAGGTTCAACTGGGAGCAGTTTAGGAGGGTTGCACCAAGGGCTGGGAAAAATGGCTTATCTTGCCCTTCTTTTCTTTGGCAGATGGCGGGGGCTGGGAAAGTATCATCCTCCTAGTGAGGGCTTCTTTGGCGCCAAAGACATAGAGCACCTATGAAATCCACTGGAAGGCTTGGGTCTGCTTTGCCAGACAACAGGGGTTCCAGGTGCAATTGGCTACACAGGTACATGTGCTGGAGTGGTTGGCTAGCTTGTGTAGACAAGGGGTATCTAGATTGGGAGCGCAAGGTTGTCTGCTATCTCGTTCTTTCACAAAACATTTGGGATGCCTGACCACGTGGGAGTGTTTTTGGTGAGGCAGGTCTTGAAAGGGTGGGGGCATCTGTTCCCCCCCCAACAGGGACTGTAGGGAGCCCATCACCCCTTTAAGATTATGGGAGCTGGTGGGGGCACTGCAGTCAGTGTGCTCTTCAAGGTACAAGACTTTGCTATTTAGGGCGGCGTTTGCGTTTGCACTGGCAGGAGCGTTTACCCAGGGCGGGCGTGGATATTGGCATCAAAAGGGAAAATGTGTGGCATGCTGACAGTGGGCTGTTGCTGCTAGTCCCCAGGTCGAAAACAGACCCAGAGGGAAAGGGGGCTTGGCTCCCGCTGCATAAGCATGAATTTCCAGAAGGTTGCCCGGTTAGGAGCTTCAAGGAATATTGTCACATGAGACCGCAGGGCTCTCAGCAGTTATTCGTGCATAAGGATGGCTCGTCTCTGTCGATTTTCCAGTTTAAAAAGGTGCACGATAGGGCAGTGGTGGTGGCGGGTCTTGACCCTGCCAGAATTGCGTCCCATTCCTTCAGGATTGGGGCAGCGATGAGTGCAGCTAGCAGTGGAGCCTCCGAGGCGGATATCAAGAGGCTGGGGCGGTGGAAATCAGGTAGATTTAAATTGTACATCCGACCAGTGGAAGACACGCTTCAATAGGGTTATACCCACACAAAAAGGGAAGTCACAGGGCTCACGTTGGTGTGGCGTTGGGGGGTTTGTGAACTTATCTGTTTCAAGGGGTTAGCATGTGTGTGTGGATTGTGGGGCACTCTTTTGTACATTGGGCAGCCATCAGGGCACTGGATCTGCCGGACAGGCAGCAGTTGGGATTCCCCTCATCCAGGGCTAACATTTGGTGGCTGGGACGCAGGGGTTTAACATGGGATGAGTTGCCTGCCCTGCATCAGGATGCTCATAGGAGGTGGGGGCAACCTCACATTATCGTGTTGCACCTAGGGGGAATGACATGGGGTCCGTCCCAGTCTTGGACCTCATTAGGAGAATGGCTTCGGACATACGATGGGTGTGCGCATTGCTCAAAGATGTAAAGATTGGGTGGTCCAACATAGTTGCACGACTGCATTGGAGGTACATTGTTACTCAGAGGGCAGCATACAATGTTAGGAAGAAGATGAACAGGGAGATAGGGAGAGCGGTTTTGCCATAAGGCACGATACGTTGACGGCTGACAATAAGGCTCTCTATCGCCCTGATGGCATCCATCTTGCGGATGTGGGATTGGACATTTTCCTCGGGGATATTCAAAAATCTCTGCATGCTGTAGTTTAAAAAAAAATAAAATAAGAAAAATGTTAAAAAAAAAAAAAAAGAGGTTTTTTGTTATGTGAGTTAGTCAGTTATATGGCGGCAAGAGGTGGCTGACTCTTGTGGCGGTCGGTCAGGGACCAGAGAGCGGGCAGGGAGAGAGAAGAGTGATGCCCTATGATGGGGGAGGCGACGCCAGCTAGGTGCTGACCTAGGGGTTACTCCCCCCTACGAATCATAGGCCAAATAACTCTACCAGCTTACAGCTCTCTCTCTGCCATTTGAGTGTGCGGAATCCGTGCCGCGCTGCAAACACTGTGTAGGTCCCTGGCCGTCTTTTAGTAGGGGTTAAACTAGCTAGTTCATTGCCGCCACCAATTTTTGATTAAGAACTTTATACAGTTCTTTGTGATTATTATTAATAAGTTGCCTAAGTTGGCATATTTAAATAGCCAAATTTAAGAGGTTTATTTTGTATAAATAAACGTGACCGGTCTTTAGCCCAAAACCTGTTGCTGTGTGTTATTGGTTTATTTCTTGCTAGGGTACATAAGACGTAATAGGAAGTTTATCTCTTAAGAGACAGTCTGCATCCCACAATAATGTGTACATACCTGAGCTAACTCTTAAATCATTTCTCCTGCACTTGTTCCATTCTTCTGCAGCTGCTCTAAGTTGCTTAAATCGTTTTTTTCTACTGCAGCAATCTAAAATGTCTGCAAGCTCCGTCCACCGCTTGCTAGTAATTTGGTTATTTTATGTTTTGTCCAATCAGCATTGCCGCGTAAATAAGTTTTTTTTTTCGCACACACAATGTTTTACGCATGCGCAGTGTGGACACCATAGGTTATTCCCCAGTTATTTAACTGACACTATTGTTCTGTGTTGCAAAAATATGTTTTATTTTTTTCATCTTATATATTATTTAAAAAATGTAGTTGATAATTATTTAAATGAATAATGACATTTATATTCTGTTAGATTTGTGTGGGGTTTTGGGGGCTTTAGTTTGGTTACTCAGAGATGTCACTTACCCTCCTTGATAGGCTGTGAGTTTTTTTTATAATTTAATGAATATTTTTGGGGTAATTAGTCCTCTCTGCGCTACACAATCTGCCCATTTGCAATTGTGGAGTAAAACAACTGTACCGTGGTCATTGGCGGTCTGCAGGTGCCTAGGCGATCCCCGCCGTCTGCTGTTTACCTCAGAAACATGCACCCTAGAGATGAGGAGAAGGATGAGGGTATAAGACCACTGGTGTCCTGTAGATATTTCACTTGCTCTCTGTGATGGGGACTTTGGGCAGCGCCATACAGTGTTGTCCTGGGTGGAGCAAACCCACAGAGTTTTCTTATATAATTATTTTTGGGAGTAGGGGAAAAACACAGGTTATACACCTCCTGAATGTGCTTCTTCTACCTCCCCTTAACTCTGTTACCAAGCAGGCAGGCAGGGTAGGGATGAGGTCTGGTGGGTGGAAAGGGGTATATGGAGGGGAACGGTGTGTGTATGCGTTTGTGTGTGTGCGTCTGTACATGTATGTGTCTGTATGTGTGTGTGCATGTGTGTAGTCTGTGATTGTGTGTGTGTGTATGCGTTTCTGTGTGTGCGTCTGTACATGTATGTGTCTGTATATGTGTGCATGTGTGTAGTCTGTGAATGTGTGTGTGTATGCGTTTGTGTTTGTGCGTCTGTACATGTATGTGTCTGTATGTATGTGTGCATGTGTGTAGTCTGTGAATGTGTGTGTATGCGTTTGTGTTTGTGCATCTGTACATGTATGTGTCTGTATGTGTGTGTGCATGTGTGTAGTCTGTGATTGTGTGTGTGTATGCGTTTGTGTGCGTGCATCTGTACATGTATGTGTCTGTATAGGTGGGTGAATGTGTGTGTGTGTATGTGTGTGTGTGTGTGCGTCTGTACATGTATGTGTCTGTATAGGTGGGTGAATGTGTGTGTGTGTGTATGTGTTTGTGTGTGTGCGTCTGTACATGTATGTGTCTGTATAGGTGGGTGACTGTGTGTGTGTGTATGCGTTTGTGTGTGTGCGTCTGTACATGTATGTGTCTGTATGGATGGGAGCATGTGTGTAGTCTGTGAATGTGTGTGTATGTGTTTGTGTGTGTGCGTCTGTACATGTATGTGTCTGTATGGGTGGGAGCATGTGTGTAGTCTGTGAATGTGTGTGTGTGTATGCGTTTGTGTGTGTGTCTGTACATGCATGTGTCTGTATGGGTGGGTGCATGTATGTAGTCTGTGAATGTGTGTGTGTATGCGTTTGTGTGTGTGCGTGTGTACATGTATGTGTCTGTATGTGTGGGTGGGTGCATGTGTATAGTCTGTGAATGTGTGTGTATGCATTTGTGTGTGTGCGTCTGTACATGTATGTGTCTGTATGTGTGGGTGGATGTGTGTAGTCTGTGAATGTGTGTGTGTGTTTGTGTGTGTTTCTGTACATGTATGTGTCTGTATGGGTGGGTGCATGTGTGTAGTCTGTGAATATGTGTGTGTGTGTGTGTGTGTATGCGTATGCGTTTGTTGTGTGTGCGTCTGTACATGTATGTGTCTGTATGTGTGGGTGGGTGCATGTGTGTAGTCTGTGAATGTGTGTGTGTGTGCGTTTGTGTATGTGTCTGTACATGTGTGTGTCTGTACATGTATGTGTCTGTATGTGTGGGTGGGTGCATGTGTGTAGTCTGTAAATGTGTGTGTGTGTATGTGTCTGTACATGTATGTGTCTGTATGTGTGGGTGGGTGCATGTGTGTAGTCTGTGAATGTGTGTGTGTGAGCTCCCAAGGAAGAAACAGACAAATGCTGCAAGGTAGAATAGATGATTTAGAAAATTGCTCTAGGCTTAATAAACTAAAAATTATTGGTCTTCCAGAAAACACAGAATTTTCAGACTTATTACACTTTGCTTCCGTAGTTTTACCTCAATCACTGGGGATTCAACAACAGAATTTACCTTTAGCAGTAGAAAGGGTGCACAGATTAGGTTTACCAAAACTACAGACTACAGGCCATAAATTAGCTGGACCTTTTATGATCAGATTTTTGAACTACCAGGATAAAATTAATTTGCTGAGGATCTATAGGAAAAATATTAACTTTCTGATAGGGGAACATAAAATATTACTTTTCCAGGATTTTTCTGTTGAAACCACGGCAAAAAGAAAAACAATGGCACCATTTTGTACAAAGTGATAAATATAGGAGTTAAAGCTAGACTTATTATAAATGAAGAAGGTGATGCCTCTATTACACTAACCAAAACTGAGGAGGCCAAAGAATACTTTAAACAAAAAAATATCTCACTTACATAAATATAAGAATATTAAGTACTATAATCTGCACCTTAGATGATCAATCTGGTTATAAAATGAGTTGGTCACACCAGATAGACTGTCCTCTGATCTGATGTTTTTAGATAAGCTGTATGTATGTTCTCATGTTTTTATTTTTTGTTCCATTTTTTTCCATTTTTTTTCCTCTCTCCCTCCTCACGCCCCTGCTCTGCAGTGTTCGCTCTCCCATGGTGTTTTTTCCATCAATAGGGATAGTATGAGGGATATCATATATCGGATTTGCTTAATTGAACAATGTTACTTAATATCTTTCTTGGAAGGTGGTATAACATATGCCTGCCTGATATCGCTGTCCCTTTAAGACTGCCTTCCCTGCTACTGACAATCATGCTGGTTTGGGCAGTATTTGCATTCAACTTACCTGCCTAATTAATCATTCATGCACCTGATTCCCTCAGCCTCTTTTAAACCATCTCAGACCTAATGTGCATTGCATTAGCTTTAAAGTTTTGTTGCAGAATAACAAAGGTCTGTGACTGTTCCTGCATGGATTTTACCAGCATATTCAAGCTACAGCCTTTCCTTTTAGCTATGCTTAAAATCATCTAATCGCAAGTATCCATATAATACCATTTTGTTTCCTGTACACTGCTACTTAACAAACTCTGAACTTTATTCTAAATTACAAGTATGCATTTGGTTATAATCACTCTCTAATTACTACAACAGCATCTTACTCAGAACTTTATAACTATTCTCTGCTACAAGTTGTCATAGCTGAAATATCCTCCTCCAAATATCTTAATATATTCAGAACTCTGCATCTATGTGTTCAGTTAAACAGCTTTCCTGTGATTATCCAATATATGCACACACAGTATTTAATGTCTTAAACTTGCAACTTGTCTATCACCTGTGCTGCTCTGCTTATTACTGTCATACAACTCTATATAATATTATGTACTGTGAACCTGCAACAAACCTTAGTTAGCATCTATGAGTCAATCTTCTACCAGTTTACTCTGAAGCCTGAACATCCTACATTGCTATATTTTCCTCTCATGAATCCTGCAGCTACTTCTATTAACTAACTATAAGTCACAGTGAAGCCAGAATATATTGTATACATATGTTGCACTCTCCATGAATTCTACAATAACTTCTTACAACTATGAATCACAGAATATCATCGATCCACGTCCAGGATACTCTTCCCTGGGTCAGGGGTCGGTGTCTCCAATTCCTTACCACTGCCCAGAGGGTCTGTGTCCTGAGCGCATATACAGCGGAAAATGACAGGTGGGAGGTATCACCTCGCCAATTAAAAGAAAGCTGGTTTTAAAACAAACAGCTGGGTAAGCACAACCCGGATATAGGCCTAGATTTGGAGTTTGGCGGTAAAAGGGCTGTTAACGCTCCGCGGGCTTTTTTCTGGCCGCACCATAAATTTAACTCTGGTATCGAGAGTTCAAACAAATGCTGCGTTAGGCTCCAAAAAAGGAGCGTAGAGCATTTTTACCGCAAATGCAACTCTCGATACCAGAGTTGCTTACGGACGCGGCCGGCCTCAAAAACGTGCTCGTGCACGATTCTCCCATAGGAAACAATGGGGCTGTTTGAGCTGAAAAAAAACCAAACACCTGAAAAAAAGCAGCGTTCAGCTCCTAACGCAGCCCCATTGTTTCCTATGGGGAAACACTTCCTACGTCTGCACCTAACACTCTAACATGTACCCCGAGTCTAAACACCCCTAACCTTACACTTATTAACCCCTAATCTGCCGCTCCCGCTATCGCTGACCCCTGCATATTTTTTTTAACCCCTAATCTGCCGCTCCGTAAACCGCCGCAACCTACGTTATCCCTATGTACCCCTAATCTGCTGCCCTAACATCGCCGACCCCTATATTATATTTATTAACCCCTAATCTGCCGCTCCCAACATCGCCGCCACCTACCTACACTTATTAACTCCTAATCTGCCGAGCGGACCTGAGCGCTACTATAATAAAGTTATTAACCCCTAATCCACCTCACTAACCCTATCATAAATAGTATTAACCCCTAATCTGCCCTCCCTAACATCGCCGACACCTAACTTCAATTATTAACCCCTAATCTTCCGATCGGAGCTCACCGCTATTCTAAT
Source organism: Bombina bombina (assembly GCF_027579735.1). Taxonomy (NCBI): domain Eukaryota; kingdom Metazoa; phylum Chordata; class Amphibia; order Anura; family Bombinatoridae; genus Bombina; species Bombina bombina. The sequence goes on from NC_069503.1 coordinate 43,264,692, forward strand.
AAATGTATTAACCCCTAACGCTAAGTCTAACCCTAACCCTAACACCCCCATAAGTTAAATATAATTTACATCTAACTAAATAAATTAACTCTTATTAAATAAATTATTCCTATTTAAAGCTAAATACTTACCTGTAAAATAAATCCTAATATAGCTACAATATAAATTATAATTACATTGTAGCTATTTTAGGATTAATATTTATTTTACAGGCAACTTTGTAATTATTTTAACCAGGTACAATAGCTATTAAATAGTTAAGAAATATTTAATAGTTACCTAGTTAAAATAATAACAAATTTACCTGTAAAATAAATCCTAACCTAAGATATAATTAAACCTAACACTACACTATCAATAAAAAAATTAAATAAACTACCTACAATTACCTACAATTAACCTAACACTACACTATCAATAAATTAATTAAACACAATTGCTACAAATAAATACAATTAAATAAACTATCTAAAGTACCAAAAATAAAAAAGAACTAAGTTACAAAAAATAAAAAAATATTTACAAACATAAGAAAAATATTACAACAATTTTAAACTAATTACACCTACTCTAAGCCCCCTAATAAAATAACAAAGCCCCCCAAAATAAAAAATTCCCTACCCTATTCTAAATTAAAAAAGTTACAAGCTCTTTTACCTTACCAGCCCTGAACAGGGCCCTTTGCGGGGCATGCCCCAAGAAGTTCAGCTCTTTTGCCTGTAAAAGAATAAATACAATACCCCCCCCCCAACATTACAACCCACCACCCACATACCCCTAATCTAACCCAAACCCCCCTTAAATAAACCTAACACTAAGCCCCTGAAGATCTTCCTACCTTGTCTTCACCATCCAGGTATCACCGATCCGTCCTGGCTCCAACATCTTCATCCAACCCAAGCGGGGGTTGGCGATCCATAATCCGGTGCTGAAGAGGTCCAGAAGAGGCTCCAAAGTCTTCCTCCTATCCGGCAAGAAGAGGACATCCGGACCGGCAAACATCTTCTCCAAGCGGCATCTTCGATCTTCTTCCATCCGGAGCGAAGCGGCAGGATCCTGAAGACCTCCAGCGCGGAACATCCATCCGGACCGACGACTGAACGACGAATGACTGTTCCTTTAAGGGACGTCATCCAAGATGGCGTCCCTCGAATTCCGATTGGCTGATAGGATTCTATCAGCCAATCGGAATTAAGGTAGGAATTTTCTGATTGGCTGATGGAATCAGCCAATCAGAATCAAGTTCAATCCGATTGGCTGATCCAATCAGCCAATCAGATTGAGCTCGCATTCTATTGGCTGTTCCGAAAATTCCTACCTTAATTCCGATTGGCTGATAGAATCCTATCAGCCAATCGGAATTCGAGGGACGCCATCTTGGATGACGTCCCTTAAAGGAACAGTCATTCGTCGTTCAGTCGTCGGTCCGGATGGATGTTCCGCGCTGGAGGTCTTCAGGATCCTGCCGCTTCGCTCCGGATGGAAGAAGATCGAAGATGCCGCTTGGAGAAGATGTTTGCCGGTCCGGATGTCCTCTTCTTGCCGGATAGGAGGAAGACTTTGGAGCCTCTTCTGGACCTCTTCAGCACCGGATTATGGATCGCCAACCCCCGCTTGGGTTGGATGAAGATGTTGGAGCCAGGACGGATCGGTGATACCTGGATGGTGAAGACAAGGTAGGAAGATCTTCAGGGGCTTAGTGTTAGGTTTATTTAAGGGGGGTTTGGGTTAGATTAGGGGTATGTGGGTGGTGGGTTGTAATGTTGGGGGGGGGTATTGTATTTATTCTTTTACAGGCAAAAGAGCTGAACTTCTTGGGGCATGCCCCGCAAAGGGCCCTGTTCAGGGCTGGTAAGGTAAAAGAGCTTGTAACTTTTTTAATTTAGAATAGGGTAGGGATTTTTTTATTTTGGGGGGCTTTGTTATTTTATTAGGGGGCTTAGAGTAGGTGTAATTAGTTTAAAATTGTTGTAATATTTTTCTTATGTTTGTAAATATTTTTTTATTTTTTGTAACTTAGTTCTTTTTTATTTTTGGTACTTTAGATAGTTTATTTAATTGTATTTATTTGTAGCAATTGTGTTTAATTAATTTATTGATAGTGTAGTGTTAGGTTAATTGTAGGTAATTGTAGGTAGTTTATTTAATTTTTTTATTGATAGTGTAGTGTTAGGTTTAATTATATCTTAGGTTAGGATTTATTTTACAGGTAAATTTGTTATTATTTTAACTAGGTAACTATTAAATATTTCTTAACTATTTAATAGCTATTGTACCTGGTTAAAATAATTACAAAGTTGCCTGTAAAATAAATATTAATCCTAAAATAGCTACAATGTAATTATAATTTATATTGTAGCTATATTAGGATTTATTTTACAGGTAAGTATTTAGCTTTAAATAGGAATAATTTATTTAATAAGAGTTAATTTATTTAGTTAGATGTAAATTATATTTAACTTATGGGGGTGTTAGGGTTAGGGTTAGACTTAGCGTTAGGGGTTAATACATTTATTAGAATAGCGGTGAGCTCCGATCGGAAGATTAGGGGTTAATAATTGAAGTTAGGTGTCGGCGATGTTAGGGAGGGCAGATTAGGGGTTAATACTATTTATGATAGGGTTAGTGAGGCGGATTAGGGGTTAATAACTTTATTATAGTAGCGCTCAGGTCCGCTCGGCAGATTAGGAGTTAATAAGTGTAGGTAGGTGGCGGCGATGTTGGGAGCGGCAGATTAGGGGTTAATAAATATAATATAGGGGTCGGCGATGTTAGGGCAGCAGATTAGGGGTACATAGGGATAACGTAGGTTGCGGCGGTTTACGGAGCGGCAGATTAGGGGTTAATTATTTTAAGTAGCTGGCGGCGATGTTGTGGGGGGCAGGTTAGGGGTTAATAAATGTAATATAGGGGTCGGCGGGGTTAGGGGCAGCAGATTAGGGGTACATAAGTATAACGTAGGTGGCGGTCGGCAGATTAGGGGTTAAAAATTTTAATCGAGTGGCGGCGATGTGGGGGGAGCTCGGTTTAGGGGTACATAGGTAGTTTATGGGTGTTAGTGTACTTTAGGGTACAGTAGTTAAGAGCTTTATGAACCGGCGTTAGCCAGAAAGCTCTTAACTCCTGCTATTTTCAGGCGGCTAGAATTTTGTCGTTAGAGCTCTAACGCTCACTTCAGAAACGACTCTAAATACCGGCGTTAGAAAGATCCCATTGAAAAGATAGGATACGCAATTGACGTAAGGGGATCTGCGGTATGGAAAAGTCGCGGCTGAAAAGTGAGCGTTAGACCCTTTAATCACTGACTCCAAATACCAGCGGGCGGCCAAAACCAGCGTTAGGAGCCTCTAATGCTGGTTTTGACGGCTACCGCCGAACTCCAAATCTAGGCCATAGTGTTTATACAGGAAACATATCTTAAAGGTGAGGAAGCAACTAAATTGAAATCCAAATGGGTTGGTGAGGTGTTTGCCTCTGAATGTTCACATAGGAAAAGAGGTGTAGTGATATTACTGAATAAAAATCTTACATATAAGATCATAAACTCTGAAAAAGACCCAGCAGATAGATGGGTAATCTTGGAGATAGTACTACAAGGTATTAAATTCGTATTGTGCAATGTTAATGGACCCAATAAAATAGAGCCAGATTTTTTGGAATAAACTAACTGTACGGTTATCGAAATATATTGGACAAAATATAATAATGGCTGGAGATTTTAACCTGATCCCTATTCCGGCTATAGATAAAGTTTTTAAAAAAATGTAAGATACCCAACACAAAAGTCTAAGATCTACAAACAGATTAGTAACAATTTAAAAGTACATGATATATGGCGAATTCAACACCCAGATTCTAAAACGTATACATGTGAGATCAAATCATTCAGATCCCTATCTAGGATCAATTACTTTTTAATCTCAGATTCTATTTTGTCTTTAGAAACAAGAACAGAAATTAATGATAAACTTATTTCTGACCATGCCATTATTTCTATGGAAACCCAGAATAAATCATTTGATCCCGAACAATAATCTAATTTCTTCTTCCCCAAATTCTTAATAAATAATTGTCATGTTCTGTCTCAGGATATCATGTGAGAGCCTCATTGTCTGGAACAGTTGCTTTAAAGGAAGATTAGTAGAAGCCATACTGATTGAAAATGAAAACAAATTTATTTAAACAGAATACTTTGTTTAAGCAAATACTTGCAGGATATTTAAATATGCTACTCAGGTATGTTAAGACCACATACAGCAGGAGTGAAAATAAACAAACAAAGTAAGCAGAGATGCAGATTCAAAAAGGAAAGTCTTTCTCCTACTAATTGCTGAGTGCAGGATTTGCACAAGGCAGGATACAAACTTGCAAACTGGTAACAGGTTTAAAGGTAAAGTCTCTCTCCTTGTAATTGCTGAGTGCAGGAATTGCACAATGCAGGAAACAACTTGCAAACTGGTAACAGGTTTAAAGGTAAAGTCTCTCTCCTTGTAATTGCTGAGTGCAGGAATTTCACAATGCAGGAAACAACTTGCAAACTGGTAACAGGTTTAAAGGTAAAGTCTCTCCTTGTAATTGCTGAGTGCAGGAATTGCACAATGCAGGAAACAACTTGCAAACTAGTAACAGGTTTAAAGGTAAAGTCTCTCTCCTTGTAATTGCTGAAGGCAGGAAACAAACTTGCAAACTGGTAACAGGTTTAAAGGTAAAGGCTTTGCCCTGGTAATACCTTGTAAACAGGTGCAAAGGAAATCTTTCTCCTGGCAATGGCCAAGTGCAGGAATTGCATAAAGCAGGAAACAAACTTGTAGATTGGTAACAGGTTTAAAGGTAAAGGCTTTCTCCTGGTAATACCTTGTAAACAGGTGCAAAGGTGAAGTCTTTCTCCTGGCAATAGCTGAGTGCAGGAATTTGCATAAAGCAGGAAACAAACTTGAAGATTGGTAACAGGTTTAAAGGTAAAGGCTTTCTCCTGGTAATACCTTGTAAACAGGTGCAAAGGAAATCTTTCTCCAAAGAAGTACAGGAAACAGGTTCTGACTTGACAAAACAGATCCAATGTGAAGACACTAATGCAGACTAAAAGCCATCCTTAAATAGGGAGGTTTTGCACAGGGTTGGTTCTGATTAATTCCAGAATTGAGAACACCTGTGTGTTGCACAGGTGTAATAACAAGTAAGGCAAATAGTTATTTATCAGATCTTTTAAGATCCATGCTATTGTTGGAACTGGCTGTGGCTCAACATGTAAGCAAACAGAAATAGCAACCACAGAGCCACAGGTTCAAATCCCTATACAGCCCTTCTTAGCAGAATGCCTCCCAGACCTTTTCTTTTTCTTTTTAGTCTGGAGGCTTGGTTCATGACAATAATGTACAATTCTGAAATTTGATAGTCCAGAAATGGAGAGAATAGAAAAAGTATAATCAAGCATACCTTGAAAAAAATATAAATATTTTGGGAAACGGCTAAAGCATATCTCAGAGGAGAAATTAAAGCATATACGGTAAAACAAAAGAAGAAAGCCAGAGCTCGGGAACTACAATTGGTGAATCAGGTCAGAAATATGTATAGGAAATATATAGTTTCACCTAATAGAATAAGCTGGGATAAATACATGGATACAAGACAAGAGAGAGATCTTTATATGTTACAAAAAAATAATATGGAAGAGCTTAAAATAAATGCAAAGTATAAAGGACAGGTGTGCAAATCAGCCAAATACCTATCTAATTTAGACAAAGCTAGGAAGAAATCCAATATCATTGAGAGGACTATAGAAGGAAATAATAGCTATACAGATCTTGCTGCTATTAAGAAGTCCCTTTTTAACTACTTTAAGAAAATGTATACACCAAAAGAAGTAGATGTTACAGCCAAAGCACAATTTTGGGACAAGATAAACATGCCTAAAATTTCTGCGGACATTTTAGGAAAGTTAAATGACCTTATATCAATAGAATAAATTGGTGAATTTATTGATACAACTAAACTCAATAAAGCACCGGGCCCCGACCAAATTCCTGCGGAGTTCTTTAAACTATTAAAACCAGGGGCGCGATCAAATATACAGCGCAGGTTTCGGCACAAGCGTGGGAACCTGTGCCGTCTGTAATTTCACCTCGCACATCGGGGTATTACATAAACCCCGCCGGCAGTTCCTAAAGTGCCGTAAGTCTGATAAACTAGCGATGTCCAGAAATGAGCGTAAAGACAAGTTTCTGGAGTCGCTAGTGACTTACGGCACTTTAGAAAATGCCAGCACCTAAGAAAAGTAAATAAAATAACAAATCTCCCGTAAAAGTCTAACACGCCTCATAACAAATAAGCCCGACACGTAAAACCCCTATATCCGCAATTCCCCCCTCTCATTACTAATATTAAATGTATTAACCCCTAGACCGACAACCCCCACAACGCAATATGCCTATTTAAACTATTAATCCCTATGTCCGCCAACCCCAACATCGCAAACTACCTCTTAAAACAATTAACCCTTAATCTGCCATTAACCCACAACGCAATAAACCTGTTCAAGTATTAACCCCTAAACTGCCATAGCCCACATAGCCTATTAAATGTATTAACCCCTAATCTGCCACTGCCAACGTCGCCGCCACTATAATAAAGTTATTAACCCCTAAACCTAAGTCTAACCCTAACACCCCCCTAACAAATATTATTTAAATAAATCTAAATATAATTACTATTATTAACTAAATTATTCCTATTTAAAACTAAATACTAACCTATAAAATAAAGCCTGAGATAGCTACAATATAATTAATAATTACATTGTAGCTATTTTAGGATTTATTTTTATTTTACAGGCAACTTTGTATTTATTTTAACTAGGTACAACAGTTATTAAATAGTTATTAACTATTTAATAGCTACATAGTTAAAATAAATACAAATATACCTGAAAAATAAAACCTAACCTAAGTTACAATCCGGCCCGGACTGGCCATAGGGCATATCGGGCAATTGCCCGGTAGGCCGCCGAATACCTTGGCCCCGCCCACAATTACAGCACATACTGAGTGCTGCTTTCAAAGTGGCAAGGGCCGTTTCCAGAGACTGCACAGACTGGGCTGTTTTAGTATGTGCTGCCAAGGGCCATTTCCAGAGACTGCACAGACTGGGCTGTTTTAGTATGTGCTGCCAAGGGCCATTTCCAGAGACTGCACAGACTGGGCTGTTTTAGTATGTGCTGCCAAGGGCCATTTCCAGAGACTGCACAGACTGGGCTGTTTTAGTATGTGCTGCCAAGGGCCATTTCCAGAGACTGCACAGACCGGGCTGTTTTAGTATGTGCTGCCAAGGGCCGTTTCCAGAGACTGCACAGACCGGGCTGTTTTAGTATGTGCTGCCAAGGGCCGTTTCCAGAGACTGCACAGACCGGGCTGTTTTAGTATGTGCTGCCAAGGGCCGTTTCCAGAGACTGCACAGACCGGGCTGTTTTAGTATGTGCTGCCAAGGGCCGTTTCCAGAGACTGCACAGACCGGGCTGTTTTAGTATGTGCTGCCAAGGGCCGTTTCCAGAGACTGCACAGACTGGGCTGTTTTAGTATGTGCTGCTGCTATGCATCTTATCACAATAATCACTACATTTGGACTGAAGGAGGCGGTGAAAAGAAGAGAGCATAGATCAGGGGTCAAAGCGGCAGGTCAGGATATCTCACTAAATCTCCATGGTAACCCTCTGGCATGAAAAACTGCAAGGAGACAAGCTCAACTGCAAGGAGACAAGCTCGGGAGATGAATCAGTGGAGCGAGAGATGCAGCAACTAGCACTGTTTTTTTTTATATGGGCAGATGTATTTTACATGTATATCAGCTGAGCCTGAGAGATGTAGAGCATTTCATTGTACCTGTAACAAACTGCACGAGTTAAATCACAGGGATTCCACCCCAGCAGTGTCTCAGTTTTATCTGCACCTCGGCAACATCCAGAGCTCCGCCCCCAGCTACTCCCACTCTCCTGCCTCCTCATAAATATTCATATTGTAGCTGTAAAGCTGGGGGCGGAGCTCTGGATGCTGCCGAGGTGCAGATAAAACTGAGACACTGCTGGGGTGGAATCCCTGTGATTTAACTCGTGCAGTTTGTTACAGGTACAATGAAATGCTCTACATCTCTCAGGCTCAGCTGATATACATGTAAAATACATCTGCCCATATACAAAAAAACAGTGCAACTGTGTATATATCTGACTCCCTCTTTGTCATCACTACGGCACTCTGAATATTCTCACACACAGCTCTGTGAAACATCTCAGGATCATGTTTCACAGAGCTGCAAGTGGAATATTCCCCTTGTGTCTACTGAATGCTTACCGGGAGGAGAGAGTCAGGGGGGAGTGAGATCGTGCCCAGCCAGTGTAAATAGTTAGGAAGAAACGGCTGAGAGAGGTGAGGGGATTTGTGACAGCCTTATCTATTACACAGACAGCCCCAGCATGGGGGCTGGCTGTAAAGGACACTAGATAGGGAGTGTAGAAAAGCCTTGCGCTAAAGCTAGTGGAGATTACGTTCGTATTCTCATTCACTGAGAGGATTACAAACTTTATAATCATTTTTAGGAGAGTTAGCAGCAAAATTGCTAATACTTGTCAATTACAAACTTTATCTTCTTATCGTGCTTAATTTAAATAGCCTATAATTTTTTGAGTGTATAATGGCCCTTTAAGTAATGTGAGTTACAGGACAATACTGATGCTGTGATCACCTACTTCCACAAGCTACACTTTAACAATGAAAAAATTGTAAATACCTCCCTTACAAGACAAAAAAACCCATGCACCACAGAACAGGTAATTAGTGAGGAAGCATGCCTTTTGCTTCCAAGATTTCCAGCTTGCTTGATTTTTATTTTAGTTTATTTATTTAGCTTTCTTATGGTTCCATCTACAACATATGTACAGCCAGTCTATAATTTGCTGTTTAAAACCCAATGTAAGTCTAGTGCTACTGATTAACCCCTTATTAATTATATATATATATATAACATTTTCAATATATAAGAATCTAATATACTGTAACTGTAAAAATGCATCTCCATATTATTCTCTGATAAATCTTCTATTTTTTGTAATATTCAAATAGAGAATACAAATTAAACAACTTTACAATTTACTTCTATTATTATTTTTTCCTCATTTCGTTGGTATTTTTTTGATAAAGAACCAACAATCCACTACTGGGAGCTAGCTGAATGCATTGGGTAAACTAATAACATGAGGCACATAGATATATACACACACAGTTACCACTCAACAGCTCCTGAGCCTACCTAGGTACCCTTTTCAACAAAGGATAACTAGAGGACAAAATAAATCAAATAGAAGTAAATTGTAAGTTGGATTTCATGTTACATTAAATTCATTATTCCTTCTAACTTTCGGCTAGATTTAGAGTTCGGCGGTAGCCGTCAAAACCAGCGTTAGAGGCTCCTAACGCTGGTTTTAGGCTACCGCCGGTATTTGGAGTCAGTGATTAAAGGGTCTAACGCTCACTTTACAGCCGCGACTTTTCCATACCGCAGATCCCCCTACGCCATTTGCGTAGCCTATCTTTTCAATGGGATCTTCCTAACGCCGGTATTTAGAGTCGTTTCTGCAGTGAGCGTTAGAGCTCTAACGACAAGATTCCAGCCGCCTGAAAATAGCAGGAGTTAAGAGCTTTCTGGCTAACGCCGGTTTATAAAGCTCTTAACTACTGTACCCTAAAGTACACTAACACCCATAAACTACCTATGTACCCCTAAACCGAGGTCCCCCCACATCGCCGCCACTCGATTAAAAATTTTAACCCCTAATCTGCCGACCGCCACCTACGTTATACTTATGTACCCCTAATCTGCTGCCCCTAACACCGCCGACCCCTGTATTATATCTATTAACCCCTAACTTGCCCCCCACAACGTCGCCGCAAGCTACTTAAAATAATTAACCCCTAATCTTCCGACCGCAAATCGCCGCCACCTACGTTATCCCTATGTACCCCTAATCTGCTACCCCTAACATCGCCGACCCCTATGTTATATTTATTAACCCCTAATCTGCCCCCCACAACGTCGCCGACACCTACCTACACTTATTAACCCCTAATCTGCCGAGCGGACCTGAGCGCTACTATAATAAAGTTATTAACCCCTAATCCGCCTCACTAACCCTATCATAAATAGTATTAACCCCTAATCTGCCCTCCCTAACATCGCCGACACCTACCTTCAATTATTAACCCCTAATCTGCCGACCGGAGCTCACCGCTATTCTAATAAATGTATTAACCCCTAAAGCTAAGTCTAACCCTAACACTAACACCCCCCTAAGTTAAATATAATTTTTATCTAACGAAATAAATTAACTCTTATTAAATAAATTATTCCTATTTAAAGCTAAATACTTACCTGTAAAATAAATCCTAATATAGCTACAATATAATTTATAATTATATTATAGCTATTTTAGGATTAATATTTATTTTACAGGCAACTTTGTAATTATTTTAACCAGGTACAATAGCTATTAAATAGTTAATAACTATTTAATAGTTACCTAGTTAAAATAATAACAAATTTACCTGTAAAATAAATCCTAACCTAAGATATAATTAAACCTAACACTACCCTATCAATAAAATAATTAAATAAACTACCTACAATTACCTACAATTAACCTAACACTACACTATCAATAAATTAATTAAACACAATTGCTACAAATAAATAAAATTAAATAAACTATCTAAAGTAAAAAAAATAAAAAAGAACTAAGTTACAGAAAATAATAAAATATTTACAAAGATAAGAAAAATATTACAACAATTTTAAACTAATTACACCTACTCTAAGCCCCCTAATAAAATAACAAAGCCCCCCAAAATAAAAAATTCCCTACCCTATTCTAAAATACAAATATTACAAGCTCTTTTACCTTACCAGCCCTGAACAGGGCCCTTTGCGGGGCATGCCCCAAGAATTTCAGCTCTTTTGCCTGTAAAAAAAAACATACAATACCCCCCCCCAACATTACAACCCACCACCCACATACCCCTAATCTAACCCAAACCCCCCTTAAATAAACCTAACACTACCCCCCTGATGATCTTCCTACCTTGTCTTCACCATGCCAGGTTCACCGATCCGTCCTGGCTCCAAGATCTTCATCCAACCCAAGCGGGGGCTAGACATCCACTGAAGAAGTCCAGAAGAGGGTCCAAAGTCTTCCTCCTATCCGGCAAGAAGAGGACATCCGGACCGGCAAACATCTTCTCCAAGCGGCATCTTCTATCTTCTTCCATCCGATGACGACCGGCTCCATCTTGAAGACCTCCAGCGCGGATCCATCCTCTTCTTCCGACGACTAGACGACGAATGACGGTTCCTTTAAGGGACGTCATCCAAGATGGCGTCCCTCGAATTCCGATTGGCTGATAGGATTCTATCAGCCAATCGGAATTAAGGTAGGAATTTTCTGATTGGCTGATGGAATCAGCCAATCAGAATATAGTTCAATCCGATTGGCTGATCCAATCAGCCAATCAGATTGAGCTCGCATTCTATTGGCTGTTCCGATCAGCCAATAGAATGCGAGCTCAATCTGATTGGCTGATTGGATCAGCCAATCGGATTGAACTTGATTCTGATTGGCTGATTCCATCAGCCAATCAGAAAATTCCTACCTTAATTCCGATTGGCTGATAGAATCCTATCAGCCAATCGGAATTCGAGGGACGCCATCTTGGATGACGTCCCTTAAAGGAACCGTCATTCGTCGTCTAGTCGTCGGAAGAAGAGGATGGATCCGCGCTGGAGGTCTTCAAGATGGAGCCGGTCGTCATCGGATGGAAGAAGATAGAAGATGCCGCTTGGAGAAGATGTTTGCCGGTCCGGATGTCCTCTTCTTGCCGGATAGGAGGAAGACTTTGGACCCTCTTCTGGACTTCTTCAGTGGATGTCTAGCCCCCGCTTGGGTTGGATGAAGATCTTGGAGCCAGGACGGATCGGTGAACCTGGCATGGTGAAGACAAGGTAGGAAGATCATCAGGGGGGTAGTGTTAGGTTTATTTAAGGGGGGTTTGGGTTAGATTAGGGGTATGTGGGTGGTGGGTTGTAATGTTGGGGGGGGGGTATTGTATGTTTTTTTTTACAGGCAAAAGAGCTGAAATTCTTGGGGCATGCCCCGCAAAGGGCCCTGTTCAGGGCTGGTAAGGTAAAAGAGCTTGTAATATTTGTATTTTAGAATAGGGTAGTGAATTTTTTATTTTGGGGGGCTTTGTTATTTTATTAGGGGGCTTAGAGTAGGTGTAATTAGTTTAAAATTGTTGTAATATTTTTCTTATGTTTGTAAATATTTTATTATTTTCTGTAACTTAGTTCTTTTTTATTTTTTGTACTTTAGATAGTTTATTTAATTTTATTTATTTGTAGCAATTGTGTTTAATTAATTTATTGATAGTGTAGTGTTAGGTTAATTGTAGGTAATTGTAGGTAGTTTATTTAATTATTTTATTGATAGGGTAGTGTTAGGTTTAATTATATCTTAGGTTAGGATTTATTTTACAGGTAAATTTGTTATTATTTTAACTAGGTAACTATTAAATAGTTCTTAACTATTTAATAGCTATTGTACCTGGTTAAAATAATTACAAAGTTGCCTGTAAAATAAATATTAATCCTAAAATAGCTATAATATAATTATAATTTATATTGTAGCTATATTAGGATTTATTTTACAGGTAAGTATTTAGCTTTAAATAGGAATCATTTATTTAATAAGAGTTAATTTATTTCGTTAGATAAAAATTATATTTAACTTAGGGGGGTGTTAGTGTTAGGGTTAGACTTAGCTTTAGGGGTTAATACATTTATTAGAATAGCGGTGAGCTCCGGTCGGCAGATTAGGGGTTAATAATTGAAGGTAGGTGTCGGCGATGTTAGGGAGGGCAGATTAGGGGTTAATACTATTTATGATAGGGTTAGTGAGGCGGATTAGGGGTTAATAACTTTATTATAGTAGCGCTCAGGTCCGCTCGGCAGATTAGGGGTTAATAAGTGTAGGCAGGTGTCGGCGACGTTGTGGGGGGCAGATTAGGGGTTAATAAATATAACATAGGGGTCGGCGATGTTAGGGCAGCAGATTAGGGGTACATAGGGATAACGTAGGTGGCGGCGGTTTACGGAGCGGCAGATTAGGGGTTAAAAGTGTAATGCAGGGGTCAGCGATAGCGGGGGCGGCAGATTAGGAGTTAATAAGTGTAAGGTTAGGGGTGTTTAGACTCGGGGTACATGTTAGGGTGTTAGGTGCAGACGTAGGAAGTGTTTCCCCATAGGAAACAATGGGGCTGCGTTAGGAGCTGAACGCTGCTTTTTTGCAGGTGTTAGGTTTTTTTTCAGCTCAAACAGCCCCATTGTTTCCTATGGGAGAATCGTGCACGAGCACGTTTTTGAGGCTGGCCGCGTCCGTAAGCAACTCTGGTATCGAGAGTTGCATTTGCGGTAAAAATGCTCTACGCTCCTTTTTTGGAGCCTAACGCAGCATTTGTTTGAACTCTCGATACCAGAGTTAAATTTATGGTGCGGCCAGAAAAAAACCCGCGGAGCGTTAACAGCCCTTTTACCGCCGAACTCTAAATCTAGGCCTTTATTTGGTGTTTAATATCCAGTTAATTTGACAGCCCCAGTCTCAAAAAAAAAAAAGAGTATTCTTTTTTGCACGGCATGTTTTAAAAACTAGCACTTTATTTTGGTTTTGTTGTGTTTTTGTGTGTGTGTTTTTTTTTTAACTTTATTTTTTTAATAGCAACCTATTGACAAATTATAGTGATTATAGGGTGTTGAAAATGTTAAATGTTTTTGATATTTAAACAAGAATTATACTTGCCATGTTTGGTATATGGTTAAATTAGAAATAGTGAGGGGGGGGGGGGGGGGAGTGGGCCTCTTTGCTCTAAAATGCCCGGGCCTTTTTTTGGTCCCAGTCCGGCCCTGGTTACAATTACACCTAACACTACACTATCATTAAATTAAATTAACTACAATTACCTAAAATTAAATACAATTAAATAAAATAAAGTACAAAAAAAAAACAACTAAATTACAGAAAAAAAATACAAGAAGTTTAAACTAATTACAACTAATCTAAGCCCCCTAATAAAATAAAAAGCCCCCCAAAATATTAAAATTCCCTACCCTATACTAAATTACAAATAGCCCTTAAAAGGGCTTTTTGCGGTGCATTGCCCCAAAGTAATCAGCTCTTTTACCTGTAAAAAAAGAAATACAACCCCCCAACATTAAAACCCACCACCCACACACCCAACCTTACTCTAAAACCCACCCAATCCCCCCTTAAAAAAAAAAACTAACACTAACCTCTTGAAGATCACCCTACCTTGAGCCGTCTTCACCCAGCCGGGCAGAAGTCTTCATCCGATCCGGGCAGAAGAGGTCCTCCAGCCGGGCAGAAGTCTTCATCCAAGCGACATCTTCTATCTTCCATCCGACGAGGAGCAGCTCCATCTTGAAGACATCCGACGCTGAGCATCCTCTTCGTTCGACGTCCAACTGAAGAATGAAGGTTCCTTTAAATGACGTCATACAAGATGGCGTCCCTTCAATTCCAATTGGCTGAATTCTACCTAACTAAAATAAGTACAAAAGTACCTGTAAAATAAACCCTAACCTAAGTTACAATTACACCTAACACTACACTATCATTAAACTAATTACCTAAACTACCTACAATTAATTACAATTAAATTAAATAAACTAAATTACGAAAAAAAAAAGAATTACAAGAATTTTAAACTAATTACACCTAATCTAATCCCCCTAATAAAATAAAAAAGCCCCCCAAAATAATAAAATTCCCTACCCTATACTAAATTACAAATAGCCCTTAAAAGGGCCTTTTGCAGGGCATTGCCCCAAAGTAATCAGCTCTTTCACCTGTAAAAAAAAAAAATACCCCCCCAACATTAAAACCTACCACCCACACACGCAACCCTACTCTAAAACCCACCCAATCCCCCCTTAAAAAAACTAACACTACCCCCTTGAAGCTCACCCTACCTTGAACCGTCTTCACCCAGCCGGGCACAAGTGGTCCTCCAGAGGGTCCGAAGTCTTCATCCTATCCAGCCAGAAGAGGACATCCAGACCGGCAGAAGGCTTCATCCAGACGGCATCTTCTATCTTCATCCTTCCGGAGCGGAGCGGGTCCATCTTCAAGACATCCGACGCGGAGCATCCTCTTCATCTGACGGCCGACGACTGAATGACTGGTCCTTTAAAGGACGTCATCCCAGATGGCATCCCTTGAATTCCAATTGGCTGATAGGATTCTATCAGCCAATTGGAATTAAGGTAGGAAAAATCCTATTGGCTGATGCAATCAGCCAATAGGATTGAAGTTCAATCCGATTGGCTGATCCAATCAGCCAATAGGATTGAACTCGCATTCTATTGGCTGTTCCAATCAGCCAATAGAATGCGAGGTCAATCCTATTGGCTGATTGGATCAGCCAATCGAATTGAACTTCAATCCGATTGGCTGATTGCATCAGCCAATAGGATTTTCCCTACCTTAATTCCGATTGGCTGATAGAATCCTATCAGTCAATCGGAATTCAAGGGACACCATCTTGGATGACGTCACTTAAAGGAACCTTCATTCAGTCGTCGCCCGTCGGAAGAAGAGGATGCTCCGCATCGGATGTCTTCAAGATGGACCCGCTCCGCTCCGGAAGGATGAAGATAGAAGATGCCGCCTGGATGAAGGCTTCTGCCGTCTGGAGGACCTCTTCTGCCCCGATCAGATGAAGACTTCTGCCGTCTGGAGGACCACTTGTTCCCAGCTGGGTGAAGACGGCTCAAGGTAGGGTAATCTTCAGGGGGTTAGTGTTAGGTTTTTTTAAGGGGGGATTGGGTGGGTTTTAGAGTAGGGTTGGGTGTGTGGGTGGTGGGTTGTAAATGTTGTGGGGGGGGTATTGTATTTTTTTTTTACAGGTAAAAGAGCTGATTACTTTGGGGCAATGCCCCGCAAAAGGCCCTTTCAAGGGCTATTTGGAATTTAGTATAGGGTAAGGAATTTTATTATTTTGGAGGGCTTTTTTATTTTATTAGGGGGATTAGATTAGGTGTAATTAGTTTAAAAAAATTGTAATTATTTTTTATTTTCTGTAATTTAGTGTTTTTTTCCCCGTAATTTAGTTTATTTAATTTAATTGTAATTAATTGTAGTTAGTTTAGGTAATTAATTTAATTATAGAGTAGTGTTAGGTGTAATTATAACTTATGTTAGGGTTTATTTTACAGATATATTTGTATTTATTTTAGCTAGGTAGTTATTAAATAGTGAATAACTATTTAATAACTATTGTACCTAGTTAAAATAAATACAAAGTTGCATGTAAAATAAAAATAAATCCTAATGTAATTATTAGTTAATATTGTAGCTATATTAGGGTTTATTTTACAGGTAAGTATTTAGTTTTAAATAGGAATAATGTAGTTAATAGTAATTTTCTTTAGATTTATTTACATTATATTTAAGTTGGGGGGGGGTTAGGTTTAGGCTTAGACTTTAGGGGTTAGAAACTTTATTCTAGTGGCGGCGACTTTGAGGGCAGCAGATTAGGGGTTAATAATTGTAGGTAGGTGGCGGCGACATTGGGGGTGGCAGTATGGGGTTAATAAATATAATGTAGGTGTCGGCGATGTTGGGGGCAGCAGATTATGGGTTCATAAGTATAATGTAGGTGGCGGCGGTGTCTGGAGCGGCAGATTAGAGGTTAATAGTATAATGCAGGTGGTGAGGATGTCGGGGGCAACAGATTAGGGGTTATTAAGTGTAAGATTAGGGGTGTTTAGACTCGGGGTTCATGTTAGGGTGTTAGGTGTAGACATATTTTTAATTTTCCCATAGGAAACAATGGGGCTGCGTTAGGAGCTGAACGCTGCTTTTTTGCAGGTGTTAGTTTTTTTCAGCCGGCTCAGCCCCATTGTTTCCTATGGGGACATCGTGCACAAGCACGTTTAGCCAGCTCACCGCTGACTTAAGAAACGCTGGTATCGAGGTGAGATGTGGAGCTAAATTTTGCTCAACTCTCACTTTTCTGAGGCTAACGCAGCCATTCAGAAAACTCGTAATACCAGCATTGTTTTAAGTGAGCGGTGAAAAAAAAGGCTCGTTAACACCGCACGGCTTTACCGACAAAACTCGTAATCTAGGTGAAAGTATCAGACAAAGTAAAAAAATCCATTCATGTGCAGATCCAGACTCAGACCTGTGCCTGCATGATCTATTTATAATCCCAATTACAATCTGCATAAAAGTGAGTACCCTGGCTGTGTGCTCTCACACAAGCATCAATGTAAGGAAAGACTACGGCATGTGGTCTAAAGCACAACACAGGCAGTGACATGAGGTGAGGTCAGAGGCGAGTGAGGCACTGGCTATGATTTGCCCGAGAAGCCAATATATGAACCCAATAGTCACACACCTGGATAATGTATCTCTGGGATGTCATTAACACACACACCTGGGCTATTTATCCCTGGGATGCCATTAACACACACCTGGGCAGTTTATCCCTGGGATAGAAACATAGAAACATAGATATTGATGGCAGATAAGAGCCATAGGCCCAGCAAGTCTGCCCGACCTTACCTAACAGTATAAACTTATCTAGTTCGTAGGATAGCCTTATGCTTGTCCCATGCATTTTTAAAGTCCCCATAGTGTTTGTTGCTACTACCTCTTGAGGAAGTTTATTCCATAAATCAATCACTCTTTCTGTAAAGAAGTGCTTCCTCAAATTACTCCTGAATCTACTACCCTTTAGCTTGAGCTCATGACCCCTTGTTCTTGAATTTTCCATTTTATGTAAAATACCCACAGCCTCAGTTTTACTAAACCCTTTAATGTACTTGAAAGTTGCTATCATATCACCTCTTTCCCTTCTCTCCTCTAAGCTATACATATTTAGGTCATTGAGCCTATCCTGGTAAGTTTTATTTTTTAGACCATGTCCCATTTTGGTAGCCCTCCTTTGCACAGATTCAAGTTTGTTAATATCCTTCTGAAGATATGGCCTCCAGAACTGCACACAATACTCAAGATGAGGCCTAACTAATGATCTATAAAGTGGCATAAGAACCTTACTATTTCTGCTGCAAATACCTCTACCAATACATCCAAGCATTCTGCTAGCCTTACTCGCTGCATTACTACATTGTTTACTAAGTTTTAAATCATCTGAAATAATTCCCAAGTCCTGTTCCTCATCTGTAACAGTCAGTAAAGTGTCATTGAGTCTGTAATTAACATTTGGATTTTTCTTCCCTAAATGCATTATTTTACACTTTGCTGTGTTAAACTTTAGATCCCAGTCGTTTGTCCAATCCTCCAATTGTTGTATATCACTTCTCATTTTGTCTACCCCCCCTGGAACATCCACTCTGTTGCAAATTTTTGTATCATCTGCAAAGAGACATACTTTCCCCTGTAGCCCTTTGCTGATATCGCAGATAAATATGTTAAACAAAACAGGCCCCAGAACTGACCCCTGAGGAACACCACTAGTAACAGCCCCCTCTGCTGAATGAACTCCATTTACTAAGACACTTTGGCCTAGATTTGGAGTTTGGCGGTAGATGGGCTGTTAACGCTACGCGGGCTTTTTTCTGGCCGCACCATAAAATTAACTCTGGTATCGAGAGTCCCAAAAAATGCTGCGTTAGGCTCCAAAAAAGGAGCGTAGAGCATTTTTACCGCAAATGCAACTCTCGATACCAGAGTTGCTTACGGACGCGGCCAGCCTCAAAAACGTGCTTGTGCACGATTCTCCCATAGGAAACAATGGGGCTGTTTGAGCTGAAAAAAAACCTAACACCTGCAAAAAAGCAGCGTTCAGCTCCTAACGCAGCCCCATTGTTTCCTATGGGGAAACACTTCCTACGTCTGCACCTAACACTCTAACATGTACCCCGAGTCTAAACACCCCTACCTTTACACTTATTAACCCCTAATCTGCCGCCCCCGCTATCGCTGACCCCTGCATTATATTATTAACCCCAATCTTCCGCTCCGTAAACCGCCGCAACTTACATTATCCCTATGTACCCCTAATCTGCTGCCCCTAACACCGCCGACCCCTATATTATATTTATTAACCCCTAACCTGCCCCCCACAACGTCGCCGCCAGCTACTTACAATAATTAACCCCTGAACAGGGCCCTTTGCGGGGCATGCCCCAAGAAAATCAGCTCTTTTGCCTGTAAAAAAAAACATACAATACCCCCCCCCCAACATTACAACCCACCACCCACATACCCTAATCTAACCCAAACCCCCCTTAAATAAACCTAACACTAAGCCCCTGAAGATCTTCCTACCTTGTCTTCAACATCCAGGTATCACCGATCCGTCCTGGCATCCGGTGCTGAAGAGGTCCAGAAGAGGATCCAAAGTCTTCCTCCTATCCGGCAAGAAGAGGACATCCGGACCGGCAAACATCTTCTCCAAGCGGCATCTTCGATCTTCTTCCATCCGGTGCGGAGCGGGTCCATCTTGAAGCAGCCGACGCGGATCCATCCTCTTCTTCCGGCGTCTCCCGACGAATGACGGTTCCTTTAAGGGACGTCATCCAAGATGGCGTCCCTCGAATTCCGATTGGCTGATAAGATTCTATCAGCCAATCGGAATTAAGGTAGGAATATTCTGATTGGCTGATGGAATCAGCCAATCAGAATCAAGTTCAATCCTATTGGCTGATCCAATCAGCCAATCAGATTGAGCTCGCATTCTATTGGCTGTTCCGATCAGCCAATAGAATGCGAGCTCAATCTGATTGGCTGATTGGATCAGCCAATAGGATTGAACTTGATTCTGATTGGCTGATTCCATCAGCCAATCAGAATATTCCTACCTTAATTCCGATTGGCTGATAGAATCCTATCAGCCAATCGGAATTCGAGGGACGCCATCTTGGATGACGTCCCTTAAAGGAACCGTCATTCGTCGGGAGACGCCGGAAGAAGAGGATGGATCCGCGTCGGCTGCTTCAAGATGGACCCGCTCCGCACCGGATGGAAGAAGATCGAAGATGCCGCTTGGAGAAGATGTTTGCCGGTCCGGATGTCCTCTTCTTGCCGGAGAGGAGGAAGACTTTGGAGCCTCTTCTGGACCTCTTCAGCACCGGATGCCAGGACGGATCGGTGATACCTGGATGGTGAAGACAAGGTAGGAAGATCTTCAGGGGCTTAGTGTTAGGTTTATTTAAGGGGGGTTTGGGTTAGATTAGGGGTATGTGGGTGGTGGGTTGTAATGTTGGGGGGGGTATTGTATGTTTTTTTTACAGGCAAAAGAGCTGATTTTCTTGAGGCATGCCCCGCAAAGGGCCCTGTTCAGGGCTGGTAAGGTAAAAGAGCTTTTAACTCTATTAATTTAGAATAGGGTAGGGCATTTTTTATTTTGGGGGTCTTTGTTATTTTATTAGGGGGCTTAGAGTAGGTGTAATTAGTTTAAAATTGTTGTAATATTTTTCTTATGTTTGTAAATATTTTTTTATTTTTTGTAACTTAGTTCTTTTTTATTTTTTGTACTTTAGTTAGTTTATGTAATTGTAGTTATTTGTAGCAATTGTATTTAATTTATTTATTGATAGTGTAGTGTTAGGTTAATTGTAGGTAATTGTAGGTATTTTATTTAATTAATTTATTGATAGGGTAGTGTTAGGTTTAATTATAACTTAGGTTAGGATTTATTTTACAGGTAATTTTGTTATTATTTTAACTAGGTAACTATTAAATAGTTCTTAACTATTTAATAGCTATTGTACCTGGTTAAAATAATTACCAAGTTGCCTGTAAAATAAATATTAATCCTAAAATAGCTACAATATAATTATAATTTATATTGTAGCTATATTAGGATGTATTTTACAGGTAAGTATTTAGCTTTAAATAGGAATAATTTATTTAATAAGAGTTAATTAATTTCGTTAGATTTAAATTATATTTAAGCTAGGGGGGTGTTAGTGTTAGGGTTAGACTTAGCTTTAGGGGTTAATCCATTTATTATAGTAGCGATGAGCTCCGGTCGTCAGATTAGGGGTTAATAATTGAAGTTAGGTGTCGGCGATGTTAGGGAGGGCAGATTAGGGGTTAATACTATTTATGATAGGGTTAGTGAGGCGGATTAGGGGTTAATAACTTTATTATAGTAGCGCTCAGGTCCGCTCGGCAGATTAGGGGTTAAGTGTAGGCAGGTGTCGGCGACGTTGAGGGGGGCAGATTAGGGGTTAATAAATATAATATAGGGGTCGGCGGTGTTAGGGGCAGCAGATTAGGGGTACATAAGGATAACGTAGGTGGCGGCGCTTTGCGGTCGGCAGATTAGGGGTTAATTATTGTAAGTAGCTGGCGGCGACGTTGTGGGGGGCAGGTTAGGGGTTAATAAATATAATACAGGGGTCGGCGGGGTTAGGGGCAGCAGATTAGGGGTACATAAGTATAACGTAGGTGGCGGTCGGCAGATTAGGGGTTAAAAAAATGTAATCGAGTGGCGGCGATGTGGGGGGACCTCGGTTTAGGGGTATATAGGTAGTTTATAGGTGTTAGTGTACTTTAGGGTACAGTAGTTAAGAGCTTTATGAACCGGCGTTAGCCCAGAAAGCTCTTAAATCCTGCTTTTTTCCTGCGGCTGGAGTTTTGTCGTTAGAGCTCTAACGCTCACTTCAGAAACGACTCTAAATACCGGAGTTAGAAAGATCCCATTGAAAAGATAGGATACGCAATTGACGTAAGGGGATCTGCGGTATGGAAAAGTCGCGGCTGAAAAGTGAGCGTTAGACCCTTTAATCACTGACTCCAAATACCGGCGGTAGCCTAAAACCAGCGTTAGGAGCCTCTAACGCTGGTTTTCACGGCTAACGCCAAACTCCAAATCTAGGCCTTTGTTTTCTGTCCTTAAGCCAGCATTCCACCCAGTTCACAATTTTTGAATCTAGACCAAGGAGATACAGTTTGTGAATTAGTTTATTGTGTGGGTACGGTGTCAAATGCTTTGCTGAAATCTAGATATGCTACATCAACTGCTCCTCCCTTGTCTAATACTTTTGTTACATAATCAAAGAAGTCAATTAGATTAGTCTGACATGATCTCCCTGAAGTAAAACCATGCTGATTTTGGTCCTCTAAATTGTTTGTCTTTATGTAAGTCATAATTCTTTCTTTTAAGAGGCTTTCCATTAATTTCCCTACTACTGAAGTTAAACTAACTGGCCTGTAGTTGCCATATTCTTCTCTACTGCCCTTTTTATGAAGAGGTATTACATTTGCTATTCTCCAATCATCTGGGACAGCTCCTGTTAATAGTGACTGATTAAACAGATCAGTTAATGGGACAGTTAGCACTGATCGAAGTTCTTTTAAAACCCTTGGATGAATATTATCAGGACCCACTGCCTTTGTAACATTTATTTTTGATAATGCTAACAAAACCTCATCCTCTGTAAAAAGATTACTGTTAAGCTTGTTTCTATTTTTCGTAGCATCCCTTAATGTAGACATTGTATCTTCACAATCTTTAGTGAAAACAGAACAGAAGTAATCATTGAGACAGTCTGCAATCTGCTTATCTCCTTCTATTATTCTACCATCAACTGATTTCAATTTTACTATTCCTACCTTATTTTTTCTTCTTTCACTGATGTATCTAAAGAATGTTTTGTCCCCATGTTTTACTGACTGTGCTATCTTCTCTTCTGCATGAGCTTTAACCTTCCTAATTAACTGCTTAGTCTTTTTTTGTTGCAGTCTCCATATTTTCATATCATCATCTGCTTGTGTGTGTCTGTAATTTTTATAAGCTATCTTTTTTGTCTTTACAGCATGTGCTACTTCTTTGGAAAACCAAATTGGTTTCCGCTTTCTTTTACTTTTACAGACATGTCTAATACAGTGTGCGGTTGCATCTAAAATGGCACCTTTCACAAATTCCCACTGTTCTTGAACCCCTGTAATAAGAGTTTTTCCCTTTAAATAGTTTTTTAGGTATTCTCCCATTAATGAAAAATCTGCCGTCCTAAAGTCTAAAACTTTTGTTTTAGTCTGGGTGGACAGTTCCTGCACATGAATACTAAACCAAACAGATTGATGATCACTGGATCCTAAGTTCTCACCTACAGACACATCTGAAACTGTATCACTGTTTGTAAGTATTAGATCTAATATAGCTTCCTTACGAGTTGGTTCCTTGACTAATTGTTCAAGTGATTCCCCTAGCAGAGATTCAAGAATATACCTGCTTCTAGCCGATCTAGCAGAAGGAATCTTCCAGTCTATATCTGGCAAATTAAAGTCCCCCAGTACTATAACCTTACCCTTCATGGTCATTTTGGTTATTTCATCTAATAACAGATTGTCCAGTTTTTCATCCTGCAATGGAGGCCTATATACAACCCCTATTCTAAAAACATTTTTATCTATTTATTTATTTATTTATTTATTTATGCCATTAACACACATAGCCCTCTTCAGTTAACCCCTGAGATACCCGTGACACATACACCTGAAGTTAATGCCTTGGTTTAGAACTCAGCAGACACCATGACTTCTTCAGTTTCTATCTCTTACTTTATCACCTGCAGCAACACTGCCTTTAGGCTTGTGTGCATGGGCATTGGCCGAAGAGGAAAGTTTAGAAGTGCTGGGAACAGAAGGCAGCTAGAGTAGTGGTAAGAGAAAGTCATAGATCTCTCAGGCTGCCAGGTAGCTATGAGGTGCAAAGCATCAAACTGATTATAGTTGTTTGTAAATCTGACAGGTATAGTGGATCAGGCGCGGCAGAGGAGAAATGGGCCAGAGAATGCAAACTGATTACATATTAGGCTAGCAAAAATGTATAAATAAATATAATTATATAAATAAGCAAAGGTGCACTGTCAATATTTGCTTCTTTTACTGTCAAAAGTTTGGCGGCACTCCTCTCGCTTTCTTGCTGCAAGAAACACTGAGCTACACACATCTGACAAGTGCCTGAGCATGTTAGAGAGACAGAGGGAGGTAGAGAGACAGAGGGAGAGGAAGGGAGGGAGAGAGAGACAGATGGATGGAGAGAGAGACAGATGGATGGAGAGAGAGACAGAGGGATGGAGAGAGAGACAGAGGGATGGAGAGAGAGACAGAGGGATGGAGAGAGAGGGAGAGAGAGAGACAGAGGGATGGATAGAGAGAGAGACAGAGGGATGGATAGAGAGAGAGACAGAGAGAGAGACAGAGAGATGGAGAGACAGAGGGATGGATAGAGATAGAGACAGAGGGATGGATAGAGAGAGAGACAGAGGGATGGATAGAGATAGAGACAGAGGGATGGATAGAGAGACAGAGAGATGGATAGAGAGAGAGAGACAGAGATGGATAGAGAGAGAGACAGAGAGATGGATCGAGAGAGAGACAGAGAGAGAGACAAAGAGATGGAGAGAGATACAGAGGGATGGAGATAGAGACAGAGGGATGGAGAGAGAGACAGAGGGAGAGAGAGAGAGAGACAGAGGAATGGATAGAGAGAGAGACAGAGGGATGGATAGAGAGAGAGACAGAGGGATGGATAGAGAGAGAGACAGAGAGATGGATAGAGAGAGAGACAGAGAGATGGATAGAGAGAGAGACAGAGAGATGGAGAGAGAGAGATGGAGAGAGAGTCAGAGAGATGGAGAGAGAGACAGAAGGATGAAGAGAGAGACAGAGGGTGGGAGGGAGAGAGAGGGAGAGGAAGGAAGGGAGAGAGAGACAGAAGGAGTGAGAGACAGAGGAAGCGAGAGAGATAGAGGGAGGGAGAGTGAGAGAGAGGGATAGAGCGGGAGGGAGAGACAGACAGAGGGAGAGAGAGACAGAGGGAGAGAGAGGGAGAGAGGGGAAGGGAAAGAGAGAGAGAGGAAGGGAAGGAGAGAGAGGGGAGGAAGGGAGGGAGACAGAGGGGGAGACAGAGAGACAGAGGAGGGAGAGGGACAGAGGGAGGGAGGGAGATAGACAGAGGGAGGGAGATAGACAGAGGGAGGGAGAGAGAGAGGAAGAGAGAGACACAGAGGGAGGGAGAAGAGACAAAGGGAGGGAGAGACATAGAGAGGGAGGGAGAGACATAGGGAGAGACAGAGGGATGGAAAGGGAGGGAGAGACTGATGGATGGAAAGGGAGGGAGAGACAGAGGGAGGGAGAGAGAGACATAAGGAGGGAGAGGGATGGAGGGAGGAGAGACAGAGGGAGGGAGAGAGAGAGACAGAGGGAGAGAGGGAGGGAGAGACATAGAGAGGGAGGGAGAGACATAGGGAATGAGAGACAGAGGGATGGAGAGGGAGGGAGAGACAGAGGGATGGAGAGGGAGGGAGAGACAGAGAGAGGGAGAAAGAGGCCGAGGGATGGGGAGGGAGGGAGAGAGAGAGAGAGACAGAAGGAGATAGAGACAGAGGGATGGATAGAGAAAGAGACAGAGGGATGGATAGAGAGAGAGACAGAGAGATGGATAGAGAGAGAGAGACAGAGATGGATAGAGAGAGAGACAGAGAGATGGATCGAGAGAGAGACAGAGAGAGAGACAAAGAGATGGAGAGAGATACAGAGAGATGGAGATAGAGACAGAGGGATGGAGAGAGAGACAGAGGGAGAGAGAGAGAGAGACAGAGGAATGGATAGAGAGACAGAGGGATGGATAGAGAGAGAGACAGAGAGATGGATAGAGAGAGAGACAGAGAGATGGAGAGAGAGAGATGGAGAGAGAGTCAGAGAGATGGAGAGAGAGACAGAAGGATGAAGAGAGAGACAGAGGGTGGGAGGGAGAGAGAGGGACAGAAGGAGTGAGAGACAGAGGAAGCGAGAGAGATAGAGGGAGGGAGAGTGAGAGAGAGGGATAGAGCGGGAGGGAGAGAGAGACAGAGGGAGAGAGAGACAGAGGGAGAGAGAGGGAGAGAGGGGAAGGGAAAGAGAGAGAGAGGAAGGGAAGGAGAGAGAGGGGAGGAAGGGAGGGAGACAGAGGGGGAGACAGAGAGACAGAGGAGGGAGAGGGACAGAGGGAGGGAGGGAGATAGACAGAGGGAGGGAGATAGACAGAGGGAGGGAGAGAGACAGAGGAAGAGAGAGACACATAGGGAGGGAGAAGAGACAAAGGGAGGGAGAGACATAGAGAGGGAGGGAGAGACATAGGGAGAGACAGAGGGATGGAAAGGGAGGGAGAGACAGATGGATGGAAAGGGAGGGAGAGACAGAGGGAGGGAGAGAGAGACATAAGGAGGGAGAGGGATGGAGGGAGGAGAGACAGAGGGAGGGAGAGAGAGACAGAGGGAGAGAGGGAGGGAGAGACAGAGGGAGAGAGGGAGGGAGAGACATAGGGAAGGAGAGACAGAGGGATGGAGAGGGAGGGAGAGACAGAGGGATGGAGAGGGAGGGAGAGACAGAGAGAGGGAGAAAGAGACTGAGGGATGGGGAGGGAGGGAGAGAGAGAGAGAGAGAGACAGAAGGAGGGAGAGACAGAGAGATGGAGAGGGAGGGAGAGAGAGACAGAGGGATGGGAAGGGAGGGAGAGAGACACAGGGAGTGAGGGAGGGAGAGGAAGGGATTTAGAGAGAGAGACAAAGGAGGGGGATGGAGAGAGACAGAGGAGGGGGAGGGAGAGAGACAGAGGGAGAGAGGGATGGAGAGATGGGGGGAGGGTGTCATGTTGTGACTACATATCCCTTATTATCTATTCACAAGTACCATATGTGTGTCTTTTTACCAAATTACCAATCTCCTTTCCTGCTATAAAAGCCTCCTCCCATCTCCATACTTTGCTTGATATTGTTACACAATCACCTAATGTGTATCAGCCTGCTGTAACTTTGTTCTCATCGCTTCTACGCATTCAGACTCTGCTTGCTGCAGACATCCACTTGCCTACGGCTGTCTCCGCTTCTGCTACGCCCATCTATCAACGAACAGCTGCTGTCCTCCTGCGGTTTCCTCTAGCGGTGACGTCACACGCCAACTTCGGCTAGCACTGCTGCTCCGATCTGCCAGTCAGTTTGTGCCTGTCTGTCCGCTCAAGCTTTCCTTGCCTAAGATTCATTTCAGGTACCATTACCTTTATTACCCAGTATATTATGCTCATATCTGACTCTATATTTGTATTAGATTTCGTTACACCTTCACTGAATTCAGTTAGCGAGGTTCACAGTCTAACCCCTGTGTTACCTTTATTTTCTCCTATGATTGGTATATAGCCAAGGTTTTCTTGCTGTGTGTATGAGATACTCAGAGGTGGCAGCTATAGAAACCCCTTGCTCTTGTATTACCATCTAGTAATTGCTGTGATTATACCTGGGTTTAGACATTGCTTCTGAAAGTAATTATTGTTTCAATCCGGTTTAATCAGTGCTACAAAAAACATAATCACATCTCAGCAGTTGTGGTTCAATCTTTTTATTACTTATCTTTTCAGAGTAAATCTAATATCACAGAGGGAGAGACAAAGGGAGGGAGAGACAGAGGGGGGAGGGAGAGGCATTCAAAAATATTTTTTAGCAAAATGTTCAACAGCATTGCTAACCAGACCTTTTTGGAAAGTAAAGCATAAAATTATTAGGGGTAGTTTTCTCTTATGAGTGGTGGGGTAGGTAGCTCAATGAAATGTACATATTGCTAGAGGGGTTAATTAGTGTTTATTTCTGGAGGGAGAGAGACACAGGGAGCGAGGGAGACAGAGTAAGGGAGGTAGAGAGAGAGACAGAGGTGGGGGAGGAAGGGAGAGAGACAGAGGAGGGGGAGGGAGAGAGACAGACGGAGGGAGACAGGGGGTGGAGGGAGAGACAGGGGGTGGAGGGAGAGACGGGGGTGGAGGGAGAGGCAAGGGGGGAGGGAGAGACATAGGAGGGGAGGGAGAGACAGAGGAGGGGAGGGAGGAGGGAGAGGCATTCAAAAATATTTTTTTAGCAAAATGTTCAACAGCATTGCTAACAAGACCTTTTTGGAAAGTAAAGCATAAAATTATGAGTGTAGTTTTCTCTTTTGAGTGGTGGGGTAGGTAGCTCAACTAAATGTACATATTGCTAGAGGGGTTAGTTAGTGTTTATTTCTGGCTGTTTGCAGAGTACTTGAAAATTGCCTCCTTCCTAAGTTCAATTTCATTGTGCTCCCTGCATGTACCAACAGAGCGCTCATGCCTCCAGACCTCAACTGCACAATTGAGCGGCAACTGGCCACTCCCTCTCCTGCCACCCCTGCACCCGCGACCACCCCCCCGCAATTTTTTTTAATCAAATTAAAAAATATATATATATTATTTAGTGCTTGTCAGTCGGCCCCTGATGATCTGTGTCAGTCATGATAAGTTATGTAATGTACACCGACTGGGTGTACATTAAATAATTTATCATGACTGACAGATCACATGAGGACCGGTCTGGTTAATAATTATTTCATTCAGCAGTGAGCAGTCAGTGGCACACTACACCAGTACACCGGCAGTCCGGCACCAGTAACGGTTAACTTTTTTACCCCCTACCCAACAGCCTCAGCCTGTCAGTGCCACTGCTCACTGCTGAATTAAATAATTATTAACCGGACCGGTCCTCATGTGATGATCTGTGTCAGTCATGATAAGCTATGTAATGCACACCGACCGGGTATACATTACATTACTTATCCTGATTGACAGAGATCACATGAGGACTGGTCCGGTTAGTAATTATTTAATTAAGCAGTGAGCAGTCAGTCAGTGGCACATTACACCGGCAGTCCGGCACCAGTAACGGTTAACTTTTTTACCCTCTACCCGGCCTACCAGTTTGTTGTGCTTGTGCTGTCACTAACGTTCCATTCCTCAGGCAGGGGCCAGGGCAGCACCTGATGATGTAATTTGTCAGTCACTCTAGAAGTCTTCTGGAGTCCAGATCAACCTCTGTCTATCTCACTTTATTCAATTTGAAGAGCCTAGGCTACCGGATGACGGGCTGCTCAGGTAGAGTCCCAACAGGTCGGAGTGTAATGCACAACAGCAGTCTCTGTTACTCTGTTGTTCCCGCCAGACAGTCGTCCTTGATTTGCGCATGCGCAGCAGGCAGTCAAACAACTCCGGTCAGTACGTTCTCCTGGTGCTGTCTATCACCAGGAGAACATACATGGCCAGAGTTGATTGGCTGAGGCTACCAGTCCCAGCAAAATAAGAGGCCTCACTAGAGATGCCTCTATAATAGGTTTTTCAGCGACGCTGCATCTACAAATAACCACCGGGAGGCGCAGCAGAGCGACTAGTGATAAAAATGTATGCAACATATTGCGCAATAGAGAGAAAGCAGAACCTGCTGCCTCTATTGCGCAATATTAGAAAATTTTGAAAAAATAAAATAAATTTATTTTTTTTTAATAAAATTTTATTTTTAATTTCAAGTTGCCCCAAATGGGCGGTGCAGCAGTGCCTGACCGGCCTCCTATGAGGGCACGTCACCCACTGTCTTACTAGATTAAATATGCAGAAAGAGGTCTCTTTAGCATAAACACAAACACTCTACAAATTAGTAACTGGCTCAACACAAACGCCTGCTGTTAATTCTACCTGTCTGGCTCTCTGAGAAGCAGCACGGTCTCTTCCAGAAGGCAGCGCACAGAACGTTTGTAAAGACAGAACTCCCTTCTAGCTTTTTGCTGCAAACCCAGCTATATAGCTGTCTTAAATTTGTTTTAATTGACAGAAACCCCAATTAAAGACTGATATGTATTCACAGACTACACACATGCACCCACCCATACAGACACCCATACAGACACATATATGTACAGACGCACACACACATTCACAGACTACACACATGCACCCACACATACAGACACATACATGTACAGACATACACACAAACACATACACACACACACATTCACAGACTACACACATGCACCCATACAGACACATATATGTACAGACGCACACACACATTCACAGACTACACACATGCACCCACACATACGGACACATACATGTACAGACGTACACACAAACACATACACACACACATTCACAGACTACACACATGCACCCACACATACAGACACATATATGTACAGACGCACACACACAAACACATACACACACACACACATTCACAGACTACACACATGCACCCACCCATACAGACACATATATGTACAGACGCACACACACATTCACAGACTACACACATGCACCCACCCATACAGACACATACATGTACACGCGCACACACACAAACGCATACACACACACATTCACAGACTACACACATGCACCCACCCATACAGACACATATATGTACAGACGCGCACACACACATTCACAGACTACACACATGCACCCACACATACAGACACATACATGTACAGATGCACACACACAAACACATACACACACACATTCACAGACTACACACATGCACCCACCCATACAGACACATACATGTACAGACGCACACACAAACGCATACACACTTTCACAGACTACACACATCCACCCACCCATACAGACACATACATGTACAGACGCATATACACACACACATTCACAGACTACAGACAAGCACCCACCCATACAGACACATACATGTACAGACGCACACACACTCACACACACATTCACAGACTACACACATGCACCCACCCATACAGTTGCACACACACACATTCACAGACTACACACATGCACCCACACATACAGACACATACATGTACAGACGCACACACACAAACACATACACACACATTCACAGACTACACACATGCACCCCCACATACAGACACATACATGTACAGACGCACACACACACAAACACATACACAAACACACATTCTAAGACTACACACATGCACCCACCCATACAGACACATACATGTACAGACACACACACAAACGCATACAGACTTTCACAGACTACACACATCCACCCACCCATACAGACACATACATGTACAGACGCATACACACACACACATTCACAAACTACAGACAAGCACCCACCCATACAGACACATACATGTACAGACGCACACACAAACGCATACACACTTTCACAGACTACACACATGCACCCACCCATACAGATGCACACACACACATTCACAGACTACACACATGCACCCACACATACAGACACATAAGTAATTAAATGTTCTATCCTCCTGGCTTGCTGTAATAAGTTATGTTTCAGTCAGTTTTATGACTGGTAAGTTAACTCATAACTTAACTTTACCATGAATAACTTTGGTAATACATAACTTGAATAACGACACAAATAAAGGGTGTTGGTATAAAGACCCATAGGGTCTGCATTTATTATAGAACATAGGAACCGGCTGGAAGCAACTCAGCAAACCTTAAACCAGGTGGCGGCAATCTAGCTAGGAGAGTAAGTACCCCCCGCTAGGAAAATGGACCACGCCCGTGAATGCCTACACAAGCAGAGCCTAGCTACACGCACAGGCTTAGGGAGTTCTCAGCAACGTCAAATGGGGGGAGGTGCCCCAGACACGCGCCTGCGGAAACTACCCTCTCCCTGGGCCAGCCATCACTCTACCTCTGATGGCAAACCAGGGCATGGGACAACTGCCTAGCCAGGGTGCGATATTATAAAGCTCCAGACCAGTAGGACCAGGTGTGACTAGTCGCGTGTACATGCCACTACCTGGGGAGTCAAAAACGACCTTCCTTGGGCTTAAGGAAGCAAGCCGCTTAGCCCTCATCCTGCCTCAGACACCCTGCTGATAAAACACCCTAGTGATGTCCAGCCTAAGTGATTGCCACCTTACCAATGAAGAAGGGAGGGAGGGAAGCTGTGAAGATGAGCTGGAAAGAGGGTCTGGGGCCTGTTGCTTGGCTTCTTAAAGGTTAGCCCTATCCCCACCCACACAAATGCAACATTGTTGCCACTTCACAGCAGCTCACTTCTAAGGGTCTTAATTCTTATGTGTGTTACGGGCTATGCTGCCCTCCACTGTCTTAAGTAATTAAATGCCCTATCCTCCTGGCTTGATGTAATAATTTACCAGTCATAAAACTGACTGAAACATAACTTAACTCATAAGTTAACTTTACCATAAATAACATAAATGTCTATGAGTAAGGCTATCCAATAAGCCGAAACGCGGAAGACACTTTGCCTTTGAGCTGTCAGGCTCTTCTATGATGGATTTTAATGTTTTCCAATAAAGCACAAGATTGATTTCACGTAAGTGCCTTGCAGTCCTGCCTGGTTTTTTGCTGACTTTGCATAAATAACTTTCGCCTAGATTTAGAGTTTTGTGGGTAAAAACCTGCGGCTCTAACGCTCCTTTTTTTTCCAGCGCACCCTTAAGACAACGCTGGTATTATGAGTTTTCTGAATGGCTGCGTTAGCCTCAGAAAAGTGAGCGTTGAGCCAAATTTAGCGCCACTTCAACCCTCAATACCAGCGTTGCTTACGGTAGCGGTAAGCTGGAAAAACACCTGCAAAAAAGTAGCGTTCAGCTCCTAACGCAGCCCCATTGTTTCCTATGGGGAAACACTTTCTAAGTCTACACCTAACACCCTAACATGAACCCCGAGTCTAAACACCCCTAACCTGGCACTTATTAACCTCTAATCTGCCACCCCCGACATCCTCGACACCTGCATTATATTATTAACCCCTAATCTGCCGCTCCAGACACCGCCGCCATCTACATTATACCTATGAACCCCTAATCTGCTGCCCCCAACATTGCCGACACCTATATTATATTTATTAACCCCCTAATCTGCCCCCCAACGTCGCCACCACCTAACTACACTTATTAACCCCTAATCTGCCGACCGGACATCGCCGCCACTATAATAAATGTATTAACCCCTAAACCGCCGCAATCCCGCCTCGCAAACACTATAATACATTTTATTAACCCCTAATCTGCCTTCCCTAACATCGCCACCACCTACCCACAATTATTAACCCCTAATCTGCCGGCCCCAACGTCGCCGCTACTATAATAGTTATTAACTCCTAAACCTAAGTCTAACCCTAACCCTAACACCTCCCTAAGTTAAATATAATTTAAATAAAAAGAAATAATATTACTATAATTAAATAAATTAATCCTATTTAAAACTAAATACTTACCTATGAAATAAACCCTAATATAGCTACAATATAACTAATAGTTACATTGTAGCTATTTTAGGATTTATATTTATTTTACAGGCAACTTGTTATTTATTTTAACTAGGTACAATAGTTATTAAATAGTTAATAACTATTTAATAGCTACCTAGTTAAAATAAGTACAAAATTACCTGTAAAATAAATCCTAACCTAAGTTACAATTAAACCTAACACTACACTATCATTAAATTAATTAAATAAATTAACTACAATTACCTAAAATTAAATTCAATTAAATAAACTAAACTATAGTACAAAAAAAACAAACACTAAATTACAGAAAATAAAAAAAGAATTACAAGAAGTTTAAACTAATTAACCTAATCTAAGCCCCCTAATAAAATGGAGGACCTCTTCTTCCCCCGCTTGGATGAAGACTTCTACCGGATGGAGGACCCCTTCTGCGCCGCTTGGATGAAGAGTTCGGCCCAGTTGGGTGAAGACGGCTCAAGGTAGGGTGATCTTCAGGGGGTTAGTGTTAGGTTTTTTAAGGGGGGATTGGGTGGGTTTTAGAGTAGGGGTATGTGGGTGGTGGGTTGTAATGTTGGGGGGTTGTATTTTTTTTACAGGTAAAAGAGCTGATTACTTTGGGGCAATGCCCCGCATAAAGCCATTTTAAGGGCTGGTAAAATAGCTGATTACTTTGTAATTTAGAATAGGGTAGGGCATTTTTTTATTTTGGGGGGCTTTATTATTTTATTAGGGGGCTTAGATTAGGTGTAATTAGTTTAAACTTCTTGTAATTCTTTTTTTATTTTCTGTAATTTAGTGTTGGTTTGTTTTTGTACTATAGTTTAGTTTATTTAATTGAATTTAATTTTAGGTAATTGTAGTTAATTTATTTAATTAATTTAATTATAGAGTAGTGTTAGGTTTAATTGTAACTTAGGTTAGGATTTATTTTACAGGTAATTTTGTAAGTATTTTAGCTAGGTAGTTATTAAATCGTTATTAACGATTTAATAACTATTGTACCTAGTTAAAATAAATACAAAGTTGCCTGTAAAATAAATATAAATCCTAAAATAGCTACAATGTAACTATTAGTTATATTGTAGCTATATTAGGGTTTATTTTATAGGTAAGTATTTAGTTTTAAATAGGATTAATTTATTTAATGATAGTAATTTTATTTAGATTTATTAAAATTATATTTAAATTAAAGGGTGTTATTAACTTTTAGGGGTTAATAAATTTAATATAGTAGCGGCGATGTTAGGGACGGCCGATTAGGGGTTAATAAAATGTATTCTAGTGTTTGCGAGGCGGGAGTGCGGCGGTTTAGGGGTTAATACATTTATTATAGTGGCGGCGATGTCCGGTCGGCAGATTAGGGGTTAATAATTGTAGTTAGGTGGCGGCGAGGTTGGGGGCGGCAGATTAGGGGTTAATAAATATAATGTAGGTGTCGGCGATGTTAGGGACAGCAGATTAGGGATTCATAGGTATAATGTAGGTGGCGGCGGTGTCCGGTCGGCAGATTAGGGGTTAAATAATTTTATTTTAGTGTTTGCGATGTGGGGGGGGCCTCGGTTTAGGGGTACATAGGTAGTTTATGGGTGTAAGTGTAATTTTTAGCACTGTAGTTAAGAGCTTTATGTTCCGCGTTAGCCCATAAAGCTCTTAACTACTGACTTTTTTAGGCGGTAGGAGTCTTGGTGGTAGAGGCTGTACCGCTCACTTCTTCCAAGACTCGTAATACCAGTGTTAAGCAAATCCCATTAAAAAGATAGAATACGCAATTGACGTAAGGGGATTTGCGGTAGCCAAAAGTCGAGGAAGAAAAGTGAGCGGTACACCTTTACCTACCAAACTCAAAATACCAGTGGGCGGTAAAAAGCAGCATTAGGACCACTTAATGCTGCTTTTTACGGCTAAAGCAGAACTCTAAATCTAGGTGTTTGGTAATACATAACTTGAATAACGACACACACAAACAAAGGGTGTGGGTATAAAGACCCATAGGGTCTGCATTTATTATAGAACATAGGAACCAGCTGGAAGCAACTCAGCAAACCCTAAACCAGGTGGTGGCAATCTAGCTAGGAGAATAAGTACCCCCGCTAGGAAAATAGACCATGCCCATGAATGCCTACACAAACGGAGCTTAGCTGCACGCACAGGCTTAGGGAGTTCTCAGCAACATCAAATGGGGGGAGGTGCCCCAGGCGCGCACCTGCGGAGACTACCCTCCCCCTGGGCCAGCCGTCACTCAACCTCTGATGGCAAACCGGGGCGTGGGACAACCGCCACAAGAGATAGCCCACAGGCACAGCTCTTGCCGCCACCCTCATAGGTGTAATAATATAGCACGCCTCAAATTTCACAGGAACAGGTCAATGCCCGTCTCAGAGAGGTGCACCCCATTCCTCCTGTAGAGGCTACTCTCAGCCGTTGTGATGTTCTCATGTTCCACAGCAAACCCTCCTGATTGCGCTAGGAAAATCCTAACCTCCCTGTTCAGTTTCTTTCTGACCTGAAAGGCCGCCCTGTGGGACTGCATATGGCGCCACTCGATTCTGGGGATGATATTGGATCACCCTATCTTAACATTAGGGACCAACGTCTGGAAAGTGCGCAAATCAGACTGAATCACCCCACTGAGCTGTTTGCACGGCAGGAGACCCTCATCATTACCACCTGCATGAATGATCTTAATGTGGGGTTTCTCCCACCTGTGCAATACCCCGTGCAGCAACTCAGGCAGATCCTGCTAACTCAAACCCCTACGACCTAGCCAACTAACCGTGACCCTATGGGGGGGAATCCCAGCTGTCACCCGCCAGGTCTTGCGATCGCTCTCAGCTCCGCTTAGTGAATGTAGGAGTGACCCACGATCAGCACTCTCAGAGGACAATCCCTCGGTCCTGTAAAGAAACAACAGTTAACTGGGAACATCGCAACATGAGAAAACAAAACATTCACATCGTTAATGGCCTAACATACAACATGCATCTCTTAGACCTCCATCTCCCCAGCGCCCTAATGTGGTCTGCAGACCAAACCAAACCCGCAGCGGTGGTAGCTGCTCCAACCCTGAAGGAGTGAGGGGCGATGACCCTTGGGTCAAGGCCCGCTTTCTACGCTGTCCAGCTCAGGACTGTCTTGAATTGAAATCTGGTCAATGGGGAACCGTCCTCGTGAACCAGGAATTGTAATGGACCCTCCAGACGCACGTCCATATAGGTCCTAAGCAACCTGACTGGGCAACAAACTGAGCCCTCGTGGGAGGGTAAAGACATCCAAACTCCTTTACCTTCTTAGTCTGTCTTTGATCTGGAGATGAAAATTAAACCAGATGACTCATCATTCTTGATGTGGGAGGCCTGCAGACCCCGGGCTTGTTCCTCCAGGGGGGACCAATTCCCCCACCCTGAGTGCCTGTGAAAAGCCAGCCAGGGTAGAGAACAGGATAGCCTCATAGGCTGAGGAACACACCACAGGCAAGGTTTGAAACAGGATCACTAATCTCTCGATTGTAATGGGCTCCTTAACATCCCCTGTTCTGGGCACCATACTCCCCCCAACCCCTCAACAACTGCCTTACCCGGAAGATTCTTGGAGAATCCAAAAGGACATACAGTGTACAGAAGGAGGACATGGTAGACAGCTGAGAGCCAACCGCCCCTCTAGAAACCACATTACCTTTATGCTTGTTGATCAATTCCAAAAGACCCCATAGGTCGCCATCACAAGATGGCCAGCCCGTCCTATTGCAGAAGGCGATCCATTCAGACCAATGCTTCACATAAGTGGTCCAAGTAGAGGGAGCCAGTGAAGAACGGGTCATGGCAATCAAAGATCCCCATCCAGTGCTACCTACCATAAATAATCGGGACAAACAACTCTGTTAGTGTCCGCCTGAGGAACCAACGCATAGAATTGCTTCCCATTGACAACGAGAGAGAGAGCAGCAGCAATTCTATTCTGGACGCCAGGAACATGCCTAGCGCGGAACACAATGTTCAGGTGCAGACACCTCAGCATCAGCAGGCGTAGGTACCGCACTACCGGGAGGGATCCCGACGAGAGCTTGTTAATAGCAAAATTATGCTCATGTTATCTGTCCAGAACATGACCTCGTGATCCCTTTGCTGCAAACCCCAGACCTCTAAGGTCACGATAATGGGGAAGAGCTCTAACAGGCACAGATTCTTAACAAGCCCCTTGGAAACCCATGGCCGAGGCCACGGGCCGGCACTCCAGTGACCGGACAAGAGGACCACATTCCCGTGAAACCTTTCCGCATATGTAAACAACGGAATTTTTATTTTGGAAGGAACAGCCTTCCGCCATAGGCAGATCCCATTAATATGGCTCAGTAAATGCTCCCATACTGCAAGGTCATCAACCATTTTTGCTGTTACGCGAAACTTACGCGATTGGGACTGCTCCCCGCACAACTGCTGTTCGAGCAGCCGAAGAAAAATTCTACCCATAGGAATAATCCTACCGGCGAAATTCTGAAGACCCACCAGGGGATCCTTCACTGAACAAAAAGGACCCCGATTTCATGAACCGTACTGCCCCCAGCATACGGGCAATCTTATCTTGTGGCAAACGACACTGCATTAACAATGAGTCAATCTGGATACCCAAAAAGGTAAGGCACGTGCAAGGGCCCTGGGTCTTATTCTCCTCCAATTTGACACCCATTCTGGCCAGCAAAAATCTATCCACTTTCATCAGGAAAGCACACTAAGCGGATCCAGCATGCCCAACCAGCAGGAAATCGTCCAAGTAATGTGCCAGGCCATCAACCAGCAATCGCCACGATGGCCCAGTGTAAGAAGCTACTGAAGGTTTCAAAATAAGCACATGATATGGAACAACCCATAGGCAAGCATTTGTCCACGAAATACTTGCCCTCAAACCAACATCCTATGAGGCAAAAGGAGGAGGGGTGAATGCTAAGCAGCTGAAATG
Organism: Bombina bombina; assembly: GCF_027579735.1. NCBI lineage: Eukaryota > Metazoa > Chordata > Amphibia > Anura > Bombinatoridae > Bombina > Bombina bombina. The sequence goes on from NC_069503.1 coordinate 43,302,798, forward strand.
CTGAATCCACATACAGCTTTGCCAGAAGGGCCCCAGCCCCTGCCCTCCGTACCAGTGCTAACGCGTTGTCAAAGGACTGGTAGTGAACCGAACTGAGCTCATGGGAAATAGCATCGTTAACCAACCTCCCTTTAGGGAAGGAAAGGTGCTGGATGAACCAGAACTTACCCTGCTCCTTCTTAGGAACGACCCCAAGAGGAGAGATAACCAACCCCGAAATCGTAATCTCCTCAAATGGGCCGGCTATTCGGCCCAAATCAATCTCCTTGCCCAGCTTTTCCCTCACGACGCTAGGAAATTGGTATGCCTATATCAGATTCCTCCAAACAGGGGAACCCTCTACTGCGAAGCTGATGGGAATCATGAATCCCCAGCGGAGGCCACTGCCTAGCAAAGCAGCCACCCTCCTATCTGGATAAAAAGGCAATCACTTCTCAATTACGGCTACCCTCAGTGGGGTGACCGCCCTTTTCCGCAGTGAAAGGTTTGAAACTGGAACTAGTGAACTCCTGTGACCGGCCCGCGTCGCGGGATCTGGTACACTCCGAACCGGAGTGGCCACCCCCGCAATGCTTACACGTGTGGAAGAAAGTGCACACTGGTCCTTTGGCGCAGAGCTTATCCTGGAACTGCCAGCCAATACCTGTGGGATGCCATCGAGAGCACTGAAGTGCACGATTGCCAGGAGGCCCTGCAGGGACCTGCCCAGGCAGAGACGGCTTTTCAGGCCCCCAACTGTGCCCATAACCGTGAATCTACGTCGCCAAAAGATAGAGGAGGGGATTACCAACCGTCTTCCCCCAAAACATCATAATCCCGCCATACCCCTTCCCGAAAACCGCTCGTAAACGGTTTCAATGGCATCTTGATATTTGATGCTGTCCAGAACCCAATCGGGAAATTTTGTGATGTAGCACGATGCATACAAATGAAAACATTTACACCATTTGTCGTACGAATCAGGCCTCTTAAATTTTTTAGGGCCCGTACCATCCTCTGCCATTTCTTTTTGGCGATAGGCCTCGGCCGAGAGTTCAAACATATGCACATATTTACCCTCTTGAATGCGTCTAACAGTTTTGGACTTCAGATGCTCGTGAAGGCTAAATAAGGGCCACTTGTGCGTGTCCCCATACATGGCCGCTTTATGCCTAGCAGTCGCCTCAGGGACAGCAACCCCTGCCGGCGACAGAACATGGGGCTCCAGGCGGAACGAACCAGGGGGGAGGGGGAGACCAATGGCCTTACGCTCCTCGACTAACCACTTCATCATCCTATACATCCTCTTCTGCCCTTTAGCCTCCAACCCCAGAAACCTATCACTCTCAGACCCAGAATCATCCGAAGATTAACTAAAGCCCCTATGCCCAGAAGATAAAATGGTCTCACTAGTTCCAAGGGGGCTATGCACCGGAAGGGAATCAGAGGATTTTGACGGCTGTTCTCGACTCCACTCTTCCTCCTCAAAACTAACTGCACCAGACTGCATGGCCGCTAACTCGTTCTGAGAATCCATGGTTTTCTGGAATGGAAAATGAAAGAGAGGAGTACCATGGGGAGAGGACAAAGGCTGATCAACAATGTCATCAACTCCCCCCAAGACTAACACTCCTGCACCTTGCGCCACAAGTAGACTCCACACCCTCAGACACACTTCCCACGTGTACATTCAATACTGCTTCAGCAAACTGAGCCTGCCTGCCCGCATCCTGAACTACGTGGACGGGAACAGATGCCCTAGTGGTGACACCCAGGAGGACCCCGCTGAGGGCCACACCCAGGGGTGACCCCCGCAATGTGCTGCGTGTGAGGAGGCCGTACGGCTCCTACTAGGCTGCGAGTTACTAGCAGCCTTTCTCTTGTCCCCCGCCTGACTAGTCAATGACTGAGGTGCTAAATTAACCATATCTACTGACGTATCCCTGGTCAGGCCTGTGGCCTGCTCATAATTGCCAGAATTGCCCCCCATTTGAGACTTGCTATCATGCAAATTGTCCCCACGTGGCTCCGGGCCTAAGTCCCCTGAAGCGCCAAAAATATTGCCCCACGTGACATGGCCCTTGGCCTTGGCCCCCTGAAGCACTAGACAAATTGCCCCCCACGCGAGCGCTGTACCCCTGTGCCAAAATGCGCACCCCCCGCGGGCCTCCTCTCTCACCTGAGCTCCCCGGAGGCGAAGACGACGCTACCCGCTTTGCTGCTGTTGCTTGAATGGCCAATCCAGAAGTGACGTCACCGGACGTGACGTCACCTGAAATGGCCAAACCGGAAGTGACGTCATCCGAAGCAGACGTGGATGCCGGTTCCCGCGCAGCCAAAAAAGACTGGCGAGCCGGATGAGGAAACCCGAAGCCGACGCCAACCGAGGGGAAACTACCGCCCGCTAGGACCGACGCTATGGACTGGAAGAGCACGACCGCTGTGAACACTGCTTCACTGGATAAGGTAACCGACGGAGAATGTAAGGGGATGCTCCCACTAGGCCCAGCCACCAACACATTTGGGGGCAGCATTTGCGATGTGGGGGAAAAAACCCCAGACCCAACCCCACGAGACAGGAAAACGAAGCCTGGGGAGGGGGGCACCCCGAGCCACGTAAACCACGGGATACAAAGAGGAAGGAACCGGGGGGTGACTCACCGAGTCCTGGGGTGAAGGTGGCACAACATCTTCCTCAGAATCAAAGTCCACGATCATAAGTTCTTCCAACTCCTCCACTCTCACAGGATCTGCGGCTGAACGAACCATGCTGCAGCAAACTGGTATCAGACAGAATGACAGATCCTGCAAGCTGTGAAGATTAGCTGGAAAGAGGGTCTGGGGCCTGTCAGCCAATCGGAATTAAGGTAGAAAAATCTGATTGGCTGATTGAATCAGCCAATCAGATTCAAGTTCAATCCGATTGGCTGAACCAATCAGCCAATCAGATTGAGCTTGCATTCTATTGGCTGATCGGAACAGCCAATAGAACGCAAGCTCAATCTGATTGGCAGATTGGTTCAGCCAATCGGATTGAACTTGAATCTGATTGGCTGATTCAATCAGCCAATCAGATTTTTCTACCTTAATTCCGATTGGCTGATAGAATCCTATCAGCCAATCGGAATTCGACGGACGCCATCTTGGGTGACGTCATTTAAAGGTACCTCATTCGTCGTTCAGTCGTCGGCCAGGATGGATGCTCTGCGTCGGTGGAGCGAAGAAAGAAGATTGAAGATGCCGCTTGATGGAAGATGCTGCCGCATGGAAGAAGACTTTGCTGCCGCTTGAATAAAGACATCGCCGGGAGGAAGACTTCTTCTTTGCCGCTTGGATAGACATCGCCCGGATCGGATGAGGAGTTCGGCCCGGCGTGGTGAAGATAAGGTAGGGAGATCTTGAGGGGGGTAGTGTTAGGTTTATTTAAGGGGGGTTTGGGTTAGATTACGGGTATGTGGGTGGTGGGTTGTAATGTTGGGGGTGGTATTGTGTTTTTTTTTCAGGCAAAAGAGCAGTTTTCTTTGGGGCATGCCCCGCTAAAGGCCCTTTTAAGGGCTGGTAAGGTAAAAGAGCTTTAAACTTTTTTTAATTTAGAATATGGTAGAGAATTTTTTTTATTTTGGGGGGCTTTATTATTTTATTAGGGGGCTTAGAATAGGTGTAATTAGCTTAAAAATCTTGTAATCTTTTTTTTATTTTTTGTAATTTAGTGTTTGTTTGTTTTTGTAATTTAGTTTAGTTTATTTAATTGTATTTTTAGATAGATATTTGTAGTTTATTTAATTTATTGATAGTGTAGGTGTATTTGTAACTTAGGTTAGTATTTATTTTACAGGTAATTGGGTAATTATTTTAACTAGGTAGCTATTAAATAGTTAATAACTATTTAATAGCTATTATACCTAGTTAAAATAATTAACAATTTACCTGTAAAATAAATATAAACCCTAACATAGCTATAATGTAATTATTAATTATATTGTAGCTATCTTAGGGTTTATTTTATAGGTAAGTATTTAGATTTAAATAGGAATATTTTAATTAATAATATTAATATTAATTAGATTTATTTTAATAAGAATTTAGTTAGGGATGTTAGAGTTAGATAGGGTTATTATACTTAATATATAAATAATATAATAACGATATTAACCCTAATATAATTAGGGTTAATATAGCTGGCGGCGGTGTAGGGGCATTAGATTAGGGGTTAATACATTTATTATAGGTGGCCGCGGTGTAGGGGGATGTAGATTAGATGCAAAAGAGCTGTTTACTTTGTGACAAAGCCCCACCAAAAGCCCTTTTAAGGGCTGGCAAAAGAGCAGTTTACTTTGGGGTAATGCCACGCAAAAAGCCCATTTCAGGGCTATTTGTAGGGTTAGACTTAGGTTTAGTGATAGAGATAGTTTAGTATTTTAGGGGTTAAATAATTTAATATAGATGGCGGCGGGGTAGGGGGATTAAATTAGGGGTTAATAATTTTAAAATAGATGGCTGCGGGGTAGGGGCTCACTTTAGCGGGTAGGTAAGGTAGATGGCGGCGGGGTAGGGGCTCACTTTAGGGGGTTATAGATTTAATATAACTGGCGGCGGGGTCCGGGAGCGGCGGTTTAGGGGTTAATAAATTTATTAGGTAGCGGCGGGGTCCGGGAGCGGCGGTTTAGGGGTTAATACATATTTTATTGTTAGGATAGTGAGGGGGGATAGCGGATAGAGGGTTAGACGTGTCGGGCTATGTTAGGGAGGCGTGTTAGACGTGTCGGGCTATGTTAGGGAGGCGTGTTAGACAGTGCGGGTGATTTAGACTTTAGTCAGGTTTTGTAGGAGCCGGCAGTTTCTAACGTGGCGTAAGTCACTGGCGACGCCAGAAATTTGTACTTTCGCAGATTTCTGGACATCGCTGGTTTATCCGACTTACGGCACGTTAGCAACTGACGGCGTCATATATTGGATAGCTCGAGATGCGAGCTGAAACTGTGGGTGACACGGGTTCCCTCGCTTGCGCCGCAAACTACGCCGTAAATCGGATCGCGCCCCTGGGGTTTAAGCCCAGGACAAAAGTTATGGCACCTAGATGTAATTCTCTTCCATTGGCTCCTTTCTGGGTTTAGCAAAAGAGTGTGTATTAGTTATATTTTCTCTAGTCATATATAATGGGAACAGATTACTACATGATAAGGTCTGTCTGATAGTGATTCTTTCTAGCGAGTAGCGAATGCTGTTGCCCTTTCTCCACTCCAGTCTGCAGGTCTATATGTAAATTGTGTACATGTATGCAAGTCTGTGAATATCTATGCTTGAATGTGTGTACTCTGCCCCCAGCCGCACGTCACAACTTTCTCTATCTACACACGGAGAACAATAAGGTAACAGCTGCTGCACATTGTGATACAGTGCAACAGCAGTTATACACCTTAATCGCTCCATAGCAGTTAACATTTGTGTATAGAGAGCAATTTAGTCAGCAAGGAACAGGAATAAGTATTATCCTGTAACAAGATTTCTGACTACGGCTCTTATTTCATTTAAAAACTTAAGCACTCTGTTGTAAAGAGGAAAGAACCCTCTGGTTTGCTGGACTTTTTATCTCACGTATTATTATATGTATTTTATATATGTTTTTAATCTATCTGCATATTTAATATTGGTTTCTTTTAAACATTTAAATAACATGTGTTAGTATACTCCTTTCTGCAATACCAGTCTGCACTCCTGCTGAGATAGCATCAGGTTGTTTAACCCCTTATAGCCCAAGAGTATAATCCCACAGCATCGAGTGAACATCAACTCTAAGACCTGGGCCGACTCAAGGGAGACAGGAGGAATCCAGACCAAGGAATTGCCTTTAACTAATACAGTGCTGCAAAGATACCTCAGAGTGAATGAGGTTGAACCATGTGAGTACGGATTATTCCTTTGTTTATATATAGATTTAAGTAAAAAACGTATTACACTAGGAGTGCCTCTGTGCCCTTGTCTACTTCTACATTTTTTTCATATATATATATATATTCGGAAGAATTCCTTCCTTTATCAAGTCTGAAGCAATACTGACCAATTCAATGGAATTTACAGATTATATCTTAAAACACAGAATAGCTAAGAAGACAGTGCAGGGAGAGGAGGAGGTGTCGTAAAAATCATGAGGGGGGCTTAGGTAGCAGGCAGACAGTGTCCAGTGTAGGAGAACAGACAGGGGAAATATATAGCTATACATAGAGCATATACTGACATAAAGTTATATATCAACATTGAATCAATATCTATAAAGATGTGAAATTGTATATACAGGGGGAATACAAAAGTTAAAAAAAGACAAAAGTGTGGACATAGGCTTACCTGTGTACCTATGTATAAAGAATGTGGAATATACAATGTAATTGACTAAATGAAAGTATATTACAAAAATTTTTGATAATGTGTTAAGAATCCAGAGTCCACATTTAGTCCAGAATTAAATAGGTTATAAATAAAAAAATTAACTCTGCCCTCAATACTCCACGTGAACACTTACTACAATACAGGGAGAAGAAAAACATATCACGTATCCCACTAGTAGTCAAATACAACCCTGCTGTGGAAGGGATACGAAAAATCATAAAAGACTTACAGCCACTACTCTTAGAGGATCCCACACTCAAAAAAATCTTTCCAAAACCCCCAATCCTGGCATACAGACAACCACCTAACCTAAAGCAGAAACTGGTACATAGGAAGCTACCCCTTGAGAAAAAGAACACTCAGAATGGAACCAAGTGCTGCTATAAAGCACTCTGCGTCAACACGTTTGTGAAAGCAGCACAGCAAATCACAATAATAAATCTTATAACATTAAAGGGGCATATTCATGTATATCTGCAAATGTGGTATACATGATACATTGCACTGCATGTGAAATGGGATGCTATATTGGAGAAACAAGCCAAAAACTGCACCTTCGAATGAACTTACACAGACACTCAATCAAAAACCACTGTGAAACAAAATACTGCACCCCTGTTGGTCACCATTTCACCCAACCTGACCACTCCATCCAAAACCTCAAAATCAAAATTCTCAGAGGCAACTTCAAAAACACCATGGAAAGAAAAACCTTTGAAATGAAAATGATAATGCACTTCAACCTGTTTAATTCTGGACTAAATGTGTACTCTGGATTCTTAACACATTATCAAAATTTTTTGTAATGTACTTTCATTTAGTCAATTACATTGTATATTCCACATTCTTTATACATAGGTACACAGGTAAGCCCATGTCCACACTTTTGTCTTTTTTAACTTTTGTATTCCCCCTGTATATACAATTTCACATCTTTATAGATATTGATTCAATGTTGATATATAACTTTATGTCAGTATATGCTCTATGTATAGCTATATATTTCCCCTGTCTGTTCTCCTACACTGGATACTCTCTGCCTGTTACCTAAGCCCCCCTCATGATTTTTACAACACCTCCTCCTCTCCCTGCACTATCTTCTTAGCTATTCTGTGTTTTAAGATACAATCTGTAAATTCCATTGAATTGGTTAGTATTGCTTCAGACTTGATAAAGGAAGGAACTTTTTCCCGAAAGCTTGTCAACTTATAAATGTATAGTTAGTCCAATAAAAAAAAGTATCATTGCTCAATGCAATACTCTTGTTATTTTGATATCTAAATCTCTGGACTAACATGGCTACTCCAATCAACGTGACTATATATATATATATATATATATATATATATATATATATATATATATATATATATATATATATATATATATATATATATATATATATATATTTATATTTATATATATATATAATTACTGGGTCATATTGGCAGCACTCCCAGATGTTGATTTAAACTTTTTGTAAGGTGTGCTAAAAAAACAAATTTTGTATTTGTATATATATATATATATATATATATATATATACACTATATATATATCTACACACACAATCACATATGTTTACACTCACATATGCAGCACTACCACTGTCTGATTTGCTATGCAGCATTACCACTATCTGATTTGCTATGCAGCACAACCACTGTAGCACAACCACTGTCTGATTTAATATGCAGCACTACCACTGATTTGTTATGCAGTAACATCACTGTCTGTTTGTTATGCAGCATAACCTCTGTAGCACTACTACTGTCTGATTTGTTATGCAGCAGCACCACTGTCTGTTTTTTATGCAGCACCACCACTGTCGGATTTGCTATGCAGCACTACCACTGTCTGTTATTTTGCACCACCACTGTCTGATTTGCTATGTAGCATCACCACTGTTTAACTTGCTATGCAGCATCACCACTGTCTGATTTGCTATTCAGCACAACCACTGTCTGATTTGCTATGCAGCACCACCACTATTTGAATTGCTATGCAGCACAACCACTGTCTGATTGTTATGCAGCACAACCACTGTCTGATTTGTTATGCAGCACTACCACTGTCTGATTTGTTATGCAGCCATACCACTGTCTGATTTAATATGCAGCACCACCACTGTCTGATTTGCTATGCAGCACAACCACTGTTTGAATTGCTATGCAGCACCACCACTGTCTGCTTTGCTATGCAGTAGCACCACTGTCTGATTTGTTATGCAGCACAACCACTGTTTGAATTGCTATGCAGCATCGCCACTGTCTGCTTTGCTATGCAGCACCACCACCGTTTGATTTGTTATGCAGCAGCACCACTGTCTGATTTGCTGTCCAGCACTACCACTGTTTGATTTGAATTTAGCCACCAATCAGCTAGCACTACCCAGGTACAGAACCAAAAAAATGGGCCAGCTCCTAAGCTTACATTCCTGCTTTTTAAATACAGATACCAAGAGAACAAAAACAATTGATAATAGGAATAAATTAGAAAGTTGCTTAAAATATTGTGCTCTATCTGAATCATGATAAAAAAATAGGTTTCATATCCCTTTAACTAGCAATGGGATGGTATGTAATAGTGGGGGCCGCAAAATGTATCCTCGTCTGTGTGGCCAAAAATCCTAGCCCCGGCCCTGTGTACACACGCACACACACAGTCCCCCTTCATATACACCTTTCCACCCATCTGACCTCATCCCTTCCCCGCATGCCTGCTCAGTAACGGAGTTAAGGGGAGGTAGAAGAAGCACATTCAGGAGGTGTATAACTTGTGTTTATCCCCACACTACCAATAATACTTATATAAGAAAACTCTGTGGGTTTGCACCACCCAGGACAATGCTGTATGGTGCTGCCCAAAGTCCCCATCACAGAGAGCAAGTGAAATATCTACAGGACACCACTAAGTGGTCTTATACCCCCATCCTTCTCCTCATCTCTAGGGTGCGTGTTTCTGAGGTAAACAGCAGACGGCGGGGATCGCCTAGGCACCTGCAGACCGCCAATGACCCCAGTACAGTTGTTTTACTCCACAAATGCAAATGGGCAGATTGTGTAGCGCAGAGAGGACTAATTACCCCCAAAATATTCATTAAACTATAAAAAAACTCACAGCCTATCAAGGAGGGTAAGTGACATCTCTGAGTAACCAACTAAAGCCCCCCAAAAACCCACGCAAATCTAACAGAATATAAATATCATTATTCATTTAAATAATTATCAACTACATTTTTTTAAATAATATATAAGAGGAAAAAAATAATAAAACATTTTTATTAAAAAGAAACAATTCTCAGCACCCACCGAGAGGCAATCACAGTGCTATGAAGAGAAGAGCTAAACAATTAATGTAACACGGAACAATAGTGTCAGCTAAATAACTGGGGAATAACTTGACCAATACATTTATGGTGTCTACACTGCGCATGCGTAAAACATTGTGTGCGCTAAAAAACTTATTTACGCATCAATGCTGATTGGACAAAACATAAACAAACAAATTACTAGCAAGCGGTGGGCGGAGCCTGCAGACATTTTAGATTGCTGCATTAGAAAAAAAGTTAACGATTTAAGCAACTTAGAGCAGCTGCAGAAGAATGGTCCAAGTAAAGGAGAAATTAGTTAAGAGTTAGCTGACACCTTATTGTGGGGTGCAGACTGTCTCTTTAACATAGCTGCTCTGTCTGAATCATTAATTAAAAAATGTGGGTTTAGTATCACTTTAAGGAGTTAACACCCTGTACATCTCACTCTGTTCATGAAGGGGTTAATACAAACTGCACATAATGAACTCTGTGCTGGTGAAGGGGTTAATACAAGCTGCAAAGCTATCTGTGCTAGTGAAGGGGTTAATACTAACTGCAAATGACTCTTTGCTGGTGAAGGGGTTAATACAAGCTCACAGCTATCTGTGCTAGTGAAGGTGTTAATAAAAACTGCACAGATCTCTTTGCTGGTGAAGGGGTTAATACACACTGTGCAGCTCTTTGTCTTAGTGAAGGGGTTAATACACTGTGTAGATCTCTGTTGAGGGGTTAATACAAGCTGCACAGCTCTCTGCTACAGTGCTAGTGAAAGGTTAATACTAACTGCACAGATCTCTGTGCTGGTGAAGAAGGGGTTAATACTAACTGCACAGATCTCTGTGCTAGTGAAGGGGTTAATACACACTGTGCAGTTCTTTGTCTTAGTGAAGGGGTTAATACACTGTGTAGATCTCTGTTGAGGGGTTAATACAAGCTGCACAGCTCTCTGTACTACAGTGCTAGTGAAGGGGTTAATACAAAGTGCAGCTCTTCTCAGTGCTAGTGAAAGTGCTAATATATTGTGTAGCTTTATGTATATAGTGTAGCTGTAATGTACTAGTAGAGGAAATGACAGTGACAATGTGCTCAGTGCTAGTGAAGGTGCTAATATATATTGTGTAGCTTTATGTATATAGTGTAGCTGTAATGTACTAGTAGAGTATATGACAGTGACAATGTGCTCAGTGCTAGTGAAAGTGCTAATATATATTGTGTAGCTTTATGTATATAGTGTAGCTGTAATGCACTAGTAGAGGATATGACAGTGACAATGGGCTCAGTGCTAGTGAAAGTGCTAATATATATTGTATAGCTTTATGTATATAGTGTAGCTGTAATGCACTAGTAGAGGATATGACAGTGACAATGGGCTCAGTGCTAGTGAAAGTGCTAATATATATTGTGTAGCTTTATGTATATAGTGTAGCTGTAATGCACTAGTAGAGGATATGACAGTGACAATGGGCTCAGTGCTAGTGAAAGTGCTAATATATATTGTGTAGCTTTATGTATATAGTGTAGCTGATGCACTAGTAGAGGATATGACAGTGACAATGTGCTCAGTGCTAGTGAAAGTGCTAATATATATTGTGTAGCTTTATGTATATAGTGTAGCTGTAATGCACTAGTAGAGGATATGACAGTGACAATAGGCTCAGTGCTAGTGAAAGTGCTAATATATATTGTGTAGCTTTATGTATATAGTGTAGCTTTATGTATATAGCGTAGCTTTGTGTATATAGTGCAGCTGTAATGCACTAGTAGAGGATATGACAGTGACAATGGGCTCAGTGCTAGTGAAAATGCTAATATATATTGTGTAGCTTTATGTATATAGTGTAGCTGTAATGCACTAGTAGAGGATATGACAGTGACAATGTGCTCAGTGCTAGTGAAAGTGCTAATATATATTGTGTAGCTTTATGTATATAGTGTAGCTGTAATGCACTAGTAGAGGATATGACAGTGACAATGGGCTCAGTGCTAGTGAAAGTGCTAATATATATTGTGTAGCTTTATGTATATAGTGTAGCTGTAATGCACTAGTAGAGGATATGACAGTGACAATGGGCTCAGTGCTAGTGAAAGTGCTAATATATATTGTGTAGCTTTATGTATATAGTGTAGCTGTAATGCACTAGTAGAGGATATGATAGTGACAATGTGCTCAGTGCTAGTGAAAGTGCTAATATATATTGTGTAGCTTTATGTATATAGTGTAGCTGTAATGTACTAGTAGAGGATATGACAGTGACAATGGGCTCAGTGCTAGTGAAAGTGCTAATATATATTGTGTAGCTTTATGTATATAGTGTAACTGTAATGCACTAGTAGAGGATATGACAGTGACAATGTGCTCAGTGCTAGTGAAAGTGCTAATATATATTGTGTAGCTTTATGTATATAGTGCAGCTGTAATGCACTAGTAGAGGATATGACAGTGACAATGTGCTCAGTGCTAGTGAAAGTGCTAATATATATTGTGTAGCTTTATGTATATAGTGTAGCTGTAATGCACTAGTAGAGGATATGACAGTGACAATGTGCTCAGTGCTAGTGAAAGTGCTAATATATATTGTGTAGCTTTATGTATATAGTGTAGCTGTAATGCACTAGTAGAGGATATGACAGTGACAATGGGCTCAGTGCTAGTGAAAGTGCTAATATATATTGTGTAGCTTTATGTATATAGTGTAACTGTAATGCACTAGTAGAGGATATGACAGTGACAATGAGCTCAGTGCTAGTGAAAGTGCTAATATATATTGTGTAGCTTTATGTATATAGTGCAGCTGTAATGCACTAGTAGAGGATATGACAGTGACAATGTGCTCAGTGCTAGTGAAAGTGCTAATATATATTGTGTAGCTTTATGTATATAGTGTAGCTTTATGTATATAGTGTAGCTGTAATGCACTAGTAGAGGATATGACAGTGACAATGTGCTAGTGAAAGTGCTAATATATATTGTGTAGCTTTATGTATATAGTGTAGCTGTAATGCACTAGTAGAGGATATGACAGTGACAATGAGCTCAGTGCTAGTGAAAGTGCTAATATATATATTGTGTAGCTTTATGTATATAGTGTAGCTGTAATGCACTAGTAGAGGATGACAGTGACAATGGGCTCAGTGCTAGTGAAAGTGCTAATATATATTGTGTAGCTTTATGTATATAGTGTAGCTGTAATGCACTAGTAGAGGATATGACAGTGACAATGTGCTCAGTGCTAGTGAAAGTGCTAATATATATTGTGTAGCTTTATGTATATAGTGTAGCTGTAATGCACTAGTAGAGGATATGACTGTGACAATGTGCTCAGTGCTAGTGAAAGTGCTAATATATATTGTGTAGCTTTATGTATATAGTGTAGCTGTAATGCACTAGTAGAGGATATGACAGTGACAATGTGCTCAGTGCTAGTGAAAGTGCTAATATATATTGTGTAGCTTTATGTATATAGTGTAGCTGTAATGCACTAGTAGAGGATATGACAGTGACAATGTGCTCAGTGCTAGTGAAAGTGCTAATATATATTGTGTAGCTTTATGTATATAGTGTAGCTGTAATGAACTAGTAGAGGATATGACAGTGACAATGTGCTCAGTGCTAGTGAAAGTGCTAATATATATTGTGTAGCTTTATGTATATAGTGTAGCTGTAATGCACTAGTAGAGGATATGACAGTGACAATGGGCTCAGTGCTAGTGAAAGTGCTAATATATATTGTGTAGCTTTATGTATATAGTGTAGCTGTAATGATCTAGTAGAGGATATGACAGTGACAATGTGCTCAGTGCTAGTGAAAGTGCTAATATATATTGTGTAGCTTTATGTATATAGTGTAGCTGTAATGCACTAGTAGAGGATATGACAGTGACAATGGGCTCAGTGCTAGTGAAAGTGCTAATATATATTGTGTAGCTTTATGTATATAGTGTAGCTTTATGTATATAGTGTAGCTCTAATGCACTAGTAGAGGATATGGCAGTGACAATGTGCTCAGTGCTAGTGAAAGTGCTAATATATATTGTGTAGCTTTATGTATATAGTGTAGCTGTAATGCACTAGTAGAGGATATGACAGTGACAATGGGCCCAGTGCTAGTGAAAGTGCTAATATATATTGTGTAGCTTTATGTATATAGTGCAGCTGTAATGCACTAGTAGAGAATATGACAGTGACAATGGGCTCAGTGCTAGTGAAAGTGCTAATATATATAGTGTAGCTTTATGTATATAGTGTAGCTGTAATGCACTAGTAGAGGATATGACAGTGACAATGTGCTCAGTGCTAGTGAAAGTGCTAATATATATAGTGTAGCTTTATGTATATAGTGTAGCTGTAATGCACTAGTAGAAGATATGACAGTGACAATGTGCTCAGTGCTAGTGAAAGTGCTAATATATATTGTGTAGCTTTATGTATATAGTGTAGCTGTAATGTACTAGTAGAGGATATGACAGTGACAATGTGCTCAGTGCTAGTGAAAGTGCTAATATATAGTGTGTAGCTTTATGTATATAGTGTAGCTGTAATGCACTAGTAGAGGATATGACAGTGACAATGTGCTCAGTGCTAGTGAAAGTGCTAATATATATTGTGTAGCTTTATGTATATAGTGTAGCTGTAATATACTAGTAGAGGATATGACAGTGACAATGTGCTCAGTGCTAGTGAAAGTGCTAATATATATTGTGTAGCTTTATGTATATAGTGTAGCTGTAATGCACTAGTAGATGATATGACAGTGACAATGGGCTCAGTGCTAGTGAAAGTGCTAATATATATTGTGTAGCTTTATGTATATAGTGTAGCTGTATTGTACCAGTAGAGGATATGACAGTGACAATGGGCTCAGTGCTAGTGAAAGTGCTAATATATATTGTGTAGCTTTATGTATATAGTGTAGCTGTAATGCACTAGTAGAGGATATGACAGTGACAATGGGCTCAGTGCTAGTGAAAGTGCTAATATATATTGTGTAGCTTTATGTATATAGTGTAGCTGTAATGCACTAGTAGAGGATATGACAGTGACAATATGTGCTCAGTGCTAGTGAAAGTGCTAATATATATTGTGTAGCTTTATGTATATTGTGTAGCTGTAATGCACTAGTAGAGGATATGACAGTGACAATGTGCTCAGTGCTAGTGAAAGTGCTAATATATATTGTGTAGCTTTATGTACATAGTGCAGCTGTAATGCACTAGTAGAAGATATGACAGTGACAATGTGCTCAGTGCTAGTGAAAGTGCTAATATATATTGTGTAGCTTTATGTATATAGTGTAGCTGTAATGCACTAGTAGAGGATATGACAGTGACAATGTGCTCAGTGCTAGTGAAAGTGCTAATATATATTGTGTAGCTTTATGTATATAGTGTAGCTGTAATGCACTAGTAGAGGATATGACAGTGACAATGTGCTCAGTGCTAGTGAAAGTGCTAATATATATTGTGTAGCTTTATGTATATAGTGTAGCTGTAATGTACTAGTAGAGGATATGACAGTGACAATGTGCTCAGTGCTAGTGAAAGTGCTAATATATATTGTGTAGCTTTATGTATATAGTGTAGCTGTAATGCACTAGTAGAGGATATGACAGTGACAATGGGCTCAGTGCTAGTGAAAGTGCTAATATATATTGTGTAGCTTTATGTATATAGTGTAGCTGTAATGCACTAGTAGAGGATATGACAGTGACAATGTGCTCAGTTACTAATTTTATGAATTTTATGAATTTGCTAACTAATTTTTATGACTTTTTCAAATAGGGCATGTAAATTTAAACAACTTTGCAATTTACTTTTATCAACAATGTTGCTTTGTTCTTTTGGTATTCTTAGTTGAAAGAAACCTAGGAAGGCACATGTGATAATTTCTAAGCCCTTGAAGACTGCCTCTATTTTATTTACTTTTCACAGCAGGGGAAAGCAAGCTCATGTAGGCCATATAGAATTATAGATAGCATTGTGATCACACCTGTGGCTAGTGGCAGACACTGCACTCATTGGCTAAAATGCAAGTCAATAGATAATAACTAAAAATCATGTTATTAGGGGCGGTCAGAAGTTGCTTAGATACAAGTTAGTCACAGAAGTAAAAAGTGTATTAATATAACAGTGTTGATTTTGCAAAACTGGGGAATGGGAAATAAAGGGATTATCTATCTTTTTAAGCAACAAAAATTCTGGTGTTGACTGTGTGATGAGAGCAGGATGTGATGCCACTAGCATGTGGGCGGGGCTTAGGTCCGGTGTCTGTGTCGCAGTTAGTTTAGTACAATCAACCTGTCTGGATGTGTATTGCTATGCTCTGTAATAAAATAGAGTTGCACCATCATTGCTGTGTCCTGCATATGTCCTGCATCTCATGACATGGTGTCAGAAGTTCTGGACTACGCTTCTGTTTCTGATGATGACGATGTCAAAGTTTACCCCACCTGAGCCTTTCGACTTTTCTCAGCCTGCAGCTTGGCCCACATGGCGTCAGCGGTTTCAGCGCTTCAGGATTGCATCCAAACTGAACAAGGAGAGTGGTGAAGTACAAGTTAATTCTCTTTTATACTCTATGGGGAAAGATGTACAGCCAGTGTTCAATGCTTTTACTTTCCAAGAAGGGGACGAAGTTAACTTTGATATAGTTATGGATAAACTCAGTGCCCACTTTGTGCCCAAAAGAAATGTGATTCAGGAGAGAGCTTGTTTTCACAAACGTAATCAGCGTGTGGGAGAATCTGTGGAGTCATTTGTGCGCAGCCTGTATGAATTAGCTGAATTCTGTGAGTTTGGTGTTGCTAAAGAAGAGCAAATCAGAGACAGAATAGTTATTGGAATTGCAGATGCTGAAGTCTCCCTGAAGCTGCAGTTAGAGCCTGATTTAACGTTAGACGGGGCTATTAGGATGGCCCGCCAGAGTGAACTGGTGAAAAAGCAAAGTGCTGATCTGAGGTCTGAGAGTATTGTGGATGAAGTGCAACAGTCCAGGAAAACTGCTAGTGAAAGGCACAGTGTGAGTGGTAGATCTAAAGTACTGGAAAGGCCTAGAAGTGGATGGGCGCAGCATGCCCGATGCACACGGTGCTACCGTGCCCATGATCAGAGTGTTATATGCCTGGCCAGAGATAAAAGATGCAGAAAATGTAACAGAATAGGCCATTTTGAAGTGGTGTGTAAAACTGAATACATTAAGGAGATGCAGGTGGACAGTGACCAGGAGGGTCAGGAAGTGTCTTTTGTGGGGTCTGTTGTGGAACGGACAAGCTCAGAGGAAGATTGGAAAGTTACTTTTACTGTAATGGGAGCCAAAGTTGATTTTAAGATTGACACAGGAGCAGATATCACTGTAATGTCTTTTGCTGAATTTATGAAACTGCCTCGACAGCCCCAGCTGGCGAAGGTTACTACAAATGTTCATAGTCCTGGTGGCCGCATTGATTGTGTGGGGAAATTTCTTGCCAGCTGTGAGTACAAACAAAGGAAGTTCACCATGTGGGTGCATGTGATCCGAGGTCAGTGTGTTAACAGTTTATTGAGCAGAAAAGCAGCCTGTGACTTGGGCCTCGTGGCCAGAGTGAATGAGATCTCTGAAGATATGTTTGGCGAGTTGGGCCTACTGAGCTGCAAACCTGTCCGTATAGCACTTAAAAGTGACGCAGTCCCGTACAGTATTTCTACTCCTCGTAGAATTCCGTTCCCGCTCATGCCTCAAGTGGAGAAAGAGCTCATGCGCATGAAGTCTATGGGGGTTATTGAAGAGGTTGTTGAAGCAACTGATTGGTGTGCCCCCATTGTTCCAGTTGCAAAGAAAAACGGAAAGGTGCGCATCTGTGTGGACCTGAAAAGGTTGAATGAGGCAGTGAAGAGGGAGAGATTTGTGCTGCCGACATTGGAAGATATAGCCCCGAAGTTGGCTGGGGCGAAGTTCTTTTCCACATTAGACGCTTCTAGCGGCTTTTGGCAGATCCCCCTGGATCCAAAGTGCCGCAAACTGACTACCTTTATCACTCCGGTAGGTCGGTTCTGCTTCTGCAGACTTCCCTTTGGGATATCCTCCGCTCCTGAGATCTTTCAGAGGGAAATGAGTTCTCTCCTGAGTGGCCACGTGGGCACAGCAGTCGTCATGGACGACATTCTAGTGTATGGGTCTACAGTGGAAGAGCATGATCAGCGTTTGAGTTGTGTGCTGCAGGCTATCAAAGAGTCTGGGCTGAAGCTGAATAAAGAAAAATGTCATTTTAGGAAAACTGAATTATGCTACTTTGGGCATATCATCAACGGGGATGGCATCAAGCCGGACCCCGAGAAAATTCGGGCTATCGAACAGATGAAAAGCCCTTCTGATGTACATGAGCTGAGACAGATATTGGGCCTTGTAAATTACGTGGGCAAGTTTCTTCCAGATTTATCTACAGTTTTGCACCCTATCACAGAGTTGCTTAAGAAAGATGTTGCCTGGGTTTGGGGACCCTCACAAGAAAAAGCGTTCCTGCATGCTAAGTCCCTGCTGGGGTCTGCCCCAGTGCTGGGGTTCTACGACCCTTTAAAAAAGACTGTGGTTAGTGCTGATGCAAGCAGTTATGGGTTGGGGGCTGCACTTCTGCAGCTGAATGACAACAAACTACAGCCCATCGCCTACTGTTCCCGCACACTGACGGCTGCTGAGTCAAAATACGCTCAAATTGAGAAAGAGTGCCTGGCTGCAGTTTGGGCCTGTGAGCGCTTTCAGCGTTATCTAGTGGGTTTGGAGAAATTTAGTCTGGAAACTGACCACAAACCGCTAGTCCCTCTTATCAATTCTTATGACATCGACAAAACACCCTTGAGATGCCAGAGACTTTTAATGAGACTACTCAGGTTCAATGTTCAGGCAGTGCATGTGCCAGGGAAGCAGCTGGTTGTGGCAGATACACTGTCCAGGCTCCCGCTGGCTGCTGCTGAAGAATCCTCCACAGAGTCGGATGTAAAAGTGTATGTTGATTCAGTTCTGGCCTCTAAGTCCATTTCTTCAAGGAAACTGGAAGAGATAAAGAAAGAGACATATTTGGACACAGATCTGCAAGAAGTTATAAGGTACATAAGAGATGGCTGGCCCGAGAGCCGGGCAGCCTGGATGTCTTTAAATGCTTACCAGCCAGAGAGGTCGCAGCTCACGGAGCTGGAGGGGTTGGTGCTGTTCCAAGACCGTATTGTAATTCCTGTCAGCATGAGGGAGGAGATGTTGAACAGGATACACGATGGGCACTTAGGCATTACAAAGTGCAGAGAAAGAGCAGCTACAGCTGTGTGGTGGCCTGGGATCAGTTCCGACATTGCAAATCACGTGTCTAAATGTGCCTTTTGCCGGGAACGCCGGCCTACTCAGAGAAGGGAGCCCTTAATGTCTACTCCGCTGCCTGCGGGGCCGTGGCAGAAAATAGCTGCTGATTTGTGCGAACTGCACGGGAAAAAGTTTCTTGTTGTTATCGACTACTATTCCAGGTATTTGGAAATAGCACCCCTGAATGATATCACAAGTCAGGCCGTTATCATTCGCCTGAAGAGCTTGTTCGCCCGCTGGGGCATTCCAATGGAGCTGGTGAGTGATAATGGCATGCAGTTCGCTTCTACAGAGTTCAGTGCTTTCAGCAGGGAATATGATTTTGTACATTCCACGTCAAGTCCACATTATCCGCAGGCCAACGGAATGGCTGAAAGGGCAGTTCAAACAACAAAATTCATTCTAAAGCAATCTGAACCGTACCTAGCCCTCTTGTCATACAGGGCGACGCCCATTCAAGCCACCGGGTTTAGCCGGGCACAGCTGATGCTAGGACGCCAGATTCGCACCACTTTACCCTCAGTGGGTGTCTTCAAGCCGCCTGGCCCTGTTCCTCGGGACGAAGTCCTTAGGAGGGATGAAGAGGCCAAAAAGGGTTATCGTTTCTTCTACGACAGGAGACATTCTGTCAGGCCTTTACAGGAACTGAAAGCGGGCCAAAGTGTCAGAATTAAACTGGATGATGAGAAGAAATGGAAGACGCCTGCTACGGTAGTGGGCCGCTCTCCAGAACCAAGGTCTTACACAGTCCTTACAGAGGGAGGGACGGTTACACGCCGTAACCGAAGACATCTTCAGCCTGTACCTGAGAGTCTGGAACCGGATACCTCAGTACCACCGCCGGTGGGATCCCCTGTTCTAAGGGAGGTGCCTTCCCCTCAGCAAGATCATAGCGGGGATATATCTTTGCCTCCAGCAGACTCTTGTTCACCATCTTCTGTATCAGAGGACAGTTCATGCAAAGTTACATCAAGCGGAAGAGTGGTGAGGCTTCCGGCCCGATACAGGGACTGACTTTAGCTAGAACAGTGACCGGAAGTATGGGCAGAATAATCCCATGGTCACTGTGGACTAGGGTAGTCTACCCCGATGTCCAAGTCAGGATGTAATTTATTTGTTCATGTTTTCTAATCTATCTGTTTTTATAATGTTCTAAAACAAAATGTTGTTGTATACCCTGTTGGTGTACCTTGTTATTTAATATATGCGAATGTATGCTTTGCCTTTGAAAAAGGGGAAGATGTGATGAGAGCAGGATGTGATGTCACTAGCATGTGGGCGGGGCTTAGGTCCGGTGTCTGTGTCGCAGTTAGTTTAGTACAATCAACCTGTCTGGATGTGTATTGCTATGCTCTGTAATAAAATAGAGTTGTACCATCATTGCTGTGTCCTGCATATGTCCTGCATCTCATGACAGACTGTCCCTTTAAACAATGTTAAAAAGCATCCAATTTGTATTTCAAATGATTGCATTTTTTCTTTTGTCTGATTGGCTGTTGCTTAACATGTGACTTCTCTGCATGTATTCTGGGAGATGTAGTTCAGTATTGAACTGACCTTTGTTCCCCTCCCATTTACTTCCTGTGCAGCTGCTGCTGGGTGAGTGAGTCAGGCTGTGTGTATTGTGTAATAAAACGTTTTAGTCACTTTCTGGTCTTCTTAAATAGTTTTATAATTGTTATAAATGTTGTTGTTATGTTAATGCTTGTTATTCATCTGCTTGTGCCAGGCAATGGGGAAGTAAGTGCTGTTTAACTTACAGTGTGCAGCTCTCTGTGCTAGTGAGGGGTTAATACACAATGCGCTGCTCTCTGTGCTGGTGAAGGGTTAATACACAATGTGCTGCTCTCTGTGCTGGTGAAGGGTTAATACACACTATACTGCTCTCTGTTCTAGTGAAGGGTTAATACTCTCTGTGCTAATGAAGGGTTAATACACACTGTGCTGCTCTCTGTGCTAGTGAATGGGTTAATACACACTGCAGCTCTCTGTACTTGTGAAGGGTTAATACAAACTGTGTTACTCTCTGTGCTAGTGAAATGGTTAATACACACTGTTATACTCTGTGCCAGTGAAGGGTTAATACACACTGTGCAGCTCTCTGGGACAGTGAAGGGTTAATACACACTGTGCAGCTCTCTGGGACAGTGAAGGGTTAATACACACTGTGCAGCTCTCTGGGACAGTGAAGGGTTAATACATACTGTGCTGCTCTCTGTGCCAGTGAAAGGTTAATACCCACACTGCAGCTCTCTGTGCTAGTGAAGGGTTAATACACACTGTGCAGCTCTCTGTGCTAGTGAAGGGTTAATACACACTGTGCAGCTCTCTGTGCTAGTGAAGGGTTAATACACACTGTGCTGCTCTCTGTGCCAGTGAAGGGTTAATACACACTGTGCTGCTCTCTGTGCCAGTGAAGGGTTAATACACACTGGGCTGCTCTCTGTGCCAGTGAAGGGTTAATACACACTGGGCTGCTCTCTGTGCCAGTGAAGGGTTAATACACACTGGGCTGCTCTCTGTGCCAGTGAAGGGTTAATACACACTGGGCTGCTCTCTGTGCCAGTGAAGGGTTAATACACACTGTGCAGCTCTCTGTGCCAGTGAAGGGTTAATACACACTGCTGCTCTCTGTGCTGCTCTCTGTGCTAGTGAAGGGTTAATACACACTGTGCAGCTCTCTGTGCTAGTGAAGGGTTAATACACACTGTGCAGCTCTCTGTGCCAGTGAAGGGTTAATACACACTGTGCAGCTCTCTGTGCCAGTGAAGGGTTACTACACACTGTGCTGCTCTCTGTGCCAGTGAAGGGTTACTACACACTGTGCAGCCCTCTGTGCCAGTGAAGGGTTAATACACACTGTGCAGCCCTCTGTGCCAGTGAAGGGTTAATACAAACTGTGCTGCTCTCTGTGCCAGTGAAGGGTTAATACACACTGTGCAGCTCTCTGTGCCAGTGAAGGGTTAATAGACACTGTGCTGCTCTCTGTGCCAGTGAAGGGTTAATAGAGACTGTGCTGCTCTCTGTGCTAGTGAAGGGTTAATACACACTGTGCTGCTCTCTGTGCTAGTGAAGGGTTAATACACACTGTGCAGCTCTCTGTGCTAGTGAAGGGTTAATACACACTGTGCAGCTCTCTGTGCTAGTGAAGGGTTAATACACACTGTGCAGCTCTCTGTGCTAGTGAAGGGTTAATACACACTGTGCTGCTCTCTGTGCTAGTGAATGGTTAATACACACTGTGCTGCTCTCTGTGCTAGTGAAGGGTTAATACACACTGTGCAGGTCTGTGCTAGTTAAGGGTTAATACACACTGTGCTGCTCTCTGTGCTAGTGAAGGGTTAATACACACTGTGCAGCTCTCTGTGCTAGTGAAGGGTTAATAGACACTGTGCTGCTCTCTGTGCTAGTGAAGGGTTAATACACACTGTGCTGCTCTCTGTGCTAGTGAAGGGTTAATACACACTGTGCAGCTCTCTGTGCTAGTGAAGGGTTAATACACACTGTGCAGCTCTCTGTGCTAGTGAAGGGTTAATACACACTGTGCTGCTCTCTGTGCTAGTGAAGGGTTAATACACACTGTGCAGCTCTCTGTGCCAGTGAAGGGTTAATACACACTGTACTGCTCTCTGTGCTAGTGAAGGGTTAATACACACTGTGCCAGTGAAGGGTTAATATACACTGTGCTGCTCTCTGTGCTAGTGAAGGGTTAATACACACTGTGCTGCTCTCTGTGCCAGTGAAGGGTTAATACACACAGAAGCACAACTGTAGCACAATTTATGTTTATGAGTTAGTCATTTACAGCAGCTACACACAGGGCAGGGGAATAAGATAAAACGTTATATAAATCAGTATTAGACACTGAGTATCATGTAATGTGTATAATGTGCAGCTCACGCGTCATCACACAGGTGTAGTTTATTCATTTGTAAAGCAGACAACAGCTAAAGTGTTATATTATAAATAAATATATGTGTAGCTATGAATGTATGGGAATGATTAGCTGCATTATGGTCAGATTTGCCAGTGATGGGCCCTAACTCACAGGGGCCACAGGTCAGTATTTAGGATCTTTATGGGCTGCATATAAAGACAAATAATAATATATTTATAACAAATGTCCAGTTGCACAGGGCAAGTTCTAGGGCTCTTATTTGCCAACCTACCAGAAGCCCCCAAAGTGCATATTATCAGTTCTGCTTTATCTAGGGCCACACGGTAACTAGCGCAGAGGGGCGCACAGTAGGGTTGCCACCTGTCCCTTAAAATACAGAACACTTATAAGTTACACATGTTGCAGGGTGTGCAGGGAGGAATATGTATAGTGCTGTCCAGAAACACAATACATGTTCCTCCCTGCACACCCTGTAGCATGTGTAACTCATAATTGTCCAGGAAAACATGGCTGAGGTGGCAACCCAAGCGCACAGTAACTAGCGCAGAGGACAGCCCTGGCTTAAGTTAGTCACAGAAGTAAAAAGTGTATTAATATAACAGTTTTGATTTTGCAAAACTGGGGAATGGGTAATAAAGGGATTATCTATCTTTTTAAACAACAAAAATTCTGGTGTAGACTGTCCCTTTAAACAATTTTAAAAAGCATCCAATTTGTATTTGAAATGATTGCATTTTTTCTTTTGTCTGATTGGCTGTTGCTTAACATGTGACTTTTCTGTGTGTATTCTGGGAGATGTAGTTCAGTATTGAACTGAGCTTTTTCCCCCTCCCATTTACTTCCTGTGCAGCCGTAACTGGGTGAGTGAGTCAGGCTGTGTATTGTGTGATAAAACGTTTTAGTCACTTTCTACTCTTCTTAAAAGTTTATAATTGTTATAAATGTTGTTGTTATGTTAATGCTTGTTATTCATCTGCTTGTGCCAGGCAATGGGGACGTAAGTACTTTTCAACTTACAGTTTGTAGCTCTCTGTGCTAGTGAAGGGTTAATACCCACTACAGATTTCTGTGCTAGTGAAGGGTTAATACCCACTATACTGCTCTCTGTTCTAGTGAATGGGTTAATACACACTGTGCAGCTCTCTGTGCTGGTGAAGGGTTAATACACACTGTGTTACTCTCTGTGCTGGTGAAGGGTTAATACACATTGTGTTACTCTCTGTGCTAGTGAAGGGTTAATACATACTGTGCTGCTCTCTGTGCTGGTGAAGGGTTAATACACACTGTTACTCTCTGTGCTGGTGAAGGGTTAATACACACTGTGTTACACTCTGTGCTAGTGAAGGGTTAATACATACTGTGCTGCTCTCTGTGCTAGTGAAGGGTTAATACACACTGTGCTGCTCTCTGTGCTAGTGAAGGGTTAATACACACTGTGCTGCTCTCTGTGCTAGTGAAGGGTTAATACACACTGTGCTGCTCTCTGTGCTAGTGAAGGGGTTAATACACACTGGGCTGCTCTCTGTGATAGTGAAGGGGTTAATACACACTGTGCTGCTCTCTGTGCTAGTGAAGGGTTAATACACACTGTGCTGCTCTCTGTGCTAGTGAAGGGTTAATACACACTGTGCAGCTCTATGTGCTAGTGAAGGGTTAATACACACTGTGCTGCTCTCTGTGCCAGTGAAGGGTTAATACACACTGTGCTGCTCTCTGTGCCAGTGAAGGGTTAATACACACTGTGCTGCTCTCTGTGCCAGTGAAGGGTTAATACACACTGTGCTGCTCTCTGTGCCAGTGAAGGGTTAATACACACTGTGCTGCTCTCTGTGCCAGTGAAGGGTTAATACACACTGTGCTGCTCTCTGTGCCAGTGAAGGGTTAATACACACTGTGCGGCTCTCTGTGCCAGTGAAGGGTTAATACACACTGTGCGGCTCTCTGTGCCAGTGAAGGGTTAATACACACTGTGCGGCTCTCTGTGCCAGTGAAGGGTTAATACACACTGTGCGGCTCTCTGTGCCAGTGAAGGGTTAATACACACTGTGCGGCTCTCTGTGCCAGTGAAGGGTTAATACACACTGTGCGGCTCTCTGTGCCAGTGAAGGGTTAATACACACTGTGCGGCTCTCTGTGCCAGTGAAGGGTTAATACACACTGTGCGGCTCTCTGTGCCAGTGAAGGGTTAATACACACTGTGCGGCTCTCTGTGCCAGTGAAGGGTTAATACACACTGTGCGGCTCTCTGTGCCAGTGAAGGGTTAATACACACTGTGCGGCTCTCTGTGCCAGTGAAGGGTTAATACACACTGTGCGGCTCTCTGTGCCAGTGAAGGGTTAATACACACTGTGCGGCTCTCTGTGCCAGTGAAGGGTTAATACACACTGTGCGGCTCTCTGTGCCAGTGAAGGGTTAATACACACTGTGCGGCTCTCTGTGCCAGTGAAGGGTTAATACACACTGTGCGGCTCTCTGTGCCAGTGAAGGGTTAATACACACTGTGCGGCTCTCTGTGCCAGTGAAGGGTTAATACACACTGTGCGGCTCTCTGTGCCAGTGAAGGGTTAATACACACTGTGCGGCTCTCTGTGCCAGTGAAGGGTTAATACACACTGTGCGGCTCTCTGTGCCAGTGAAGGGTTAATACACACTGTGCGGCTCTCTGTGCCAGTGAAGGGTTAATACACACTGTGCGGCTCTATGTGCCAGTGAAGGGTTAATGCACAATGTGCTGCTCTCTGTGACAGTGAAGGGTTAATGCACACTGTGCTGCTCTCTGTGACAGTGAAGGGTTAATGCACACTGTGCTGCTCTCTGTGCCAGTGAAGGGTTAATACACACTGTGCTGCTCTCTGTGCCAGTGAAGGGTTAATACACACTGTGCTGCTCTCTGTGCCAGTGAAGGGTTAATACACACTGTGCTGCTCTCTGTGCCAGTGAAGGGTTAATGCACACTGTGCTGCTCTCTGTGCCAGTGAAGGGTTAATGCACACTGTGCTGCTCTCTGTGCCAGTGAAGGGTTAATGCACACTGTGCTGCTCTCTGTGCCAGTGAAGGGTTAATGCACACTGTGCTGCTCTCTGTGCCAGTGAAGGGTTAATGCACACTGTGCTGCTCTCTGTGCCAGTGAAGGGTTAATGCACACTGTGCTGCTCTCTGTGACAGTGAAGGGTTAATGCACACTGTGCTGCTCTCTGTGACAGTGAAGGGTTAATGCACACTGTGCTGCTCTCTGTGACAGTGAAGGGTTAATGCACACTGTGCTGCTCTCTGTGACAGTGAAGGGTTAATGCACACTGTGCTGCTCTCTGTGACAGTGAAGGGTTAATGCACACTGTGCTGCTCTCTGTGACAGTGAAGGGTTAATGCACACTGTGCGGCTCTCTGTGCCAGTGAAGGGTTAATGCACACTGTGCGGCTCTCTGTGCCAGTGAAGGGTTAATGCACACTGTGCGGCTCTCTGTGCCAGTGAAGGGTTAATACACACTGTGCGGCTCTCTGTGCCAGTGAAGGGTTAATACACACTGTGCGGCTCTCTGTGCCAGTGAAGGGTTAATACACACTGTGCGGCTCTCTGTGCCAGTGAAGGGTTAATACACACTGTGCGGCTCTCTGTGCCAGTGAAGGGTTAATACACACTGTGCGGCTCTCTGTGCCAGTGAAGGGTTAATACACACTGTGCGGCTCTCTGTGCCAGTGAAGGGTTAATACACACTGTGCGGCTCTCTGTGCCAGTGAAGGGTTAATACACACTGTGCGGCTCTCTGTGCCAGTGAAGGGTTAATACACACTGTGCGGCTCTCTGTGCCAGTGAAGGGTTAATACACACTGTGCGGCTCTCTGTGCCAGTGAAGGGTTAATACACACTGTGCGGCTCTCTGTGCCAGTGAAGGGTTAATACACACTGTGCGGCTCTCTGTGCCAGTGAAGGGTTAATACACACTGTGCGGCTCTCTGTGCCAGTGAAGGGTTAATACACACTGTGCGGCTCTCTGTGCCAGTGAAGGGTTAATACACACTGTGCGGCTCTCTGTGCCAGTGAAGGGTTAATACACACTGTGCGGCTCTCTGTGCCAGTGAAGGGTTAATACACACTGTGCGGCTCTCTGTGCCAGTGAAGGGTTAATACACACTGTGCGGCTCTCTGTGCCAGTGAAGGGTTAATACACACTGTGCTGCTCTCTGTGCCAGTGAAGGGTTAATACACACTGTGCGGCTCTCTGTGCCAGTGAAGGGTTAATACACACTGTGCGGCTCTCTGTGCCAGTGAAGGGTTAATACACACTGTGCTGCTCTCTGTGCCAGTGAAGGGTTAATACACACTGTGCTGCTCTCTGTGCCAGTGAAGGGTTAATACACACTGTGCTGCTCTCAGTGCTAGTGAAGGGTTAATACACACAGAAGCACAACTGTAGCACAAGTTATGTTTATGAGTTAGTCATTTACAGCAGCTACACACAGGGCAGGGGAATTAGATAAAACGTTATATAAATCAGTATTAGACACTGAGTATCATGTAATGTGTATAATGTGCAGCTCACGCGTCATCACACAGGTGTAGTTTATTCATTTGTAAAGCAGACAACAGCTAAAGTGTTATATTATAAATAAATATATGTGTAGATATGAATGTATGGGAAGGATTAGCTGCATTATGGTCAGATTTGCCAGTGATGGGCCCTAACTCACAGGGGCCGCAGGTCAGTATTTAGGATCTTTATGGGCTGCGTATAAAGACAAATAATAATATATTTACAACAAATGTCCAGTTGCACAGGGCAAGTTCTAGGGCTCTTGTTTGCCAACAGTAACTAGCGCAGAGGGGGCACAGTAACTAGCGCAGAGGACAGCCCTGGCTTAAAAGGATATAGAACAATTCATTTTCATGAGACTTGTGTGTGGTGTTGCTTTAATCTAACACACAGGCTTAATGAATACACTTTCCCAACAGATTAACACTTAGTTTTCCAATGGCCAAACCCTCGCTGCTAACTTGCAAGTTATTTCCACCACTCACCTTTAACAGCGCTGGTATTACAGGTTTTCAAAAACCCAGCGTTGGCAGGCAAAATGGCAGCATTGAGCTCCTTTGTGCTCCATACCGCACCCAAATACCGGCGCTGCTGTGAGCTGCTTATATGTGCTAATGCACAATTTCCCCATAGACATCAATGGGGAGAGCCGGCTAAAAAAAAGCCTAACACCTGCAATAAAGGAGCGTAAAGCTCCGTAAAGCAGCCCCATTGATTCCTATGGGAAAAGAAAAAGTTATGTTTAAACCTAACACCGTAACATAAACCCCAAGTCTAAACACCCCTAATCTGCCGCCCCTGACATCGCCTCCACCAACATTACACTTATTAACCCTTAATCTGCTGCCCCCAACATCGCTATCACTTACATTCCACTTAATAACCCCTAATCTGCCGCCCCCAACGTCGCCGCCACTCTACTAAAGTTATTAACACCTAACCCTGAGTCTAACCCTAACACCCACTAACTTTAACATAATTAAAATAAATCTAAATAAAAATTACAATTAATACCTAAATACTACTGATTTAAAACTAAATACTTACCTGTAAAATAAACCCTAAGCTAGCTACAATATACATTAGCGCTGCAGAATCTGTTGGCGCTCTACAAATAACCGATAATAATAATAATAGCTTAGGTGTTATTTTTATTTTACAGGTAAGTTTGTATTTATTTTAACTAGGTAAACTAGTTAGTAAATAGTTATTAACTATTTACTAGCTATCTAGTTAAAAAAAATACAAATTTACCTAAAATAAAACCTTACCTGTCTTACACTAACACCTAACATTACACTACAATTAAATAAATTACATTAATTAAATACAATTAACTAAATTACAAAAAAATAAACACAAAATTACACAAAATAAAAAAAGAAATGATCAAATATTTAAACTAATTACACCTAATCTAATAGCCCTATCAAAATAAAAAGCCTCCCAAAATGAAAAAAAAAACACCGAAAAAATAAACACCGAAGATCCACTTACAGTTTTTTAAGACCGGACATCCATCCTCATCAAGCCGAGAGAAGTCTTCAAGCGGGCAAAAGTTCTCAACGAAGCCGAGAGGAGTCTTCATCCAAGCGGCAAGAAGTGGTCCTCCAGGCGGGCAGATGTCTTTATCCAGAAGGCATCTTCTATCTTCATCCCTCTGACGTGGAGCGGCTCCATCTTCAAGACATCTGGCGCGGAGCATCCTCTTCTGTTGACGGCTACTGAAGAATGAAGATGGCATCCCTTGCATTGCGATTGGCTGATAGAATTCTATCAGCCAATCGGAATTAAAGTTGAAAAAATCCTATTGGCTGATGCAATCAGCCAATAGGATTGAGCTTCAATCCTTTTGGCTGATTGGATCAGTCAATAGGATTGAAGCTCAATCCTATTGGCTGATTGCATCAGCCAATAGGTTTTTTTCAACTTTAATTCCGATTGGCTGATAGAATTCTATCAGCCAATCGCAATGCAAGGGACGCCATCTTGGATGATGTCCCTTAAAGGAACCTTCATTCTTCAGTAGCCGTCAACAAGAGGATGCTCTGCGCCGGATGTCTTGAAGATGGAGCCGCTCCGCGTCGGAAGGATGAAGACTTCTGCCTGCCTGGAGGACCACTTCTTGCCGCTTGGATGAAGACTTCTCCCGGCTTCGTTGAAGACTTCTCCTGGCTTGATGAGGATGGATGTCCGGTCTTCAAAACTGTAAGTGGATCTTCGGGGATTAGTGTTAGGTTTTTTTTTAAGGATTTATTGGGTGGGTTTTATTTTTAGATTAGGGGCTTTGGGCAATGGAAAAGAGGGAAATGCCTTTTCAGGGCAATGGGGAGCTTAGGTTTTTTAGATAGGATTTTATTTGGGGGGTTGGTTGTGTGGGGGGTTGGTTTTACTGTTGGGGGGGTTGTTTATTTTTTTTACAGGTAAAAGAGATGATTTCTTTGGGACAATGCCCCGCAAATGGCCCTTTTTAAGGGCTATTGGCATTTTAGTTTAGGCTAGGGTTTTTTTTTTATTTTGGGGGGCTTTTTTATTTTGATAGGGCTATAAGATTAGGTGTAATTAGTTTAAATATTTGATAATTTATTTTTTATTTTTTGTAATTTAGTTAATTGTATTTAATGTAATTTATTTAATTGTAGTGTAATGTTAGGTGTTAGTGTAAGACAGGTTAGGTTTTATTTTACAGGTAAATTTGTATTTTATTTTATTTTAAAATATTATTTTTATTAAGGAGGTAAAGACATATACACGTCATGAGCCATTACAAAAATCATAGAAGACATACATATATTTATACGTAGTTGAGCAATTGGAACTGCAACAATAGTTATTTGTGAAACATGTGCTCCCACATTATTAGTTTATGTTGGCTATCGTATTGTCCAGCATGACTTCACACGTGCATACATCACCCTCTCAACAGATTTTCTTATTTTCCAACAGAATTCTGGTCTCTAACCTGACCAGCCTAAACTCACTACTATTAATCTAACTATAATAACTAACTGAACATCCTGAGACTTGTTATCCTTGTTGTACGGTCGGTCGCAGGGCCCAGCGGGGGGGGGGGGGGGGAGAGAGAGGGATAGAGGAGAGCGTGTATGGTTGGGAACAGTTGGGGGGAGCCAAGAGTAGGGAGGGGGCAGGGTCAACAAATGTAGGTATGAGCCTACAACTCTGTATGTGTTCTAGAGAACTATTGTTGGTCCCCAAACAAATGTCCCCATTCCCCCCTTAGAGTGTCTTCCGTGAAAATCACAGTCTTTAAATGGCATAAGGATTAGCCTCTATATTTCTAGTTCAAAAGTTAGTATAAGTCTACGCCATTTACGTAGAAATGCACCCAGTCTGTCTTGAACATCTATTCTGACATCCATTTGTTCTGTGAATATTTGAAATTGCAACAGGTTCTTAAAGGACGGTCCTGTATTTGCAATCCAACTTTTTAATATACACTTTCTGGCCACCAGGATTACTAAACTTAATACTGAGTCGTTTTGTTTGTGCTGTGTGTCCCAGTGTAGAAATACTAAGGCCTCAGTATAGGGGGACAGTCTGCAGGAGAGATGGATTCTCCAATGCACATTTGGCACATCTATTGGGCCAATTAGGGATCCATTTAGCCATCGTTCTGGGTGTAAAGTACGCCCTATGCAAAAATCGGACTTGGAATTCTCTGTACATTGCAGACAGTGTTGCTCTCCTTGTTCTGTCCATACCTGTCCTAATAGTCTCCCAATTGACCTCCCCCAATCCCTCCCCAACCAAGCCCCTCTGTAAGGTGGTCTGTAGTCCCCCGTACGCGGTGGTGCAAGAGTGTCTGATAAATTTCAGAAAGGGAAAATTTACCTAACTGTTACAAGGACTGGGTGAGACAGAAGGGAGATCCCTCCCAGAATTCCGGGTTGTCTCTGACCAGTGCCCCCACATAGTGGCGTATCTGCAGAGAGGCGTAGAAGTGGGTCTTGGGTAAATCATATTCCCTCTGAAGAGCGCCAAAGGTCTTCACCGTCTTTAAGAGGGGGTCTATTAGGTGTTTAAGCGACGTTATCCCCTTTTGTTCCCATGCTAGGAAAGGTCGCGTCCCAGATCCTGCCGGGAAATCCAGGTTTTTAACTATTGGTAAGTAGCGTGAGGATTGACAGGACTGCCAGTCTACTACCAGATGGATCAGTGCTGCCCAGTTGTATGGCCTAAAGTCTGGCAGGGCCAGGCCCCCATTCAGGAAGCCTAAGCTTAATTTATCCCTTGAGATTCTTGGTTTTTCCCCCTCCAGAGAAAGCTCGACGTTGCCACGTTCAGTAGTTTAACCCCTTAAGGACCAGCGACGTACCCTGTATGTCGCTGGCCTTTTTTTGGGACTTGATTGTTTTATAGCGCGGTCTTGCCACCAACGTTAAGACTGCTCTATTCCACAAAGCCTTTTGGAGGGAGGGCATTAATTGCGTGTTCTTACTAGACTTGTGCTATTATGTCCTGAAAAAACCCTTAACGACCAGTGACATACAGGGTACATTGTGGTCATTAAGGGGTTAATATCTGACTTGGTCAGAAGCAGGAGGAGCATAAGAAGTGGGTATAATAACCGAGGGAGAATTACCATTTTGACTAGTCTAACTCTTCCTGATAGCGAAAGCGGCAAGGATCTCCATCCATTCATCTGGGCTTGCAGCTTTGCACATGTGGTAGTCAAGTTATTAGCATATAA
Source organism: Bombina bombina (assembly GCF_027579735.1). Lineage (NCBI taxonomy): Eukaryota > Metazoa > Chordata > Amphibia > Anura > Bombinatoridae > Bombina > Bombina bombina. Next base: position 43,334,938 of record NC_069503.1, read on the forward strand.
TTTATTGGGGTTCGCTGATATTCTGATGCCTAGATATGTAATGTCATGCTTTGCTATGGTGAAAGGGTAATTGTTCATAGAACATATTTTCTTATGAAGCCACAAAATCTCTGACTTCTGTATATTTACTCTGTAGCCTGAAAACCGCCCAAACTCAGTTAAATTGTTCATAATGGATGGGAGATGCGTTTGCGGGTCTTATACGAACAGGAGCATATCATCTGCGTATAATGCAAGATGCTGGGGAGTACCTGCTATATCGATACCAGGGAAGTCCTGTTGTAGTTTGATAGCTAGAGGCTCCAAGGCAATGTTGAAGAGTAAGGGTGATAATGGGCACCCTTGCCTTGTGCCTCTGTGCAACTGAAAGTTAGGTGAGAAAGTATTATTAACTAGGATACTGGCCATTGGGGAACTATATAAAGTCTTAATAAGTGCAAGGAAGGGGCCAGAGAGGTTGGCCCTCACCATGGTGTTAACCAGGTATCTCCACTGTACAAATAATATTTCCTCTACCAGCGCTCAAACAACGTTAAATATACATGTTCATTTATAGAGTTCACAAAAGGGGGTATACTACGCAGTCAAAGTTCTATTAAGGAACACAATACCTCTTAACGTCCGGTGTCTCAGCAGTTGCTTTGCAAACTTCCCGGTCCCGGTCAGTTCCTCTCGTGTGTCTCCTCCCCTCTCCTCTTCGTCACAGCTGAATGTGACCAATCAAGCCAGCATACCAAACACAGCAGCCGGAATAGGCGCTCCCCGCAAACCACCGGCAGACCTCTGGAAGTCTGCTTAATACATGAACAGCCACGAAAATGGAAAAAGGCGAGTCGGGGCACAGGTTAAGATTCAAAACTTAACTTTTATTGCCACACAAAGTGAGAAGTAAAATAATGCACTTCAGCGTTAAAAACAAAAAGAGCTAGGACAGCAGCCGTCTGAACATGTTTCAGCTATCTGCCTTACTCATAGACTGTGCTGTCACTAGCTCACAGCATATTGCGTGTGTACTAATTCAAAGATGTATCATAGGATATCACACTACCTTCTACAATTATATAGTTTAAATCATAAAGATAAGAGTTCACCGGTATATTTAATTGTAAGGGTTACTGTGACTTTAAGACATTCCTTCTTGAAAAATTCTATTGGTCAATTCCCCTTTAAATAACCAGAGCAACTAAGCAGCATTGCTTAGTTATTCTGATTCGTCTCATACGAACACCTGGAGAACCAAGCCTCATTCCCAACTTGTAAAGGAGAAACTTTTCGTCTCAGCACAAGTGAGCTGTGTGATCTAACAGCTCCAACAGAAGGACCGGATTCCTTTAAAACTCCTATCTCTTTTCCACTCCACAGAGGAAGAAATACTTCGACCTGGCAATTCTCAACTCCTATAAGATCTTTACAGCAAGTATATTTCTTACCGTAACCGTTCTTTCCCTACTGCAGAGCAGGACTACATTTCCCAGAAGCGCTCTGGAGAGAAACCGGAACTTCCGGTTTAGCGGAATCATCAGTGTCACATCGGCACAGATCTACACCGGAGAACTGTGTGAGCAACAGGTATCAGAGACTGCCTAAAATTAAGGTACCGATTTAACTATATTAACAAGGTTGTGAACTGAAACAAAGGAATACTATTCCTAAAATAAACGATATTGTCTTATCTAACTATTACAGAGCAAATTGAATAAATTACTTAAGCCTCACTTCCATCTAGTTCAAACTAGTGAGATAATTCCTATATCTGCTTTTAGGTGTTAACCCTTCAATTACCATTATTTTCTATCTGTACCAAATATAAGTTTTTGGTTCTGAAAACAACAAATCATTCTATAATAATTTCACTGCTATCTTTGATTGCCTTAAACAAATTGGGTAATTATTTCCAAGTAGTGATACAAATTAACTATTTACATTTAAATCTGTATATTGAGTTCCTTAAAAGGGTAAAACCTTACATTAATATAGCAGAAAATATGTACTATCATGTATCATATCAAACTAATATGTACTATTATGTATCATATCAAACCAAAGTGAATTGGAATATTTGTCAAACTGACGCTATCTGCAGAATATCCTTTGAACTCAAGGTGTGAAATATAAATAACCCTGATAGCTACCTATATAGTGTTTTGTATAGTATATAAAATGCTAAAGAGAAAAGAAGAAAGGTATCCCACTAAGTTAAACACAAGAACAAACTGCATGAGAAAGCAAATACCTAGCTAATACTAAATTATTATGATTATAATTAACCTTAGTAAAAAGGGGGAGGATAATAATGTGGGTGTTTAAATATACCAGGGAACCACTAGATATGCTATAAAGATAAATTCCCTTTGATTGCAAATTTAAGTGGGACAACTATTGCCAACAGTTAATAAGGTCTGTCTGTATATTAAGACCGTCTGATGCTCTTGTTCTAAGTTTGAAGATCCAAAATGCTTCCCGCGTACGGAGCATTTTGTCTCTATCGCTTCCTCTTTTTTGGTGACTCGCACCCATTCAATGACTTGCCACGCCAGATGTTCAATCTTACTGTCATGGCAAAACTTGAAATGTCGGGCCACTTGAGAATCTGGATCATCTGACTTAACATCACAGATGTGCTCTTTGATCCTATCTCTGGCCTCCCTTGTGGTGAGACCAACGTACTGTTTTAAGCAATCTTTACATGTAACAAGGTACACTACATGTGTACTGCAACAATTTGTGCAGGCATTATTTACGAAAACCCTCTGGGTGTTCGTAGGTTGAAAAGTTTTGCCTGTTAGTGTGTATGAGCAGGCCTTGCATCTTGTTGCGCCACACTTGTAGTGTCCCTTACACTCCAACCAGCTTGTGGGTTTATTCAAATCCGTTTTTATTTCACTAGGGGCCAAAATGTTGCTCAAGGTCCTGTTTTTTCTAGGAATGCATTTGCAACCCTTGAGTGCTATATCATAGAGGTCCTCATCCCCTTTTAGAATGGGTAAGCACTCACGAATAATATTCGCAATCTGTTCAAATTGTTTGCTGTAATTAGTAACAAAGATTGGACTGTTCATCATGTCCATTCTCTCTGTATTTTTATTGGTATGGAGCATATTGCTTCTATCCATTCTGGATACCATATAGTAAGCTTTTGTGATCTGTTTCCTAGGATACCCTCTTTTTAGGAATCTATCTCTGAACTCATTGGCAATTCTGTGATATTCTGACTGTGAAGAGCAATTTCTTTTTAAGCGAATAAATTCGCCTTTAAGTATACCAAAACTTGTGTGCTTAGGATGCATACTTTTTGCATGTAGGATGCTATTTCCTGATATGGGCTTTCGATGCAATTTCGTGACAATTTTGTCACCTTCACTGTAGAGAATGAGATCCAAAAATTCAATGCTTGAATCATTAGTGGTACTTGTAAAACTTAGGCCCACATAATTTTTGTTAATTTCATTAACAAAATCGGTACACTCTTGTGATGTTCCCCGCCAGATCAGGAGGAGATCATCAATATACCTACTGTAGTACCAGTCCTCTCCATATATATGGGATAGCTCCCACCACCCCATATATAAATTCACAAAGGAGGGGGCAAAAGTAGCCCCCATAGCTGTTCCTATGTGTACTGCTATAACCTGTGTAGTTATCAAGGAAAAACGCAATGGCAGTCATACCCTTATCCAAAGGAATACTTGAATAGAGGCTGACTACGTCAACAGTCAGCCATGAGAATCCTTGTTCCCAGCTGAGGTCTTCCAACAAGACCAACAGGTGCTTGGTATCCTTCAAAAATGAAGGAAGAATCCTAACCAGTGGCTGTAGAATGCTCTCCATCCATCTCCCCAAGGGTTCCAACAAGGATCCAATGCCCGAGACGATCGGACGACCCTGAACATTGTCAAGACCCTTGTGTGTCTTGGGGAGATGGTGGAAAATCGGAGTCCTATGATACTTAACCCATAAGAAAGCTCTGGTGTCATCATCGATGGCACCCAGTTCTCTGCCATCATCTAAAATTTGTTTAAGACTCTGTTTTAATGTATTTGTGGGATCAAAGCTCAACTTTAGGTAAACTTCTGTCTGACTCGGCTGTCTCTCTGCTTCACGTATATAATCTTGTTTATCTAGGAAAACTATATTCCCACCTTTGTCACTTCTACGTATGACAATGTCTTGTTTGGACCTGAGTCTTTGGATGGCTTCTTGCTCAGTTTTAGTGAGATTATTAGAGCTAATTGGCTGTTCTTTAAGCGACTCCTGTAATTTATGTAGTTCTGCTTCTACACGCTTGTGAAAAAATTCTCTAAATATTTCCCTCTCTTCCTAGTGGGGTAAAATTCTGAAGTAGGCTTGAATTTAGCTTTTACCTGCTCCTCTTTACAGGATTCCATTTTGAGATTGAGTAAGGCTAAATAATCAGCTCTCCTGTCAGTTTAGTGTGCGCGGAATGAGGATTAGATCTAGGCCCGGCTGCTGATCGGGGGAAACACGTTAGGCTATTAAGGAGCAGGCGTCTGGCCGGCTGTCTTAGAATCCTATCCACGGTCATCAGAGCAGGGGTTCCGGATACCATGCCTGAAAATTTCTATCTAACCTTGGTGTGGAGGATCAGCAGCTGTACTTACACAGTGCTCAACAGATGTGCTTTGTAGCACTTACGAATCTTGTAAGTGTCAGTTTTTATATGTGTGTTTCATTTGTAATAAAATATTTCACTTGAGTTGGCCCTGTGCACCTCTGTCATTTTCTCTTTCATGGTATTACATTGGAGCTGAGGATTGGATTGCCCAGCTGATTACAGGCAGCACGGAAACAGCCATTCAACAAATCCTTGGCAATTAAGGAAACCAACAAGCGCCCTTCTCTCTTTTTCTTACACTTGGGAATATATAACAAAAGAACACAATTGGATTGGACTCAGTCAGAACATTATTTGATTGAATGGACTCAGTCAGTAACCTTAAGGTACTACATACCATTTAAAGGGATAGCGCAAATAGGCTGAAATTTGTTTCTCTATTTTGTAACTGCTTGCATTTTTTTATCCTGTGGTTTTGATTTCTGTTATACCTTATAACCATCATCAGTAAGACATATATCTGCATATATATTGATGCAATAACATAAAACAAGGATATCAATTAGTCATATATATTCTTTAGCACAATTCATTCTGTTTGCAATCTTTGTAAATAATCAGCTGCCTCACTGAATTGAACATTGTTTGTATCAATGCCCTTACTCACTGTGTCTAGAGTTAGGATTTCGGTGCTCACTTCATTTTTAAAACATTTTTTTTAATGTCAGATTCCTCACGAATTTATTGAGATCTAGCAACTTTTCAAAAAGGTTAAAATTGGTTGAAGGGACAAAGCCTAATACATATTTGAATACTTTTTCTTCCTCTTCATCTAGTACCACTGAGGAAACATTTAGAATAGTTAAATCTTGTACTTGTTCTTGTACTTCTGCTGCTGTGTCTGGGGCCTTAGTGTGTACCTGTTTGTTCCTACGTTTGCCCTCCATTTTTGTGGGGTTGCCTCCCCCTTTTGGATTTTGCTGATCCCTCTGAAAAACCTGCTTCTCTACTGATGATTTTCATGTTAATTACTTTAACACAGTAGCAGGTTAAGTATTTTGCGTTTAACTCCTGTGTGGAGTTTATACAAGCATTTTTCTTTATTGCCACACTTTATTTTTTAATATGGATAACATGCAGCCACAAGTTAACTTCTTTTCACTACGAGCTTTGCAAGACTATGATGCTATGAGGTCCTCATTGGAGGACCTATTCTCTGTAAATATGAGATTGCAAAATGTAGGAGACCTCTTTCAGGCTATGGAAAACAAGCTAGTTAAAGAATACATATTATGGTGGGATATAAAATTATTGGAAAAATATCTCTCCCTCAGTGTGATCCCTAGGGGGTTGCGATTAAAGAAGTGTTACAAACTGCTATTTGTAACTGGCCCTTTAAATGAAAAATTGCCCTGCTTCCATGGATCGTGGAGAAGCCTATTTGCCAGCCTCCTTCCTCATGACTATGGCCCCTGGAAGATTGTGCCCCTGAGAACATATTAACTTTTATTGGGTGTGTATGGCCCTTTAAGAACCGTCTGGGGACATATTGTGACTTTGGTGAACAATGCCCCTTTAAGACTATGTCCCCAGACCTGTAAAATAGCTTGTCCCTGGCTTTCTCCCACTTGGTTCAGTGAATGGAACTTGCTGAGCCAGGTGCCACACAGGCAGAGTGTTCCACAGAGGGGGAGCACTGTTACAGAGGCATTGGTTTTCGTTGTGTGCCATTAAGTGCTATGTGACAGACCCTTCGGTCAGAACTAAAGAGATAACTTTGTTCAGCTTCAAGAAGCATTCTAAATACAAGTTTGCTGGGATCAGCTCTAATTAAGTTTAGTGAAAAACATTCCCATTGTCTAAACAGACTGCTAGTGATAAGGTGGACTGCATTGTTTTCTTGTATGTAATGTTATCTGCTGTTATGGCCTGTCAAAGGGCGTTGCCTCTCTATCTAAATGCATCAAATGTGTGATTGGGGATTTTATGCCTCCCCCTGAGAGTGTCTCTTTTGCATGTAACCTCAATAAAAACCAGGCTGTGTGTCCAGCACATCAGACCTATTCTGACCCTCTAACTTGCAGCTTTGACTCATGTTTGTAGGGGAGCGCTAGGAGCATCCTTTTCTACGGTCCAACTTCCAGCCAGCCTGGAGGCAACCGTAACATTTGGCGGCAGCGGTGGGATGGCGTCCTAGCGCAAGGAGCAGCACCCCAACAGCACTGGTATCGTAGGAGAGTTATTGAGGGCAACGCTAGCCACTGCGCAGCGTCCCTACCTACAGCAGCATGGAGCTGACAAGATACTGGTCAGAACCCTGTGAAGAGCACCTCAACCGGATCCGTCGCTATGAGGGCGCGGATTTCGTTCCAGAGGTAAAGAGGCGGCTAGTCCGATATGGTCCAGACCCTGCGCAGGAGGTAGTCAGTCGCATCATCCGGGAATTGGATATGGAGAACAAAGCGGCACGAGCCTTTGAGCGCCAACTGTGGAGTTTGAGGGTATGGACACCTGGTCTCCAGCGACAAAGTGAGTTACAGGGAGCGGAGAGCAGCGACCTCCCTCCCCAGCGGCAGTATACCGTTCAGAGGGAAGAGACAACCAGTCTCCTCCCCCAACCAGAGATACCAGAGGCAGCAGGCCTCATAGACTGGTCCTGGGAGGACCCCCAGCAGGCAGGTGGAGATGGGACCGCAGTCTCTCTACCGGCCCTACAGGGATGCTGGGCAGGCGGCCCAGATCCCCAGCGACAGACCCAGCTACAGGGAGGGGAGAGCATCGACCTCCCTCCCCAGCCGGAGTGTGCCTTCCAGGGAGAGGAGACAACCGGTCTCTCTCCCCAGCCGCAGCATGTTCCACAGGAAGCGGAGAGCATCGACCTCCCTTCCCAACGGCCACCGGAGTATCAGGAGGAGGAGGTAAGCCAATCTCCCCCTCCCCAGCTAACTCCTAACTTGGGCCCAGGGTTAACAGTGGAGATGTTAACCCCCACTGACCCCCACGTTCCCTTTGCCACCGGGCAGGACTATGCCCCAATTCCCCCAGCAGAAGAGCTGGCATCAGGACAGAGCGCTGCTGGCCTCTGCCCTACAGACCCCCTTGTTACAGGACTGGCCTGCAAACCCCTCACACCAGCAGAAGCGCTGGCACCAGGGCAGAGTGCCGCTGGCCTCTGCCCTCCAAGTACCATCAGCTATTTGTCCAGCTGCGCCTGGAAGGCCGAGGATGCTACACTTTCATCCTACAACCTGGAACCTACAGGCCAGTACTACGTATTGTGGGGGGGCTACTTTGCTGCTAACGTTTATTTGTGGGTGGGTTGCGAGACTAACTTAGGCACTGACCGACAGAAGGTCAGGTGCCTGGTTAGTCTCCCTCCAAAAGGGGAGATATGTTACAAACTGCTATTTGTAACTGGCCCTTTAAATGAAAAATTGCCCTGCTTCCATGGGTCGTGGAGAAGCCTATTTGCCAGCCTCCTTCCTCATGACTATGGCCCCTGGAAGATTGTGCCCCTGAGAACATATTAACTTTTATTGGGTGTGTATGGCCCTTTAAGAACCGTCTAGGGACATATTGTGACTTTGGTGAACAATGCCCCTTTAAGACTATGTCCCCAGACCTGTAAAATAGCTTGTCCCTGGCTTTCTCCCACTTGGTTCAGTAAATGGGACTTGCTGAGCCAGGTGCCACACAGGCAGAGTGTTCCACAGAGGGGGAGCACTGTTACAGAGGCATTGGTTTTCCTTGTGTGCCATTAAGTGCTATGTGACAGACCCTTCGGTCAGAACTAAAGAGATAACTTTGTTCAGCTTCAAGAAGCATTCTAAATACAAGTTTGCTGGGATCAGCTCTAATTAAGTTTAGTGAAAAACATTCCCATTGTCTAATCAGACTGCTAGTGATAAGGTGGACTGCATTGTTTTCTTGTGTGTAATGTTATCTGCTGTTATGGCCTGTCAAAGGGCGTTGCCTCTCTATCTAAATGCATCAAATGTGTGATTGGGGATTTTATGCCTCCCCCTGAGAGTGTCTTTTTTGCATGTAACCTCAATAAAAACCAGGCTGTGTGTCCAGCACATCAGACCTATTCTGACCCTCTAACTTGCAGCTTTGACTCATGTTTGTAGGGGAGCGCTAGGAGCATCCTTTTCTACGGTCCAACTTCCAGCCAGCCTGGAGGCAACCGTAACAAGAAGTATCCAACCTTTCAAATAGACACATCTGATGTTGAATTCATGGATGTTTGGAATGGCATTCTGTTTGAATGTTCGCTGAATTCAAGCCTACTTCAGAGTTTTACCCCACTAGGAAGAGATGGATAAATTTAGAATCTTTTCACAAGCGTGTAGAAGCAGAACTACATAAATTACAGGAGTCGCTTAAAGAACAGCCAGTTAGATCTAATAATCTCACTAAAACTGAGCAAGAAGCCATCCAAAGACTCAGGTCCAACAAGACATTGTCATACGTAGAAGTGACAAAGGTGGGAATATAGTTTTCCTAGATAAACAAGATTATATACGTGAAGCAGAGAGACAGCTGAGTCAGACAGAGGTTTACCTAAAGTTGAGCTTTGATCCCACAAATACATTAAAACAGAGTCTCAAACAAATTTTAGATGATGGCAGAGAACTGGGTGCCATCGATGATGACACCAGAGCTTTCTTATGGGTTAAGTATCATAGGACTCCGATTTTCCACCATCTCCCCAAGACACAAGGGTCTTGACAATGTTCAGGGTCGTCCGATCGTCTCGGGCATTGGATCCTTGTTGGAACCCTTGGGGAGATGGATGGAGAGCATTCTACAGCCACTGGTTAGGATTCTTCCTTCATTTTTGAAGGATACCAAGCACCTGTTGGTCTTGTTGGAAGACCTCAGCTGGGAACAAGGATTCTCATGGCTGACTGTTGACGTAGTCAGCCTCTATTCAAGTATTCCTTTGGATAAGGGTATGACTGCCATTGCGTTTTTCCTTGATAACTACACAGGTTATAGCAGTACACATAGGAGTTTTATACTCAGAGTTCTTTACTTCCTGTTGACACACAATTACTTCTCCTTTGGGGCAGTTTCTATCTCCAAAAGAGAGGAACAGCTATGGAGGCTACTTTTGCCCCCTCCTTTGCGAATTTATATATGGGGTGGTGGGAGCTATCCCATATATATGGAGAGGACTGCCGCCAGAGGGGAAGGATTGTGATGTACAGGAGGTATATTGATGATCTCCTCCTGATCTGGCGGGGAACATCACAAGAGTGTACTGATTTTGTTAATGAAATTAACAAAAATGATGTGGGCCTAAGTTTTAGAAGTACCACTAATGATTCAAGCATTGAATTTTTGGATCTCATTCTCTACAGTGAAGGTTACAAAATTGTCACGAAATTGCATCGAAAGCCCATATCAGGGAATAGCATCCTACATGCAAAAAGTATGCATCCTAACCACACAAGTTTTAGTATACTTAAAGGCGAATTTATTCGCTTAAAAAGAAATTGCTCTTCACAGTCAGAATATCACAGAATTGCCAATGAGTTCAGAGAGATTCCTAAAAAGAGGGTATCCTAGGAAACAGATCACAAAAGCTTACTATATGGTATCCGGAATGGATAGAAGCAATATGCTCCATACTAATAAAAATACAGAGAGAATGGACATGATGAACAGTCCAATCTTTGTTACAAATTACAGCAAACAATTTGAACAGATTGCGAATATTATTCGTGAGTGCTTACCCATTCTAAAAGGGGATGAGGACCTCTATGATATAGCACTCAAAGGATGCAAATGCATTCCTAGAAAAAACAGGACCTTGGGCAACATTTTGGCACCTAGTGAAATTAAAACAGATTTGAATAAACCCACAAGCTGGTTGGAGTGTAAGGGACACTACAAGTGTGGCGCAACAAGATGCAAGGCCTGCTCATACACACTAACAGGCAAAACTTTTCAATCTACGAACACCCAGAGGGTTTTCGTAAATGATGCCTGCACAAATTGTCGCAGTACACATGTAGTGTACCTTGTTACATGTAAAGATTGCTTAAAACAGTACGTTGGTCTCACCAGAAGGGAGGCCAGAGATAGGATCAAAGAGCACATCTATGACGTTAAGTCAGATGATCCAGATTCTCAAGTGGCACGACATTTCAAGTTTTGCCATGACAGTAAGATTGAACATCTGTCGTGGCAAGTCATTGAATGGGTGCGAGTCCCCAAAAGAGGAGGCGATAGAGACAAAATGCTCCGTACACGGGAAGCATTTTGGATCTTCAAACTTAGAACAAGAGCACCAGACGGTCTTAATGTACAGACAGACCTTATTAACTGTTGGAGATAGGTGACCCACTTAAATTTGCAATCAAAGGGTTTTTATGAAAAGATGAAGCTGGCTGCTAGCAACAGTGAAAACAAAGTCCTTTATTGATCCATATTAAAACAGCAACAGATTGCAACGATTACACATCACAGATGGAGGGGCTCAGCAGTTCTTACGCGTTTCATGCCTTGTGGCGCTTAGTCATAGAACATGTGCTGTAGAAATGCTATTTCCGCTCTTTTTTTTCTAAGGAGAGTTAAGATTGTTTTCCTCTTAACGGGGGAGTGAATGCCCCCTACATTCCATGAGTAGAGGTTAAATCTGAGTATTTAGGTAGAACCCTGAGTATGTGGCACAGTGGGTTGTGTAATGAGGTAACTGCAGCGCAGTGCAATACAGGAAAGAGAGGGGAGCATATATAAAGGAGAGGGTAACAGAGGGGATACGATGGGCAAGGGAGAGGGAGGAGAAGAACAAGAGAAAAGGAAGAGAAGGGGTGAGGGGGGAGAGTGAAAAAAAAGGGGGGGAGAAAAGTACACCTTAATGACGCATGGATGGGCTCCCGGTTCAGCTCTCCATCACGCCACACCTCCACTGGGCCCCGCCGACTGGAATTGTTCACCTTCTGTATTGAGAAAGAAAGACAAGGATTTCTCAACTTGATACATACTAAGATATGCTCAACTGTGCATGCAACCAAATATAACACAATATACCACACAGAGATAGTTTTGCTTTTCTCCTTAAGCAATGGTATTTTCTCAAGCAACATCCAGTTTTTGATCTTAAGACAGGACATTATATAACTAAACCTGAATTTCCTTAACTTCTGAACAAACCCAAATAACATTCCCAAGGCTATGGTCTGGGCAGCTTCTGGGGCCACGCCGGACCATTGTTCCCCTCCCTCTCCAATTCCACCTATTAATCTAGGGTCCAAAATCCCTCCCAAAAAAGAAGTGCTCCCTAAGGAGAACCCCAATGACCACAGAATTAAATAGCTCAAAGTCACTATTAACTCAGCCATCTTGTCAAGGTTAACATTTCACATGTTGACAGACTTAGTTAGTGTTACCCCTGTGTTTCCTCACCTCAACCTTCCTCTCCCCTCACTTGTCTCTGCTCAGAGCTGTGTTTGGGGCTGTGTGTGGGGCTGCACGCAGGGGGCTTATGTTTATCTAGAAATTCCTGGGCATCAGCAGGCAAGTCAAAAAATCTAGGGCCTCTAGGGGTAATTACCTTAAGCCTAGCAGGGTATAGAAGATAGGCTTGTTTCCCCTCTTTATGGAGCTGGGAGCAGAGTGGGGAGAATTCCCTACGGCGTTTCATGAGATCTGCAGAGAAATCTTGGAACAGTAGTAACCATGCATTTTCAAATGTTAACTCATCTAGTTTCCTATACGCTCTCAAGATGGCAGTTTTGGTCTGAAAGTGCAGGAACTTTATCATTATGGGGCGGGGTTGTGTCATGTTCGGTCCAGCTCTATCCGGCCCCACTCTATGTGCCCTCTCTATCCCGCCAATAAGGTCTCTAGTGGGTATATTCAAAAAGGGTGGTAGGGTATTTTCTACAAAATGGATTAGATCAAATTGCTTGATCGTTTCAGGGAGGCCAAGGAGACGCACATTATTGCGCCTCGATCTATTTTCTAGATTATCTATTTTTAACTGGAGGGTCATGGCTTGTCTCTCTAGATGTTCTATCTTACTATTGTTAGTCACATTGGAATCTTCAAGATCAGATATTCTGCCCTCTGCCTCCCCCATCCTAGTTGAAAATTGCTTGACCTCGCCAGCGAGCGTGTCCACTCCCCTTTGAAGATTATCAATTTTAGGCATAAATAGCATAGTTATTTGTTTTACAATGGGATGGGTATCTATCTGTTCTCCCTCTAGGGGAGATTCAGAGCTTGTGCCCTGAGTAGCCTGGTCATTTGCAGCCCTGTGGCGGTGCTCATTTGCTTTATTACGGCTCGCCATTGGGGTGTTAGTTAAATATTTCTCCATAAACACATAAGATGTCAAAGGCAAGATTACTGCAATAAAAAACAAGGTTAAGATAATGTGTCAGCATAAAGTGGTTTTCTCCACTTGTGAGAACAATAAAATAGAGCCACCCTAGTACGTTATGCAGTTTACAGTTACATAAACCACAAAAGGGTGAGTGTATATATATGATAAGAAGGATTACCAATTAGAACACAACCCGCACAAGTGCTGTGAGACCCAGAGAAATTAAGGCAAAGGTTCCTGATATAGGAGGGCTCTGTTCAGCAAATCAGCTATCAGTGATAGTGCATTAACCTATAAAGCTGGCCAATCCAGCACAGAGATTGAGATATTATGTAGGTATCAGGGATGGCATCAAAGCTATCTAGAAAGGAGATAAATGCGGTTAGATACATATGTTTACAAGATTAGACTTCATACAGTAACCCCCCCTTTAGAAACCAGTGAGGATTTTTCTCAGCTTAATGTTCACAGATTTCCTGCCCCAAGGGCAACAGGTTTCATGAACCCTTATGCAGGCATCAAAATAGCAACAGGTATAGAGCTCTACGATTCTGTGCTGAATGTCTGTGAGTTCAAATTAGCAGTGATGAGTATCCGGCCTAATAGTAGATAATGTCTCAAGAAGTTAAGGGTCTGTCCCAAGTGGTATTCCTGTCCCATGTGGTGCTCGTGAGAGCAGATGCTGTTCGATGGCTACCAGAGATCCCTCTCACCCCAGTCAGGGCCACACTACACTCCAGAGCGTGAACTACGCCCAATAGCTAACCCACAGAGTAGAGGTAGATGGGTATAAAGTCACCTGGGGCAGTCAAAGCGTGTATTCACACTGTGAAAAATAGTAACAGAGTTACAATTTTGGGCAGTCTAAGCACAATGTTCCTGAGCAACTGAGGGGGTACCTTCTCACCTAAATGTATACCACTAACACCATGTAAACTCAGTATTGCAGCATTTCGTTCATAAAGGGGTTAACTTATTTAGCATCTCCAGCCCACGTACACAAAAGTGGAGTATTTGCGTCTTGCAGAGCAGTGATGCAGGTAAGAGGCCTCTGAGGGGTGTATGTCAAAGATACCTTACCACCTTCGATACCAGGGCACTCCTCCCGAAAACCAACGGATAGGGCTCCTCTCCCAGGTAACGCTGTCAGCTTTTCACGCCAAGTGTTTATCACTATATGTGCTCTCCTCCGAAGTTCATAGCACCCCCAAGGCAGACTGCCAGGTCTATGGTTCAGTGTGTGTCGCTCCGACGTCAAGCTGAGTCTCACCTGTGCTTAGATGGTCTGCGGCATTCCCAGCTCTGCGATGATATGAAGCACAAGCCGCCCGTGTGGGGCCAAGATGGCGTCACCCGAATGCGGAGAGAAGCTTCCCCATCAAGGTCTATGCCGCCACAAGTTGGTATCACCAGATCTCAAGTGCCGGTCTGGGCTCGGTATATTCTCCGGTGGCTGTGATCAATGTCTCACCTCTTTGGTATTCAGTATAGAGGGCTTCAGTGGTGGAGCGGTGTATAGCTCACGCGAAAAGGGTAGAGAGGGTCCCCTGCTGTATGTCCTCTCCACGCCGGGCAGCAATATCTTCCATGGATTTTTCGTTGGGCTCCGGGTTTGTAGTGGGGCTGACAAAAATCAATATTAAAGCAAAGTGCGATATCTGGGGATGCTTTAGATCTGTTTTTAGGCAAAGTTTGCATGGAGCTCTGCTTGTTTGCTGCTTGCCCTGAAGCCCCAAATTTGTATTTATTTTAACTAGGCAGCTAGTAAATAGTTAATAACTATTTACTAACTAGTCTACCTAGTTAAAATAAATACAAACTTACCTGTAAAATAAAAATAACACCTAAGCTAGCTACAATGTAACTATTAGTTATATTGTAGCTAGCTTAGGGTTTATTTTACAGTAAGTATTTAGTTTTAAATAGGTATTATTTAGTTAATGATAGTAATTTTTATTTAATTTATTTTAATAATATTAAAGTTAGGGGTGTTAGGGTTAGACTTAGGGTTAGGTTTAGGGGTTAATAACCTTAGTATAGTGGTGGCGGTGACATTGGGTGCGGCAGATTAGGGGTTAATAATATTTAACTAGTGTTTGCCACGTGGGAGTGCAGCGGTTTAGGGTTTAATATGTTTATTATAGTGGCGGGAATGTCTGGAGCAGCAGATTAGGGGTTAATAATTTTATTATAGTTGTTGCGATGCAGGAGGGCCTCGGTTTAGGGGTTAATAGGTAGTTTATGGGTGTTAGTGTACTTTTTAGCACTTTAGTTATGAGTTTTATGTTACGGCTTTGTAACATAAAAGCCATAACTATTGACTTTCAGTTTACGGTACGGATCTTGTAGTTATGGGCTGTACCGCTCACTTTTTGGCTGGACAGGCAAACTTGTAATACCGGCACCATGGAAGTCCCATTGAAAAGGACTTTTGGAAAGCTGCGGTAGTTACGTTGCGTGACGGCCAAAAAAGTGTGCGGTACAGCTGTACTTACAAGACTCGTAATAGCAACGGAAGTGAAAAAGCAGCATTATGAAGCTTTTTCACTCATAACGCAAAACTCGTAATCTAGCCGATAGTTTGCCTTATTTGTTGAAGCCAATTAGAACTTGTTACTGAGTAGACAAAGGGTTGTCACTGCTATTTTGCTAGCAACACTTGTATTGTTTGCTCAGACTTACTAGGGGCAGATATGTAGCAGGGTCAGGTTTATAAACTATAGTGTGCTTTTTAAATGCTAATGATTGGAAAACCCAAAATTTTCATAGTTTAACCTCTTAACGACCAAGGATGTGCCAGGCATGTCCTACAAAAATTGGTTGTTAACAACCAAGGACATGCCTGGCACATCCTCTGGGGTTTCAAGCACTGGAAGCAATTGTGAACGCTCTCAGGGTATTGCAGTAATGCCTTGATATTGAGGCATCTCTGCAATACCCTTTTTTTACCCATCAATGAAGAGAGATCCACTCTGTGGCCCTCTCTGCATCAGCCATTGATGGTGCCGATCGTTGGTGGGTGGGAGCCATAGCAAGTAGGCAGGTGGGCGGCCCATCGCTATCTAGTTCACTGCTTGAAGAACCTTTCTCCCAAAAATGGCCTCAGCCGAGGCAAGTGTGTCAAATTTGTAGAACTTTGAAAAAGTGTGAAGAGAGGACCAAGTAGCAGCCTTGCAAATTTGTTCAACAGAGGCTTCATTTTTGAACGCCCATGAGGAAGCAACGGCCCTCGTGGAATGAGCTGTAACTCTCTCGGGAGGCTGCTGTCCAGGAGTCTCATATGCAAAACGTATGATACTCTTCAGCCAAAAAGAAAGAAGTAGCCGTAGCTTTCTGTCCCTTACATTTTACTGAGAAAACCACAAACAAAGAAGAAGACTGATGAAAGTCCTTAGTCGCTTGCAGGTAAAACTTTAAAGCACATGGACCACGTCTAAATTGTGCAGAAGTCGTTCCTTCTGAGAAGGATTAGGACACAAAGAAGGAACAACAATCTCTTGATTAATGCTCCGATCAGAAACAACCTTAGGAAGAAATCCTAATTTAGCACGTAAAACCACCTTATCTGAATGGAAAATAAGGTAAGGAGATTCGTACTACAGTGCCGAGAGCTCTGACACTCTACGAGCCGAAGAAATAGCAACAAGAAATAAAACTTTCCAAGATACCAATTTAATATCTAAGGAATGCATAGGCTCAAACGGAGCCCCTTGAAGAACTTTGAGAACTAAGTTAAGACTCCATGGAGGAGTAACAAGTGGGAACACAGGCCTGATCCTGACCAAGGCCTGACAAAATGATTGTACATCTGGAACATCTGCCAGACATTTGTGTAACAAAATAGATAAGGCCAAGATTTGACCCTTTAGGGAACTCGTCGATAACCCTTTCTCCAAACCCTCTTGGAGAAAAGACAAAATTCTAGGAATCCTAACTCTACTCCAAGAGTAGCCCTTGGATTGACACCAATAGAGATATTTACACCAAATCTTATGGTAAATCCTTCTAGTTACAGGCTTACGAACCTGAATCATGGTCTCTATGACCGAATCAGAAAACCAACCCCCGCTTTGATAAAATTAAGTGTTCAATCGCCAAGCAGTCAGCTTCAGAGAAACTAGATTTGGGTGAAGGAAGGGTCCCTGAATCAGAAGGTCCTTCCTCAACGGAAGTCTCCAAGGTGGCAGAGATGCCATCTCCACCAGATCCGCATACCAAATCCTGCGAGGCCAGGCCAGTGCTATGAGGATCACCAAAGCCCTCTCCTGTTTGATTCGAGCAATTACCCGAGGAAGAAGAGCAAACGGAGGAAAAAGGTATGCTAGACTGAAGGTCCAAGGGACAGCCAGAGCATCTATCAGTGCCGCCTGGGGGTCCCTGGACCTCAACCCGTATCTCGGGAGCTTGGCATTCTGACGAGATCCCATGAGATCCAACTCCGGCTGACTCCACTTGAGATTCGGGTCAGAACACTTCCGGGTGGAGTTCCCACTCTCCCCCGGATGAAATTTTTCGGCTTTCTCAGGAAATCCACCTCCCAGTTGTCCACCCCTGGGATGTGGATCGCCGACAGACAGCAAGAATGGGCCTCCGCCCACTGAATTATCTTGGATACCTCCTTAATCGCTAAAGAACTCCTCGTTCCTCCCTGATGATTGATGTAAGCCACTGAAGTTATGTTGTCCATCTGGAACCTGATAAATTGGACCGTGGCTAACTGAGGCCAGGCCAGCAGAGCATTGAAGATCGCTCTCAGTTCCAGAATGTTTATGGGGAGAACAGACTCTAAATGAGTCCAAACTCCCTGAGCCTTTAGGGAGCCCCAGACTGCTCCCCTCCCTCGAAGGCTGGTGTCCATTGTCACAATCACCAAAGATGGTCTGCGAAAGCAGGTCCCCTGGGAGAGATGATCCAGAGACAACCACCATTGAAGAGAGTACCTTGTCTACTGCACCAGAGTTAATCGAGGAGACAAGTCTGCATAATCTCCGTTCCATTGCCTGAGCATGTTTAACTGCAGAGGTCTGAGATGGAAACGAGCAAACGGGATGATGTCCATCGCCGCCACCATCAGCCCAATTAAATCCATGCACTGAGTCACTGACGGCCGAGGAGTGGACTGAAGAACTAGACCAGTATCTATAATCTTTGACTTCCTGACTTCTGTCAGAAAAATTTTCATGGACAAGGAGTCTATTATGGTTCCTAAGAAAGTGACTCTTGTGTCTGGAACTAGGGAACTCTTTCCCAAATTTACCTTCAATCCATGAGTTCTCAGGAAAGATAACACTAAATCGGTATGGGATCTTGCTTGTTAAAAAGATGGCGCCTGGACTAGAATGTCGTCCAGCTAAGGTGCCACCCCAATACCTCGCGACCGGAGAACCGCCAACAGAGACCTTTGAAGATTCTGGGAGCGGTGGCCAGGCTGAAAGGAAGAGCCACGAACTGAAATTGTTTGTCCTGGAAGGCAAATCTTAGGAAACTGTGATGATCCCTGTGAAGTTTGGAACCTGTGATGATCCCTGTGAATAGGGAGTTAGGGACATGTAGGTACGCATCCTTTAAATCCACAGTTGTCATGAATTGACCCTCCTGGATTAAGGGAAGAATGGAACAAATAGTTTCCATCTTGAAGGATGGAACCCTGAGAAATTTTAGACCCTTTAGATCTAAAATTGGTCTGAAGTTTCCATCTTTTGGGAACCATGAACAGATTGGAATAAAAACCCTGACCCTGTTTCTGTACTGGGACGGAAACAATCACTCCCAGGGCAACGAGGTCTCTTACACAATGTAAGAACTCCTCTCCTTTTGTCTGGTCTGCAGATAATCTTGAAAGAAGAAATCTGCCTCTGGTAGGAAAACTTTTGAACTCCAATTTGTATCCCTGAGACACTATTTCTATTGCCCAGGGATCCTGAACATCCCGAACCCAAGCCTGGAGGAAGAAGGAAAGTTTGCCCCCTACCAGAAGCGGTCCCGGATCGGGGGCATGCCCTTCATGCTGTTTTGGATTCAATAGCAGGCTTCTTGTATTGTTTACCTTTGTTCCAAGACTGGTTGGGTCTCCATGTAGGCTTAGATTGCTCCTGCTTAAAAGAGAAAGAGGAAGACTTTCCCTTGAAATTTCAAAAAGAAAGAAAATTACTCCCTTTCGTTTGTTTCTCTTATCCTGAGGAAGGAGATGACCCTTAGCTCCCGTAATATCAGAGATAATTTCCATCAGGCCAGGTCCAAACAAGGTCTTCCCCTTGTAAGGAATCGCTAAAAGCTTAGACTTAGATGACACGTCCGCAGACCAAGGTTTTAACCATAAGGCTCTGCGGGCTAAGATAGAGAAACCCATACTCTTAGCTGCCAGCTTGATAATTTGAAGAGAAGCGTTCATAATAAAAGCATTAGCTAGCTTCAGAGCTTTTATCCTTTCTTGGATCTCCTCCAAAGAAGTCTCAGTCCTGAGAGACTCGGACAAAGCATCAAACCAATATGCTGCTGCACTAGTGACTGTAGCAATACACGCCGCAGGCTGTAATAGCATACCCTGGTGAACATAAATCCTTTTAAGTAAACCCTCTAACTTCTTGTCCATAGGGTCTTTGAAAGCACAACTATCCTCTATGGGAATAGTGGTTCTCTTGGCTAAGGTGGAAATAGCTCCTTCCACCTTAGGAACTGTTTGCCAAGCCTCCTTGCAAGAGTCAGCTATGGGAAACATTTTCTTAAAAATAGGGGAGGGAGAAAAGGGAATGCCTGTTCTCTCCCACTCCTTAGTAACGATCTCCGAAGCTCGCTTTGGAACCGGAAATACATCTGAGTAAGAAGGAACTTCGAAATATCTGTCTAATTTACTAGACTTCGCAGGGGCAACCACAACCGTGGAGTCACAGTCATCTAAAATAACCAAAACCTCCCTGAGTAGCAGGCAGAGGTGTTCTAACTTAAACCTAAAAGTTACAACCTCTGAGTCCATCAGAGGCAATGAACCTTCTGAATCTGAGATTTCACACTCAGATGAAACAGCAGTACCCTCCTCTTCAGGGCCTTGGTAGGGTACCTCCGAAACTGCAAAATTGCATCAGAACTAACTGAATGTCTGGTTTTCCTCTAATGCTTGCACTGCAACATTGAGAAAGCAGACAATGCATCCGAAATGGTAGAAGACATGAGAGAAGCAATGTCTTTTAAAGTAACTCCAGTGGGAGCTATAGCAGAAGTACAGGGCACTGCTTGTGCGGGCGATAAAGTTTTGGATGCTTGGGGAGAAAGCTGCAGCATATATTGACCCTCATCATTAGACTCTTGGACAACATCTGCCTTAGAGACTGGCTCTGAAAAAATCTTATCCCTATAACTCAAAAGTCCTTTCAACACATGAAGGACAGAAAGGGATTGGTGGTTCTAAATTAGCATCATAACATAAAGCACAGGTGACATCTTGCAAGTCCCCTTGATCCATGCTTGCACACAATTTTCCAATTAATAAACAAAAAAATTATTTGGATAAATTAACTTAAAAAAACGTTACTGTCTCTTTAAATACAAATCTGTCCTTTTTTCTTTTTTTGCAAACTGACAGTTTAAATAACGTTTTCTTACGTTGCAAAAAAATAATACAAAATCCAACCTCTGCACCTCAGCACTCTGCTGAAGTGCTCCTACCTTACTGAAGATAGTTATGAGACTCTTTTATCCTGTCTGCAGACGATCCGTTTGAAACAACAACAGCTGTTATAACAGTAGACCATGTCTGTACTAGCAATGCATGTTCTCCATGCGACTCCAGAACTGACCGATCAAATTCTTGGACTGATTTTCTCTAATGCACACTTCCCTCAACTTCTCTATTAACTGAAGTGCTACGGAGTGGCGAGCAAAAAAGTGCAGCTTAACACCTTTAACCCCTGTGCCTTGGCCTATAATACTGCCTAAATAGTTTTTACCACATAAAACTCTACATTAATAATGAGCCCCTTATGTTATAAGTATCCAATGTGCTTATTAAACTTCTGAGTCCTTTCTCCCAGAAAACTTAAGGTAGCACTTACCTTGACTTCTGCCTGGCAGCAAGGCAGCTCTCAGGTTTGAGAAGTCCTATCCCTCACATCGACCTGAGGAGAATAAAATGTTGAGTTAAAGATTACCTCAGACTGAAGGACATAGGGCAGCAAGAAATATGGGAGGCGCAGTGAGAATTATGTTCCACAATTTCCCATTGCTCTAGAGCCACTAAGGCTCTACTGAAGAGACTGATATGGACTATGGCTACACCCCAGGACAAAGCAGCACACTCTTGCACTACTTTAAAAATAATAAACTCGATTGAAGAATCAATACTAACACCTCACTTTACCTCTTCCTATCACTAACATAGGCAAAGAGAATGACTGGAGTGGGGGGGAAGGGAGGAGCTATTTAACAGCTCTGCTGTAGTGCTTTTTGCCCCCTCCTGCTGACCAGGAGGTGAATTAAGATGATCCGTGAACTCCTGTCTTAAATAAGAAAATGGTTTTGAAATAGCAAAGTGCTACTTGTATTTATTGCCCTATAACTTGCAAAAAAAATAAAGAACATGTAAACATTGGGTATTTCTAAACTCATGGCAAAATTTAGAAACTATTTAGCATGGGTGTTTTTTTGGTGGTTGTAGATATGTAACAGATTTTGGGGGGTCAAAGTTAGAAAAAGTGTGTTTTTTCCATTTTATAATTTTTTTATAGTAAATTATAAGATATGATGAAAATAATTGTATCTTTAGAATGTCCATTTATTGGCGATAAAAACGGTATATAATATGTGTGGGTACAGTAAATGACTAAGAGGAAAGTTAATGCTAAACACAAACACTGCAGAAATGTAAAAATAGTCCTGGTCCCTAACGGTAAGGAAATTTAAAAATGGTCTGGTCGCTAATGGGTTGAAGTAAAGTTAAAATTAAACTTTCATGATTCAGATAGGACATGCAGTTTTTAGCAACTTTCAAATTTACTTTTATCATCAAATCTGCTTTGTTCTCTTGGTATTCTTTGTTGAAAACTAAACCTAGATAGGCACATATGCTAATTTCTTTCATCTGTCATCTGTGCTATTTAGATAACGTGCTCGATCCTGTGGAGTTTTTTGAGTCAGCACTGACTGGGTAAAATGCAAGTCTGTCAAAAGGTCTGAGATAGGGGGGCAGTCTGCAGAGGCTTAAATACAAGGTAATCACAGCGGTAAAAAGTATATTAATACAACCGTGTTGGTTATGCAACACTGGGAAATGGTAAATAAATTTATCTTTTTTTAAATATACAATTTCTGGTGAAGAATGTCAATTTAAGCACAGATTTAAGTGCTTTTTCTATATGGTGCCAACAGATCATACTTTGGCTGTGTTTTCATTGAGGTGGTATAGTTTGGAAATTGGTGGTGTCATAAAAATTCTCCATAGACTTTAATGGCGATTAAATGTTTTTATCACTTAGTTTTTACAATTTACCTCCTCAATGGAATTTAGGTCTTTCGTGACGTGCAGTAATAGGAGGCAGGGGAGGCAGGTTTTACATTTTTGACCACGCCCCCCCCCAAGGGTACAATGCCCCCCCGGCTGCCACCAGATGCGATCCCATCCCAACAAACCATCCCAAAAATGAATCGTCCATGTTGCGCAATTAGGAGGCAGTGAGCCGTTCCGCTGCCCTCTATTAATTGCGCAACATGGTTTCTGATACTGTTCTTAACTTAGTGCCACCCAGTGGTGTCTCACCGGGCCCATACCACGCTCCAATAGAGGTGGTCCTCTATGATGGAGCCGATTCCACAGCCAATCACAATCAGCGCTGCCGGGGGGTGTGCCGGCCGGGCTCTGTTGAGTGACGTCGGCCTTACTGGCGTAAGTGGCGGTAACAGTACACAGTAGTGAAGCCTGAGGGAGCTGCTGCAAGTACCTTCCGAGTGAGTCTATCCTGCGTGTGTCACTGTGACTGTCAGTAGTGACTAGTGAGTGACTGTGTCCGGTCGTCGTCCTGTCACCTGTCAGTGCTGAGTGAGAGAGAGGGACCGCCCGGTGCCAGACAGTTGTGGACTTTGTGGTCAATTAGATCAATCGATGGACTAGTCCGGAACTCAGCTGGAGGATTGAAGCAGTGACTGTGAGTGAGCAGCCGAGCCGTTACCGCCGTAACACATAACTTAGTGTTTTGTTGAAGCTGATGACACTCACTGATGCTACTAGAGTTAGGTATGTGCCTTAGTAGCGCCACATGCCACTGCCTTATAATGCACATGCCATGCAGATGAACAGATCAGATGGCCAGATGCAGTATGTTTCAGGTCACGGTGTTCACCTGGTGACTGTGTTGTGTTTTGATTAAACTTAAGTTTCAGAATGAGGCCCATTCTGAAACTTAAGTTTAATTAAACACAACACCGTCACCAGGTGAACACCGTGACCTGAAACATACTGCATCTGGCCATCTGATCTGATGAGGGCAATTTTTTTCTGTCTATCGCCCTATAATATTTTGTTAAACCCAAACAACCGAGCTTTCGGAAGACCATACCCTAAACAAACAGATTTACTTGAACTTGCCAAGAAGAGCAGAGATATACTAGTGGACTTTGCATGAAAAGGCAGTTTTAGTAAAAATACCCTTATTCACCATTACAAGCCACATCATAAAGGAGCACAGGTTTGGTTATTGGGTGAATTTGCACTGAGATTTTAATAGATCTCATTTGAGAGGTCCCCAGCTTCAATAAGAACTAATTTTGCTGTAGCTGGTTCCAATAGGCCAAGCAAGCACTGCACTACATACTATTTAACTGAATGTGCATGCAACCATGCAAAGCCAAACACATAACACAGCAAGTATTAGGCCATAGGAAGTAATGAGGAAGTTAAGGTTTGGAAAGTCTGGAAAACATGAGTAAATCAGGACTTCAAACCTCCCCCCCCCCCACACACACACACTCTTTAAAGAGTGCTCTGCCAAATTACAAGGCACTCCATTTTCACATGTAGAATATTAACTTTATTTAATAGTGGTGTCAAATGTATGCCTTATTTTAAATCACTGTTGTGTAAATAATAATAATAATAATAATTTCATTAACGGACTGTAAGGTATAATATATACATTAAGTTTGCTTGTTTGCTGTGATTTCATCTCTCCTAGTCTCTTGGCCTCCTTTATTAAAATATGGGCTCTCTAGTCTGCATATCTATTGTTTTTGTTTTTATTACCCTACATCCACTAGATATATTTTAATCATATTTATTCTATTCTAATTCTGATTAAAAACTGGGAATGTGAAAATGTCCCAGCATTAATGTCAACCTGACAGGGACAGGCAAAAATGAATAGTCTTGTTAACAAATTGGATGCCTGACTCGTGAGATGCAATTTATTTACTATGGGGGAGTAAATGAGTCCTAATCATTTCTTTAATCATTGAGTTATAATATGTGGGCATATTGTACTTTATTATGCTAAATTAAAATATAGTGCCCTTCACATATTTAGTTTGCAGCTAAGTTTACAACATGCTTGCCACCAACCATGATTTGGCAGTTTTGTTTTCTGTCTGTGCAAGTGGCACTGCATCTGTTTTAATTCTGTTAGGTGCCTCTCCTCATCCTTACCCCACTACTAAATGAATTCCATTTTAGAATAAGATATTTTGGGAGACCAATTGCACTAACATATGTATTCATTTACACCAACAATCCATTTGATGCCAACTTTTTATTTCTTGGATAGTTATTTTTTAATCCTTTTTTTTTTAATAAACTTTTTTCTTTTATGATTAATCAAGCAACATACTTTGGAGTGTGGTAATATTTAGTTGTTTTAAGACGT